>NC_064614.1:610302319-610927319 GCF_023898315.1 Schistocerca nitens | reverse complement strand
AAGGTAGGTAGCCTGTGGCCTTTTTATACTCATATCAGGTGTAACCTATTTGGTCTGCCAGTGAGTCTACAAGTCTGATTACCTAGAACATTTTACTCAAAGAAAAATAATTTGAAGGTGGAAGGGGACATACAACCATCCGAAAGATACTCTCCAGTATCCATCTAAAATTATTTAGGTAGTCAGTGATAACCCAAGCATCGATGAGCCGGGATTTGAAGGTAGTCTTTCGTGAACCGAAGTCAAGAGATTTTCAAGATTATGTTATGACGTGAAGACGTAAGCACAGCGTAACCAGCCAGTGCTAAATTAGCAACTGATGACTATTCTAGAGGTCAGTTTTCTCTCTACCACGGTTAGTGCACTTAAAATCATGTAGCTGAGGTATATGTTCGGCCAGACAATACAGGCTTTCAGAGGGACGCGTACATGTATTTTTATCAAGAAGGAAGAAAAATGGGAGTACGTGATCCCTTCGAGATCACGATCATTAGGGTCTGAGTAGGAAATCGTAAAGAATAAGGATGGGTAACCTTACTGAAGGACTCATGCAGGACTTTCTATGATGTTATTTTCAGAAACCTCAGAAAAACTATTTCAGGTTGACTAGTATAAGATTCAGTTCACAGTTCACTATACTAACAGTTCACTTTACCACAACTCTTGGATAAAGCCTGGAAGTACGTTCACATGAGAGCTTGCATATGCCCCGCAGTTTGCTCTATTTACGTTCCAGAGCTTGGGTGAACTGTTGCACGTTATATCTAGTAACATATGGCTTCTTTCCATAGACGCCGGCCCGGGTGGCCGAGCGGTTCTAGGCGATACAGTCTGGAACCGCGAGACCGCTACGGTCGCAGGTTCGAATCCTGCCTCGGGCATGGATGTGTGTGATGTCCTTAGGTTAGTTAGGTTTAAGTAGTGCTAAGTTCTATGGAAATGATGACCTCAGATGTTAAGTCCTATAGTGCTCGGAGCCATTTGAACCTTTTTTTCCGTAGACTCATACACATTCTTCAGAAAATCTATTGATTTTTAAAGTTACTGACCAATACATTATTCAGTGACGATCGCTAGACCATTAGAAAACGAGCGCACAGCAACGTGTTAACATCTGTAAATCTCCCTCAGGCGATTTGTTTCAGTGTGACCATGGGTAGACACAATGATTGTACAATGATTATTGGTTGAAAATCCCGTCCGGAAAGGACAATACAGGCGAAGGGCAGGTCGGATAGAATAACGCTATGGTCTTGTTGGAGACTACATCAGAGGAATTGATGAAAACTATTTACGAATAACGTAAACAGAAGGCATGAAATGTATTTGCAAATGCGAATACGGACGACCATCAGCTATAATGGAATAACGACAATGAAAATTCGTGCCGGACCGGGACTCGAACCTGGATTTCTCGCTTTACCGAGCGGTCTCCTTAACCGATTTGGTTAACCGTGGGCGACGCCCAGCTAGATTAAACTTTCATATGTCGTCTTCCGTGCTTCACAGCCTGCACACGTACATAATAAGAAATTCCCGTGCAGGGTATAACGGTACTTTGCGGGCAGGCGTGTCAATTAGCATCATAATAATTAAAATGGGGGATAAATAGACTTTATTTTGGAAGAATTAAAAAGGGGAAAGTAATACGAAACTTTAATAACTGCACAGTATTACTAAGAAGCAATATAATGAAAAGTAATAAAAAGCAAAGTAGCAAAGACCAAGCGGGACAAAGATATAGGGGCGCGTTTGTTTTTTAATACATATAAAACAACATGTAACATTATTGAGCTCTCTACCTTCAGTTATCGCGATCGGGCTAGTCGATGAAAAAGTGGTACGCGACTGCGGAATTCGTTAAGGAGATTATTTAAAGACTTCAAGCACGTTTAAAATACATTACGTGTGACGAAGTGATCAGAGACGTTTATTGTCGGATGGAGTGAAAATGAATCCGACAACATAATTCGAACTTTGTGTTAGCTGGGAAAAATACTCGTGGGATACTATTATGGTTGTGGAACCCACGAAAGTTGTTCGCAACGGAAAGCTATAGTTCACGTAATTGTGCATTTTATAAAATGGTGAAACGCGTGTGCGCGGAACGTTAATAGAACCTTATCCTTGGACGGTTGCGGGGCTAACTGATACAATGTGCCAGCATAAATAGTTCGCTTATTGACTACCAGATACTGATTAACGAGGACCTAAAATACTAAAAAAGGACTGGATCATCACCTCCAATCCCGATTCATATTTCATATTTAATTAGTGAAAAGACAATTGTTAATAAACAAACTACATTTCAATTTTATCCACGATTTTGGCTTCATTACGTAGTTTTGAGTACATGATAAGCAATATCTGTGGAAGTTGTATGCAATGAATCGTCATAATATTTAGCTAACCAATATTGTGGGACACCAAAAATGTAAATGCATGAAATTGTTCTTACAGCGGATGTATGATGTGTGAGTGCGACGAACTATATTGAGAAACTGAACACCCATTACGTACTTGCATGTTTATCTGCGAAGAAGGTCCTTGTCGGTACATCAGCATAGAGTTCGAATAGAATCGCTGGAACACTGCAAACCACTGAGATTAATCGCACATCTAAATACGCATAATGCTGGTACCACCAGAATGTGCTCTTTCTCCTCACCCCCGTGGCAGTAATTGAATTAAGAGTCACCCGGGAAATACATTTAAATCAATTGACGACCATTGAGCTAGCGTCACGAATTTTCAAACGTCCACTGCCATGTATGAAGGCGAGTGACACCACGAGTGCTAACGTCGATCGAGGGGTGTCGTCGTGATCGTATTGAATGACATTGAGCGGTTACAGGGGAAAGGAGGGTGTAGACATTGCATCGCACTTCTTAACAGCACAAGCGCTACTCATCATTATAAACAGAATCACTGGGAAAGTATCTGAACCTAGATTCTCCCGAATACGAATCCAATACTGTATTCAACATACCGATTTGCTCGATGTGGCCAGTAACTTCATTATATGGTTATGCGGGAATTATCCATTATTTAAAACACACAGATGCACCGTCAGCAAAACACACTGGTTGACAACACGTGCAACAGATAGCCTTGATTATCTCCGGGAGTAGCAGCAGAGCCCGGCTGTAATGGATTCCTATCGGATGTGTCTCTCTCTGACAGGAGCGCTATTCACAGGCGGGCAGCGCGGGCATTCATCTGGCCAGGCACAGACGTCCATCACGACCGCGTCCATTCAAGCGGCCCGTTTTAATTAACTCCACCGCCGCCAGAGCCCGCAGTCTCGTTCATCGGCCAGCCATCTCCCGGTAGGGCATCGGCAACGCGGCCTTTCTTGTCCATTACACCCCACCTCTCACATAGACCACTCAACGAAGGCAAATTGGAAGAAATATCCGCTTCGTGGCATAGTTTTGCACAGTGGTTGGTTGGCATGCAGGAACAGCATACTAAAAATCCTCACCGATGAGGTGTGAGCCTGGGCTAAAGATAAGGGAGCGTATGAAGGACAAATTTTCATATTTTTCTTGAGTCAAAAATGTAGTGAAAATGCTTCCCAGTACAAAAACAGAGTGCTCGTTTTTGTTCTAGCACTAATTCCTTCCGAACTGCAGGGTTTGGAAAAATTACAGTTGGTTAATAATATAAAAATAATCTCTATTGTTAAATGAAGTGAATAATAAACACACATTAAATTTGTTTACCATGGACCTTGCTGTTGGGTTGCAGGCTTGTGTGCCTAAATTGGTTCAAAAACAAATGTTAAAATGTGTGTGAAATCTTATGAGACTAAACTGCTAAGGTCATCAGTCCCTAAGCTTACACACTACTTAACATAATTATCCTAAGGACAAAAACACACACCCATGCCTGAGGGAGGACTCGAACCTCTGCCAGGACCAGCCGCACAGTCCAGGACTGCAGCGCCTGACACCGCTCGGCTAATCCCGCGCGGCCCTAAGTTGGTTCAAATGGCTCTGAGCACTATGGGACTTAACATCTGAGGGCATCAGTCCCCTAGAATTTAGAACTACTTAAACCTAACTAACCTAAGGACACCACACACATCCATGCCCGAGGCAGTATTCGAACCAGCGACCGTAGCTGTCGCGCGGTTCCAGACTGAAGCGCCTAGAACCGCTCGGCCACTCCGGCCGGCTAGGTGGCTAAGTGATAATGATATCCGTACCGTATGTGCAACCAAATCGGATGGGTATCTGTTGAGAGGGCAGATAAACGTGTGCTTCCTGAAGAGGGGCAGCAGCCTTTTCGGTATTTGCAGGGCAATAATTTGGATGACTGACTGATCTGGCATTGTATCATCAACCAAAATGGCCTTGCTGTGCTGGTACTGCGAACGGCTGTAATTTTTCCCGAGGGCATGTAGCTCTACTGTGTCGTTAAATGATGATGGCATCCTCTTGGGTAAAATATTCCGCCAGTAAAATAGTCCCCCATTCGATCTCCAGGAGGGGACTAATCAGGAGCATGGCATAATCAGGAGAAACAAAACTGGTTCTCTACTGATCGGAGCGTCGAATATCAGATCCCTTAATAGGGCAGATAGGTCAAAACATTTAAAAGAGGAAATACACTCCTGGAAATGGAAAAAAGAACACATTGACACCGGTGTGTCAGACCCACCACACTTGCTCCGGACACTGCGAGAGGGCTGTACAAGCACGCACGGCACAGCGGACACACCAGGAACCGCGGTGTTGGCCGTCGAATGGCGCTAGCTGCGCAGCATTTGTGCACCGCCACCGTCAGTGTCAGCCAGTTTGCCGTGGCATACGGAGCTCCATCGCAGTCTTTAACACTGGTAGCATGCCGCGACAGCGTGGACGTGAACCGTATGTGCAGTTGACGGACTTTGAGCGAGGGCGTATAGTGGGCATGCGGGAGGCCGGATGGACGTACCGCCGAATTGCTCAACACGTGGGGCGTGAGGTCTCCACAGTACATCGATGTTGTCGCCAGTGGTCGGCGGAAGGTGCACGTGCCCGTCGACCTGGAACCGGACCGCAGCGACGCACGGATGCACGCCAAGACCGTAGGATCCTACGCAGTGCCGTAGGGGACCGCACCGCCACTTCCCAGCAAATTAGGGACACTGTTGCTCCTGGGGTATCGGCGAGGACCATTCGCAACCGTCTCCATGAAGCTGGGCTACGGTCCCGCACACCGTTAGGCCGTCTTCCGCTCACGCCCCAACATCGTGCAGCCCACCTCCAGTGGTGTCGCTACAGGCGTGAATGGAGGGACGAATGGAGACGTGTCGTCTTCAGCGATGAGAGTCGCTTCTGCCTTGGTGCCAATGATGGTCGTATGCGTGTTTGGCGCCGTGCAGGTGAGCGCCACAATCAGGACTGCATACGACTGAGGCACACAGGGCCAACACCCGGCATCATGGTGTGGGGAGCGATCTCCTACACTGGCCGTACACCACTGGTGATCGTCGAGGGGACACTGAATAGTGCACGGTACATCCAAACCGTCATCGAACCCATCGTTCTACCATTCCTAGACCGGCAAGGGAACTTGCTGTTCCAACAGGACAATGCACGTCCGCATGTATCCCGTGCCACCCAACGTGCTCTAGAAGGTGTAAGTCAACTACCCCGGCCAGCAAGATCTTCGGATCTGTCCCCCATTGAGCATGTTTGGGACTGGATGAAGCGTCGTCTCACGCGGTCTGCACGTCCAGCACGAACGCTGGTCCAACTGAGGCGCCAGGTGGAAATGGCATGGCAAGCCGTTCCACAGGACTACATCCAGCATCTCTACGATCGTCTCCATGGGAGAATAGCAGCCTGCATTGCTGCGAAAGGTGGATATACACTGTACTAGTGCCGACATTGTGCATGCTCTGTTGCCTGTGTCTATGTGCCTGTGGTTCTGTCAGTGTGATCATGTGATGTATCTGACCCCAGGAATGTGTCAATAAAGTTTCCCCTTCCTGGGACAATGAATTCACGGTGTTCGTATTTCAATTTCCAGGAGTGTAGATAGATGAAAGTTAGATATAGTGGGAATTATTGAAGTTCGGTGGCACGAGGAACAGGACTTCTGATCACGTAAATATAGGGTTATAAACAAAAATAGGGGTAAAGCAGGAGTAGGAATATAGGAATGCGAGTAAGCTATTATCCCCAAGATAGACACAAAGCCTACACCCAGAATAGTAGTACACGTTTATATGTCAAAAACTCCGAGATTAAGGAAATGTATGATCAGACAAAAGATATTATTCAGATAGTTAAGATAGACGAAAATTTAATGGTCATGGAAGACTGGAATACGACAGTAGGAAAAAGAGAAGGAAAGATAGCAGGTAAATATGGATTGGGAGAAAGAAAAGACAAAGGAAGCCACCTGGTAGAATTTTGCACAAAGAATAGTTTAATCATCGCTAATATTTGGTTTAAAATCATGAAAGAAAGTTGTAAGCGTGGAAGAGACCTGGAGACACCGGAAGGTTTCAGATTGATTATATAATCATAAGACGGAGTTTTTGGAACTAGATTTTAAATTGTAATACATTTCAGTATGCAGAAGTGGGCTCTGACTAGAATTTATTGGTTATAAAATGTAGTATAAAACTGAAGAAATTGCAAAAAGGTAGGGAATTAAAAATATGGGAGCTGCGTAAACAGAAAGAACGAGAGGTTATTGAGAGTTTCGAGGGGGGGGGGGGGGGGGCGTTAGGGAGCGACTGACAAGAAGAGGAGGAAGGGATACAGTAGAAGAAGAATGGGTAGCTTTGAGGGACGATATAGTGAAGGCAGCAGAGCTTCAAATAGGTAAAAAGACGAGGCCCAGTAGAAACGTCTAAGGAATGAGATCGACGGGAAGTGCAAAATGGCTAATTAAGAATGGCAAGAGGACAAATGTAAGGATTTAGAAGCATACCTGTATTTCTCTAGGAGAAAGATGGATACCGCCTACAGGAAAATTAAAGAGGCCTTCGAAGAAAAGAGATGCATCTGTACGAATATCAAGAGCTCAAATGGAAAACCAGTGTTAACCAAAGAGGGGAAAGCTGAAAGGTGGAAGGAGTATGTAAAGAGTCTATACATGGGATATGTACTTGAGGGGAATATTACAGAAATATAAGAGGACGTGGATGAAGATGGAATGGGAGATACGACACTGCGGGAAAAACTGGACGGGGCACTGAAACATCTAAGACCCAGGAGTAGATGTTATTCCGTCAGAACTACCGATAGCCTTGGAAGATGCAGGCCGGAGTGGCCGAGCGGTTCTGGGCGCTACAGTCTGGAACCGCGCGACCGCTACGGTCGCAGGTTCGAATCCTGCCTCGGGCATGTGTGTCATGTCCTTAGATTAGTTAGGTTTAATTAGTTCTAAGTTACAGGGGACTGATGACCTCAGAAGTTGGGTCCCATAGTGCTCAGAGCCATTTGATTTGAACCTTGGAAGAACCATAAATGACAAAACTCTTCCATCCGGTGAGCAAGATGTATGATACAGGCGAAATGCCCTCATATTTCAAGAAGAATACAATAATATCAATTCTAAAGAAAGCAGGTGCTACAGGTGTGATATCATCGAATTATCGGTTTAATAAGAAATGGTTGCAAAATACTAACACAAATTCTTTACAGAAGAATGGTAAAACTGTTAGAAGTCGACCTCTGGGAAGAGCAATTTGGATTCCGATGAAATGTAGGAATACGCGAGGCAATATTGATCCTACGACTTTTCTTAGAAAATAGGTTAAGGAAAGGCAAACCTGTGTTTATGGCACTTGTAGACATAGAGAAAGCTTTTACAATGTTGATTGTAATACTCTCTTTGAAATTCTGAGAACAGCAGAAACCAGACGGCAGTTCTAAGACTCCCGGGGCACGAAAGGGTTGTGGTTGAGAAGGGAGTGAGACACGGTTGTAGCCTATACACTGAGGAAGCAATAGATGAAATTAAAGAAAAATTTGGAGTAGGAATTAAATTTCAAGCAGAAGAAATACAAACTTTGAGGTTTGCACATGACATTGTAGCTCTGTCTGAAACACCACAAGCTCTTCTTGTTTTCAGTTTACAGAAAGTGTATATCTCCCCAGAAAATCCTGTACACTCTCTCTACATTTAGCTCGCGTTTATATAGTGAACCTATTTTGAGTTCAGTGAAGTGGAGAAGAATTACAGGATGTCTTGAATGAAAAGAACAGTCCAATGAGTGGAGAATATGGACTGAGAGTAAATCGAAGAAAGACGAAAGCAATGAAAAGTAGCAGTAACGACAACGGCGAGAAATTTATCATTAGAATTGGAGATAAGTAGATGAAGTTAAGAGTTCTGCTATCTAGGCAGCAAAATAACCTATGATGGGCGGATTAAACACGACACAAACAGCAGACAAACACTGTCAAACAGTGCATTCCTGGCCAAGAGAAGTGTACTAGTATCAAACATAGACCTTAATTTGAGGAAGAAATTTCTGAGAATATACCTTTGGAGCACAGGATTGTATGGCAGTGAAACATGAGCTGTGGGAAAACCAGAAAAAAAAAACCGAATCATTTGAGGCGTGGTGCTACAGAAGAATGTCTGAAACTAGGTTGATTGATACGGTAATAAATGAGGTTTTACGCAGAATCTACGACGAAAGGGACAGAACGATAGAGCATCGGTTAATACATCGGGAAATAACGTCTCTTACGGTAGTAGAGGGAGCTGTAGAGGGTAAAAACTGTAGAGGAAGAAATTGAATGGAGTACATCTAACAAATAACTGAGAACGTAGGTTGGAAGTGCTACTCTGAAACGAAGAGGTTGACACAGGAGAGGAATTCATGGTGGTCTGTATCAACCAGTGAAAGTGAAGACTCAAAAAAATTGCAGTTGCTAAGTGAGTTTTTATTTAAAAAAGATAAACGTTTGGAGCTGTCAATTGTCTACCACACTGAAGAAAAAAATGGCTCTGAGCACTATGGGACTCAACATCTTAGGTCATAAGTCCCCTAGAACTTAGAACTACTTAAACCTAACTAACCTAAGGACATCACACACACCCATGCCCGAGGCAGGATTCGAACCTGCGACCGTAGCAGTCCCGCGGTTCCGGACTGCAGCGCCAGAACCGCACGGCCCCACACTGAAGAACCTGCTTTCATTGTGTATTCGATAATATCGATTTAATTGTCTCCACTGTCAATGGGTGAAAAACGTTTCACAGTATTACGGGTATCAAATGCTTCATCCCAGCCTCAGCTCTCCCAATATCTGAAGAGGCCCAGAAAATTGTCTCCCTCTACAACAGAAGTTGTGTTATGGAACTTCAGATATTTTAACGTAAGTACAACAACGCATTACAGCAGATTACTGTTCTGGACTTTAACATTACAAGTCTGATTCCATTAGAAATACTCACGTCAACATTGCAAAATATATTGTGACGATGCAGTGAGTGGCTCCAGCCAGGACGGTCCTCTCTACAAGAGCCAGTACTCCTGAATGGGAGACATTTATGCAGGCTGCCAGTAACACGACTTATGGTGAGAGAAGTGCAGTAAATTTCTCGTCATTCATTAACTCATACCTAGTGCCTGCAACGCGGTTGCACGAAATAACAATACACTGTCAACGACAGACTGCAGCAAAATGCCACATTTACCAATCCAATCCCTTTCCCAACAACACTACGTAGATCACTGACAACTGCACACTCACAAAATAGACACTTTTCAGTCATCGTTTATGGGAATGCATTTAACATAAAAGCTCACTTAACGATTGCAAGTAAGTACTTAATAAACAGAATAACTGCACTATGTAAACACGAGCTCAATGAAGTAATTTTGTCTACTCTCAGAAGAGAAATGGAGAGGAAATGCTGGTGAGGCATACCATGACGTCGTTGTGTTGTATTGTAAGGCGCCACGTATACCGTTTGTATATGTATATGTGTATGTCGTCGTTGTCCTCTCTTCTTTCCCTCGTCGATATCAGAGCGTGAGTAATGTTTGTGTTTACCTATTTGTTGTTGACAACACACAACTACATGGCCACGATACCACCTGATTCCAGAATAGCTAACTTAATATAGTATAAAGATACTGGGTTTCGATGCAGCGTTATTTGAGTGTGATTTTATTCTTCACTTAATCTTTGAGACTCAAAGAACCAGCTACTCTTAATCAGGCCCAAAACTCGACTTGTAACGAGAGCACTTTACGATCAGTATGTCACAATAATGCGTAAGGCTCTACACTACCATAAGAAAATATCACTGTTCATAAAATAACAAAATTTACGAATAAACTTCTTTATATCGTTCCTTTTACTCAATCAAATGCTTTCAAATGTTTATTTCACACCCACAAATCATTCACACCTCGATGTAGAGTGTAAATGTGTGCATGAAAAATAGTACACTGTTCATGCTGATAACCACGTATGAGCTTTTGCGTTGCTAGGCTACTTCGATCAATAGGCTTTATATTGGATTTCGAAATTGATGTTTCTATACAAACTTACATCCTCCACACTGGGCCATCGACAGTGGGATAACCATCAAATATTATACCCTTTCGCGAGTTTAAAGCAAACCATCGGTGATTCATATACCAGACTGCAGAAGAGAAGGCTCTGTATAACGTCGTGAGACACTTTGTAGCTGTTCCTTGTGACGGAGTGGTGACTCACTGCTTGCTCTTCCGTTTGCATACTTACGAAAGAGGTAAGTGGTAAGTGAATTACCGCAATGAGGCGACCTCCCTTCCCTCGTGCGTCTATAGTACCGCCCCCCCCCCCCCCCCCCCCTCGTCGCACCGCGAGAACACAATTTATCCCTTAACCCTTTTCTACTGTACTTAGCTGTGGTACCCATATTTGATATTGGTTTTTAATCCGATTCATTGGACAATGAACATTAATTTTGTACCATCAAAGCCCAATTGTTAATAATCTACGACTTTTTAACCACCTGCAACGTGGAAACTATTAGTGCTAGAGACAAAAATGAGCCGGTAGCTAGAAGCCGCAATTCTTGATTTACTCAAGAAAATCATAAGAAATGACCTTCATGCGCCCCTCCTCCCCCC
This sequence comes from Schistocerca nitens, assembly GCF_023898315.1. NCBI lineage: Eukaryota > Metazoa > Arthropoda > Insecta > Orthoptera > Acrididae > Schistocerca > Schistocerca nitens. The sequence continues at coordinate 610,916,233 of NC_064614.1, read as the reverse complement.
CCCCCCTCCCCGCTTCCCGCTCACAACTCTCCGTTCAGGATTTTTAGTGTATTGCTCATGGAACTCCCTCCTACCACTGTAAAGAAATGTGTGACTTTACGAATTCTTTACCCTAATCGACCTTTTTTGGTCTTCGTTGACTGAGCTAGCAGTGTATACTGGATTTTCGTTGGTTCTCTTATAGAACAACCACATGAGCTATCGATCCACTGTTATGTTAATAGAACCTCTGGCGACAGACAAAAGTAGATATTGTATTAACAGTCATGGCTGGGCGAAGAAAAATATTCTGGAATGTAAACTAAACATTTAACATTCGACAGTCAGCTCCCTTAAACACAAGATCAACGTCTGCTCTGTTGTCACATATCAAATTTTGCACGTATCCCCGCTTGTACATGTTTACATTGTACGACTTACACTCCATTTGTATTCGTAGAGGGTGCCACAGTGACGAATTTATTAAAGAATGTGGCGCTTTCCACTTTTCCTGCACTAATTTTAATTGTTCACAATTAGTTTCAGCCTTATACGAGTACTCCATTTCTCAAGTGATTTTGTGTTCTGTTCAAAATAGAGTATACAACCTCAACGAATAGAAATGTAATGATTAAAATTTATTTTAGATACATTTACTTGGAGTAGAAAACTATACCTCAGATATTGAAATGTCAGCGTCTTTAAATTCCATGCTTAATTTTACACTTTGATAAAAATAATACCTTTGTAAATGTCAAGCTATCAAAACGACAACACAGATTTTGTGAACCGAGGCGAAGAGAAAACTGAAAAATTTAAAGACGCTGACATTTCAATACGTAATAGGTAGTTTTGTATTGCGGGTAAACGTATTCAAAATACGTTTTCGTTTACATCATTACATTTCTAAACGTGAAATTAGTTGTGAAGAAATAAAATTAACACAGAAAATGTGGAAATTGCCTTTTTTTTTTTTTTTGGACGTGCACCTCGCACACCATCATTTATGCACCTCGATTAAACTCGAATCCCAATGCTCCCATTATATTCCATTTGCTTGAGGATCCTAATCTGCTGTCTCAGTTCTATCAACATTTTTACCCGCCTCTTATCTCCGAGTACTTCGTACCTTTTGACAGAGTAATTTTAAGCGTTCCCCCGTCGTAAACAATGTGATAAGTCCTGAGTCCCACCTACGTACTCTATCTGTCCTATCCTAAACAAAGGACGCAAACTGTTATTTGGCACACTCTTACACAAATATCTCTAGTTTTTATTCATTCGGACCCTTGTTTCTGGGTGTCGCGATTAATAAAAATACCTTTAACACAATAGCTGAACTATACTGAAAATTCACTTGCTAAGACGCTTAGTATTTGCGCAACTTGTATTGTCCTAGTACGTCGCCGTAACAATGACACACAACAATATGAATAAGTTTACTGATTAACAGTTGTCCATGTTGTAATCGACGATCACACCACTATTTCGGGATTACGAATAGTCGGTACTAAGACGTTAAAACTGAGGTTGAGGAACTCTATTTTTCATATTAATTTGTCTGTTTTCAAAAGATACAAGCAGACAAGCTCGCATTACGTAGACACAGGCAACATATTAACTACTTCCTATTTTTATTGTAAACTATGAATAGATTGTTAAGTTCGAACTTTCCTGCTCATATAATGTCGCAATTTTGTTGCGGTTCCTTCCGTTATTAATCTTTGAAAGCAAACGGGGTATTGTAGTTCATAGATACGGTACTTCGTAAAATATTTCCAAACTAGGAATGGTGCCATTCCGTTGTACACACAATGTCCGACGACAATAGCGAGAAACTACCATATAGATCACATGGGGCAAGTCGTGCACACTGCGTGTACACACTTACTATCCAATGGGTCATGCCACATGGAAACAGGTACATCATTATCTCAGAAATACCGTGGTACCCGATATTATTGCACTTTATTACTACACTTGGCCTCCCGGGGTCATTATCAGAAACGCGCGGTGACAAACTAAACGAGTACAGTGGTGACTCAGGAAAACGAATAGCATTGTGAATGATTTCAAGACAGTTGTGCATATACTGTCAAGCGTTTCAGCGTATCCTCGTTAACTATCCTGATAAAAACTCTCGATGAGCCGACCGAAGCGCCTTAACTGCCAGGAGCAATAATATTGTGGTCAACTTATACAATTTCTTATGCTATGTGTTTGTTGCTCGTTGCGCATTTTATTAAAATAGCACTGATCGCTTTTTCTATTTTCTATAATAATGCAAAATTACAAAGCAATGGAAATTTTGCGAATAAAAACTGAAATTAATGTTTCTTAAAAAAGAGGTTCCTAGCAGTAGTAGTGGTAAGTTTTTATTTGTTTATTCGTGTATGTTATGTTCTGGACACGAGTAAATAAATAAAAACTTACCATTACTACTTCTATGGCTAGTCGGTATTTCGAAGTTTTCACCCGGTTATTAGTAAAAAAATAAAAAAAGGGTAACAAAACTCAAAAAATACGGAAAAATGCAAGTTACTCGCCAGGTGAGCCGTGAGTGCTAATGCACTGCTTGCTGGACTCGGGTAGGCGCGCCAGCCCTGGATCGAATCCGCCCAGCGGCTTAACGACGAGGGCCAGTGTGCTGGCCAGCCTGGATGTGGTTTTTAGGCGGTTTTCCACATCCAACTAGATGAATACTGGGCTGGTCCCACGTTCGGCCTCAGTTACACGACTCTCAGACACTTGAAACCGTTCGCACTATTTTTCATGGCTTACACTAGACGCAGACAGCTTGGGTACACTCATTCCGTCCTGGGGAGTGCAGGGTGGCGACAGGAAGGGCATATGGCCACCCTCTGACACCATCATCGCCACATCTATAGTAACAAGGTTGAAGTGGGACAAAGGCCCTAAGGAAATGATGATGACCGAATAATGCAAGTTACTTAGAAGTAAAATACTGGTATGGTTTTAAACGGTCGGTCTCTTCCCATCCCTAGCACTGCTGTGTATCACTGTTTCTACACAATTAAAACACAAACCTCAAACAGAAATGATCAGTACTGAGTGCTGCTTGAGAGTGAAGAGTAAGGAACTGGGCATTACTGATGTCAAAAGAAAGTGGCGTAAGGGAATAGCACTGTTTCCAAATACGACACGCCCTCGACATTTGCATTGTTATGCACTTATTTCCATTGCAGTACAGATACAAAGGTAAGAATGCCTAAGATATAAATTGGTATGCAATTAGTCTGTAAAGACACACCAGAAAAAATATTCCTAAATACTCAAAGCATCCGTGAACAAAGGAAAATTTGAGCTGTAGTTCGGATTCGTCGTGTACAGAAGAAATAACATATTTGGTTGATCATGGCTAATACTAGATGGGACGATCAAAAAGTTCCCATTTAGGGCGCCGCTACTGTGTATATGCAACGTAGCGCTACTACGATTCGGTTATAAGCACCGATTAGTGTGGCATTCATGTCTTTTGGACTGCGAGCGTTAAATGTGGATACGTGAATTGTGGCGACGTTGTTGCCAAATGCGTCCATACAGGCAAGTACCACGTGCTGTTATTCTTTTCTTGGCTGCCGAAGAACAAAAACCCGTGAACATCCATCGGAGAATGAAGAATATGTATCAGGCAGGACGTCTGCCGAAAACCAACATTGTGGAATGGTGCGTCAAGTTCCGCGCCGGTCGTGATTCAACAGGTTCCCAATCACAAATGTCGTAATGCAAAAGTTACGCCAAAACAAGTGGGAGACACTCGAGCACCCGCCCTATAGTCATGATGCAATTATGACGCCTTTGGTCCCTTAAAAAAGGGCTTGAAGAGCCGACAATTCCTGTCGGATCAGGATGTGCAGCATTCAGTCACGCACAAGGAAATGGTGCTTTATCATACGGGTATTTTCAGTCAGATACATCTGTCAGAGACAGTAAAGGACTTTGAAGAGCAGTTGAACGGAATGGACAGTGTCTTGAAAGAAGGATATAAGATGAACATCAACAAAAACAAAACGAGGATAATGGAATGTAATCGAATTAAGTAGGGTGATGCTTAGGGAATTAGATTATAAAATGAGACACTTAAAGTAGTAAAGCAGTTTTGCTATTTGGGGAGCAAAATAACTGATGATGGTCGAAGTAGAGAGGATATAAAATCTAGATTGTCAATGGCGGTTGGTAGGACATGTTCTAAGGCATGAAGGGATCACCAATTTAGTATTGGAGGACAGTGTGGAGGGTAAAAATGGTAGAGGGAGACCAACAGATGAATACACTAAACAGATTCAAAAGGATGTAGGTTGCAGTAGGTACTAGGAGATGAAGCTTGCACAGGATGGAGTAGCATGGAGAGCTGCATCAAACCAGGCTCAGGACTGAAGACCACAACAACAACAACAACAACAACAACATCGGTCGGACGATTGGCTCAATGCTCACGGCGATTTTGCCTGATTGTTTACCAGTAGTGGACTTTATGGCTTAAGAACGGAGAAGTTTTGATCGCCCCTTTTAAAAACCTATTGGGTCACATTGATTTCTCAAATTTCTCACACTGTAAAACTATCGAATCGAGGTTTCCAGTGTATGGCACTATGCAGATTTGTAGAAATTGTGTAAGTAATTGTCACAACTTCTTTATCTATCGAAATACTGGAGCAACTGTGGTTTTTGAATGGGATGTGTATTTTTTGACATCTTTTGACAGGCCGGAAAAAAGAAGAATGATAAGATGCGTATCATTGCTGTGAGTAATGGTTTCTGCAAACCTAAATGGAATATATGTTAAGCAGCGAAAATCTCGTATGGTGGCACAGTGCAGTTAGACACATTTTGCAATAGGCAATCATTGGAGAGCGCTGTTAAAACTTGTCTGTGATTTCAGGCTTCGAATTCACATCGTCACATGACACACATTTTATTTTATCGCCAGGTTTCATTGCAAACGTTAAATTGCTTTATATCATACAGATATCTCTGAAGAGTAGCAACCGATGAAAAATGCTATTAATATATATCACCCATATTTTTTCTTTATTACTGCGCATCCAATGAAGCGGAAAATTTGGCAGTTTATATTCAGAACAGTAGTAGGCAAGAGTCTGCGGAAAATTCATAACTGGGCTATAAAGGTTCCCACCGGAGCACCAAGCTATTACGTAATGCCGCTGAACCTGTATGACGTTTTGACGTTTCGGAAAATATCACTGCTTCCATCTCGCGAAGAAGCTACCCAGGCCGAGCAGCACGGTGTAGTTCGGGGTAAGTGAAGTCGTCGTTATACTCATTCAACGTGGATTAAGCCTCTTTCTCTTTATGTCGACAGTACACGAAAGATGTCTCAATTGCAGAGAGGCGAAACACAGGCCGTGGAACAATCACCTCTGCGCTGCTTCAGAGGCACCAGGTCAAGGGTGTGCTGTGCTTTAATTATATCAAGGACAAGTATCCTCGCCTCTGGTCGGAACTCTTCTTTTATACTCAAATGCTCTCTATTGACTTTGTGTGTTTCACGATGTAAAGATCTTGCTAATAAGAAACGTGTACACTGCAAACACGAATTCTGACTAACGTGGAGATCTGAAACTTTTTTTTTCTCTTCAGTGGTGTAAAATTCCTTGGAGATTAGCAGTAACGAAAACTTCCCAAAGTGAGAACGAAGTAAACTAATATAAATGTACAATCTTGAATAAAATAAAATGGTTACGAGATTGAAACATTTAGCGGAGAAGACAATCTAGGAAATATTTTACTTTTATGAGTTAACTGAGGGGGCTGTCTCATTTCATCTATGCTATAGAAAACAGTGCAGTCGGTGGAAAAACTTTTGCGTATGAAGCATTACTATCGCGTTCATCTTCTGCGTTTTTTCATTCTGTTTGTAGTTTTCTTGCGAGGAAGAAGGTTCATGGTGCTGCGCCGATTTTCATACTACACACCCACCCATGTTGACCGACCATTGAAAAGTTCATCTCATTTTGATTCTTGTCATGTCTGATCTTCCAAAAAACATATCAGCGTTTCTTTCTGCCTAATATACGATATCTCAACGCAGAGCTGTACTAAAATTTACCGTTTCAAGCTGCAGGGCGATATCGACACACAAGAGACTCCCTAGGCTGCGTGCAAGAACTTGTAGGAGTCGTTTACGACAGTGTCCATTATGGTTCAACGCCCCGTCTAGTTCACCAGAATTCTATCGTTCTTTCGTTTGATTCTGGAAGTTACAAGATCAATTGCAGATTGCTTTTAGAAAACACACCGTAGTTTCTTATTTCATCACTGCAGTAAACACATCAATATAAAAATGGTGTACTCTTCTTCGATACTCTGTAATGTTCCAAAAGAACGTTGTTATGGCCGACACAGCAATGACAACATCATTAGCAATCGGAGCGAAGTTTTCCCTACCAGCTTTCTGAAAACCCCAATCATGATACGTGCGTTTTTTTATTACTCTTATCTGTGGCAGTGGTTAACATTACCGTAAGAGCAATTAAAATCTCTTCCAATGCCCCCCCCCCTCCACCCACCTGCCCCGATTACGGGAAAAGTTGTCAGGAAGTTTCCCTTGATTATAAGATGAATACCGGAACTAGTATTCCCTTCCCAAATACATTCAGTGGGGAATCCACGCAGGCCCTAACTTAGTTAAGTAGTAATCAGTAGAAGATGAAAGACACCAAAAAAAGAAAAAGTAGCAGTTTATTTCAACAGCATTTCTCATTCATCTTTCGCTCGACTTCTGTTATACTAGTGCAAAGGAAAATTGCTTTGCCACTACCAGAATATTATAATAAGAACGATTTATGCTTTCTACAACAGAGTGAAACCTGTTATTGAATCTCCATTACGAATTGACACTCTCCTCTTCGAGGAAACGGTCGTTAAGATCCTACCCAGAAAATATGAGGCCGATGTGGCACCAGTTTTAACCCGTCGGAGCATGTGAACTCTGCTGCAGAATGTATGATTTACTGTGATAGTACAGGATCTCACTCGAGTAGTAAATATTTAATCAACTCCAAGCTGGAATTAAAACATGCTGCTAGGTGCCCACCAGAAACAAACTATTATTTTTATTGCCGTCGTAGATGAAATTTCTACTGAAGCACTGTAATACCAAACGTTCCACAGTAACTGTCAAAAGTACCGGCTTTGTCCGAAGGTGTTTTATCAAAATATTAATCTGATAAAGGAGTTTTCTGTCTCTATCCGGTATCCGGGGACAAAAATTCTATGTGATGAAACAAGGAAGAAAGAAATTTAGGATTTAATGTCTCGTCGACGATGAGGTCATCAAAGACATAGCAGAGGCTCGGATTGGGGAAAAATTGCGCCATCTCGCTCTGTTTCTCAGTGTCAAGAAGCAGAACAAAAATATAAAACGAGTGAATCGGAAGTGAACAGCAAACTCCTGTCTGCTGGCTGACGTCTGGAAAGCTGTAGCTGGTCTACGAAGAACAGTGTACTTCTTCAACTACTCGAATAGTTTGACCAGAGCGATCCAAAACATTTAGGTCTACACGATCAGGCGTAAAGTTATCAAATTTCGACTTTGCAGTGAACAGTAGAAGTATGTGTCTCACATGCTCAGTGCTCTTACGCATGGACAGTGCAAAACCTATTCATTTCCAGAAAAAATAACGTTAATAGTTCGACAGCCACTGATACAGGCTGGCAATATAATAATAGATCCTATGATGGAGCGAGAACTTCAGCTGCCTGCAATGGATAGATATGATGAAAAAAGTGATTAAAATTAAATTCCTCGACGTATTTCCTGCACTCGGAAAAGGAGTATATATTTTTCTGGGTAACGATGGTGTAGGATTTTTGCTGGGCCCTATCTGAGGGTACCGTTTTGGTATCCACCTCAATTGATTTATTTACTGTCGCCCTTCTTTAGTTTTCTGTATTGTTCCAGTTTAAGGCGAGTTACCTGGTTTCCTCAGACGGTATCGCCACGGCCAGCGGTGAGATCACAACTGGCGCCAACAGTATCAACTGGCCGTGCAGGTAGTGCCGCAGCTGCAGCACGCGAGCCGCCCATTGCCAGCTGACTGCGGCATAATTACCTCGCAGGCCAAGCGCTTACTGACGTTTAAAGCACTGTAAACTACTGTAGATGGCAAATTTTCACATAAAACTATTGTTATTCTCTTCTGTAAGAATGTAGTATCGTGTCGCCAACATCGATTAAAATGTTTTCAGACTTCGAGACACGTGAGGTGGTTAAAAGCTTTCGATGAAGTACTCTTTGGGCATTGTCGAGTGGGATGACTGCTGATGGGCTGCTGGTACGTCCTTATACAGGTTGGTCCATTGATAGTGACCGGGCCAAATACCTCACGCAATAAGCGTCAAACGAAAAAACTACAAAGAACGAAACTTGTGTAGTTTGAAGGAGGAAACCAGATGGCGCTATGGCTGGCCAACTACATGGCGCTGCCGTAGGTCAAACGCATATCAGCTGCGTTTTTTAAAAATAGGAACCCCCATTTTTTATTACATATTCGTGTAGTGCGTAAAGAAATAAGAATGTTTTAGTTGGACCACGTTTTCCGCTTTGTGATAGATGGCACTGTAATAGTCACAAACATATGGCTCACAATTTTAGACGAACAGTTGGTAACAGGTAGGTTTTTTAAATTAAAATACAGAACGTAAGTACGTTTGAACATTTTATTTCGGTTGTTCCAATAAGATAAATGTACCTTTGTGAACTTATCATTTCTGAAAACGCATGCTGTTACAGCGTGACTGCCTGTAAATACCACATTAATGCAATAAGTGCTCAAAATGATGTCCGTCAACCTCAATGCATTTGGCAATACGTGTAACATTCCTCTCAACAGCGAGTAGTTCGCCTTCCGTCATGTTCGCACATGCATTGACAATGCGCTGACGCGTGTTGTCAGGCGTTGTCAGTGGATCACGTTATCAAATATCCTTCAACTTTCCCCATAGAAAGAAATCCGGGGACGTCAGATCCGGTGAACGTGGGGGCCACGACCAATCCACCTGTCATGAAATATGCTATTCAACACCGCTTCAGCCGCACGCGAACTATGTGCCGGACATCCATCATGCTGGAAGTACATCGCCATTCTGTCATGCAGTGAAACATCTTGTAATAACATCGGTAGAACATTACGTAAGAAATTAGCATACATTGCATCATTTAGACTGCCAACGATAAAATGGGGGCCAATTATCCTTCCTCCCATAATGCCGCATCATACATTAACCTGCCGAGGTCGTTGATTTTCCACTTGTCGCAGCCATCGTGGATTTTCCCTTGCCGAATAGTGCATATTATGCCGGTTTACGTTACCGCTGTTGGTGAATGACGCTTCGTCGCTAAATAGAACCCGTGCAAAAAATCTGTCATTGTCCGGTAATTTCTCTTGTGCTCAGTGGTACAACTGTACACGACGTTCAAAGTCGTCGCCATGCAATTCCTGATGCAGAGAAATATGGTACGGGTGCAATCGATGTTGATGTAGCATCCTCAACACCGACGTTTTTGAGATTCCCGATTTTTGCCCAATTTGTCTGCAACTGATGTGAGGATTAGCCGCGACAGCAGCTAAAACACTTACTTCGGCGTTTCTCATGTGGCTGAACACTTCTTGTTTCCTTAAATATCGTAACTATCCGGCGAACGGTCCGGACACTTGGATGACGTTGTCCGGGATACCGAGCAGCATTCATAGCACACGCCCGTTGGGCATTTTGATCACAATAGCCATACATCAACACAATATCGACCTTTTCCGCAATTGGTAAACGGTCCATTTGAACACGGGTAATGTATCACGAAGCAAATACCGTCCGCACGTACTTATACGTTTGTGACTATTACAGCGGTATCTATCACAAAGCGAAAAAAGTTGTCCAACTACAGCATTCATATTTCTTTACGTACTACACGAATATGTAATAAAAATGGGGGTTCCTATTTTTAAAAAACGCCGTTGATATCGCGTTTGACGTATGGCAGCGCCATCTAGCGGGACAACCATAGCTCCATCTGGTTTCTGCCTTCAAGCTAGACGAGTTTCGTTCTTTGTACTTTTTTTCGTTAGATGCTTATTTCGTGACATATTCGGCCCGGTCACTATCAGTGGACCACCCTGTATATTCTATCTGCCGTCTGTGACGACACTGGTGACTATGTCTTCGCCGTATGTGGGCATACGTTGACTCGGCGTTCCATGCTGACGCTTCAACCTCGCTATCGCTGGATACCACGCCCTGCTCTGCCGTAGGCTGCCATATCTATTAAGCGTGTTATCGATGATTTTTATTTCGATGGCTTCTTTGACGGTACAGTCCCAGAAGCCTGTAGTGCGAACCATGGCAGTGGTTTCGCCATATTCGACACGGCTACCGTCTCCTAGAGCATGCTCACCTAAGGCAGATTTTTAGGAGTAGCGTTGGCGATATAACCTCCATCCTGCTCTATTCTACGATGTGCACTGTTTGTCCGACTCGCAGAATATTTTGACCTGCCCCATCTATAACAGATCGCAGTGATGGCTAGAATTATCATGCAGGTTCTAAGACCCTACGAAGAATCCTGCATTTCGTCCCTAGATCGTTTAAGTGGAAAGAAATCGTTACGGAGATGAATAAATTGACGTGGCAGGCGTTGTGAACCACGGAAAAGTTTTCTGATGAAATTCCGTGAGAGTACTTTCCGGAAAGAGTTCCGCAACATATTATTTCTTCCGACATACGTCTCACGATATGACCACGACGATAAAACCCGAAAAATGAGAGATTTACCGAAAATCATTCTTTCCACGTGTCATTCGCAAATGGAACAGAGAAAGGGGGAAACAGATAGTGATACTAAAAGTGCCCTCCACTACACACCGTATCGTGGATTGCTGAGTACAGAAGCAGATGTAGATAGTTACAGAGTGAAGGTTTTTATTAGCCTAGATCTTACGGGCATGCTGTTTATGGCAGTGGTCTTTTCAGTAAAATTCTTCTGGTTGTGTAACTGACTGCGTAATGTGCAGTACAGCTGCCGTTAGTTCGGCTGCTACTGCAGGCAGTCTCTATCGGGTGATGCAGTAGTAGCTGAAACGTAGGTAGTTTTATCACATATTATGTGGTCACAAAACCGGAAGAGTTTTACTGAGACTGACTCCAGCTGTAAAATTCTATGCGCGGACTTCATTATTGTTACAGTGAGAATTTCCTGGACTTGCTTAATATCAAAGGAGGAAACAGTATACATCGATATGAAACAGTGGGCGATGGCATCGTGCTTCAGTTGGAGCGGCCAGCTTTTACCGGCTTTACCTGCAGCCGGCGGCCCAGCGCTGTTTTGCAGCGCCCGGTCGGACCGTCCCTCTGCCTCGCCTCGCGGTGACAAGTTGTCGCGCCGCCCCGCAGTCCGGCAGGCCGCCACCGCCCCCGCCGCCTCCACCGGCCCTGACGCTGTCGCTGTCACTGTCAGCGGCGCCGTTAATTTGACGGCCGGCTTTATCGACAGGAGAGCCGAGCACCAGTCTCGCCGCACAGGGAACCTCGCTGCTCTGAGAGTCGTGAATTTCTACCGGTTCAGTGCTCAACATCGCGGTTGAATAACATTCAGTTAAGTAAACAACTCATTGCGGCTTTCTATATGATTCGATTCCTTCGCTTGTTGATCGGTTATGCCGGCCGGAGTGGCCGAGCGGTTCTAGGTGCTACAGTCTGGAACTGCGCGACCGCTACGGTTCAAATGGCTCTGAGCACTATGCGACTTAACTTCTGAGGTCATCATTCGCCTAGAACTTAGAACTAATTAAACCTAACTAACCTAAGGACATCACATACATCCATGCCCGAGGCAGGATTCGAACCTGAGACCGTAGCGGTCGCCCGGCTCCAGACTGCAGCGCCTAGAACGGCACAGCCACTCCGGCCGGCCTCGGGCATGGATGTGTGTGATGTCCTTAGGTTAGTTAGGTTTAAGTAGTTCTAAGTTCTAGGGGATTGATGACCTCAGAAGTTCCATAGTGCTCAGAGCCATTTGAACCATTTGATCGGTTACCTCCAATATAGTTTTTCTCAAGATATGCAGCGTGAACCACTTCAAAATATATTTTTAAAGAGATCGATTCCAATAGCAGGAATGTAGTATTTATTTGCCTGTATCTAGATATTTCTGAACATCTAGCTTGCCTGTTTCGCATTACAAAGTCGTTTTTAAGTGCACCTGTGGGATTTGTGAATAATAAATCTTATTTGCATCTTAATTGTGACCAAGAACGTATTTTTATAGATTACATTACTACTTACGTCTAGGTGGAGTTGACGATCATATGACATCCAGGGGTCAAATGTAAGGTTTCTGCTGTAAAAATTTGTTGTTATAATCACGTGTCCGCCCCGGTAGCAGAGTGGTCAGCGCGACAGAGTGTTATGCCTAGGGGCCCTGGTTCCATTCCCGGCTGGGTCGGACATTTTCTCCTCTCAGGAACTGGGTGTTGTGTTGTCCTAATCATCATCATCTCATCCTCATCGACACGCAAGTCTCCGAAGTGGGGGCAACTCAAAAGACCTGCACCAGGCGAACGGTATATTCGACGGGAGATCCTAGCCACACGACATTTCATCATAATCACGTAGCTGTTACATTATGAGATTTTTTGTGATAATGTTTGACATCTATTTGACAGTTGGTCTCCTTAGATGCTATATGTTTATGGATGTTTTTACCTTTGTTAGTCAGGGATGGTGCGTTTCTTGTGTGTATATAGTACATGGTTAAAAAAATTTTGGTGCAAGTGTTATCTGCAATTTGATATGTTTATTGTTTCTCGTAGTTGAAAATTTCATTAAAATTATCTAAGTAGGACATGTGTTTCACATCAGTGTGTTTATTGGGTAAGCCGTTCCGGAAATTTTTCGTATGAGTTCTTCTCGAATTATTATTAAATATTCATAGTGCATCCTTTAGATATTTTATGTAAAATTTGTTCTATGTTCTCAGTGCGTTCTGCTTTGCGGTTTTCAATTTTAAGGTGCAGTTAGAACGTTGATTGGTCTTTTCACATGCTCTCATATGTTCTCTATATCTAATACTCATGTTTCTTCTCGTTTGGAGATATACATACGAAAAATCAACCGGATAACTTACTCAAAGAGAAAACAAGCCCTACTTAGAATATTTTATTGAAATTTTCGACCACAAGCTAGGATAAATATACGAAATCACACACACACACACACACACACACACACACACACACACACACACACACACATTTGAACTATTCTATATATACAGGGCGATTATAATTAAACTTTCAAAACGCTGGCCTGAATGACGTCTAACTGCAACGGAATATTATCGGAGAAGGGGGAAAACGTAAGGCAGAAGAAATAAAATAGTGTTAAATCAATCTCTAGATGGCGCTGTATGTGTCAGAATACGTAAATGAAAACACTTGTCATGAGCACCACCCTATAAAGTTGGTATAAACACGCCGGGTACACGGATTTTCCTCATTTCGCGTCTGGAACGTTCGCCGTGACAGTCTCAATGCAGTATCGCGCTTTGCTTGTGAAGCTGTATTACAAGAATGATGACTGTGCACACTTCGCTCTACGTAAGTTCCGGACACTGAAGGGTTTAGAAAAAGGCGTTGGTCCGATGACTGCCGTGGGTCTGGAGAAAATTATTCGGAAATTCGAAAAGACGGGTTCTTTTGGTGTGCAACCTGGTCGAGGGAGGAAACGAATTGATTCGATGTCAGTGGAACCAGTGGCCACAGCAATGCAGGGGGAGACGAGTGGTGGTGTGCAGACGTGTAGTGCACGGAGATTTGTCCGAACATTGGACATATCAGTGAGTACGGTGCGTAAAATCCAAGGAAACATCCTTTGTTATCCATTCAAAATTACCCATATACACGAGTTTCTTCCTCTTGACTTGCCAGCAAGACAGACCTTCCTTGCTCGCATGGAAGTGGAAAAGATTGGCCGTGGAAGATTTTGTGGACCGACGAAGTCCACTTCCATCTGCCAGGATATGTCAAAGGAAAATCCACACGCAAATCAGCCAGTACCAATTCATCCTGGAAAGGTCACTGTGTGGTGCAGGTTTACGGCCTTCATTTAACATAGGGCCATATTTCTTCGAAGAGACAGGTGCTTCCGGTCCTGTTACCTGTACCATCATAGGTAAGCGCTATGAATGTCTTTAGCGCAACCACGTCATTCCATCTCTCCAACAGCGTAGATGTGTGGATGGGATCATTTTTATGCGAGATGGCGCACCTCCGCACATTGCAAAACCAATTGAGCAGTTGCTGAAGCACCATTTCGGAAATGGTAGAATTATCAGCCGCCGTTTCCCTGGCCATCCTCATCGCCTGATCTTATTCCGTGTGACTTCTGGCTGTGGTACTATCTAAAAGATGTTGTGTTCAGTGTTCTACATCTACATCTATACTCCGCAAGCCGCCCAACTGTGTGTAGCGGAGGGCTCTTTGCGTGCCACTGTCATTACCTCCCTTTCCTGTTCCTAGGGGGAAGCAGTATATTCGATACCTCACTCAGAAACGCACTTTCTCGAAACCTGGACAGCAAGCTACACCGCGATGCAAACGTAACTTCATTGAAGGCCCGCATTGCGCAACACATTATGAACGTGGCCCCGGAAACACTTAGATCGGTTATGGAAGATGCTGTTTCTCGATTTCAACTTGTTGCAGAGAACGGTGGACAGCATATTGAAAATGTTTTGCGCCAGTCACACGGAAATTAATAATGCGATTTGATGTTGACTCATTCTTTTTTTGCAGTTTTTGGCCTCAGGACAATTAAAAACAGATTTTTCCTAACCAATATGATATGACCTTGCCGCGGTGGATGGGCTTACGTAACTAACAGTATCACACTTGTACATCCATGTACACTGAGCAGTACAGTTTGTTTAATATCAAACGCACACTTGAGGCATTGTTGTATGATTCATTTGTCATTTTTAATCGACCACTATTCAATTATGAAGCTTACAGCGCCATATATTGCTACATTTTGTAACTATTTGTTTTTCTTCTACCATACGTTTTCCGCCTTCTCCGATAATATTCCGTTGCAATTTGACGCCATTCTGATCAGTGGTGTTATTTCTACAGCGGTTTGTAAGTTTAACTTTAATTATAACGCTCTGTCTCCCAAACGTGTAAAAAAACGATATGTAAACAGATAGCACCAAAGGAAACCAATTGTCACGAAAACTTATTCACGACGCCCACACGGTACTTGAAAATAGTGTGGTAACCCGAAACAGGCATATTTGGATACAAGCAACCAAATATTACATTTAAAAATCTCAACACAGTTGTTGATAATGACTACCCGCGTCTGTCGGCGAGGTAGCTGACAAGCGATAGAGCACTAGAAGTCAGATCCTGCTGACATTTTGCAACCACTATTTGATCGTGAAGGGGAGAACAAACTAAACTAAATGACTAAACTCCTCCCGAACAGGCCATGAAGGCCCAACGGTGCTGACCGGCCGCCGTGTCATCCTCAGCCCACAGGCGTCACCGGATGCGGGTATGGAAGGACTTGTGGTCAGCGCACCGCTCTACCGGCCGTATGTCAGTTTTCGAGAACGGAGCCGCTACTTCTCAATCAAGTAGCTCCTCAGTTTGCCTCAGAAGGGCTGAGTGCACCCCGCCTGCCAACAGCGCTCGGCAGACCGGATGGTCACCCGTCCAAGTGCTAGCCGAGCCTGATAGCGCTTAACTACGGTGATCTGACGGGAACCGGTGTATCCACGTCGGCACAGTAGTTGACGGACAGGGATCCCCTTGAGCCCGAAGTCGCATGTTCAGTCTTTAAGGCTTATTTGAAAGTGTTAACAATTATAATAGGAAAAAATTTGGTGCTAATGAGTCGCGATGTGCATCAGGAGGGCGACAGAAAATGAGTGTCCGGCAGCTGGATAGATGAGCCTTCTTAGGATGTATGTACGAGGGCTGTCCAGAAAGTGTTACGATCGGTCGCGAAACGGAAACCACAGTGAAAACCAGAAACATTTTTATTTGCAACAGTTAGGTACACCTTCCACCTACTTCTCTACATAGTCGCCGCTCCAACTTAGAGTTTTGTCGTAGTGTTGTATCAACTTTCCAATATCCTCGTCATAGAAAGCAGCCGCCTGTGCTTTCGGCCAGGTCTGTCGAAAAATTTTGTCTTCATGGCCAGCGGTTTTTGTGAGCAGAAATGAGACTCAGGGGGAGCCAATTACGGATTGTATTGTGGGTGATCAAACACTTCTCTTCGGAAACGCTGCAGGAGCGTCATTGCCCCTGCAGTGTGCGGCCGAGAATCGACATGAAGGAACTGCTCGACCGTTGTGTTATGTGGGCTGCATGATACAGGTGAAATCTCTAACCAAGCCCTCATACTTGGCGGGAGACGCTATTCCCTACGCATCTTCACGTGCTCACTGTTCACTCAAAACTGAAAAGAGCGTCGCGACACGATTGGCGGGCATACTAGAGACACTGACCAACACATCTGTGCGAAGCTTTACCGGATTTTCCCAGTGGTTTCCATTTCGCGGCCGATCGTAACTTACTTTCTGGACAGCCCTTGTATTATAATTCGCAAAATGGACATCGTTGACGTTCAAGAAATATTCAAAATAAACCCTTAACTTGCACCATGAAAATTGAATGAAAAATGGCGCGCCGCACTGATCACAACGTTCGAACCATCAAGATCGAAGGCGAATTCCCAGGGAGTAGGATGTTGAGCTAGTTGTCCACTCGTAAAGAATGCATATAGAATCATACTGATGTAGCTGGGTGATAAGAACTGACGAAATATAATAGCATGCAACCGAACGCGAAACAGTCTGTCGTAGAGCTTATCGTGAGAATGGCTTCCTTTAAGATGTAATTGCAGATAGTGCGAAAAAGTTTTATAGGCACGGAAAAATCTAACATGTAGAGGCTGAATTTGTCCAGTGGTTCCACGTGGTACGAACTGCATTGTCACACACTTTTTAGGAGGGCTAGTTTCGTCTAAAGCAGTATGATGTTTTATACACAGGCCAAGAATCAAGCAAAAATTAAGTGTTTTTGACCAGCTGTTCGCCGAAAGCAGTGCTCGTATCATAGTTGTGGTACTCTTACGCCCGTTTTCCCATTCCTGCTTGCTGTGGCGTAGATATTCCCTACTGTGCAGTATCACGCACAATAGAAAGAACCGTAGGAGGTAGAGCACCTCCAAAATCTCGCAGCACAATAAATAATTTTGCAGCCAGTTAACCATCCCGATTAATAGCTGGCATAATTGTATACGAATACACTGGTGTCAGTTGATCTTGATACACATGTTTAGGTGCCTCTAATTTCCAGGATTCATTTCATTTGCATTTCCTCTTGAAATCCAGATTGGTCGAAACTGGAAACAAATTTCTTACTGAACGATGGGATGGGTGTGATTATTTTATCTATAAATTTTCGGGCAGATCCCGCAGTTTGCTGTGGATCGACAAGTTGACGCTTTCTTTGCAATTTCATTATCCTACGGTTTTCCAATTCTGTAACACTATTTGAAATTATGCAACCATCCACTGCTTCCCTTGAAATCATTTACTCTCTGTCACGCGTAGTTTGATATGCGTAACGTGGATCACTATCAAGCACACCCAGTAATTGAAACGCGCGAACACGAGTTTTTCTTACAAGTGCATCTTGTCCTCCCTTGACTAACCGCAGTTCTTTTTCTTATGCACTATACGGCCATATAATGACGGACGTATTTGAATTTTTTAAATTTTTTATTTTTATGTTTTATTTTTTTACCATGCTGTGGATGATCTACTACACAGCTCGGAATGGCCGCGCGGTTAGAGGCGCAATGTCACGGATTGCGCGGCCCCTCCTGCCAGAGTTTCGAGTCCTCCCTCGGGCATATATGTGTGTGTGTGTGTGTGTGTGTGTGTGTGTGTGTGTCTGTCTGTCTGTCTGTGTGTGTGTGTGTGTGTGTGTGTGTGTGTGTGGTGTTCTTAGCATAATTTAGTGTAAGTTAGTTACGTGGTGTGTACGTCTAGGGACCGATCACCTCAGCAGTTTGGTCCCTTAGGAATTCACATACTTTTGAAAATTTTTTGATCTTCCAGGTATGTATTTGCGTTTTGTATCCACTACTTGGACAACGATTGTCTTTAACTACGTTTCACTGAAAACGCTGTTTGTGATTCCCTGACGGCCAAGGATGATGAACTACCGAACTATATGGCTGGACACCAGTTTTAGTATCACTTTCACCTGTTAAGCACTTACCACCATGTCGAGGTGCATGAAAGGGAAGTAGTGGTTGGTAAAGGAGTGAGACAGGGTTGTAGCCTCTCCCCGATGTTATTAAATCTGTATATTGAGCAAGCAGTAAAGGAAACAAAAGAAAAATTTGGAGTAGGTATTAAAATTCATGGAGAAGAAGTAAAAACTTTGAGGTTCGCCGATGACATTGTAATTCTGTCAGAGACAGCAAAGGACTTGGAAGAGCAGTTGAACGGAATGGACAGTGTCTTGAAAGGAGGATATAAGATGAACATCAACAAAAGCAAAACGAGGATAATGGGATGTAGTCAAATTAAATCGGGCGATGCTGAGGGAATTAAATTAGGAAATGAGACACTTCAAGTAGTAAAGAAGTTTTGCTATTTAGGGATTAAAATAACTGATGATGGTCGAAGTAGAGAGGATATAAAATGTAGACTGGCAATGGCAAGGAAATCGTTTCTGAAGAAGAGAAATTTGGTAACGTCGAGTATAGATTTAAGTGTCAGGAAGTCGTTTCTGAAAGTATTTGTATGGAGTGTAGCCATGTATGGAAGTGAAACATGGACGATAACTAGTTTGGACAAGAAGAGAATAGAAGCTTTCGAAATGTGGTGCTACAGAAGAATACTGAAGATAAGGTGGGTGGATCACGTAACTAATGAGGAGGTATTGAATAGGATTGGGGAGAAGAGAAGTTTGTGGCACAACTTGACCAGAAGAAGGGATCGGTTGGTAGGACATGTTTTGAGGCATCAAGGGATCACAAATTTAGCATTGGAGGGCAGCGTGGAGGGTAAAAATCGTAGAGGGAGACCAAGAGATGAATACACTAAGCAGATTCAGAAGGATGTAGGTTGCAGTAGGTCCTGGGAGATGAAGAAGCTTACACAGGATAGAGTAGCATGGAGAGCTGCATCAAACCAGTCTCAGGACTGAAGACCACAACAACAACAACAACAACCATCATTGTACTCTTAATAGACATTGTTTGCACAGTCGAGCGTATACGACACCACACATTTCTAGCACTTAGCGCTGCTGTGAGTTACTCGTCGAGTAAGCAGTTCGACTACGCGTCGTAGCCTCATGCTGTACTCGCCATGCCGCGCAGAGTGGCTGCGCAGTTAGAGGCGCCATGCACGGATTGCGCGGCCCCTTTCGCCGGAGGTTGGAGTCCTCCCGTGTGTGTGTGTGTGTGTGTGTGTGTGTGTGTGTGTGTGTGTTTGTGTGTGTTGTTCTTAGCATAACTTAGTTTAAGTAGTGTGTAAGTCTAGGGACCGATGACTTCAGCAGCTTGGTCCGTTAAGAATTCACACATATTTGAACATTTGTACTCACCGTCGGAAACCTGGAGTACCGCCCCCAATTCCCATTGGCATAGCGTTTGCACAGTAGACGGTATGTGGGGGCGTCGAATGCCGTGAGCATTATTGGGCTTTTGCGTCCTCGTACGCATGGGGTTCCTGGTAAGATGGTCAATGCCTTCATGGAAAAAATGTTGCCGTTGCCTACGGAAACATGATTGTACCAAGGCATGCCTCTCTTCGTCCGAAGCAAATCGAAGGCCACGAATGTCTTCCTTCGGGGTTTCAGAAACAAAAAAATCGTACTGGGAGAAATCGGGGCTGTATGCAGGATGTGTAAAGGCTTCGCAGCGAGACTTCTGCAGCGTACTCGAGACAACCTTGGCAACGTGTGGGCGGGCTACAACGTGATGCCGCTCATTCTAGATACAGACAGACAAGCTTCTAGCCACAACCATCCACTGCTTCCATCTTTTCGCCTACTGTTGCCGGGCGAATTTATGGTGAGGAGTGACAATTTGGCTAGGACGCGAAATTTCTCCAGGAGTACGGCAGAGAAAATCCTTTGTAATGTTAGAAAACGTGTTGACATTTGACAGCATTGATATCCTGTAGATAGTACCTTACTGAGGAGCACCTTCTAGCCTCAGATCGGTACGCACGAGGGAAGACTAATTCTGTTATATAGTCTTCTGATGTGAACTGCCTGTAGATCTGAAAGCCTGTGGAAGCCGTATACCGTTATTAAAGTACTCTGGTACGTAAAAAACCGAAAACACCCTGATTTTTACATTGCAACAACAGTACATGTTACTCCGAAAAAGAAATTACTGCACTATTTTTGGACATTCAACGTAGTTTCGTACACTAACTGCTGTTAACATAATAAAAAATATAAATTGGAATCACTGTGCACATGCAGGGTGCCCCAGGAGGAATGGTCAGTATTCACGGGTATTCGAAGCACAGACGTTTAGTAAACATGGGCACTAAAATGCATGCCTTAAGAACTATGAACAACTGTTCATTTTCAGTATGTGAATACATTTCTTCTACTGAAGCTGTGAGCACTTGTTCATCTTCGGTGCTGTGAAACATCTCTTTTATTGAACATGTGCTCATACCTCTTAAGGTACGCATTTTAGAGCTCATCTTTACTGGACTTTTTCTTGGCTTCGAATGATCGTTCCTATCATATCCCTGAATGTTAGCTATTCTTCCTGACACACCCTGTATTGTAGCTATTACTATAGATTTATTGTTGTAACTAAGTTTCTATGTCCGCTTATGCGACTGCCAATAAGAAAGAAGCGAAAGGATCTTTTAAGGGGGGTAGGACGTCAAACGGGCCGACTTGGAGCAGGAGAGGCACCACAGGACTTTTAATTTCCACTGTCTACACTTTTACAAGTAAATTCATAAAACTGTCAGCATGACCAGGAAGGATTCAGGATTCACACTCGTAGCAGCGGAAGTTCAAAAACATAGCAAAATAATTTTTTTACTTGTGAAATTTCATCATTTTTTCACTTACTATTGGCTGCGTTTGTTGCTATAGGTATACTTTTATTCATAAGTAACAGAGACTGTTCGATTAATTTTGCACGGCATACAAACCATACTTACAGGTGTCTGAAACTAGAATCTATTTAATTTATGAAAAAATGAATGAGCTGTTACGTTTTAAACTTTATGTATAGAAAAAAATCAAATTTTGTAGTTAATTACCTCAGTTTTTACCACAGTTATTAATAGATTTGGAAAATTCTAGAGTTTCATACACCTGTGAGTATGGTTTGTATGCTGTGCAAAATTCATCAAAGAATCTCTCTTACTTGTGAAGAAAAATGTATCTATAGCAACAAATGCAGCCAACAGTAAGTGAAAAAAGATGAAATTTCGCATCTAAAAAAAAATTATTTTGTCATGTTTTTGCACTTCCACTGCTATGATTGTGAATCCCGAATCCTTCCTGGTCATGCACACAAAGTTTTATGAATTTATTTGTAAAATTATAGACAGTAGAAAATATAATGTCCTGTAGTGCCTCTCCTGCTCCAAGTCGGCCTGTTTGACGTCCTTCCCCCCTTAACAAAACAAAGTCTGAGATGAAAAATTGTAGAGAGCTTTAACAAAGTGCAATGGCAAGGTGTTAAAGACACAGGACTGTTTTTCAGGAGGAGTGATGCTGAAATACGTGTTAAATAAACCATATTTATGTTTTCTGCTGGTTCTATGAATTCATGCAAATTCCAGCGTGTTCCCGTTAAGTGGGTCAAGAAGCGTCCTTGTCCCATCCTTCTGAAAACGAACATCTGTTGCCTGTTCTGCAACTTCTTTCTTTCATAGTGATGCCGGCCTTCTCAGATGACATCAAATTCTGTATGTGGAAAGTCGAGTGAAAAAAATCTCCGCGGCACGTTGTGTAGGCGCTACACTTCCCGAAAAGCTGAGGAAGGCTCATTCTTCTCTGAAAGCCCATTCACAGACGCCACTTCGTCAAGGATATTAAACTTGAAGCCGGCGCTAGTCGGAGGGAAACTTTGCTTAAGGCGAGGAGTGCGGGCCCGGCCGGCTGTTTAATTCATCACGGCCGAGCCCGGCCCGCGGAGCCCGCATACGTCGGCGCGTGGCGGAACGGCTCTGTTTGCATTCCTGAACAGGTGCGCCGCGGAAAGGCTACTCGCAGCAGAAATTGGATGGCCCGTCTCAGAACTCTTGGGGACAAGCAACTGTCCCGTCACAAAGCTAAAAATACGAACGTGGGAAAAGTCGCTGTGCTTCGTCATCCTTTTTCGTCTGAACTTGCATACATAAAGAGGAACCGCGAGCACAAATCTTTCCCGTTATTGCTTGACTTACAATACTTCTGAGCCTATGATTCAAATTTTACGACATGTGAATAATTCTCTGAATAAAATAATACAATTTTATGTAGACGAAAATGGAATAGATTCGTTCAATAGTTCTGCAAGAGTAGACTGCTTGCCAAATGATTAACATTCCATCGCAGCTGCAAAGAGCAAGTGAAAGTAATACCCGTCTACACTACATATAGCGTGAGTCGGCTGCTCCTACCAGTATCGTTTCATGCAACCCGAAATTCTATAACTGGCGTTCAAAAACCACGCGCGAGATTTTAATAGTCTCTCGCTCTCTGCACGCAAACTATAACACCTACAGAAAAGAAAGAAAAAATGAACGTGTCCTTTTTGTGAGCAATGTAATACTGTTTAATTTTGTATTGGAATACGTTTCCGCTAGAGGCCGTAATTTTCCATTTATTTAAGAAAAACGTACAAAAGTTACCTTCAAACGCACTGCCGCCTCCACACTCAGCCACCGACTTGTGAGGATTTCCAGTATGTTGTTCATGGCACTCCCTCCGACTACTAACAAATATACCAAATTCGGCCTTCTTTGGTCTTCAATGACTAGAGTTATTACACCACCGGTTTATTCTAACACTTACAAATTGGAATACTGACGTTTGTGTAAATTTTACCTGAAGATTTTATCAAATCTAACAGCATAGAATAAACAATTATATTGTCGTATTCTTTAGGCCTTTTGACTACGGAACAACTTTGTTTAAAAGATTTTAATTTCGATCTAATTGTAAACTGAACTTTTTTTTTCATTGCCCTCACGTGCACGTTTAGATGAACAATGTTAACGGCGAACCGACTATGCTGGTGCCGTAATAGTCCTATCCCTATCAGTAGGGATAAAAAAGGTCGAATATCGCGAATAGTTCGTGCAGTCGAAAAGTGGTAGGAGGATGTGCCACGAACAACATATTAGAAATCCTGACTGGTGAGGGAGGAGTGTGGGGATGAAGGCGCGTTAGAAGGTCACTTTTGTACGTTTACCTTTAAAATCATGTCTTCCAGCGGAAACGCATTGCAAAACGAAAATTAAGTATATTAAACTTCCTACAGAAAGTGGTCCTGTTAATTTGTTCTGTAGGAATAATGTTTTCTCGTAGCGAGCGAGAGCATATGAAGATCACGCGCCTTTTTTTTTAACGCCAGATATACACTATGTGATCAAAAGTATGCGAACAGCTGGCTGAAAATGACTTACAAATTCTTGGCGCCCTCCAGCGGTAATATGGAATTCAGTATGGTGTTGGCCCACCATTGGCCTTGATGACAGCTTCCACTCTCGCAGGCATACGTTCAATCAGGTGCTGGAAGGTTTCTTGGGGATTGGCTGCCCATTCATCACGGAGTGCTGCACTGAGGAGAGCTAATGATGTCGGTCGGTGAAGCCAGCACGAAGTCGGCACTCCAAAATATCCCAAAGGTGTTCTGTAGGATTCAGGTCAGAGCTCTGTGCAGGCCTGTCCATTACTGCGATGTTATCGTCGTGTAACCACTCCGCCACAGGCCGTGCATTATGAACAGGTGCTCGATCGTGTTGAAAAGTGCAGTCGCCATCCCCGAATTGCTCTTCAACAGTGGGAAGCAAGAAGGTGCTTAAACCATCGATGTAGGCCTGTGCTGTGATAGTGCCACGCAAAACAACAAGGGGTGTAAGCCCCCTCCACGAAAAACACGACCACACCCTAACATCACCGCCTCAGAATTTTAATGTTGGCACTTTACACCTTGGCAGTTGACGTTCACCGGGTATTCGCTATACACACATCCTGTCATCAGATAGCCACATTGTGTACCGTGATTCGTCACTCCACACAACGTTTTTCCACTGTTCAATCGTCCAATGTTTACGCTTCTTACGTAAAGCGAGGCGTCGTTTGGCATTTACCGGCGTGATGTGTGGCTTATGAGTAGCCGTTCGACCATGAAATCCAAGTTTTCTCACCTCCCGCTTAACTGTCATAGTACTTGTAGTGGATCCTAATTCAGGTTGAAATTCCTGTGTGATTGTCTGCATAGATGACTGCCTATTACGCATTACGATCCTCTTCAACTGTCGGCGGTCACTGTCAATCAACAGACGAGGTTGGCCGGTACGATTTTGTGCTATACGTGTCCCTTCACGTTTCCAATTCAGTATCACATCGGAAACTGTGGACCTAGGGTTGTTTAGGAGTGTGGAAATCTCGCGTACAAACATATGCCACGAGTGACACCCAATCACCTGACCACGTACGAAGTCCGTAAATTCCACGGAGCGCCCCATCCTGCTCTCTCACGATGTCTAATGGCTATTGAGTTCGCTGATATGGAGTACCTGGCAGTAGGTGGCAGAACAATGCACCGAATATGAAATACGTATGTTTTGGGGATGTCCGGATACTTTTGATCACATAGTGTACGTCGGAGCTTGTAAACTTCAGACAATGTTAGTTGCCGTTAAGTTGACGTACAGTGGCAACAGTTGCAAATAACTGCAATACTCAGAGTTGTGAGAGCATGTATATTTCACACAACAGATGTGAAAGCTTGTAACACTACAGAAACAAAAATGACAGTGGGTAGCAACTTTGTTGGGCTGGAAAACCACCACTTAAACAAACGGGGGAAGAGAATATTTATACGAAAAGCTAAAGGAACCCTGGATATTCTTTCCCTTCTGCACTCCGAACCTCTTCTGGCATTCATTAACAGGCAACATCTAACAGTAGCATTTACTGATATTAGAAGTGCAAATGATATTGTTTAGATTCTGCTATAAAAATTAAGCGACATGAGCGCTCCAAAACATTTTGTGTATGGCACTCAAGCCTTCATAGAGTACAGAACTGCCTAATAAGATGCCAGTACAAATTACTCGGCCGTCGTATAACACAAAGACGACTGCCTCGAGGGTCATTTCACAGCCTTCTGTTTGTAATATGTATATGAGATATGGAGAATACAATTTTACCAGGAAATAAAATTCCCCTGTATAGAGATGATTTATATCTTTCTTATACACATCACAAACTTGAAATTCTTTGCCAACTTTATACAGGCTATTTACGCAGTTACTGTTACCCGACTATTGGATGTTCAAAAATGGTTCAAATGGCTCTGAGCACTATGGGACTTAACATCTGAGGTCATCAGTCCCCTAGAACTTAGAACTACGTAAACCTAACTATCGTAAGGACATCACACATCCATGCCCGAGGCAGGATTCGAACCTGCGACCGTAGCCGTCCCGCGGTTCCGGACTGCAGCGCCTAGAACCGCACGGCCACCGCGGCCAGCGACTATTGGATGTTAACGGCCTAATAATCTGCAGATACTAACATTATCTTGAGTCTTATATAACAGTGCCGCTGGACGTGTGCTTGACATGGTGTATTCCGATGCCTGCGGTCGTGCCTTGCAACAATGCGATCGACTCTGACGATCACCTTACTAGTAGAACCTATCGAACCTCGACATCAGTAATTTAAGAGTACTTATTTTCCAAAATAGTAACTAGCCCAAAAATACGAGGGTATCCGTAAAATAAGGTAAATTTCTTTTCACAGTGTAAAACATGTTTGTTTCACGAATGCGTACATTTTTGGAAAGTGCAGACTTTAACCTATTTTTTTTTACATAGTCTCCACTGAGATCAATACATTTTTGCATGCGGTGTACGAACGTTTGAATGTCAGAGTCAAAAAAATCTGCCGGAAAGTCGCGCAGATACCTGACAACCGCTTCTTCCAGCTCTTCTCTGTCGCCAAAATACGTTCCACCCAGGCGTTTCTTCATGCTAGGGAAGAGATGGTAGTCACTTGAGGCTAAGACCGGACTGTAGAGTGGGTGTTGGACAATACCCCATCCAAATTTTGCGATGAGCTCGTTGGTGGATTTAGCGGTGTGCGGTCGAGCGTTATCCTGATTCAAACGCACCCCCTTGGGCAGCATACCCCTCCTCTTGTTTTGAATTGCACGGTGCAATTTTTGCAGTGTCTCGCAGTACCCGGCAGCGTTGACTGTTGTACCGGTAGGCAAGAACTCGCACAACAATACCCCCTTCCTGTCCCTAAACACTGTTGGCATCACTTTGCCGACACTTTTCGATTGTTTGAATTTTCTCGATCTCGGCGACTCTGGGTGCTTCCATTGTTTGAAATGTTCTTTGGTTTCGGATGTGCCGTAGTCCACCAAAGTCTCGTCTCCAGTGACTATGGAGTCGAGGTATTCCTCGCCATGAGTTCCGTGATCTTTAAGTTCTTAGGCCGCTTCAACGCGGTGACGTTCGTGGTCTTCGGTCAACATTCTTGGCACCCACCTCGCGCAGACCTTAGCATACTCTAGACGCTCCGTCAAAATCTTGTCAATAGAGGTTTTGCTGACGTCAGGGATCATTTCGGAGAGCTCACGAACCGTCACTCTTCGATCTGGGAGCACCGCTGCCTCCACTTTTGCGAGTGTTTTGTCAGAAACAGATGGTCGTCCGGAACGCTCCTCATCATGGACGTCAGTACGCCCGTTCTTGAACTCTCTGCGCCATTTTCGCATGTGTTGTACGCTCATACACTTGTCTCCATAGATTTCGCATAGCTGGGAATGGATTTCTGCCGGCGCAATGTTTTTTGCAGACAGGAAATGGATCACCGAGCGCAGCTCACACCTGGCGGGCGAAGCGTGGGAGGGAGGGGGGGGGTGTTCCACCACGTACGGCTGCCTAGCCAAAACTGAGCTCCGCAGGCAGCTCGCTAGGGAGGGTATTTGGAGTGGGGGAACCAAGGCACACTACAGAATCGCGGGATCCACCGTAACAGCACCTTTCAGGACTGTAGCGCCATGGAACCTTATTTTACGGACAACCTTCGTAGATTAATCACCATCCTACGAGAAACGAGAGACATTCTTCCTACCGTAAGGCCACGCGGGATTAGCCGAGCGGTCTCGGGCGCTGCAGTCATGGACTGTGCGGCTGGTCCCGGCGGAGGTTCGAGTCCTCCCTCGGGCATGGGTGTCTGTGTTTGTCTTTAGGATAATTTAGGTTAAGTAGTGTGTAAGCTTAGGGACTGATGACCTTAGCAGTTAAGTCCCATAAGATTTCACACTTTCCTATCGTAAGGTCTAAATCGGGAATACGGAATCTTTGTACTCCACTGCATTAGTGGCAGCATTAGACTCATTGTGCAACATCGACTGTTGGATTCCACTTCGATTCCCGTTACAGTTTTAAAACCTCAATATTCACTGTTACAGTTTAACAAATAATTGCTTTGGCACGATGAATTCCAGTTTCAGTGCTTACGTTTATCTATGCTGATCGCACTGTGTTCATGTACATACTTATAGCCCTCGATACTAAGAGACTTCAGCAGTACCAAGTGCATTTCTCGTCCGCAGGCTGAAATATTCCAGACAATTTGTCCTCCTCATACTGTTTAATTTTTACAATGGAAGCGATGGCGATTCGAGTGTTTCTTAAATTTAGTGTAGAACCTGTTAATAGCGTCAGACTAAAAAATCATATTAAAAATCCAAAATGAAACAGTGAAATGAATATTCAAATACAAATCAAGACATAAAGGAATTAAAGGCATTAGCTGCCAGTGGGCGGTGATTGATATCAATGGAGCAGGTTGAAAATTTGTGCTGGACCAGGATTCGAACATGGGTCTTCTCCTTTCTTGGCAAATGCACTGACAACTGCGCCATCTGGACACAGTGGTCATCAACATCGCCTGGACTACCCTAACACGCTTTCCGTCAGATCCAAATTCTACTGCATACTGGCCGTACTCATTACCCTCATTACTTGTGGCACACACTAGGAATCAAGACCCAATGTCTTTAATTCTTTTATGTCTTTGTTCATAGTGGCTGCAGGACCAAATATGTGTCTGCTGTTTTGGACATGTCTCTTATGGAAATCAGTGAGTTGCCGCGAGCAATAAGGCTAATAAGCAGGGCACTACATCAGTAGTATAAATCAATAATTCAGATCTGACAGGAGGCGTCTGTGCGCTTGTTGTGTCCACTGCGTTCAGATGGAGCAGTGGTCAGCGCATCTGCCTAGTAAGCAGGAGACACGAGTTCTAATCCTGGTCTGGCACAAATTTTCAACTTGTCCCATTGATATGAATCAATACCCACTGGCAGCTAATTCCTTTAATTTCTTTGTGCCGTATAGTTTTAGTTTGGAGTGAGAAGGCCTACTGGTTGGTGTTTCTTCTCCTGTAATGAACGTCACTCTACCATCCTATGATTTTAAGTTGCGGAATCGGGAACTGACTGAGGAGAAATGGGCAGAGGATTCGAGCCTTTCATTCTGTCACAATGGTTAATACTACGCTGCGATCCAACCAATAATTAGAAGCTCCCCTGATACCTAAAATTTCAGGCGAGTGGGAAGCTTGTAATCGCATTGGTATGAATGAATACAAACCATTGTTCAACTCCGGCCCACATACATCGAATAGGCACAAAGGATAACGATTTCTGTGACCGCCAGGAGAAAGGAGGAGATGTAAACTACTTCATGTTTTCTTGCAGTTGCTTCGAAACACGGCAAAGCCACTCACAGCCAAACCGTGTGAAACTGAAGGTGTCCCTTACAATAAGTGCTTTTGTTTCATTTTGTCATGAAGATCCTCAAATATACAAAGCCTTTTTTCGTCTTATTCGAGATAGTAACGTGTGTGAATCAAAACTGAACCTACATGCAACTTGTAAAGTGATTTAAAATCATTGTCGAAACTATTTGTAATATGATTTCTATCTGCATACGATTTAAATATCAATCAAGCTGTTGGCAGTATGGTTCAATAAACTGAAGACAGATTTTTAAACACAGATTGCTAGTTGCTGGCTAGTTGTTTCACTGTTATTTAAAAATTTACGGGTAACTACATCAGTCTTATATATCGAATGGTGTTTGATGTATGTACGGGTTCCTCACGAGAATAAGAGAATCTCATGTCATTGAGGCAATCTGGAGCGTGTTAAGGAATGTAAAGTCTCATAAAAAGAGTTCTATCACCAAACTGACTACATTCATCTACAACACATATCGCTAAAGAAAATAATGTCGTGGGAAATGCACAAAAATGCCCGTAAAATAACTAGTAATGCTTGAATGCCAATGGATTAGAATAGAAGAGGCTTTAGGGACGCAAGGAGAACACAAACTCAACCCAGCCGAAGAAACTATATTAGTATAGGTTCACGTTGTCTTTCCCATAGGACCTGTTATATCGAGAATGTCCTTACAGGAACAATCCACGCTGTCGTCTCCGGAATGCGACCCATGGTGGGGTTTTTACCTGTCATATCGTGAATTTCTGTGAATTTTTCAGTCATAATGGAAGTCAAGGTATCTGGTAAAGTCTACGAAACTATTAAAGCTGATCGTCTTTATTGACTAGTATATACATTATTCCAAGCGACGATTGAATCTCACCGCCTCTAAACTAAGTGCTTAAGAATAGTCTCCGTAATCACCGACTGTGTAAATAATGTACTGTATTGTGGTGTGTCACCTCATACAGAACATCTAACTTCATTTATAACAGCGATCTCGCAATAAGGCATAGAGACGAGTTTTGTTGAAAACGTTATAAAGAGCGACGCCATGATTAAGGATCAAAATTTTGAAACAAGTAATACTTAAGTGATTCCAACGTGTTTAACTAGGAATTGTAGTATAAACATCGATTAGCGCGCGAAAGCCCACTTACCAAGCTTGAAGTATTATCTCTGAGGAATCTGGGAATGTACTCCCCTGCGTATCGCTACCGTAGGGACCACGGAGGCGAGACAAAATTAACACAGATGTGTTTATGCAATCACAGGCGAATGGAATGGGGAAGACGTTCTAATTAGTGATACAATGTGAAGTAGCCTCCGCCAAGCGCTTCACAGAGGTTTTCAGGGTGTAGATGTAGATGTAGATACAGTTGTAGTGCAAAGTTTGGAATGGGAAAACGATGACATGCAAATTGTAATGTAAGGTGCAGTCAATTGAAAACGAAACAGGTGGGGAAAAAGTTAGTGGACTGTTGGTTATTTATTACATTTATCCGCCATGAGAGACGACAGTCTATACATTATGGAAAAATATATGTGTCTGTCTACGGAAGCATTATTTGGCCCTAGCGCGCACCTCTTCGTCCGATTAGAATCGATGGCCACAAAAGCCTTCGTCCAGAACATCAGAAACAAGCAAATCAGTTGGGGTGAGATCGGGCCTATACGGGAGATGTGTAAGGGCTTCCCAGTGAAACTTATGCAACGTAGTCTAAACAATATTGGCAATATGTGGGCGCGTATATTAATAGTTACGGCAATTAGTTTTTAAATAACAGATAGTGTATACACTGTTTTAGATGTCTCATTTCCATTTCACTGCCCCTTATACGCTGTAGAGCCCAAGAAACTAGTGCACGTATCTGATACTGCGTAGTGCCCCCGCGAGCATGCAGAAGTGCCACAACACGACGTGGAAAGGACTCGACTAATGTCTGAATTAGTGCTGGAGGGAAGTGACACCATTAATCCTGCTGGGGTGTCCATAAATCCGTAAGAGTACGATGTGGTAGAAATCTCTTTTGAATAGCACGTTGGAAGGCATCCCAGATGTGCTCAACAACGTTAATACCTGGCGAGTTTGGTGTTGAAACTCTGAACAGTGTTAATGGAGCAACTCCGTAGCAATTCTGGACGCCTGGTGTGTCGCATTGTCGTGCTGAAATTGCGCAAGTCCGTCAGACTGCCCAATGGACATGGATGAATGCAGGTAATCAGACAGGATGCTTACGTACGTGTCAACTGTCAGAGTCGCATGTAGACGTATCAGCAGTCCTATATCACTCCAACTGCACAAGCGCCGGCCGGCCGCTGTGGCCGAGAGGGTCTAGGAGCTTTAGTCAGGAACTACGCCGCTACTACGGTCGCAGGTTCGAATCCTGCCGCGGGCATGGATATGTGTGATGTGCTTAGGTTAGTTAGGTTTAAGTAGTTTTAAGTCTAGGGGATTGATGACCTCAGATGTTAAGTTCCGTAGTGCTTAGAGCCATTTGAACCATTTGCACAAACCCCATACCATTACAGAGCCTCCACCATCTTGAACAGTCCCTTGCTGAGATGCAGGCTACATGGATTCATGAGATTGTCTCCATACCCGTACACGTCCATCCGCTCGATGTAATTTGAAACGAGACTTGTCCGGCCAGACATCATGTTTCCAGTCATCAACAGTCCATCATCGGTGTTGACAGGCAGATGCGAGACGTAAAGCTTTGTGTCGTGCAGTCATCAGGGGTACTCGAGTCGGCTTTCGGCTCGAAAGCCGATATCGACGACGTTTCGTTGAATGGTTTGCACGCTGACTCTTGTTGATGGCCCAGCATTGAAATAAGAAGCAATTTGCGGAAGTGTTACACTTCTCTCACCTTAAACGATTCTCTTCAGTCGTTGTTAGTCCCGTTCTTGCAGGAGCTTTTTCCGGCCACAGCGATGTCGAAAAATTTGATGTTTTACCGGATTCCTGATATTCACGGAGCACCCGTGAAATGGTCGTACGGGAAAATCCCCTCTTCTGCGCTACCTCGGTGATGCTGTGCCCAATCGCTCATGCGCCGACTACAACACCACGTTCAAAGCCACTTAAATCTTGATAACCTGCCATTGTACCGGCAGTAATCGACCTAACAACTGCGCCAGACACTTGTGTATAGGCGTTCCCAACCGCAGCGCCATATTCTGCCTGTTTATATACTTCTGTATTTGAGTACTCATGCCTATACCAGTTTCTTTGCCGCTTCAGTGTATATTCCTGCAACCCATACACTTATAGCCTGGAAAAAAATCTATTCCGTGGATGGGCAGTCCTAAAAACCTCAATAGTTATAAGTCTGTGATATTTATCAAGAACCGAAACCAACCGATATTAATAGCGAATCCACAGTTTTATTTATCGCTAGATATACTGAAGCCAATGCAACTTCAGTCGAAACCACCATGTTGTTGTTGTGGTCTTCAGTCCAGAGACTGGTATGATGCAGCTCTCCATTCTACTCTATCGTGTGCAAGCTTCTTCATCTCCAACTACCTACTGCAACCTACATCCTTCTGAATCTGTTTAGTGTATTCATCTCTTGGTCTCCCTCTAAGATTTTTACCATCCACGCTACCCTCAAATTGGTGATCCCTTGATGCCTCGGAATATGCCCTACCAACCGATCCCTTCTTATAGTGAAGTTGTGCCACAAATTTCTCTTCTCTCCAATTCTATTCAATACCTCCTCATTAGTTATGTGATCTACCCATCTAATCTGAAGCATTCTTCTGTAGCACCACATTTCGAAAGCTTCTATTCTCTTCTTGTCCAGACTATTTATCGTCCATGTTTCATTTCCATACATGTCTACACTCCATACAAATACTTTCAGAATCTACTTCCTGACATTTAAATCTATACTCGATGTTAACAAATTTCTCTTCTTCAGAAACGCTTTCCTTGCCATTGCCAGTCTACATTTTATATCCTCTCTACTACCCAAATAGCAAAACACATTTACTATTTTAAGCGTCTCATTTCCTAATCTAATTCCTGCAGCATCCCCCGATTTAATTAGACTACATTCCATTATTATCGTTGTGCTTTTGTTGATGTTCATCTTATATCCTCCTTTCAAGACAATGTCCATTCCTTTAAACTGCTGTTCCAGGTCCTACGTTGTCCCTGACAGAATTACAATGTGATCGTCGAACCTCAAAGTTTTTATTTCTTCTCCATGGATTTTAATTCCTAATCCAAATTTTTGTTTTGATTCCTTTATTGCCTGCTCGATATACAGATTCAATAACATCGGGGATAGGCTACAACCCTGTCTCACTCCCTCCCCAACCACTGCTTCCCTTTCATGCCCCTCGGCTCTTATAAATGCCCTCTGCTTTTTGTACAAATTGTAAATAGCCTTTCGCTCCCTGTATATTACCCCTGTCACCTACACAATTTGAAAGAGAGTATTCCAGCCAACATCGTCAAAAGCTTTCTCTAAGTCTACAAATGCTAGAAATATCGATTTGCCCTTTCTTAATCTAGCTTCTAAGATAAGTCGTAGGGTCAGTTATACATCGCCAGCTGTAAACTCTGGTATTTACTTCAGTTAACCTTCCGTGCTGAGAGGCCACGGTCAGTCTATAAATCTATTCACTGACGTTCTGTTCCAATTGCAGGAGACATCTTCCGAGGGAAATTGAAAGAAGGAAAGAAGTGCGTAAGAAGTAAATAACGAAGCAACACCGAGAAATTAGCTAGTAAGCGTGTAACTGTGGACGCGAGAGCCATGAGAGCCGCTGTAGGCGTGTGCGGCCGACTGGGCAATCCCCCGGCGGCCTTGGAGCGGTTGCTGTGGTCTGTGCGGCTTTGCGGCTCCGAGGAGGAGGCGCGGCGCCCGCTAAGGTGGCCGGCAAACAAGGGATAGGAGACAAGGGCGGAGCAGAGCAGGGGAAACCACTGTCCCCAGTGCCGCCTCCGCTCCCACACGCTGCGGTTCCCGGGTATCTTCTCGCGCTACAGTATGCGACTCCGCTTTTGGCCGCGTCATACGCTAGTGCCACTTTCTGAAAACCAATGACGGGCATATGGGATCGTTGACACGCGTAATTAACACTGGTGAACCAAAACATTACGACCACCGCTCACCGCGAGACTGAATGGTGCCTGTCTGTCATGAGCATGTATTGAAAGTGGTGGAAGGACGTCGAAACCAAGAGTAGGCGACAAAGACATCCACAGCTCGGAACGTGAAGGTTTAGCGCACATTCTTGAACATATGACTCCGCACCAGAGGTCGCCTACAGTCTGCACACGATACAGTGGCTGGTGCGCAGTTACCAATTATCGTATGAAGTGGTGGAGGAGTTTACTCATTTGTTTGTATAGGGAGGTCGATACTGCTTGCCTGCTTTCGGATGGTTAGCGATGCAATGCGATGACAGAACCACCGCTCACGTCCTACAGTCTTTCTCGAACGATTTTATAGAAACTATTCGGTAAACATTTCATGTTTTGCGTTACTTATAAATTTGTATGTCAGCTTTCTGATGGCGTGCCGATCATTTCATTAATGATCAGAGTTACTGTGATATTTCCGTTTAAGTAAGTCACTAGCGAAGTCCGAAAAAGATTTCAAATGGCTCTGAGCACTATGGGACTTAACATCTATGGTGATCAGTCCCCTAGAACTTAGAACTACTTAAACCCAACTAACCTAAGGACATCACACAACACCCAGCCATCACGAGGCAGAGAAAATCCCTGACCCCGCCGGGAATCGAACCCGGGAACCCGGGCGTGGGAAGCGAGAACGCTACCGCACGACCACGAGATGCGGGCGAAAAAGATTGTAATGAAAAATAGAAAAATAGGTGTCGCTATGATTTTGCGTTTGAGGCATATTACATAATAGGTTGCTGCGTATGAAGTTCAACCAACATATTCAATTTTTCTTTACGCTTGGTCCGAGGTGTCTATCTTTCACCAATCTCGGGAAAATTGATCGTGTGTAGCACACACGTTTGCAATTTCGCACACGGCGATAAAGCCAGAATGCACTATCCATAAAACTCATATTTCATAGACGGTTTGAGATATCGAAACAAGATTGTGGCAAATGATAGCACACAAAGGGGAGAGTATTTTTCCATATGGTCGTCAGGCAAAAATTCATTATCTGACATGTTGTTCCACTGAGTACAGACTTATTCGTTGCAAGAACGTAATTTTAAAGGCCATCAACAGTTGGTGAAACGAGAAATGCTGGGGGATTTTGGAACAACATAATTGAAGACAATACACGTTTATTTTTGTACTGAGGATGTGCTTTTTCATAGGCTATTTACCTTACTTGTCCTCAGTTACTCATTTAATATAATTAATAAGCCGCTGTTTCAGAACTCTCTCCCAGTTGTATCTGCACAAAATGCTAGTGAGGTGACATTGTGTGAACTCCACTGTATTTGACAAAAGAAAGAAATTTTAACATGGCAACAAGAGAAATGTTTCACTCAAAATTCGCCACTCGTGACGCTTTTCTGGAGGTTAAAGTGGTTAAGTAGTTAGGCGAAAATAAATCGCTCCTTTTGTTGCATTTTCAGCGGAATTCTTTTTAGATACTATCAAAATCAGAATATGCAGATCTTTTTGGATGGTCACCACGGAAGTGTAGGTATGGAAGGGCTCCACTTAATGTTTCCAAATAATCTGATTGTAGGCTTCAGTGTAGAACGGCGCTTCCCCTCCAGCGTTCGACATTTACCCTATGCAGCGTGATGACCTGCCCACATACCCCACCACTATCGCTCTCTCTCCACGCATGCTTTGCCAACTGCGCATCTACCGGCCACGTTATTCTGCGCGCACTCTACCTCTTCCTATGATGATCCAGCAACATCAGTTATGTCTGCAGTGGAGACTTGCCCTTCGAGGTTGAACCGTCAATC
Organism: Schistocerca nitens; assembly: GCF_023898315.1. NCBI lineage: Eukaryota > Metazoa > Arthropoda > Insecta > Orthoptera > Acrididae > Schistocerca > Schistocerca nitens. The sequence goes on along the minus strand of NC_064614.1, from coordinate 610,880,254 downwards.
AATGGAAATGTGTTATCTGGTCGGAAGAACCACGTTTCTTCTCGAAGAACTCCGGAAACGCCGTCCTCTAGGCGAACGGCTTCTATTCTCTTCTTGTCCAAACTATTTATCGTCCATGTTTCCCTTCCATACATGATTACACTCCGTACAAATACTTTCAGAAACGACTTCCTGACACTTAAATCTACACTCGATGTTAACAAATTTCTAGTCATATACTTCTTATACGTTCCTATACCTAGTAAATGTGTTCTGCCGGGAGCATGAGCAACTTCGCCTCCTACGTATTTACTGTGTGATGCCTCTATGTAGGCTCTGTTCTATTTTAGTGGATGCAGACGGCGCCTCATATTTCACAAGATAATCTGCTGTCTATTTATACTTATATCCGTACCTCTGGTGAGACATTATTTACGACTATTCTCGAGGTGATGTGCTTCATAGGGTTCCGCACGAAACCTTTTTTAAAATTTGACAAGGGCACCTACCCGCTGGGGCTTTCATTTGGTTTAGGCTTGGTTTCCAGAGTGTTTAACACCTTCAATATCAATACGGTTTTTATATATTTTTTAAATTTTGTTTGAGGCTTTTAGCACACTGGACTGATTACTTGTTTCTGAACATTTCACTGGCCAGACTCCGATATATTTTACTCTTATCTTAGGGACACCACACTTTTTTTTCCAATTCTGACCACTACGGTTTACTGCTGGCACATTTGTACGCGTGGCATCCTATGTGCTTAAGACCAAATTTTGCCAGTAAGGTGTTTTATTTTTTCTTGCTAGTCCAATGTTGCTAAATCGGGCTCACGCCATTTTTATGAAAAGTTGTATTTTCTCTCATAGGCCAACCTGAAGATGTAAGACGAAACGCGTCATTGGAGGATAAATCTAGATTTGCTACCAAGATTGTTTATTCTTTCCTATTTTACTTTTGTGTCCTAATATATAACAAAGATTTTGTGATTTTATGGTTTACGTTCGCATACTAAAATGTAATAAAGTTTTTGTGATTCCATGGCTTTGTACTTTTGTATGATCTATATATCGAGCTTACTTCAAGAAGAGCATATACAAGTGTAAAACTACGTTATCAAATAATCTTTTTACATTTTAGGACACAAAATAAAACTTGAAAAAAGTCAACGCTGCCGTGTAACGATTGCCTCAGGCCCGACAGTAGTAAACTCATTTGAAAAAATCTTTTGGCTGACTGCAGTTTTTCCTACAGTGTAAACAAGTGTGGTGTTCTCTAACCAAAATGAATAAAATAACTCTTTAGTTGTCTTAAGATCGAGAGGTGTCGCTTCAACTCCACGCACCACGAAAACAATCTTTGCCTGTGTTGTCGATCAGCATCGTTTTCTTCGTGTATTTGTGAGACATACTGACCGCTCGATGACGCAAATAAATAACGTTCTAAACTACTCGACGCTGTCGACTGTTGAATACTATAAGGGCAGATGTTAGGTCTATCAATAGATGCAGCAGCCGTTCGAAATTTGTAACTGATAATTTCTTACAGTCACAGTTGCGATTTAAAATAGTGGCATACCAGTTTACATTATCAGCAGCCATCTGACATTTTAAACTTAATTACAGTGTAAGACATCGTCTCAACATTAACGTGATAATGATTAGGCACCCACATACGGCGAAAAAGTTGACGTATTACGCTCTTAAGTAACCAGGAGGCACTTGGCATACATTCAATGGAAACCTCGCGAAGATCGTAGTGGGAACCAGGGGGTGGAACCTGTTTTTAAGCACTAAGCTTGAATTGTAGAGTGGTCATCGAGATGCAGATGTAGTTGTAATATAATTCTGGGACACTATGACAAAAATGTGAATGTACGAGTTTATTTATTTATGTTTATATAGAATAAAGATGATAATTGTTCTTTTATTTTGATGAAATCTAGCGTAATGACAGTGATTTACGTTAGGGTCGGGCTGACAACGACCGAACTTCCAATCTTCAACGTTTGAATTGTCTAATATTTCTAGACTAATGAGAAATAATGTAAAAAGACGAAAATAAATGACGATGTTATGAAAAGATGATGGTGATGTGAAATACATTTTCTTAAAATATTAAGATGATATAAAGAAGGCTGCTGGTAACTGTAGATGGAACTGAGAGGTGAGGAATATACGAGAGGAGAAGATTGAAATTTCTGTCGACAACGTCGATGTATGAATCATTCTCTATTTACTTGTTGCGTCGTATCTGGGTAAAATCTCAAGTTTTTGACGAAATCGTCCTCCTTCTTGGTTAGCAACAACTATCATGGTTGCTGCTGTGGTGACCATTTATGGACCATAGGCGGCTTGTAGTAAGTTTGTCTTGAGTCGCCATTAAATCGCACTACGAGAGATTGTGTCCACGTAGGTAATGGTGGCGCCAGTGCTCTGGTAGGGACGTAAACAATTTAGTGCAATTCTGTGTGTCCACTAATCATCCAAGGTTCCCTTAGTAATTGTCCCGGTTGAAGTTATTCTACTCCTTCTTTAATACCAGAATCCTAATATGTACACTACCGCTCATTAATTTCAATACACCCATAAATGACATCTAGTTCTCTGTAGATAAGGTCTAATACCGTGGGTACGGTTGAGTAAGCAAAGGAATAGTACAATAGTTGTACGCATGTCATTATTTTTGTTTGTGGTGATCGAGATACCATAGTATACAACAAACAATCAAACAATGTTGTGTACATAAACTTTATGTATCTGATATGTTTGTTTACCTATTTTCCGACGGACGCCGCATTTGGTGCGCCTATGTTGTTCCCTGTAGCGAACGGCAAGCATTGCTACGATACATAACATGTGGTTCCTGCACGTCAGTGACACTGAAGTGTGCATATCGCTGGTATGGCTTCACGAGTGGAGGTATCCATAGAAAAAACGTGTATCCATTCTCGAAATTGCGAAACAGTGTAGTGTGTCTATAGGGGGAGTGCAATACACCCTTCACCGCCAGAAGACAACAGGCAGTAATAAGGACATTCCACGACCAGGACGACCTCGTAAAACAACTAAAAGTGGTGATAAATGTGTCAGAATTACGAGTAAGAGAAACAGATTCAAAACAGCGCCCCAAATTCGTGCAAAACTGGTAGAAATGAACACGAGAGTAATATCTGTTGCAACTGTGAAAAGGAGACTGACTGAAGCCGGCTTGAAAGGATGTGTCACAGCAAGAAAACCCCTTCTAAGGCCCATAAATGAACAGAAGAGACTTTAATGGGCTAGAAAACATCGTAATCGGACATCGGAAGAGTGGACGAAGGGGTTATTTACCGATGAATCGAAGTTCGAGATCTTTGGAACCAGAAGGAGTATATTTGTTCGCCGATTTGTAAGGGAAATGGTAGTCCAGTAATGTGTTCTACCTACTGTTAAACACGGTTGAGGTTGTATTATGGTTTGGTGATGTTTTGTCGGAGAAAGAGTTGGCGACATTGTGAAAATGGAAGGATGAATCAGAAGCTGTACCACCGCATACTTCAGTATCACGCAATACGAAGCGGATTGCGCTTCATAGGGAAAGGCTACACCTTACAACAGGATAATGGCCTAAAACATCGGTCGGCATTCTGTACGCCGGCCGGTGTGGCCGTGCGGTTCTAAGCGCTTCAGTTTGGAACCGCGTGACCGCTACGGTCGCAGGTTCGAATCCTGCCTCGGGCATGGATGTGTGTGACGTCCTTAGGTTAGTTAGGTTTAAGTAGTTCTAAGTTCTAGGGGACTGATGACCTCAGTAGTTAAGTCCCATAGTGCTCAGAGCCATTTGAACCATTTGAACCATTCTGTAGGAACTAAATTGCGTCAAAGGAAAAACAGAAACTACTGAATGATATGGTATGGCCGTCCCAAAGCCCCAATTGTAATCCCATTGCAATGGTCTGGTATGAAGTGGACAGACGTATCAAGGAAGTTAATATATCCAGCAAGGAACATCTCTGGAATATTGTTAAGGATGTGTGGAATCATATAGATTCACGATGGTTACAAAAACTGATTGACCGCATGCCTCGAGTTTGTGAGGCAGTTATTAAATCCAAAGGAGGATACATTAATGAAAGTAAAATATAATCATTTTGATTGTATTATATATGAAGTTAATATGATTATATTTTGTGAGAAATAACGTTTGATTTGTTATAAATCTGAAATGCCAGGGTGTATTGAAATTAATGAGCGGTTGAGTAGGAGCATAAGAGAGAATGTTACATAAATAAATATGTGAATGTCTGTGTAGTGGAAGTGATAGGAGGTCTGTAGGAATTAGGAGATGAGAGATTTCAGCTGGACAATTGATGGTTGGGTTGGTGTCTTCATTTGGGACAAGATAGAATACGTTATGGTTGTGGGAAAGGGTAGATTTTAGGGATGAAATCATCATAACCTCAGAGGCAAAGGCGATCGAAATTCCGCTGGGGAAGAATGTAATAAACAATCAGTTACAAAATCGTTAAGTACATTACATTTACGGGAAAATATTCGATTATCGTAGCACTACGCAAACTTAATCTTGCACGTAACTCATTAATGTGCAAAATACCGAGTAATATTATTTATTTAGCTCAACTATCGTTTGAATACGGTCAGAGGTGGTTGACTTATCTGCAAATAATTGCGTATCAATAGTTTCCATCCTAAGCAACTGCGGTGGTTCTAGCTGGCCGGCGCAACTGCGGGACAAACAACTTGTTCTCGCCTGACAAAGTTTGTTGCTGCCGGCGGCCGTGGTGTGGTGTGTAGAAGGCGGTGGGGTGGTGGGAGAGAGGGAGAGAGGGAGAGCGTGCCACACCGTAATTCCACAACAGAGGACACCTCGGGGACGGCCGGGCAGATAACAGGCGGCGCTGGGCACAAGGAGGGCTCAGTGCGTTGGATGGGCTGGTACTTCGCTCGCCCGTGGACCCTCCTGGCTACATTCCTCGCATCTGGCTTAAGGCACGAGAGCATCAGGTACCATCCTAACGCTGAAAAGCGAAGAAGTCAAACGGACACTATTAAATGAACAGCGCGCTTAGGCCACGAGTTCCCGGCAAGGACCGTCCTACCTGCTTGCTACGTTATTCTACATATACATAATTTAAACCTTCAATTTTGCTGTTTATGTGCAGTCAGGTAAGCTTACAAGAAAAGGTTATGAAACGGTAATGTTTTGCTTACGTAGAAGACACCCAATTTAGCATCAGCGAAAGAAGTAAGCAACGAGCACGGTACAAGAACTCCACACGTAGCCCTAGGAATCCATGTCTGGCATCTCAAAAGAGTGGTTATACGTGCATCGAATGGGACAAAGTCCATTTAGCCCTGAAACGACAATAGTGAATCTGCCTGAACGAGAAACAGAGCGGTGTGCTAAGCACAGTTTATGGAAGGTTTACGCTAGTGGGCGGTTGGTAGTATCTCATCTTCCCTTGGGCCTAGAAGCAGAACGTAACGTCATTAGATCTACAACTCAGCTTCCAACGTTCTGCGATAGATGGCAGTAGCCGCAAGTGAAGTGCAGACGGTCGGTCGTAAGTGTTATGCAACAAGTTTAGGCATTTTTAGACATAACGCCATGAAAATATTAGTCGATTTGCGCCTGCATCATAAAGTTATTCTCGATTGAATATGTCATTTGACGAGCCCAATTCTCGTTATTTGCAGGAATCTTTAATTCTGTGATTTAACATGAACAGATCTGCGGCTGTAGCCCATGTGTTGTTGTTGTTGTTGTGGTCTTCAGTCCTGAGACTGGTTTGATGCAGCTCTCCATGCTACTCTATCCTGTGCAAGCTTCTTCATCTCCCAGTACCTACTGCAACCTACATCCTTCTGAATCTGCTTAGTGTATTGATCTCTTGGTCTCCCTCTACGATTTTTACCCTCCACGCTGCCCTCCAATGCTAAATTTGTGATCCCTTGATGCCTCAAAACATGTCCTACCAACCGATCCCTTCTTCTAGTCAAGTTGTGCCACAAACTTCTCTTCTCCCCAATCCTATTCAATACCTCCTCATTAGTTACGTGATCTACCCACCTTATCTTCAGCATTCTTCTGTAGCACCACATTTCGAAAGCTTCTATTCTCTTCTTGTCCAAACTGGTTATCGTCCATGTTTCACTTCCATACATGGCTACACTCCATACAAATACTTTCAGAAACGACTTCCTGACACTTAAATCTATACTCGATGTTAACAAATTTCTCTTCTTCAGAAACGATTTCCTTGCCATTGCCAGTCTACATTTTATATCCTCTCTACTTCGACCATCATCAGTTATTTTACTCCCTAAATAGCAAAACTCCTTTACTACTTTAAGTGTCTCATTTCCTAATCTAATTCCCTCAGCATCACCCGATTTAATTTGACTACATTCCATTATCCTCGTTTTGCTTTTGTTGATGTTCATCTTATATCCTCCTTTCAAGACACTGTCCATTCCGTTCAACTGCTCTTCCAAGTCCTTTGCTGTCTCTGACAGAATTACAATGTCATCGGCGAACCTCAAAGTTTTTACTTCTTCTCCATGAATTTTAATACCTACTCCGAATTTTTCTTTTGTTTCCTTTACTGCTTGCTCAATATACAGATTGAATAACATCGGGGAGAGGCTACAACCCTGTCTCACTCCTTTCCCAACCACTGCTTCCCTTTCATGCCCCTCGACTCTTATAACTGCCATCTGGTTTCTGTACAAATTGTAAATAGCCTTTCGCTCCCTGTATTTTACCCCTGCCACCTTCAGAATTTGAAAGAGAGTATTCCAGTCAACACTGTCAAAAGCTTTCTCTAAGTCTACAAATGCTAGAAACGTAGGTTTGCCTTTTCTTAATCTTTCTTCTAAGATAAGTCGTAAGGTTAGTATTGCCTCACGTGTTCCAACATTTCTACGGAATCCAAACTGATCTTCCCCGAGGTCCGCTTCTACCAGTTTTTCCATTCGTCTGAAAAGAATTCGCGTTAGTATTTTGCAGCTGTGACTTATTAAACTGATAGTTCGGTAATTTTCACATCTGTCAACACCTGCTTTCTTTGGGATTGGAATTATTATATTCTTCTTGAAGTCTGTGGGTATTTCGCCTGTCTCATACATCTTGCTCACCAGATGGTAGAGTTTTGTCATCACTGGCTCTCCCAAGGCCATCAGTAGTTCTAATGGAATGTTGTCCACTCCCGGGGCCTTGTTTCGACTCAGGTCTTTCAGTGCTCTGTCAAACTCTTCCCGCAGTATCTTATCTCCCATTTCATCTTCATCTACATCCTCTTCCATTTCCATAATATTGTCCTCAAGTACATCGCCCTTGTATAAACCCTCTATATACTCCTTCCACCTTTCTGCCTTCCCTTCTTTGCTTAGAACTGGGTTGCCATCTGAGCTCTTGATATTCATACAAGTGGTTCTCTTCTCTCCAAAGGTCTCTTTAATTTTCCTGTAGGCAGTATCTATCTTACCCCTAGTGAGACAAGCCTCTACATCCTTACATTTGTCCTCTAGCCATCCCTGCTTAGCCATTTTGCACTTCCTGTCGATCTCATTTTTGAGACGTTTGTATTCCCTTTTGCCTGCTTCATTTACTGCATTTTTATATTTTCTCCTTTCATCAATTAAATTCAATATTTCTTCTGTTACCCAAGGATTTCTATTAGCCCTTGTCTTTTTACCTACTTGATCCTCTGCTGCCTTCACTACTTCATCCCTCAGAGCTACCCATTCTTCTTCTACTGTATTTCTTTCCCCCATTCCTGTCAATTGTTCCCTTATGCTCTCCCTGAAACTCTGTACAACCTCTGGTTCTTTCAGTTTATCCAGGTCCCATCTCCTTAAATTCCCACCTTTTTGCAGTTTCTTCAGTTTCAATCTGCAGTTCATAACCAATAGATTGTGGTCAGAATCCACATCTGCCCCTGGAAATGTCTTACAATTTAAAACCTGGTTCCTAAATCTCTGTCTTACCATTATATAATCTATCTGATACCTATTAGTATCTCCAGGATTCTTCCAGGTATACAACCTTCTTTTATGATTCTTGAACCAAGTGTTAGCTATGATTAAGTTATGCTCTGTGCAAAATTCTACAAGGCGGCTTCCTCTCTCATTTCTTCCCTCCAATCCATATTCACCTACTATGTTTCCTTCTCTCCCTTTTCCTACTGACGAATTCCAGTCACCCATGACTATTAAATTTTCGTCTCCCTTCACTACCTGAATAATTTCTTTTATCTCGTCATACATTTCATCAATTTCTTCATCATCTGCAGAGCTAGTTGGCATATAAACTTGTACTACTGTAGTAGGCATGGGCTTTGTGTCTATCTTGGCCACAATAATGCGTTCACTATGCTGTTTGTAGTAGCTAACCCGCACTCCTATTTTTTTTATTCATTATTAAACCTACTCCTGCATTACCTCTATTTGATTTTGTATTTATAACCCTGTAATCACCTGACCAAAAGTCTTGTTCCTCCTGCCACCGAACTTCACTAATTCCCACTATATCTAACTTTAACCTATCCATTTCCCTTTTTAAATTTTCCAACCTACCTGCCCGATTAAGGGATCTGACATTCCACGCTCCGATCCGTAAAACGCCAGTTTTCTTTCTCCTGATAACGACGTCCTCTTGAGTAGTCCCCGCCCGGAGATCCGAATGGGGGACTATTTTACCTCCGGAATATTTTACCCAAGAGGACGCCATCATCATTTACTCATACAGTAAAGCTGCATGTCCTCGGGAAAAATTACGGCTGTAGTTTCCCCTTGCTTTCAGCCGTTCGCAGTACCAGCACAGCAAGGCCGTTTTGGTTAATGTTACAAGGCCAGATCAGTCAATCATCCAGACTGTTGCCCCTGCAACTACTGAAAAGGCTGCTGCCCCTCTTCAGGAACCACATGTTTGTCTGGCCTCTCAACAGATACCCCTCCGTTGTGGTTGCACCTACGGTACGGCCATCTGTATCGCTGAGGCACGCAAGCCTCCCCACCAACGGCAAGGTCCATGGTTCATGGGGGAAGCTGTAGCCCATAAAATGCTAAAATGTTGGGTAAGACCTATGGTGAAGCGCCTGTTAGTGAACGAACGTGCATCGTTCCAAGAACGTCGAAGATCGGCATGGCAGTGGAAGAGAGAAGGTTTCCTAAGGTATTGAAATCGACGGAAATAATCACAGGAGGTTGTTATCGAAAGCAGTTGATGCATTAGAGACGAGCGGTGAAAGACAAGAGGCTACAATGCAGTGAGAGACATCAAAGAAGTTGATTTTACAACATGACAATGCTTGAACCACTTGGAAGCATTGAAATTCGAAGTCCTACCGCACCCGCCATATTCTACAGCCATTGCTTCCTCTGACTACCATTTTTGGATCACTGGAACAAGGGCTGACTGACCAGAACTTCCGGTCACACGAAGAAGTGCAAAATAAGATAGATCCATGGATATCCTTAAATGGCGCCTAATTCTTCCACCGCGGGAAGAAAAGATTGGGGAAAGTAGTTGCCAGGGATGAGCAATACTGTGAATCATAAATTTTTGTAGGTTTTTTACAATAATGCTTCGAACTTCGAGAAAAAATTGCGGAAGCAATCTTGTAGTACTGCTAGTATATGGAAAGTGCTACGCTCAGAGCCTCGAATTCTGTACCAAACGCTAGGTGAGAGATACGTTAGCCAGAAAAGTGGAAAGAAATATCTGGAGGTAAACCAAGAAAAGGGAAATAGAATAAGAACGAGTAAGTTGCGTTATTCAACGAGAAAACTGGTACAAAAATATAAAATGACGGTGAATACAAATAAAGATTTTTTCCATTCAGAGAACTATTGAAGATTCAGTTGTTCGAAATAAATAATAAATTAATGAAATTTTGCGTCCATAACATATCCTCAAAATATTGCGGTAAGAGCCATTAATACAACTGTCCTTGTGAATATGTTTAGCTGTAGTGTATGTCTTTTGAGTGGAAGTTGATGAAATAATATTTCACTTTACCTTTTTATTTTGTCGGCAGTAATTTGCCAATATTTCTTGGGTCCAAGGAAACTAGCAGAAGTCATACGTAAATAATGCAGACGTGAAATGTTACAGTATGATTTTAACACTGCAGAAACCCTGCCTTCTGAATTACGCTGCACAATTTCATGTCCTGTAGATGAACACAAGCAGCAGTGCGAGAGCACGAGTGCATAATTTGAATAATAGAACTGGACGGTACGTTAATAACAGTAGTAATGACCATGCTTTGGAGCACGAAATACATTTTTCTGTAGTAAAATACGAGAAAGGTGACTGTCAGTTGCTAATTTTATCATTATTACTAGTTCGTTTTAATTATAATTTTTATTTCTATTTATTATTTTTTGTCATATCAGTTTTCTTTTTCACTTTTTGCATTTTTTCATTTGTTAATTTTTCTCGATTGCATGCTAAAAACAGAAGATAGTAGATACTCTGTGCTATGCTAAAGCTTTCAGGTCCCAGGAGTTTTGTTACTTTAAAAACATAAGGAATATTATTACTTGGCTACGGAAATGTGTGATCCTAATTTAAAAAAAAAAAGCGAAAACCCGGTGACTATGTGCGGAAAGTGATCAGAACGATAGTAAACTGTTAGTGTTGCGCATTACATTATTTAACTGATAAAGCACACAGTTAATTTTAACTGCACCTAATTCATACAGAAAAGTATTTGGTTTGTTGTTTAAACCTTAATCATTTCTTTTCATCGTCACAGCATCGGATGCTTCGCTAGGTCTGTATCTCAAAAAGAAACAAAAACCAGAAAGTAGTATTGACACAAGAGTATTGAATTTTTTGTTAGTATGTAGTGCTCATTAATCGCTAGAGTATTCCTTATCAAAGACAATTGTTTTCGTATCTACGATATCTCACAATTTAAGAAAGGAAATCTCGTTACGAGCAAACCTGTAACTAAAGTGAAAGTTTGGCACGTTGTAAATCGACGTTTCTGTAGCGCTTACACCAGTCTAGCGAGATGAAGTTGGACTTGTTTTACAATGCTTTCATTTGAAGAAAAGGGATTCCAATATGGCTCCGAGTGTAGCACGCAACTGGCAATCCGCTAATGCAGATCCGAGGTCTACATTGAAAACCTTTGATGTATCACGTCGATGAAAGCTTCAGAAACAAAGACTGGAATGTTAGAAATTTTTGTTGTTTTCTAGACCAGGTCTGTTAGCTAGAAAATCAACCAACAGTGGTTTTTTATCTTTAATGTCTTCCCGACATGAATGAACGTGTCATCGAGTGACAATATGAAATGCTATGATGGCGAAGGTAACCCATTTATTGGCCACTTACTGGACATCGAGGCAAAGAAGTAATATACTCAAGGAAGGAGTCGGCCCATGACGAACGCAGCTATAGAGGTAAGGGCCGTGCGACGTTAAACGAGATTTCATTTCTTCAGTGTAAAGTAAGATTTGCTGCTCGTCTGCTTTCAACTAACGGGGCTTTTTGGACAGTTAAAAACAGAAATCTTTCGGTGCTACTAAAATGTGCCTGACACGAATGACTGGTTAATAAGGATAACGGTTTACACTTTTCGTTAGTTTTCTGCAGGGTCTGTGGATCGTATTTGCGACGTCCTGCCATTAAGTGGAACGATCCAATAGGTTTACAAATAATAGGTTTATCTATGAAAACTTGGCTTCGTGCAGGCAACTTAGTCCTATACAAGCGGATTTTTTTGACTTAAACTAAAACTAAATTTGGTAGATATAACACAGATACGTGTACACTGTCTTCCCCAAAGTTCATCTATGACGTAAGTATTGTAAATAAGAAATTAATTCTATTTGTTTTTAAAACTGCCATTACTTGCCAACTCCTTTCAATCACAAAGGAAATGCTGAAATACTTTATGGCTGCGAAATTTGCAACTTTCTGTGCAAAAGTGAAGTTGTGCATTACTGAGGCTTGTTTCAAGTGCTATATTAAGAAATGCTACTATTATTCTCAATTTGATTCTTCACATCTAACTAGATGTGAAAGTACATACACTTAACAGCTAAAGAAACTGGTACACCTACCTAGTATCCTGTAGGGCCCCCGCGAGTACGCAGAAGTGTCGCAACACGACGAGGCATGGATTCGACTAATGCCTGAAATAGTGTTGGAGAGAACTGACGCCAAGAATCCTGCTGGGCTGACCATAAATCCGTAAGAGTACGAGGGGGTTGAGATCTCTACTGAACAGCATGTTGCTTCCCAGATATGCTCAATGACGTTCACATCTGGGAAGTTTGGCAACCAGCGGAAGTGTTTAAACTCAGAAGAGTGTTGCTGCAGTCACTCTGTAGCAATTCTGAGCATTTGGGGTGTCGCACAGTCCTGCTGCAATTGCCCAAGTCTGTCGGAATGCGCAATGGAAAAGATTGGATGCAGGTGATCAGACAGCATGCTTACGCACGCGTCACCTGTCACAGTCGTATTTAGACATATCAAGGGTCCCATATCACTCCAACTGCACACGCCCCGCACCATTACAGAGCCTCCGCCAGTTGGAACAGTCCCCTTCTGATAAGCAGGGTCCATGGATTCATGAGCTTTTCTTCATACGCCTACACGTCCATCCGCTCGATATAATCTGAAACGAGACTCGTCCGACCAGGCAACATGTTTCCAGTCATGAACAGTCTAATGTCGGTGTAGACAGGCTCAGGCGAGCGTTAGGCTTTCTGGCGAGTACACGAGTGGGCGTTCGGCTCCGAAAGGCCCATTCGATGATGTTTCGCTGAATGTTTCGCACTCTGACACTTGTTGATGGCCCAGCACTGAAATCTGCAGCAATTTGCGGAAGGGTTGCACTTCTATCAAGTTGAACCGTGTTCTTTAGTCGTCGTTCGTCTCATTCTTGCAGGATCTTTTTCCGGCCGCAGCGATGTCGGAGATCTGATGTTTCACCGGATTTCTGCTGTTCACGGCACACTCGTGAAATGGTCGTACGGGAAAATCGCCACTTCAACGCTCTCTCGTAGATGCTGTGTCCCATCGCCGTGTGCTGACTATAACACCACGTTCAAATTCACTTAAATCTTGGTAACCTGGCATAGTAGCAGCAGTAACCGCTCCAACAACTACGCCCGACAGTCCTATACAGGAGTCGCCGACCACAGCGCCGTATTCAGCCTGTTTACATATCTCTGTATTTGAATAAGCATGCCTATACTAATTTCTTTGGAGCTTCGGTGTGTATTGTGAGGCTTTTGTTAGTATGATTAATTTTTTTCAACTGTTGCCTTCATGAAGTTCAAAGATAGACACTAGACATCACCCATTATACACGTTCATGTACAATCAATAGTTTGTGTCTGTGTGGAATTGTCCCAGGAAATAATTCCATATGACATAAATGAATGTAAGAATGCAAAATAAGCTAGCTTTCTAATGTTTCCATCACCTAAATAAGCAATTACACGTAGGGTAAATGTTGAACTCAAGCGTTTCACAATAGCTAGGTCTGATTTTCAAATCAAGTTCTAGTCAGTACACACATTCACATTTCTGTTTTCACGTACTGTGTTGTTGTTGATACACCAGTACCTCGCCTTGTAAAAAGTGACTGACCTGCCTTTCTTCCTCGTGACGGACCATTTACCAGGAACCAACGAAAAACACTTTTGAATATTTCATTTATTGTTTCTTCTGTTATTGTAGCTCCGTGGGCTTAATGAGGCTTTCAATGCCAGCAAACGGTAGTAATTCTGCTTCATTTGTAACACGGAACGTCATTTTTATACAGAGAGAATAGGAGTGGTCCCAGAATTTAATCTTGCGGAATGTCAGTCGTAATTTATCGTCGTTGAAAAAAAGGCTCGTGATGAGAGTTGCATAAGCCGTCAAACATAACTCTTTTCTTTCCATCCGTTAAACACCAAGTGAACTATTTACACACAGTTCTTCGAAAGCTAAGTATGCTACAGTGGGTTAGTTCTCTTCTAGAAGTGTGGATATGCCACACTTTTTTGCAGTGTTAAGTCATCGACAGCCTAACGTAGTAGCTTCATCAGTAATGAACTTCAATACTGCGTTTCGAGCATTACCTCTGTCTTCAACGGTAGAAGCAGAGCATTGCTAATAGTGTCTCGCTGACAGAAAATCTTTTGTACCGAAACTGTACCACGATTGATTTCATCGAAGCTAATTATTGATTTCCGTCAGGCACTCTCAGCAACGGAGATATTTCCATTATTCCACACTTCATCGCTTTGCCTCTGCGAGTGGTCGCTTCTTTATTTGCACTAGTATATTTGTGTGTTAACAGACAGACATTAATTTCCGTGGCTTGCGGTATTGTTACAACTGCAAACATTAATTTTCATGCATACATTTCGAGAATATTTATAGGTGGTAGACAGCCGACAAATTGGCTATTATATTTATTTCACAAGCAAGACACACAGAAACACCAAATCTGCGGACAGTCGAATATGGGTTATGTTTTGTAGCCTCTCGAATTTTGTAACTACTCATATCTCCCACCATGGTGAATTGGGCACGCGCCTGATGTTAACGATTTCAGATTCTGCAAGAGCCTAATATCAATATACATGACAGAGGAAAGGGACCACGTGAATTTCTGTGGTACTACATATCCTAAAGCTTCGGCAGAGTCAAAGGGAACTACTAAATGCCTTCCATTGTCAGACATGTCTGTCTGTAACGCACTGGAGGTTTTTCGAGAAACACAAGATACACTTCCATCATTACGAAGATAACTAGATATACTTTAGGTCTATATCAGCTAAGAACGGAGGTAAAATCTGGTATGAGATGAGGAATGGGGCGATGTGTGATAAATCTGGTAATGCATGAGAAACCTGGCGTCGTTAGTTTACAAATACGGTATACATGCTACTGTCGGCTTATTCTTATTTTTTGATTATGTTTAAAATTTATTAATTGCGTTTACAATACCTAAAAAAAAGTTAATCGCCCAAAAAGGGAGGAGGAAAAGAAATGAAACTTCAAGGGTTGAAAGCGTATGTGATGTCATTTCAGTGATTACAAATTCGAGTCAAATTTACAAAAAACTAGGCAATATGGGCCAGCTTATCAGTATGAGCTCGCATCCCCTCTGAGCTAGATGCAGACACTGATTAGATTGGGAAGGATGTCATAAGGCTCGCCGGCCGGGGTGGCCGAGCGGTTCTAGGCGCTACAGTCTGGAACCGCGAGACCGCTACGGTCGCAGGTTCGAATCCTGCCTCGGGCATGGACGTGTGTGATGTCCTTACGTTAGTTAGGTTTAAGTAGTTCTAAGTCTAGGGGACTGATGACCTCAGAAGTTAAGTCCCATAGTGCTCAGAGCCATTTGAGCCATCATAACGCTCTTGTATCCTCTCATGATGCACACTGGCTCACAAGTCTTGTAACTGGTCTTTGATATCCTGGATGCTGGCTCTGGGACGGATTTGACGTCCGAGTTAGTCTCATACGTGTTCTGTCGGAGACATATCTGGTGATCTTACTGGCGTGAGTACATCAAAATCACACGTGCTATGTGTGGACGATCAGTACCCTTTGAGAAATGGCACCACGATATTCTCGCTTGTGAGGTAACACATGAGACCGCGGGGTGTCCGTGACGTACATTTGTGGAGTCAGTTCTCTCAGTTTCTACCAACAGTGACTCGAAATCGTATACGTTGGCTTGCCGCACCACGGCGACAGGGGTAGCCGCGCTCTTCTCGGAAACATTAGAAGAATGGGATTCCCCCTCCCCCCGCCGGGATGATAGCCGTAGTGCAGAACCGCACTTCATCGCTAATCACTGCGATTCCACTCATCCGCACTCTGTTCTTCCCGTTACTACACCATTTCAGATTCAGCCGTTTGTGTTGTGGTGATAAACGCAACCTGCGCATGTGATGGTAACATTCTCTAGTCTCTGGCCAATGATGCGGGTCACTCAGAACGTTACAGGGAATCCATTAACTTGTTCTCCGATGGCAGTAGATGTGAACGGGTTACGATCTGGTTGGTTCGTAATACTGTGATCCACCCCTGTGTTGGTCAAACATGGTCGACCGGGAACAATGATGACGAGTATGCCTTTCGGTCCCATGCAGTCCAACAATGGGATACTTATCACCTCCGAGTGCACCACAAATTGGGAGACGACACGATTTGCACAGCGGTCCCATTGGAGGTCCCTTCACAGTAGCCAATCAATATGTGACGCTGTTTACCTACAATACTAATCCACACTAATGGCCGTTCTACCTGTCACAGAGAATTGCAGTCCTAGTCACTTACCTATCCTTCGATGGCGTGTAAGTGTACGATGTTACACGGAAATCCGACCACGTCTTCAGCAGGCTACCCGTTTTGTGGCAGGTGATGTATGTTGGACTCAGAATTACGAAAGTTCCTTGAATGAATGCTGATAGCTGTGGATTTTATCTTAAATGCTAACCTGCACTGCAAATGGAGATAGCTAAGAGTGAAAGAGGGGAAAAATGGACGAGAGAAAAAGGATCCAGTTGCCTACACCAGACTGATAAAGTATGTAACACATGCGTATACATAAAAACACCTAAGCTAACCAGTGGTTTCGAAGACCATTTGTTTATTCTCGGTTGCCAGAAAACGCAGTAACTAGTTTACGTAATTTTTAGATGCTCAGCGTGTAATAATATAACTTTTCGTACTTAGCAATTTACAGCGATGGCGGTCTCTTTATCGGCGACATTGTTGCCATTATAGCCTTTTGTACTTTTAATTTAAATTGTAAACAGGGTGTTACAAAAAGGTACGGCCAAACTTTTAGGAAAAATTCCTCACACACAAAGAAAGAAAATATGTTATGTGGACATGTGTCCGGAAACGCTTACCTTCCATGTTAGAGCTCATTTTATTACTTCAAATCACATTAATCATGGAAAGGAAACACACAGCAACAGAACGTACCAGTGTGACTTCAAACACTGTATTACAGGAAATGTTCAAAATTTCCTCCGTTAGCGAGGATACATGCATCCACCCTCCGTCGAATGGAATCCCTGATGCGCTGATGCAGCCCTCGAGAAAGGCGTATTGTATCACAGCCGTCCACAATACGAGCACGAAGAGTCTCTACATTTTGTACCGGGGTTGCGTAGACAAGAGTTTTCAAATGCCCCCATAAATGAAAGTCAAGAGGATTGAGGTTAGGAGAGCGTGGAGGCCATGGAATTGGTCCCCCTCTACCAATCCATAGGTCACCGAACCTGTTGTTGAGAAGCGTACGAACACTTCGACTGAAATGTGCAGGAGCTCCATCGTGCAAGAACCACATGTTGTGTCGTACTTGTAAAGGCACATGTTCTAGCAGCACAGGTAGAGTATCCCGCAGCACAGGTAGAGTATGATAACGTGCTCCATTGAGCGTAGGTGGAAGAACATGGGTCCCAATCAATGCCTGCCCAAACGTTCACAGAAAATCTGTGTTGATGACGTGATTGCACAATTGCGTGCGGATTCTCGTCAGCCCACGCATGTTGATTGTGAAAATTTACAATTTGATCACGTTGGAATGAAGCCTCATCCGTAAAGAGAACATTTGCGCTGAAATGAGGATTGACACATTGTTGGATGAACTATACGCAGTAGTGTACCCGTGGAGGCCAATCAGCTGCTGATAGTGCCTGCACACGCTAGACATGGTACGGAAACAACTGGTTCTCCCGTAGCACTCTCCACACAGAGATGTGGTCAACGTTACCTTGTACAGCAGCAACTTCTCTGACGAGGACATTAGGGTTATCGTCAACTGCACGAAGAATTGCCTCGTCCTTTGCAGGTGTCCTCGTCGTTCTAGGTCTTCCACAGTCGCGAGTCATAGGCTGGAATGTTCCGTGCTCCCTAAGACGCCGATCAATTGCTTCGAACGTCTTCCTGTCGGGACACCTTCGTTCTGGAAATCTGTCTCGATACAAACGTACCGCGCCACGGCTATTGCCCCGTGCTAATCCATACATCAAATGGGCATCTGCCAACTCCGCATTTGTAAACATTGCACTGACTGTAAAACCACGTTCGTGATGAACACTAACCTGTTGATGCTACGTACTGATGTGCTTGATGCTAGTACTGTAGAGCAATGAGTCGCATATCAACACAAGCACCGAAGTCAACATTACCTTCCTTCAATTGGGCCAACTGGCGGTGAATCGAGGAAGTACCGTACATACTGACGAAACTAAAATGAGCTCTGAGATGGAAATTAAGCGTTTCCGGACACATGTCCACATAACATCTTTTCTTTATTTGTGTGTGAGGAATGTTTCCTGAAAGTTTGGCCGTAACTTTTTGTAACACCCTGTATTGTGAGACAGAAAAATATTTGTGTTTTTCAAAATGATTTTAAGCGAAAAATTGTTATAGGAATTTTTTGGTAAATGTGGCACAGGGCGGGGCCTCTGAGAAAGAGAACTGCGCCCGGCCCAGTATGCACTATTGGTCCCCATCTACATATACGTACAGCACTCCAATTTTATTGTTATTTTAAAGGTGGTTTGACATGATTTAAACGTAACGCAATTCGGGAATATTGCAAACACACAAAAAATTCTCACTGGGATGAGATACACAATAAATACGATTTCTTATTAAACACCATACATATGTTCACAAATTTGATGTATACAACGGAACTACACGTTGCACGAGATATTGATGGCTGAATTCGAACGAACTTACAGTTGTCCATAGAGGAATACGACGGCAATACACACACAAGTATCATGGAGCCAGTATTAACAGCACTAGCTCCGGTTGCGGAGCCTGTAAATGTTCGAGGAAATTATACAGACGATGACATGTCAGTGGATCGCTTTTCGAAAGCAGATGCCGCTGCAAAAATAGCGCGAATTGTTTCGACAAAACGTATATACCAGTGTGTCGGAGTACGTGTTCCTAATTTTCTGATGTTGTAGAGGTCATAAACAAAAACATTGCTTGTTAATAACACAGTGTCTGCAAATTCTTCATTTTCTGTACAAAAGCCAGTGCTCATCACTCCGATTTTTAATGATTTTGTTTCAGTTGTTATTCTTATCATGGAAACAAAGACTCACTGCAGTTAGTTTGTTACATGTTACAGAATATCTTGTGTGACATTTGTTTACTTATTTTCGGGTATTAAAATTCATAAAATTGTTTTCCTACGCGAAAGTGCCGATACGCAGTCTTCCTCATTACAAAACTGTTACTTTTAAATTTCCTGCCTCCAATACGTAGTTTTTTTCCGAGGTCATTTTCTGCGTTCTCCTTTCTGGTTTCCACACATTTTCAACGAGAATTAAAAATATATGGAAGCTGCAAATTTGAACAACATTTTTAAATGTATTTGCAGATTTTGTTATAATAATTCCATTTCATTCACCATGGACCTTACCGTAGGTGGGGTAGTTTGCGTGCCTTGGCGATACAGATAGCCGTACCATAGGTACAAGCACAGCGGATGGTTATCTGTTGGGAACCAGACAAAAGTGTGGTTCCTGAAGAGGGGCGCCAGCCTCAGCAGTCTAAATTATTGCCTGACATGGCCTTGTAACACCAACCAAAACGGCTTTGTCGTGCAGATACAGCGGATGGCTGAAAGCGGGGGGAAACTATAGCCGTATCTTTTACCGAGAGCATGCGGCTCTGCTGTATGATTAAATGATGATGGCATCCTCTTGGGTAAAACATTCCGGAGATAAAATGGTCCCTCCGTCGTCATCACGAGAAACAATACTGACGTTATACTGATCGGAGCGTGGAATGTCTGATCTATTAGCCGGGCAAGTAGATAACAGAAGTTTTAAAGAGGAATGGATAGGCTGAATCTAGATATAGTAGGAATTAGGAAATTTCGTTGTCAGGAGGAACAGGACTTCTAGTCAGGTGAATACATGGTTCTAAATACAAAGTCAAATAAGGGTAATGGAGGAGTGGGTTTAATAATGAGTAAGAAAATAGCAATACGGGCAAGCCACACTGAACATCGTAGCGTACGCAATATCTTAACCAAGGTAGAAACGAGATCCATACCTAGAACAGTGGTACAAATTAACATGCCGACTACCTCTGCAGATAATAAAGAAACTGAAGAAATGAATGACGAGATAAATGGAATTGTTCAGCTAGTTAAGGTAGGCGAATATTTAATTTTCATGGGGGATTGGAATTTGATACTAGGAAAAGGAAGAAAAGGAAAAACAGTAGATGAATATGGACTGGGGGAAAGGAATGAAAGGGGAAGCCGTCTATAGAATTCTGCATAGATCATGTTGTTCAAAAGCCATAAAAGAAGGTTGTTTCGGTGGAAGAGAGCTAGAGGCACTGGAACGTTTCAGACTGATTACAATGGTTACACAAAGACTGAGGAAGTCTTAAGTCGGCCGGTGTGGCCGAGCGGTTCTAGGTGCTTCTGTCTGGAACCGCGTGACCGCTACGGTCGCAGGTTTGAATCCTGCCTCGGGAATGGATGTGTGTGATGTCCTTGGGTTAGTTAGGTTTAAGTAGTTCAAAGTTCTAGGGGACTGATGACCTCAGATGTTAAGTCCCATAGTGCTCAGAGCCATTTGAACGATTTTGAACCATCTTCTAAATCTATTGTGGCATTATTATGAAATTAGTTGATAAATAATAGGCACACCTTAGCGACCTGATTACAGTCATCCTCGATTCCCATAAAAACTCAAATGTTTCATCTATAATCTTCACTGTTCCACATCAGGTTGTTCAAGTTAAATACTAGATTGTCTGTGATGACATGTAAACGTTTATTTCGTATAAATCAGCTCAACTTACATCTGTCACTTCTTATCTGGTTTCATTACGAAATGATTTTGTTTCTTTAGTGCGCACCTTCCGGAAATTCGGGATAGGTTATTAACTGCCCTGGCAACATTTTTATACTCAGGGAAATGGTGTCCCAGTTTTCGCGAAGACATTTTAAGTTATTTAATAAACACTCAAGGTGTCTTCCCTCAACTCCAATAGTAGTACTTCGATCTCGTAGTAATTTGATTCTGTAGTCACTTGGTACCAACTTGAAAACTTGAAAGCACTCTCATAGAAAAAAAGAACGTACCACAGAATGTGTTTCAGCTAGCAAATTTAACTTACTGAGAGTTCCAACAGCAATTGCAATGTTATTCGACTGAGTAGCAATTGACCTTACAGTGTCAAGCCGAGCACTCCAACTGGTATCAGACGTGAATATAAAGAATTTCCGACACACTGTTTCAGAATTTCGTTGAGGGCTGCAACGAACAGGTTGTATGAAGTTGAATCGCTCCGAGAAACGTATCTGCTTCATGACAAATCTCAGCTGTATTTGCATCATATAAGGCGATGAGAAGCACATAAAGAGACTTTTGCGAAAGGATTCCACTGAGGAAAACATGTCTGAGCTCCTTAAAACACCGTCTCGTATTACTTATGTCCGCGGCATTTACTGATGGGAAATGACTGTTTCACAAGTATTGATCGGACTGAATATGCACTAGTAACTCCTGTTTTCTGATTGAAATCCATGAATTCCGAAGCCGTTCATCTCTTTCTTCTTTATCAATTTTCTTATTGAAGTAAATGTAACACAGGATGAATGAGAAGTTGTTGAAATAAATGTAACATAGGATGAATGTTGCCTTTTCAACATGATTTTAATCAGGAGTTGTCTCAACAACAACTGAGTAATATCATTTTCTCTCTTTTCCAAGACAGCACTCCTGACGAAATGGGCACAAATAGAAATAAATTTTTTCTTAGCATAGCTTGACAGACAATGCACTTGTAGCGGCTTTCCAGGTTCTTGTCCTTCTCTAACTCTGCTAACACATTTTGCGAGAAGTGGATCGTAGTGTCTCAAGAGCTCTTATATTTTGAGGAAATTCCCGTTATTTGGATTTCCAGTTTTCTGAGGTGAACCTCTGAATGCCAAGCATTTTTGACCAAGAAATAGCGTCACATCAGCTAACATGAACGAACAAAAGAACAATACCACTTTACTTCCGAGCATCAATATGGCTAATGTCCTCTCATGTCGTTTTATTTCTTCCACAACAGCTATAAATACGTAGACATATTGTACTTTGTGTTTACTCTTGAGTGGTAATAATCTTCTGTATATTTCGTAAAACATCACCTTCTGATGGAATCAGAAGTGCCTTATCTTAGAAAATTGTTGACGATCCTACCAAATCATAACTACATTTCACAGCTGTTATCGTGTACATTTGTTGGGGAAACGATTTGGTAGGTTTTCCAACAACATTTAAAGAAAACGCAGTTTAGACTCATTACAAGATGGTTTCAGCGCACAATCTCTAAAGTGAAAATTTTGCATTCAAGATTAAGCACGAAATAGTATTGTATACAAGTGGTCTGTAAGTAACATAGAAGTGAAGAACTGAATTGGAAAACGGGAACTAGATTAGCCATTCTGGTGCTGGGATAATATTGTTTTGTTTATTATAAAATACGAAATACGAAATAGCAGTCTGATATTTATCAGGTGAGCTCCCTGGACGACCCAAAACCTTGAGAACCTGGGCCCCCCATGAGGCTTGTGTCCCGGGGATTTTGCTCCCATTATCCTCGCTCGCTCTCCTCTCTCGACGGACCTGACGATGGGAGACAATGGTGAAACTGAGCGCTGATATAAAACTTGCTGGCAACTTAAAACTGTGAGGCGTAGGTTCCACGTTTGACTGTCGTTCCGGAACGCATTTTTAGACTTTTCAGAAGTTTCAAAGATGAACCTAATTCTGGAAAGATTAAATGGATTCACGCATGTAAATGCTGGTATGATTACATCAGAAAGTGAAGTGTCAACTAGTTTAAATGTACTAACGGCACAGGGAAACAAAGCTGCTGTCGGCAGTTTCTGCAAAGGTGAAGCAATTACAAATGTACGCAGGTCCTATAAAGACGGATAGTTAGATGTGTTTTCTCGGATTTCCGAACTCGTGGACAATATGACAGCCGAACCAGAGAAGCCATTTGTGATTTGGGCTCCTGAGTCGACACTGAGCGTCAACGGGTGTTGGGAACAAATAAAAGCCAACTGAAATCAGTGTACAGATAGCATGTATGAATCTATGGGAAGTAATTTGCCTAATGTCCGAATAGAAGTAAATACCAGTAAAGAGGAAGTAAAAATCTGAGTCTAAAGCTACTGTCGACCTGAGAACAGTTCATAAATAGTATGAGCAGCTTTAATCGAAGACAGAATCATCAAGTTTTATGTCATGTGGTGGAGGATTTTTGTTTCTCCCATAATAGTACATACCAGAAAGCCTCAGAAAAATTCATTTTGGATGAATATTTACACAGTTTTGTACTCTGCTGCGTGAGTCAACGTCTTACAAGTCACAGCCCCGGAAACCATGTCCACCACGAAGGATATAGAGCATTTGTCACCCTGCCGCTTTTAATGGTCGTCGTGTGTTTCAGTTCGGGACGGATAGTGAATAAAGAGGTGTATGTGTCACTGATGATTTAATGTTACGGTATGCGTCGATTGATGTTATTTCCTTATTCGCTCCCACAATGCTTAACAGACGAAATGCCATTTCTAATACTTCCACAAAATAGGTTTCTTAACTTTCAGCAGATAAATTCACCGACGGATTTCAAGCTAAGGCGTCTCAAAGGGAATAATAATTAAAATTTAACAATTTCCAGTTAAATAACCTCATCATTCTAATAAATCTCTTACTTTAGTATTTCATTGTTTGTAACTGAAGACACCTTTTGAACAGAATTGCATTTTGCGCTCATTCGCCAGCGTGACTCCCACGAAGAAGAAACAAATTTATCTTTCTCTCTTTTCATAATGTGGGCGTTAATTGCCTTCTTTGTTCCTACAAAATTATTTCGCAGATTACGCTCCAAATTATTTTCTTTGAAAGGGAATTTAGTCACCGGGAAATTATAAATTGTGAAGGAGATGAATAGACGAGCAGTTACTAGTAGCTACTGTTGCGGAACAAAGAACTTCTTTAAGACCGTTCTAATTCTTGGTTCCGATCGATAATATCGGGAGGCTGTCGTATGACCCGCACATCGTTCTTCATTATCAGCTCTGTGTTTTGTTTCGAACTTTTATTTATTTCTGCTTCATGCGAATCTTTTTTTTTTCTATATTGCGTTACGTGCCTAATGCCTGCGATAATACGCAAGGTGTATTTCTACAACTAACAGCGTGAACTGACGTGAGTGGAAGTAGATGATAACAGAGCCAGAAACGGGAACGAGAACGGGAAACGAGCTATGGTTAGGAGCGACAACTGATTTCAGTAGTTATAGTCAGTCACTTGTCATATATCACTAAGGGAATTAAAGAGGACTTTGGAGAAAATACAAGCAACTGAATGAACATCAGGAGTTCAGAAGGAAAACCAGTACGAAGCAAAGAAGGGTAAGCTGAAAAGTGGATCGCGTATATACACTCCTACACGGCTATTCACAGCAGTAGTGAATAAAGTTCTATATAAATGTACGCAGAGCGAAGTGTCGCTGTGTAGTCTTAATTATTCCTAGAGCTACTTAACAACAAAAATCCCCTCTCTGTTAGCAACTCCGTCGCCAGTAAAACCAAATGTATTACACAATCTGACAAGCCTTTTATACAAAATGAGAACTTCAGCGCTACCTCGGGCACTTACGATGTTACCGTCTATTTAGCGAGCAATCAGTATCCATTGTAAAGCACTGGATTCGCTAAAAAAAATTATTCTAGCATATCACATATTTTCACACAGACCACTATTCCCTATATGCTTGTATCTTTGTAGGGTTTGCCACAAAGATTTTTTCGTTATGCCGGGCACTAAAAATTATTACAAGTATGAACCCAGACGTCCTTGTAGAGCCGTGAACTGCTGTTAACTTTTGCCTGTGTGTCTTCCTAGAGTTATTTTTGTAGTCTATCAGTTTCACAACCATAACGTGCCTCAGTTAATTCTTAATCAGACACTGCAGGCAGCATTCATTGCAGTCATTAATACACGTATTGGTAACTATAGAGGTAGATAAATCGTTTTGTTTCCTGTCTGGCATAGAAAAATTACTAGGAACGCTAACAGAAAGCGGATTTATTCATATAATGTCGTAATAACAGAGAATTAAAGCGAAGAACTGATGGATTTACTTTATTCTGCCATTACCGCGTTGGGAGAGAAGACCACATTTGCGCTTTCATTGATATTATTCTTTCTTTGATGTCTGTGGCAAAGGACTCTATACGATCGCGTTTGCTATGGCTCCGCTTTGAGACGCGGTAACCACGTTGCAGAGAAATAAACCTCGGCGAGATGTATGTGGAAGAGCTTAACCCAATAATGAAATAACGTGCGGACTAATATCTCTCGTAAAGTCAAGCTATAACATAAAAGCGCTTTCCGTTTTATGCCTTTTCCGTGTGTTGCAAATACGATCTTTTACCAAAATAGCTTCAAACGAAACGTCAATCATGATCAACGAACATTAATACCTTTGCTACCTTGTATTTCCATTTTCCTTAGGCAATTCGGACTGTTGAAAGACAAAGCTGAAAAATAAACTTATTGAGGCTTTGCTTTTTACTTTTATTTTCCTCTACAGTTCTCGTGTAATGATGTTCATTGCTTAGCGCTATATTGTTTATAGAGTACAATCTTATTTACTTCGGACTCTTTTTACCAAGCGAGTTGATGCGACAGTAGACAGTGGGCTCGGATTCGGGTGAGAGTGGTTCAGAACCCCGAACGTTCCATAACACGAATGCGGTGAGGACAATTGCGTTACACTCGTCGTCTATATAATATTAAAGCTGTAGTTTCCCGAATGTGCAGTCATGACAGAGAAGCAGGAGCCTATTTAAATCACGTAATATTAGCCTGCACTAAATATCTAACACAGCAAACAAAATTATACCGGAAGTTGAGCCAGTTGAAGGTCCTATTGCCTACGTCCATTACTCTAATGACACATCACATCATAGGAAGGAATCTAAAAGACTCATACGTTCGATTTCATTTGTGTTTTGAATGTTTATTTATGTATATATGACCATGTACGTATGTCTTTGTGATTTATAAATTTTAAAAGTGTATCTTACATAGATGTATAAACAAAATGTAGCTTGAGAATTGATGGATACTACCTAAAACCAAAAAATAAATAATACCGGTAATAAATTCCCCACTGGGCGTCCATATTTTGCACGTTAAAGCCCAAATCATCCTTTGTTATTTATTGGGTATGTAGGTCATCTCAGAAATTTAACTGTAGCCGCATCGAAGCTACCTTACTTTAATTTTAGTCTTCGAATCTCGTTATATCTTATTCGCTTTAGCTCTAGTCTTCGCGTCTTGTTACACATTCTCTTTCGTATTAGCAAGATTTCTACATTCAATAGCAAAAGAAAAAGAAAGAAGGAAACAACTTTATGTTGAAGACATAGTAGCCGGAGAAACCTAACAATGAAGAACGTTCATAATTGCAGACACAAGTGTAGACAATCTATTTATCTAACCTTGCAACATTGTGATATTGGATCCATCTCTTAAATCAAACTAGCTGTCCTCAAAAATAAAGAAATAAATTAAATTCTAGCTTCAGATACGGTAAGTCATAAGGATCAATACAAATAATGACAGTGAGACTAAATTAAGATCGTAGAAATATCAGTACTGATGTTAAGAATAGAATAAGTAATAATAATAGGCTAACAAGAATAAATTTCAACCATTGTGTAAAAAAATAAAAGAACACAAACGGCAAGAATACCAGAAATTGAGAAAGGGCATTATACGCTTAGAAAAATGTGAAGGAGCAACAGGAGAACATGGAGGAGAACGAGAAGGTGGAGGACAGTGGAAAAAAGGGAATTCTGATGAATAATTAGAAAAAGTATTTCTTTCACTTCTGGACTATCAGGAAAGTCACTTTGGCCATTATTGTAACAAAGTCGCTATTTTTATAGCACAGAGAGGCCAACGTATCTCCCAGTAGCGAGGATGAAATTTCAATTAAGATTACTGAACTACTGAAACTGTGGTCTATTGGTACGCAGTTATCCTAGAAAAGTGATTGTATGCAGATACATTAGTTCCCTAATATCACGAAAATTTGTCATCACTTTCTTGGATATGTTATGAGCAACCACACACGCGTTCGTTGAATTAGGAACCACCAGGAGTAGGGCTTCGACGATGAAAAAGTTCTGAAATTTTAATGGCACAAAGTCTTCGAATATTGCATAGCAAAAACTTCACCTTTCTTGGGCAGCGCGTAACGTCGAATTATAAAGGACCAAACTTGACGAGTTTTTGCCACCAGTGAGTGAGCTGCTTTTCCTAGAGTCACTTTGTTCCGTTTTACTCCACAATGTGTCTACCGTTTCCCTCACGTCAGGTTACAAGAACTATATTAATACTTGATTTACTAACGTAGCTGGCAAACACTGCTGTAAGCAGATGTGTAAGTCGATTGACGGCTTTTATCGTGATTGCGTTTTATTTATACGGAGTAATGGTTGAATTGATGTGAAAATCGACGCATAATTTATTGTGCTTTCTACTTATTACTAAGAGCCTAGATATCAGCAGATCTTCGCTGCCTTTTTTCCGACCTCCATAGCGTAATGCGCTAACACACACTTGCACGATAACGCTCGACTCAGAGGCTCCAGAGATGATGATGAGGGGAAATTTTAACCCCTTTATTTGGTCGATAATGGAAGAGAGCTGTTTGCATAACGTCCCTGCAGACGACGCTGCACGCTGAAGCCTTGGGTTAAACTTCTGAAACTCGCACAGTGCACATTAGGCTCACGGCCTTCTTCGTGCAGTCACGAAGTTTTACTCTCTCTTATCTCCCTCGTCATCATCATCAACAATTCAAACACAACACTGTGTCCTTCACGCAGTCGTTACAGCCATCGACACCAATCAGCACAGTGTCCAGCAGAAAGGCTTGTCTTAGCAATGTGCTGTGCATTAAGCAAGCATCGGCCTGTCTCGGTTAAAAAAAGAAAAAAAAGGAAAAAAAAGAAAAAAAAAGAAAAAAAAGAAAGGTACGTCAACTGACTACTGTAGACAAAACTTTTAAGATACTCAAATGAGTGACAGGATTATTACTGGTTACAGAACGTTTGGCCACTGCAGAGCTACTGCGGAACTTCTGCTCTAGTTTAAATCGCGTTAAGTCGAACAGACCGTATAATAGCATGGTTCGTTTAGAAGGAATTTTTAAGGCTTTCGCTTTTTCATGAACTCACTGAACAAATATACGTCTTAGCTTCCTTAAAAGAAGAAACGACAGCTGGAAGACAAATGGTGTGTTGGCGTTACAATAAAAGGAACTTTATCATCAATTGTATTTCCTTTACTTTGTCTTAATGAAGCTTTACGTCCATCTATTGAGAAATGTGATGTGAAATTGACACATTATTGATTTGTTTAACCATCAACAGATCTTATGGTATGGATATCTAATTCACAATCTACCTGGCAGTGATATCAGGCACGTTTTCGAAATTTGCAGCACAGCTTATCAATAGCGACTCACTACCTAAAAAAAGAAGAAATTTCAAAAAGAAACAACGAAAAGCCTTTCACTTTACGGTAATTCTAATTCAAATATATAGCACTTCGTTGGAATTAACGCTTCTGAAAATTGCAACAGGTCAAATAAATCCACGTACGCGTAGAACAGTGCAACCAGGAATTGAGATTGCAGAGTGACTGTGTGTTTTCTTCCGGAACAACTTGTTGAAGATAATCTTGGTGTTGTTGTGGGCAAATACTACTAATACGAGGGCTATTCCGAAAGTAAGGTCCGATCGGTCACGAAATGGAAACGACTATGAAAATCCGATAAAGCTTTGCACAGATGTGTTGGGTAGTGTCTCTAGTATAACCCCAGTTAGCATCACGTCGCTCTTCTCATTTCTGAGCTCGCAGTGAGTGCGTAAAGATGCCTAGAAAATAGTGTCTGCCGCCAAGTACGGGGGCCTGGTGAGAAATTTCCCCTGAAGCTATGCAGCTAACATTACATAACTGTCGTGCTGTTTCGTCTTCAAGACAATTCTCAGCCGCATTCTGCAGGGGCAATGAAGATGCTCCTGCATCGTTTTCAAATGGAAATGTGAGATTACCCACAATACAGCCCGTAATTGTCTCCCTCTGAGTTTCAGCTCAGGTCACATGAACCGCTGGTTATGAAGACAACATTTCGGCACAAGACAACGAGCCGTTGGCCAGCGTAGAGAATTGGCGGAGAGCACTGGCGGCTGCCTTCTATAGCGAGGGTATGGGAAAGTTGGTACAACGCTACGATACACGTCTAAGTCGGGTCGGCGACTATGGAGATAAGTAGCTGCAAGGTGTATCTAACTGTTGCAAATAAAACATTTTTGATTTTTACCGTGGTTTCCATTTCGCGACCTATCGGACCTTACTTTCGGAATAGCCCTCGTATTTAACCTCTACCAGTTCTACAGTAATATCTAAAGATACAACACAAGAATAATTGTTAACTTCGGGCTTACTTTTACACTGATATCCCCATCATTAACATGTAATTATATTTGTTGTCCTCTATCAGTTTCTGTAACTCCTCCTACTCGTCGTTTATACATCAGAATGTCAGTTCGCGTACAGAGTTGAGTTATTAACCTCGTGTATAGAGTTCAATCCTTAACGACTACGCTTTAAATATCTTTCATATTTTCTTCTTTACAATAAATTCATGTTCTTAATTTTGCCTCTACCTGTTTGTTACTATGTAACAAGGCAGCAGTCCGGATTTTTCTCGCATTTCAGTTTGCCCTGCTATGTATAAGTTGATTTAACGTATCTCCTTTTCGAAGTTCACTAATCTACCTTCGGCTCCTAAAGCACTGAAGTTTAAGTATAAAGCATTTGCGTTTAAGAGGTCTGCCGCTGTGCATTAAGTAGACTTTTGTGTAGTAATGTGTTTGTATGACTCACTGTTTCTTTCACTCCTTGAGATAAATAAACATTCTTGTTCATGTGAAAGCAAGCGGCGCGTTTTATTTACTTGGAGCTACACCGAAAATTCTCGTGCCGAAACGTGGGAAGAATCACCAAAGCCGACACGTGGAAAGCTTTTCCGCCTTCTCTAATGAGGAGGAGCAGCCACGCAATCATATTAAGGTATGGTGAGGAACGTTACGCTGCAGGAGTGAAGCTCGCGGAAAGTGACTGTTTCTCGGCTGTTACATAATTCGCCTTTATTTTTCGAGGAAAATTATAAGCCGTTTAATTACTGCTATTAATACTGCTATGGGACATGTAGTGCAAATACTGGCGTATTGAAGATCGGTGTAGCTCGGGATTGTTATTATCTCTGGTTGGTCTCCACGCTGCTTTTGTCACTAGCAGTGGTCACCTTTTGTTTCCTTGCTCGGCGAATTTCGACACTAAAAGACTCGTCTGGAGGACGCGCTGTCAATTGCTGGACGACAAAATACACGACCTTTTTTCACAGGAGTATCACAGTAGTGGTATATGATGTGATGATTCTACTGGTAAAGCGATTGCGTCCGATGGTATCGAAAGAAAACTTTCTGAATTCATGTCATCTATAAGCACGGATAATGTGGTCCCTCCGGTCAATGCAACTGCTACGACAGTAAAATTACCGTCTATTAAATTAAAGCCCTTCTCAAGAGATGTGGAGAGCTGGCCTAGATTTTGGGAACAATTTGAAAGCTCGGTGCATAGAAACCGTTCTTTGATCGTTGTTAATAAGCATGTCTTCTTTTGAGGCTACCTCTAGAGCGAAAGTAAGGTACTCGTCAGTGGTATCACTGTAACCGCGTCCACTTACGAGAATACAATGAAAATTCAGCGGGAACGGTGCGGAGACAGTGCACTTAGACTGAGTTCCTATCTCCGGAAGACGTCAAGTTAACATTCATAGAAAGTAATCGGAGAATAAATGCATTAAAATCGCAGGGGAATGCGTCAGTGTCTTCAGCAGAGTCTTAGTTCCGAAGATAAATGTACTTAAAAATCCACTTAAAAAGACATAACTTTTACGAATGAGACCTTTTAAAGTTTACAGAGATTCTAATGGAAGAAGGAGACGGAGTGCTCATTGCTCAGTAGATTCACGGAGAACTGCCGCCTAAATTAAACGCTCTTAATGTACAATCTAAACAAAGTTTTCTCTAAACGCAATAATAAGCGGACGAAAGAACCGTACTGCGTCTTCCGCGTACATTGGGCTCAGACTGCCAAACCGTACTACAGGTAGAGGAGTGTCTAAAGATACTTTTAGTCATACATCTGCTGTTTCTTTCGCCTCAGACAAGATCGTACATTTAAAAATTTCATGAAGAAAGGCAAGGCGTTGTGCTCGTTCTGTAATGGTAATATTCACAGATCTATGTGTAACCACAAAAGCCGGTCGAGATGGCGCAGCGGTTCTAGGCGCTACAGTCTGGAACCACGCGACCGCTACGGTCGCAAAAAAAAATGGTTCAAATGGCTCTGAGCACTATGGGACTCAACTGCTGTGGTCATCAGTCCCCTAGAACTTAGAACTACTTAAACCTAACTAACCTAAGGACATCACACACATCCATGCCTGAGGCAGGATTCGAACCTGCGACCGTAGCCGTCGCACGGTTCCGGACTGCGCGCCTAGAACCGCGAGACCACCGCGGCCGGCACTACGGTCGCAGGTTCGAATCCTGCCTCGGGCATGGATGTGTGTGATGTCCTTAGGTTAGTTAGGTTTAAGTAGCTCTAAGTTCTATGGGACTGATGACCTCAGAAGTTAAGTCCCATAGTGCTCAGAGCCATTTGAACCTTTTTTTTTTTTAACCACAAAACATCTACTTCTTTTAGAGCGGAAACGAGTTCTGGTTCATTAGGCAATGTAAACACACGCAGAAAGCTTTTACGTTGTATTCTAGAAGCTGGTAGGCTGTCCACATTTGCTAACCGATCTTTGACTGCCAGTCTGAATATAAAAGTGATTAATGCACGGGCCCTGACGGTTGATGCATTTGAGTCCACGGTTACCACATTTGAATCACACAGACTCATCCAGCAGAATTGGAGTGTATGGAATAACGAGCACTTAGTATGAGCCTCTGGAGGCATGGAGGGTGATTAGGGAGGGGGGCGGCAGGGGGATGGATGGTCGAGGGGGGGGGGGGGGGGAGTTGGAGACAGAGCCACCGCTAAGTGTGACCGGATAGAGCTATATGCAAACTGTGAAAAACTTTTGAACGCAGTTTTCGAATAAAAAAACCCTCACATTAATGTGTGTACAACTTCTGGAGGCTACGTAATATTCAGTTGCTTTAGCGTTATATACTTTTGTGAAGAACGTAAGGCTGCAAGAGGGAAAACCTGCAAGTTATTATTGAGACATTGTTTCTTTATAACTGTGTGAAGGCACCTTGACGACTGAGCTTATGTGAACTAAATCAGTCTTGCAGATAACATGTACGCGGATATTCCGCAAAATTACTTTCTCCAATGATAAGAAGAGAGCGCAATATTTTTCTTCATTTTCATTTTGTCTATAGACAACTATTGAGATGTGAGCAAGAGGATGAACTAAACATAATCTTGTCTAGCCGATGAATTGATATCTATGGCAACGTTTCATTGTTCATGAAATTGTTACGGCAGGTGAGGGGGAGACGAGGTGGAGAAGTGGTGTATAGGAAGTCTATAGTAGATAACTAATCAAACAAGTTAGCGTTATCAGCACAGGTAAACCAGAGTATGTTGGTGTCTAACTTGTCAAATGATAAATGAAGTCACTTGTCGAATTTTACAGATTTTGTTGAAATTATTGGTGTTAATAAACAAATAAAGTCGTAAAAATCGCACGTATCACTTATAAATTTCGCTTTAGTTTATTTCTTGCTTTATAGTCACATGGATAGCTTTCTATACTGTCGAAAATTATAAACGTCTCCGTAAGAAAGCTTTTTTTATTTTCTACTGTGCGTACTACACATTTTTTATTCCAGCTGAAACCCCGATGAACGCCAACTGTTACTAGTGACCTGCAGGGTACAGTAAAACAAAGAGGAGACGAAAAAGCAAGCACGGAGGAGAAAATTACCCGTTGCGGAAAGATCAAAGGCGTTGACGGCTCATTACGTTTGGAGTGTCACTGTTTCAGCCTTTAATTAGCACTCAACTCCAGGCAGAAAGTTTTAATAAACCGAGTTTTACATTCAATTTCACGTAAAAGGACTTCTGGTTAGGCATCTCATAGAAATGTTTTTATATTATTATTTCAAGGATATCACATATTGAGAATTTTGAAAACCCATTCGTAATTAGTTTTAAACCTCTCTGCACTTATTTGTTGCACAAAATCAACGACTTTTATCGCACACCTGAAAATATAAACGGAGAATGTTCTGAATTGTGAATAAGTGTTCTGCGACATTACGAGTTTACATGCAGCAGCAGTCCCGATTACACGTTTGTAAGGGCATTTCCCAGCAGCGCTTCATGGAAGGTACACGCGTCGTATCTACCACGCTGAACAGCGTTTTAGGTACTAATATATGGAATCGCTAGTGGAAATTAATGGGGCGCTTTCACCGTAAAGCGGCATTTCGTTTGGAGATACGATACTGTATCCAACCCTTCCATCCACTTCAGATATATTGGAGCTACATTGTGTTTCTGATGAGCTACACTACGCGTGAGATTTAACGGGAAGTTTATCTTAATGAGATCGCATTTTCCAAATTTTTCTTGGAGCTTCGCCGTGTTGATTGTTTACTATATGTTGAAACACTGGATTCGAACCAAAATATTTGTACAAATAACTTTCTGGGGCAGGCAGTCCCAGCCCAGAGACAGTAACAATAATAACACTCAACATTCAATATCCATTCAAAATATAATAAAAATTATAACAATTAAAAAGTCAAGAATGATAAGGTGTGTCCATAAGCCGGGAAGTTGTATGAAGGAGCTTTAATCGCAACTACCGGTCAGACGTCAGTATAGACGCATTTTCAGGTTTATAATGGTTATATTTCCATAATCTAGATGCACAATTACGGAGTCCCTGCTTTCTGGAAGTTATCCACGTTAGGAATCCAACCACAAAGATGGGTAATCATAATAATATTGAGTACACCATTTTGGTTGGTCTCTTAACGTGGTGACTTCTCGAAGGCTGGGACTCCGTAATTATTCATCTACATTATGGAAATATAACCATTATAAACTTGAAGATTGGTCTATTCTGACACGAAACCGGAAGTTTCAAATAAAGCACCTACATACAGCTATCTGGCTTCTGGAAACACCTCATCACTCTTGACTTTTTAAACGTTATAGTTTTTATGATAATTTGAACGGTTACTGAGTGTTGAGTGTTGTTACTGTTATTCAACGTATCTGTTTTTGTGAATAGTGAGTTACCAACTTCTCTACCCGACCATCCTTCACGATGCTGTTGGCGCTGAGTTAGTGTGTGAGGAATGCTTGCGAATCTCAGTGGTGCACTGTGCACACTTTGTTCGAATCCGGGGCTGACACACAGCCTGTTCCTCTCAAAAGGCCGTAATGAGACATTACGTTTTGGGGTTTTGCTCAGAACGTTTACGTGCATTCTGAAGACCAGGAATTATGTGCTTATAACACGTCCTAACCCCCACCCCCCTACCCCCCTATGGCCACCACATTTTCACAACCGAATCCAAGTAACGAAAATCTTGCTGTAACAATTATAAATCTTACATATGGTTCCACGTCTGGTAATCGTATGATACATGGTAAGAAATTGTAGCTTATTTAAAGACTAAAGGGATCAGACGTCTCAGCTCCTTTGTATGCTGCTCCGTCTGTGTCTTCAAGCACTTCAGGACTCTTGAATAGTCTGCTGAGCCCGTCTGCATTTTCGGAGTTTCGATTATGAGAGAGATTACATTTGATAGTTAGTTTCCAAACAAACCCGTTGGAAACGACAATAGCTTCTTTATGTTCACCATCTAGCTCATTCATTTAAAACCCATTCACAAAATAATGTTACTGTAAACACAAAAATGAGTATTTTTACTAGGGAGATCTTCAGTAACAGACGTTACAACACTCAAGCTGACAATAATGAAACGAATATATTGAAGAACTGTGCAATACGCATAAGACATACATAGTAATGGTAGTAACCATTACTATAAGATTTTGTTTTTGAGACCTCGAGGAAATCGCTGGCTCATACATTGCAAAGTACCTTATTATCTATATTAAATCGACAGTTTCGAGTATCTGGACGAAAAGTAAAGCAATCAGACTCTGTGTGGCTGTTTCGAATACGAAAAAAAGAAAATATGATTAAGATGTCCGCTACGATAAGAATGAGCCTTAGTGGACTCAGTTTTATAATTTCCTCGTCACCTCATCCATGTGAGGTACGAAGAGCTTAGGAATGAATACTTAGTAGGCTAATTCTCTTTCCAGTGATCTTCACTAGAAAGCAAAGTTTTTAAACGAAACTCAGATTTTGTCGACACGAAAATCGGAAAATATTTCGGATATCTGTATCGGGTAAGAGGGGAATGCATATGTAGATACAAATTAGCTTTCATTTTGCCTACTGCATTTGCTATATTTGTCTGGAATAATTCGAGTGAATTAATAGCAGATTAGAATAGCATGTGAGACTAAAATTTTTGGCCACTGTGGCGTAAATGTTCGTTGCTCTAAATTCCAGCTTGCTGCACAGTATTTCAAACAACAATGAACCGCAAAACACGCAATGATGCGGTATTGGCTTAAATGCAAAAAGATAAAGCCGAATCACTGACATAAATGTGAATTCGTCCAAATAAAAATAAAAGGTGAATCCACCTGAAAAACTTTGTGCACTGGGGAACTGTGACTACAGGAAAATGGAAATTGTATTAAATCATCCCAGCGTGATGTCTGTGATCAAAACCTAACCGTAACACAAAACGTACGCTCAACATATTTCCCGTGATGCATTTCACAGTAACTGTTCCACAAATTGTACCACACGTTAAATGAAAGGTATTTTTCCTGCCAAAGGGAGGTATTAAAAAATCCACTGCTGCAGCCTTTTGTGTGTGTCAGCGTTTCACGCATTGTGATAACGCGAGCCGCTGTTTTTGTGACAGCTCGCAATTATTTTGCAGGTTAAGTTGCCTGTCGTCCAGACTTTTTAAACACATCGCACGCTGTGCGTTTTCTACAACAAGCCTGCAAAGCTTTCACGACTGTTTTGTGATCGCATGACGTACATATGCTATCTCACGTAGCCACTGGCAATCCGCTGGTATCGTCAACTCACTTGCCGTGCGAGTGGCACGTTCATGTTCGTACTTTGGACTTTCCACTTTCGGTTTGACCCTAGGAGACCTTTAACCGTCGCGTCGCTGTGCTGTGGAGCCGTTAATGCTCGTCTCTTAAGCCCAGAGGCACTGGGGTCATTACTTACGAAATATACCACGAGCCCACAAAACACCCCACTAATTGCAAGTAGCAGTCGGTTTCTCTCTGAAGGCGACGACGATGGTGCAATAAACCGATTTTATCTTTGATCGCTCAGTCGCCACCCACGACGTTTGTAGAATTAGAATTAGTTTAACTTTGAGTAATTAACTTCCCCCTTGACAGCTTTTCATATACAGTCCTTATGACGGAAATTACGTTAATTCAGTTCGTCAGAACAGTATAAATGATTCAGTTCGCTCTCTACGGTTCTCCAAATATGGTTTATAGGATTGATATTAGGTGATATCACGGGCCAGGGAAATGTTATCTTCACACGTAACATGTTACTAGTGTAAAGAAGTACTGTGTTGGTCACTATTAATAGCTTAACGGGCGGCGGCAAGTTCTTGTGTAGTGCTGCTGATAGGAACACTGTAATAAATAGCAAACCAAGTGAAGTCCTAGAAAGATTGGTTAATACAATGTTTACGGACATTAAAAAATGATTCTTAGCCAATTCTTTGTTACTAAACTTTGGAAAAACACGCTATGTGTAATTCAGAACTTGTAAGAGGTTTCTCATCATTATATGCCTAAAATCCGGCAAAAAGATAGAAGAATTGGACAGTGTAAAAGTATTGGTATTACTGCTTGATAATAAATTCATCTGGGAGGAGCATCTAAACAAACCTCTATTTGCGATGCTAATGTTGTCAGACACAGAGGATATAAAAATGAAATAGCTGACATAATGCGCTCATTTTCATTCCATAATGTCATATGGGTTTATTTTTTGGGGTAAATCGCCACGCCAAGCTGAAGTTTTCCGAGTACAAAAAACGTATGAAAAGAATTATTTGTGGTGTGAACTGAAGAACCTCCTGCAGACGCCTGTTTAGGAAACCAGGGGTGCAAACTACTGCTTCCAAATACGTTTATTAAACCAACATCTCACTTCACTTCATGGAATCGATACTAGGAATAAGATTAGCCTTCACAGAGATTTAAAGTTACTCACTTTGGCCCAGAAAGGTGTCCATTATTCAGGAACACACTTTTCAATAAATTGCCAGCAGCCATGATGACTAACAATGAAGTTTAGTTTAAGCGTAACCTGAAGGATTTATTGATGGCTAAATTCTAATAATATAAAATAATGCGAATATTAGTATAGTAATGCGATCGTTGTAAATAAGTGTTGTAAAATGATTCTTCTATTCAGTTGTTTACTACCTCATAAATGAAGATACTTTAAAAATTTTCTGACTCATTCCACATCCATGACGATCATTCCACTTGGGATCTGTGGAAGGTACATTAGCATACTGGTATTTGATTTTCACTGCAAATATTTATTGTGTATTCTTGTTCTTCTGAAATGTTATTCATTCAGGAGGATTTCCTCATTATGGATCAACTGGAACGGAAAGTACATCTTATCGTAACATAGTTCCGATCTGCATACGAGGTTATCACCACTGGTCTACGCTGTACCCAGCACTTCATCACACTCTTACTCCTCCACTTGTAAGTCCAAGCGAATTTTCTCCGTGCTCTGACCATTCTACTCTGGTATTAGTATGCCCAAGCTAATTTCCATGTTTCATGAGGCGTGGTTAGTATAGTCATACTTTGACCATACAAAATATCTGTACTTCAGAATGACGAGATGGTCATGAATGATATATCTGGTAACTTGTTTTTGTTCTTGATCACTGGCTTGGACAATGATCCAGTTCCTAGTTGCCTGTCCAGTTGCTGTTACAGTCGGAGCCAGCTGATGATTCCGCCGGCCCTTGTGGCCGAGCCGTTCTAGGCACTACAGTCTGGAGCAAGGCGACCACTACGGTCGCAGGTTCGAATCCTGCCTCGGGCATGGATGTGTGTGATGTCCTTAGGTTAGTTAGGTTTAAGCAGTTCTATATTCTAGGGGACTGATGACCTCAGATGTTAAGTCCCATAGTGCCCAGAGCCATTTGAACCAGCTGATGATTCATTTTGTGTCTACACCCTACTAACTGCAGCAGTTGATTAA
Source organism: Schistocerca nitens (assembly GCF_023898315.1). NCBI lineage: Eukaryota > Metazoa > Arthropoda > Insecta > Orthoptera > Acrididae > Schistocerca > Schistocerca nitens. Next base: position 610,841,755 of record NC_064614.1, on the reverse strand, counting down.
TGCAAAGGCAGCTGTATCTGAATCAGCCCCTTGATGGTAAATATCTAATACAGTGGACAATAAAATCTCAGTACCTTCACTATTTCCGTTACCATACGTTTGCCGTCTATGTATGTTTCTGCCCACATACTGCGAGATCTCGCGTTTTTTTTTTTCTTTTTTCTTTTTTCTTTTCTTTTTCCATCTGCCAGTCCAACTCCCGCCGTGTAATTTTTCTACTTATTCTTTTTCACCTATGCGTGACTGCACCTAGACCAATACAGGGGCTAGCGACATCTTCAGCACACACCGCAGCAAGCTGTTGCGTTCCCAAGAGAAAGGAGCGCTATTTCCCCACGAGGTTTTGCTATTTACTTGAAAACAATTCATAAAAACAGAGTGTTAATCTGCGTTTCTTCACTGCAAACAATCAAGAAAGAAGGTAAATACTGTACCTGAATTTTTCCATGTTGCATGGAGCAGTTTGAGGTCTGCGACTGTATTACACAGTTTATAAAATGACACTCTCCTAGCCTCGCTCGCGTTCATTCTTCACTATTTACTGACAATATAAAATCTGTACATGAGATCCACATCAACATAAATTAATCATAGAGGACAGTGGCAATAATATCTCTGTATATAATCTTACTGCCTCACCAAGCAAAAAGGCTTTTCGCATTTTACATGAATCTGATGTATAAGCACCTAAGGATGGCAACAAGCTGCCGAAACGCGTTGTGTCAATAAATATTGGAAAATAAACGTGATTGAAACTAAGAAAGAGCTGTTTTAAAAATTTCAAAAATGTTTTGATTCTGACATCCAATGCAGTCAGAGATGAATGCACTGTACAATAACTCAAAGAATAAGGATCACGATCAAAGTAAATAAGTATTTCAGTCTCCTCGGCGACAAAAAGCCGCTGTTAGTGCCTTAATTCGCAAATTTTGCATGTGATTCTCTCTGTCTGTGATTCATGTGAGGAATAGTTGTTAATCACAGACGTCTCTTCAAAGTTAGGAGTAGTCCACGTAGAACAAGAACAACAAAAGCTTGTTAAAACTTGAATTAGTAAATAATTAGTTAACAACAAAGGGTAAGTTTCCTAATTTTTGTTAAGTGCAAATAGTATTACAGCAGAAAGACAGTTAAAGTATTTTAATAACTGGAAGGTAAAAGAATGTCTGCAGGAAACATCGCACATAAATGACTAACGGTCTCTCTACGCAGAAGTTCATTATCAATTTCCGTTGACGTTAATTTTAGACGTGATGTGTCTCTTTAGAAAAGTTAGAACCACAAATGAAGGAATAAATCACTTTCATGGAAGGGAGCTACAGTTTCTTTGAGGTAGGAACATTTCTCTACCCGTGAGGTAGATAGCAAACATCAGCCCTGCTACGTGATTGGCACAAATATCTAATTGCTTTCATTTCTGAGTTATGCTTTATGATATTTGCCAGCACAGGCACGGTACAGAACTTAAGAGCAGTGCATCAGCTTACCTCACAGTAAAAAGGAAACATACCCAAAGACATAGCTAACGTTTCATGGTTGAAGGACATAAAATTGATAATCTGGTGCTTCGAATGATCACTAAATTTCCGTGACCAAGGACTTATCGTAGTGATACATCCTTTAACAAATAGTGATATCTCTCAGATGTTTTTACCAAGTGCAACTGTCGAATACTGCTGGCAACTATGTAAATACTAAGAAGCAAGTCGGCGTACCATTGTATTTGATACGCCTAGGGTCAAAGATTGAAGTGTGAGGGGCAGTCAAATGGAAATGAAACAGATGGAAAAAGATAAGTAAACTTTATTATTCCAAAAGCAAACGCTATAATTGTTAATAAATTTTTCTCTGTGAGGCAAGACGCTCAATGCCTTCATGAAATAATGACTGCGATTGCATTATCGTACGCAAGCGTGCACCTCTTCGTCAAAGCAAATCTACGACCACGAATGCCTTTCTTTAGGGCTCCAAAACATGGAAATCGTGTGGTAGAGATCTGGCACACGTGTTGCCAAATTTGTTCCGACTACGCTGAACAAGTTTCACTGGGAAGCCCGTACACATCATGCATACAGTCTCGATATCTCCCCATGCGATTTCCATATTTTTCGAGCCCTGAAGAAAGACATTCGTGGGTGCACGCCTGTGTACAAACATAATTCTGTAGGCAGCCACGAAGATTTTTCCACAAAGACATTGAGCGTCTTGCCTCACAGAGGGAGAAATGTGTTTACAATTTCGATGACTACTTTTGAAGTAATACCTACTTCCATCTGTCCAGTTTCCATTTAAATGCCTCTTAAAACAATAATTATAGTCTTATTCTACAGTAGTATACTCTTTGAGCGAGGGGCGTTTGAGAAGTCCGTGGAAAAATAAAAAAAATGCTTACGTGTTTGGGGTAAACCATTTTATTTTTCGATATAGTCTCCTTTTAGACTTATACACTTCGTCTAACGCTGTTCTAATTTGTTGATCTCTTCCGAATAATAGGAATTGTCCAAGTCTGTAAAATAGCTATTAGTTGCTGCAATCAGCTCCTCGTTTGAATAAAATCTTTGTCCCGCCAGCCAGTTCTTCAAATTGGGAAACAAGTCTGGAGAATAGGGGGGATGTGAAACGAGTTGGAATCCTATTTCCATTAATTTTGCGACCACAACTGGTGAGGTCTGTGCCGGTGCATTGTCGTGATGGAAAATGATTTTTTTGCGGTCCAATCGCCGGCGTTTTTCTTGCAGCTCTGTTTTCAAACGGTCCAGTAACTATGAATAATATGCACCTGTAATAGTTTTACCCTTTTCCAGATAGTCAATGAGGCTTATCCCTTGTGAATCCCAAAAGATTGTCTCCATAATCTTTACGGCTCAAGGGATGGTCTTCGCCTTTTTTGGTGCAGATTCTCCCGTGGTAACCCATTGTTTAGATTGTTCTTTGGTCTCAGGAGTATAGTAATGTGTCCATGTTTCATCCACAGTGACGAAACGACGCTTAAAGTCCTGCGGATTCTTCCTGAGTAGCTGCAAACCATCCTTGCAACACTTCACACGATTCCGTTTTTGGTCAGGTATCAGCAGTCACAGAACCCATCTTGCGGATAGCTTTCTCATGTCCAAACGTCTATGCAAAATATTATGTACCCGTTCATTCGAGATGCCCACAGCACTAGCAATCTCACGCACCTTAACTCTTCTGTCATCCTTCACCATATCATGGATTTTATCAATGATTTCTGGAGTCGTAACGTCCACAGGGCGTCCAGAACGTTCAGCATCACTTGTGCCCATATGGCCACACCAGAAATTTTGAAACCACTTGTAAACTGTTCTAATCGAAGGTGCAGAGTCACCGTAACGTTTAGCAAGCTTCTCTTTAGTCTCCTGAGGCGTTTTACCTTTCATAAAATATTGTTTAATCAACCCACGAAATTCCTTTTCGTTCATTTTTTGACAATCACTCGACTTCCTTGATTCACACGAATGCCAAACACAAAGAAATAGACCAATATCGCTGAAACTTGGTGTGCGTTCATTCCAAAAATGCTACTAACTAAACATAACCTCGATACGCGCCGGTGGTGCCATCTCTCTGACTTTGCACGGACTTTTCAAACGCCCCTCGTAGGTCTGCCAAATGTAAAGGTTTCTTAACTCATGCACGTTAGCAACTTAATCGAGAAAAACGACATAACACAGTTTCGTGCTGTCCTTTTCAGATAAGATAAGAAGAAGTCTGAGGATCTGTGCTTCTCTTCCCCTCTCGAATGGCACCAAGGAATGGACGGTGTTGAACGTTATCACCTGACAAACAGGTTAACAGTGGAATGCTGCCCAGACGGATGAAATGACATAAATCATACGATCTTAGTGTAGCATTTCGTGCTGCCACCATCAGGAGTAATGACTCAAGTACTCCAGCCACCAGATTATGTCAGTACGAACCATCATCATAGTGTGATTTCTATCATTTCACTAGGCTGCGCAACCGAAAACTGCTTGTTGTTTGAAAGGGTCTTATACACTTAGCCGGTAAGCTTAACCTTGAGAGCTTTGAAGTTTAGCCTAGAACATCGATGCACTATCTAGTCAGCAGAAAAAGAATGCTGTTTTATCTCGTGCCAATGATTTTCTTGTAACAAAATACTTCATGAAATTCATATATGAGTATGGTCTTCGAAATAGATGGCGCTGCAGTGGAGATTCCGTGTGACTAGGGCCTCCCGTCGCGTAGGCCGTCCGCCTGGTGGAAGTCTTTCGAGTTGACATCACTTAAGTCACTGGACACGAAATGTGGCTATACTCCTATTATCTTCATGGTTTGAAATTTCTATGAGTCACGTAATGTAAAAGGCATTCCTTAAATGCTTGCGTCATTAACCGCTCGTTCTCTTCCTGTAATTACGTAACCTGTGGTAAACTCAGAAATTCCTTATTGTTTCTTTCTCAGCACTACGAGTTAGCTGCACTGAGGTGATAGTGGTCGTGGGATAACGACATGCACATATACAGATGGCGGTAGTATCGCGTACATAAAGGATAAAAGGGCAGTGCATTGCTGGAGCGGTCATTTATACTCAGTTGATTCATACGAAAAGGTTTACGATGTGATTATAGCCACACGACAGGAATAAGCAGACTCTGAAAGCGGAATGGTAGTTGGAGCTAGACGCTTGGGAAATCCCATTTTGGAAATGGTCATGGACTGCAATATTCCGAGAGCCACAGTGTCAAGAGTGTGTCGAGAATACCAAATTTCAGGCATTAACTCTCACCACGGACAACGCAGTGGCCAGCGACGATCGAGAGCTGTGGCGTTTGCATTTAGTTGTCAGTACTAACAGACAAGCAGAAATCAATGTGGGACGTACGACGAACTAATCTGCTAGGACCGTGCGACGAAATCTGGCATTAACCGGCTTTGACAGCAGATGACCGACGAGATTGCCTTTGCTAATAGCACGATATCGCCTCTCCTCGACCCGTGATCATATCCGTTGGACGCAAGACGACTGGGAAACGGTGACCTGGTCACGCGAGGCCCGATTTAAGTTACTTTCAGTTGGTTTCGAGTGTGGCGCACACCCAACGAAGCGATGGACCCAAGTTGTCTGCAAGACACTGTGAAAGCTGGTGATGGCCATGTTTACATGGAATCGACTACATCCTCTGGACAGTCTGGAACCGCGCCGACCGCTACGGTCGCAGGTTCGAATCCTGCCTCGGGCATGGGTGTGTGTGCTGTCCTTAGGTTAGTTAGGTTCTAGGGAACTGATCACCTCAGAAGTTAAGTCCTATAGTGCTCAGAGCCATTTGAACCATTTGAGATCCTCTGGTCCAATTGACCTACTTGGAGGCCATTTGCTGTCATTCATGACTTCTGATTCCAAACAGTCAGAGGGTCACAAGTGTTTGTGATTGGTTTCAAGACCGCTCTGGACAATTCGAGCGAATTATTTGATCACACAGATCGCCCGATATGAATCCCTTCGAACATTTATGCGACATAATAGAGAGGTCCGTTCGTACACAACACACTGGTAGCACTTTCGCTATTGTGGGCGGCTATACAGGCAGCATGGCTCAGTATTTCTGCAGGGGACTTCCAGTGACTTGTTGAGTCCATGCCACGTCGAGTTGCTTCACTACGCCGGTAGGAGTTCCTGCACGAGATTAGGAGGTGTCCCATGACTTGTATCACGTCGTGTGTGTTGACCACGGAAACTGTTGGTATCAGTAAATTACGCGTGACGTATCTCAGTCATTTAGTCAACGTACGTATCGGCAAATTTTTATGTCTGTTCACTCTTGAAACTGGCGGACTTATCGCTTGTGTAATCTAATTTTTAATTTCAAGAAATTCGACGCAAGGAGCTGATCTGCAGAATCAACGAAAATGCGGGTTACTGACAATCGCAGGTGTGGTAAAAAAGCGGGAAACAGTACCGGATACTGTCAAGTGGCTCAGAGTAACGTCTTTCCATGACGCGGCCGAGTTCAAGTCGGTGCCAGGCGCTGCGGCGGTATGGCGAGTTTCGCTAACAAAACAAACAGTGCGGCTCATAAAGAGAATTAATTGTGGGGCGGAGGGCTTCCGTGCAGGGCTCAGGCAGGCAGGCAGCGAGCGACAACAAGTAGCGGCAACAGGACGCGCCGTGTCGCACTGGCAGCGTAGGGCTCGGGCAGCGGCAATTATTTTAATGGTCGCATAATGCACGGCCGTCGGCCGCGCTGCCAGGTCATTAGGGGACAAAGCGCCGCCGACGTGCCCGCGCCCTGCTCTCCCTGCCGCCAATAAGGCGACCAGTAATTCTCCACGTCTGCCGAAAGCCCACTGCTCTGCTGGTATATCGCGCAGTTTAATCTTGAACTTACAAGGGTAGCCCGACTCTTTAACGGCAGCAAAGAACGTTAACCTGGTTCCGACTTATTATTAGCAACTACTCAGCGGCAAACCTGAACGTGGCTTTCAGGTACGAACGTAAAACTACCAGGAAGCACGTGCATATTGTTTGCCAGTTTTGACAGCAAAACGAATTTCTCCAATACTCTGCTGAGCTCTTATTTACGGCGACGTTCATACATTATTATTATTATTATTATTATTATTATTCTTTCTTTTCTCAGACGTTATATCTGGTCAAAAATGGAAAGTGACGCGGACCTTGATCAAGCGTGACTTCCTTTTAACTGTACGGTATATGTTATATTGCATTTAGGAACTTTCGGGTAATTGAACATGTATCAATAATTACGGATTTCTGTAGTTGTATATATAAGTTTGGGTGTAGCTGTATTGCATTGATGTACTGGTGGATATTGTGTGGTATGTCTCCTGTAGTTGATAGTAGAATTGGTATAATGTCAACTTTATCCTGATGCCACATATCCTTGACTTCCTCAGCCAGTTGGATGTATTTTTCAATTTTTTCTCCTGTTTTCTTTTGTATATTTGTTGTATTGGGTATGGATATTTCGATTAGTTGTGTTAATTTCTTCTTTTTATTGGTGAGTATGATGTCAGGTTTGTTATGTGGTGTTGTTTTATCTGTTATAATGGTTCTGTTCCAGTATAATTTGTATTCATCATTCTCCAGTACATTTTGTGGTGCATACTTGTATGTGGGAACGTGTTGTTTTATAAGTTTATGTTGTAAGGCAAGCTGTTGATGTATTATTTTTGCTACATTGTCATGTCTTCTGGGGTATTCTGTATTTGTTAGTATTGTACATCCGCTTGTGATGTGATCTACTGTTTCTATTTGTTGTTTGCAAAGTCTGCATTTATCTGTTGTGGTATTGGGATCTTTAATAATATGCTTGCTGTAATATCTGGTGTTTATTGTTTGATCCTGTATTGCAATCATGAATCCTTCCGTCTCACTGTATATATTGCCTTTTCTTAGCCATGTGTTGGATGCGTCTTGATCGATGTGTGGCTGTGTTAAATGATACGGGTGCTTGCCATGTAGTGTTTTCTTTTTCCAATTTATTTTCTTCGTGTCTGTTGATGTTATGTGATTTAAAGGGTTGTAGAAGTGGTTATGAAATTGCAATGGTGTACCCGATGTATTTATATGAGTGATTGCTTTGTGTATTTTGCTAGTTTCTGCTCGTTCTAGAAAGAATTTTCTTAAATTGTCTACCTGTCCATAATGTAGGTTTTTTATATCGATAAATCCCCTTCCTCCTTCCTTTCTGCTTAATGTGAATCTTTCTGTTGCTGAATGTATGTGATGTATTCTATATTTGTGGCATTGTGAGCGTGTAAGTGTATTGAGTGCTTCTAGGTCTGTGTTACTCCATTTCACTACTCCAAATGAGTAGGTCAATATTGGTATGGCATAGGTATTTATAGCTTTTGTCTTGTTTCTTGCTGTCAATTCTGTTTTCAGTATTTTTGTTAGTCTTTGTCTATATTTTTCTTTTAGTTGTTCTTTAATATTTGTATTATCTATTCCTATTTTTTGTCTGTATCCTAGATATTTATAGGCATCCGTTTTTTCCATCGCTTCTATGCAGTCGCTGTGGTTATCCAATATGTAATCTTCTTGTTTAGTGTGTTTTCCCTTGACTATGCTATTTTTCTTACATTTGTCTGTTCCAAAAGCCATACTTATATCATTGCTGAATACTTCTGTTATCTTTAGTAATTGGTTGAGTTGTTGATTTGTTGCTGCCAGTAGTTTTAGATCATCCATGTATAGCAAATGTGTGATTTTGTGTGGGTATGTTCCAGTAATATTGTATCCATAATTTGTATTATTTAGCATGTTGGATAGTGGGTTCAGAGCAAGGCAGAACCAGAAAGGACTTAATGAGTCTCCTTGGTATATTCCATGCTTAATCTGTATTGGCTGTGATGTGATATTATTTGAATTTGTTTGGATATTAAGTGTGGTTTTCCAATTTTTCATTACTATGTTTAGGAACTGTATCAATTTAGGATCTATTTTGTATATTTCCAATATTTGTAGTAACCATGAGTGGGGTACACTATCAAAAGCTTTTTGGTAATCAATGTATGCGTAGTGTAGCGACCTTTGTTTAGTTTTAGCTTGATATGTCACCTCTGCATCTATTATCAGTTGCTCTTTACATCCTCGTGCTCCTTTGCAACAGCCTTTTTGTTCTTCATTTATAATTTTGTTCTGTGTTGTATGTGTCATTAATTTCTGTTTAATGGTTGAAGTTAATATTTTGTATATTGTTGGTAGGCATGTTATGGGGCGATATTTAGCTGGGTTCGCTGTGTCTGCTTGATCTTTAGGTTTCAGATAAGTTATTCCATGTGTAAGTGTATCAGGGAATGTGTATGGGTCTGCAATGTAACTGTTAAATAATTTAGTTAGATGTGAATGTGTTGAGGTGAACTTCTTTAACCAGAAATTTGCTATTTTATCATTTCCAGGGGCTTTCCAATTGTGAGTAGAATTAATTGCTTGGGTGACTTCATGTTGCAAAATTATCACTTCAGGCATTTGTGGTATCATCTTGTATGTGTCTGTTTCTGTTTGTATCCACCGTGCATGCCTGTTATGTTGTACCGGGTTTGACCATATGTTGCTCCAGAAGTGTTCCATGTCTGTTATGTTTGGTGGATTGTTTATTTTAATGTGTGTGTTATCTATTGTCTGGTAAAATTTCTTTTGGTTTGTGTTGAATGTTTGGTTTTGTTTCCTTCTATTTTCACTTTTTTTGTATCTTCTGAGTCGTTTGGCTAATGCTTGTAATTTCTGCTTCTTTTCGTCTAATTGCTCTGTCGCTTCTTGTTGTGAGATTTTACCTAACGTTTTTCGTTTTTTGTCTGATATTTCATTTCTTATAAATTGTGTTAGCTGTCCGATGTCTTTTCTCAGTTTTTCTATGCTGGTTTTGTGGGTTTCTTCTGTGTGTTGGTTGGTTCTGATCTCTGCCTAGTGTGTATATTCAGTGTAGTGAGTGCTCCTACATAAACCAGTAGTTGTAACTCTTCCATAGTTGTATTTTCATTTATTTTGTTGTGTATGATTGTGTTGATTTTATTGTTGTTTCGACTTTGGTGGTCTATGCAAGAATGGTCTAATGTCTGTATTTGTGTCTTTGTATTCTATATATGTCAGCTGAAATTTTTCTTCTATATCTAACATGTGTGTCACTTCGTGTTCTATTTGTGCTTGTTCTGGTGGCTGTCTTAAGATTTCGTTTTCCTCTGATTGTTTAATTGATGCGTGTTGTTCTTTGTTTGTTTGCTCTGGGATGTTTGAGTCCATTACTGTATTTCCTTCTTCTTCTTCTGATTGCACATTATTTTGTTCTAGTATTTGTTGTACTTGTTGTTTGATGTTTTCTACTTCTGACTGGGGTATCCTGTTATTTTTGATTATTACACGGATCTGATCAGCTAGTCGTTGTTCTGTTAAAAATTTTAATTCTGGGTGTCTGGTAATAAATGTTGTGTATACTAGTGATCTGTATCCAGTTGTGTTGGTTCCTAGGTTTGTTGCTTGGTAATAGCAGGACATGAGGTGTCGATTAACTTCATCTGACCATCTCATCCTCTGTCTTTGTTTTCCTTCTAGGGTGGTTGCAGGAAGCATATCCTGCAAAACACCTCTATTTGGATTTAAATCATTTTCCAGTTGGCTAGCAGTGTCGTTACCATTGTGGGCGGGCATAGGGTTCAAACGTCGTCCCCGACCATGACGGCGCTTGTCCGAGGCTTCTTTAGTTCTGTCCTGAACCAACTCATCACACTAAAAGGGGGGGGGGGGTTAGCCCTATTAGTGGTTTGTTCTTTTCGTCGCCTTTTACGACTGGCAGAACATACCGGAGGCCTATTCTTTTCCCGGGCCTCTACGGGGATTATTATTATTATTATTATTATTATTATTATTATTATTATTATCATCTCCAGAATGAATTTTTGACCCAGCAGCGGAGTGTCCTATGTTTTGGATCTTGCTGACAGATTAAAACTATGACCTGGAACGGGGCTCGAGTTAGAAATTTTGCCTTTCACGGGAAATGCTGAAACCAACTTGTTATTTTCGTATCCAGGAAACTTTAGTTTCAAAAGTAATCTACACAACCTTTAACACATTGATTCTACTATTGGGACAAAACGCTAAATGCCTTCAAGAACAAATGTTTGCTGTTGCCTACGGAACCATGATTGTACACAGGCGTGCACCTCTTCGTCCGAAGCAAATCGGCAGGCTCCAAAAATATGGAAATCGCATACGGAGCTATCGGGTTACTATGGAGGATATGTAAGGGCCTCAAAGTGCGACCGTACCACGCGCTTATGGTAACGCTGTGGTGGGTTGTGGACCTTCCCCTTTCCTAATCGGCCTCGTGCATTGCGACATAGATGACCGTGATCGTGTACGTTCAAATGGCTCTAAGCACCGTGGGACTTAACATCTGAAGTCATCAGTCCCCTAGACTTATAAGTACTTAGACCTAACTAACCTAAGGACATCACACACATCCATTCCCGAGGTAGGATTCGAACCTGCGATGGTAGCAGCAGCGCGGTTCCGGACTGAAGCGCTTAGAACCGACCGGCCACAGTGGCCGGCGATCGTGTACGCCTATAGAAATTTTACAGTGAGTAAGTCTACCGCTGTCGAAATAAAATACTCTGACGAGCCAAAGAAACTGGTACACCTGCCTAATATTGTGTAGGTCCCCTGAGAGCACGCAGAAGTGCCGCAACACGACGTGGCATGGCATGGACTCGACTAATGTCTGAAGTTCTGCTGGAGGGAACTGACACCATGAATCCTGCAGGGGGTGGAGATCTCTTCTGTTACCAGATACGCTCAATAATGTTCCTATCTGGGGAGTTGGGTGGTGAGCGAAATTGTTTAAACTCCGAAGAGAGTTCTTGGAGCCACTCTGTAGCAATCATGGACGAGTGGGGAGTCGCATTGTCGTGCTGGCATTGCCCAACTCCGACGGAATGCACAATGGACGTGAATGGAAGAAGGTTGATAGGATGCTTACGTACGTGTCACCTGCCAGAATTGTATCTGCACCTATCAGGGCTCCCATATCACTCCAACTGCACATGCCCCACACCTATTCAGAGCCTCCAACAACTTGAACAGTCCCCTGCTGTCATGAAAGGTCCGCGGATTCATGAGGATGTCTCCATATCCGTACACGTCCATCCGCTCGATACAATTTCAAACCAGACTCGTCCGACCAGGTAACATGTTTCCGGTTATCAACAGTCCAATGTCAGTGTTGACGGGCCCAGGCGAGGCGTAAAGCTCTGTGTCGTGCAATCATGAAAGGTACACGAGTGAGCCTTCAGCTCCGAAAGCCCATATCGATGAGGTCTCGTTGAATGACTCACACGCTGACTACTATTGATGGCCCAGCAATGAAATCTGCAGTAATTTGCGGAAAGTTTGCACTTCTGTCACGTCGAACTATTCTCTTCAGTCGTTGTTGGTCTCGATCTTGCAGGATGTTTTTCCGGCCGCAACGATGTCAGAAATTAGATGTTTTATTGGATTCCTGATATTTATGGTACAATCGTGAATGGTCGTACGAGAAAATCCCCACTTCATCGCTGCCACGAAGATACAGCGTCCAATCGCTCGTGCAGCGAGTGTAACGCCACGTTCAAAGTCACTTAAATCTTGGTAACCTGGCATTGTAGCAGTACTAACCGATTTAATAACTTCGTCAGACAATTTTTGTCTTATATAGCCGCCGTATTCTGCCTGTATCTCTGTATTTGAATACGCATGCCTGTATCAGTTTCTTTGGGCTTCAGCATAACACCGGTTAGTATAATGAAGGTGTAGAACATACACTTCTGAAGGAAGAATCTATTATAATCCTAATCTAAATACTGGCGATGATTTCGAAATGGGTGGAATATAGTGCAGTCACTCACGAACGACTCAGGGGGCAAAAGGGTACCACGTAATATTTAATACAAAAAATACTGATAATACAAAATAAACATCGGTTAACTAACATTGCCCCAGCCCGCTAAGGCAATTAACCTCCAGAATCTTACGAAAGGTAATCGCAAAGAAATTTAAGCAATTAATCACTGCCGTGGCAACAGAAGGGTGTCACGCTTTTCCAAAACACAATAGTTCACGAGAAAATAAATGAAGCAGAAAGCACTAAATTTGCAGTTACTTATTTTGAAATATTAAATTTCTGTTAGTAATGTTAAATGAACTCGCTGGTTAAATACATGACTAGCGTTAACTGAAACTTCGTTACGTAAAAATGACTTTCAGAAACCTGAGTGTAACGTAATGGAAAATTTAGATACAGGCAAGTAATTTACTCTTGATTATTGAAATATTGAATTGAATTTACTTTAAGCACATGAGTAACAGATTTTACTTTCAAAATAACAATATCAAAATACACATATGAAAAAAAGTTTTGCATCACCTCGGTCCCGAGAGTTCCGGAACGTGTACAGAAAATTGGAATAGAGATCAACAGAAACATCATTTCCGCACTTTTTATTGTTCATGAAAACCACACATTGCATGTTGTACCATCATAGGCCTACAGCGAGACCTTCAAAGGTGGTGGTCCATATTGCTGTACACGCCGGTACCTCTAATACCCAGTAGCACATCCTCTTACATTGATACATGCCTGTATTCGTCGTGTCATACTATCCACAAGTTCATCAATGCACTGTTGGTCCAGATTGACCCACTCCGTGACCACCAGCGTACGTCGGCCCCACCATAATGCCACCCAGGGAACCTCCACCTAGCTGCACATGCTGGGCAGTGTGTCTAAGACGTTCAGCCTGATTGGGTAACCTCCAAACATGTCTCCGACGATTGTCCGGTTGAAGGCAAATGCGACACTCATCGGTGAAGAGAACGTGATGCGGTCCATTCGGCATGTTGTTGGGACCATCTGTACCGCGCTGCATGGTGTCGTGGTTGCTAAGATGGACCTCGCCATGGACGTCGGGAGTGAAGTTGCGCATCATGCCGCCTGTTGCGTACAGTTTGAGTCTTAACACGACGTCCTGTGGCTGCACGAAAAGCATTATTCAAATGGCTCTGAGCACTATGGGACTTAACATCTGAGGTCATCAGTCCCACAGAACTTAGAACTACTTAAACCTAACTAACCTAAGGACATCACACACATCCATGCCCGAGGCAGGATTCGAACCTGCGACCGTAGCGGTCTCGCGGTTCCAGACTGAAGCGCCTAGAACCGCTCGGCCACACAGGCCGGCAGCATTATTCAGTATGGTGGCGTTGCTGTGACGGTTCCCACTAGCCTAAATCCATAGGTAGTGGTCATCCACTGCAGTAGCAGCCCTTGGGCGGCCTGAACGAGGCATGTCATCGACAGTTCCTGTCTCTCTGTATCTTCTCCATATCCGATCAACGTCGCTTGGGTTCATTCTGAGATGTCTGGACACTTACCTTATTGAGAGCCCTTCCTGGCACAAAGTAACAATGCGGACGCGATAGAACGGCGGTATTGACCGTCTAGGCATGGATGAACTACAGACAACAGGAGCCGTCTACCTTCTTCCTGATGGAATGACTGGAACTGTTTGGCTGTGGCACCCGCTCTGAGTAACAGGCGCTTCTCATGCATGTTTACATCTTTGGGCCGGGTCTAGCGACGATAACAGTCAGAGGGACTGTGTCTCTGATACAATACCCACAGTCAACGTCTATCTTCAGGAGTTTTTGGAACCGAGGTGATGGAAAACTTTTTTTAATATATGTACATACCAAGCCAGCCCAAGTCAGTCAGTAAGGTAAATTCAGAATAAATGAAACTACACATTCTTAATTTGTACTGTATCTTTAGTTTTGCCAGTGTAAGTTTTCGTTTGTTTAAGGGAATGAAGTTAATACTCAGAATTTCAAATTAGTCAAGCCTCTGTTATGCAATACAAGAATAAACAGTTACTGAGGCAGAAAATTTAGACAACAGTTACTGAGGCAGAAAGTTTGGACAAACTGGTCGTTAGCAAACAAACAAAACTGGCAGAAAGTGGTTAATCAATTTTCATATTTTTACGACCCTCGGTAGCTGCATAAAAATGAAAGAGACCCTGCTTGGTAATAATCTCTTAGGACATTGTCAACACAGGTGGTCTACAAGTTTTAACTATTGCAAGTTATTACTCGGGTTAGTCACACTTTGTGAAAAGAATGTTACTGGGTAATGCCTCTACAATACTAAATCTGTCACTTTACGGTTTTACGATGTGCGGACAACGAAGAATGTAGTGGACGACAATGCTGAGCTGCCTCTATCGAAGCTGCTAGTGGGTGATAACCCAGAGTCGTCTCCAGAGCCACGAATAATTATGGAACAGGCAATACTTAGAGTTGCAGCTTCCCTCACCTGTCAATTACAACCGTGCTCTGAATACTCGCGGGTTAACGAATTAGGTGCGCACATCCTGGCGCGAGCAAACCTGCACACTGCAACTGCGGGAGCGCCCAAAAAAACAATTCCGCGCTCTATCATTCAAACAGCTCTGCTTCCTCTCTACTCGCAGCGCGTTAGAAACTCTCCATACTCAGAGATAAGCAACGACACTGTTACTGCCATTTCGTCGTTGCTATCGATACATTAAAATAAAGTTCCCTTGGTATATTAAAATATATGCAGATATTTTAATGTGTTATTCTACAAGTAAAACTAAAGAAAAAAGTTCATATAAACATAGCTCCACAAATGTTTAGTTACGGAGTAACGGCTAATAAAAGATTTTGCCTGAAATTGAGCAACTTCGCTAATATGAAGCCAACGCAAAACTGTACGAGGTTAAAGTAAAGCACGATTTCCAATTATCTTTTTGTTTTTGGTCTGGTGAATCTAATAAAACATGTCCTAGACGTGTATCTGTAGTATTTTTCCAGAACATCCAGAGAAACAAAGATTATTATACAAGTAAATTTGTTTACTTTCCATGAAGAATGTAGAAACGTTTTTCCCTTTGTTGGCAAACGTTAGTGAGTTGTTTCAGTCGTTCTCTAACCTTGAAACGAGTTAGATTTCTGTATTGTTCGATAAAAAAATATAATAACAGTGTATTTAAGTGAAACCACATAGTAACTGTTGTAGTTTGTAGAATATTTATGAAATAGGGATACCATTCAAACTTACGACGGAGGAATACTCAGATATGGTGTTATTTATGGCAAATGTGATGGTAATGCTACGGCTGCAGTTAATGAATATCGCGTACGTCATCCAACTCGGCGGAATGCTTGAGCCATTAGTGTAGTATTTCTAATTTTACGAGAGACAGGTTCTCTACCTAGCCTTCGTAATCAGGATATCATGGGTGCTATTCAACGTAGCTCGGGTACCAGTACAAGACACATCCCTAAACGATTAAGCATTTCAAGATGGTCATACGAGAGGCGCTTCACTCAATCTCAAAATAAATTGACTCAATCTCAAAATAAATTGACTCAATCTCAAAATAAATTGACTCAATCTCAAAATAAATTGACTCAATCTCAAAATAAATTGACTCAATCTCAAAATAAATTGACTCAATCTCAAAATAAATTGACTCAATCTCAAAATAAATTGACTCAATCTCAAAATAAATTGACTCAATCTCAAAATAAATTGACTCAATCTCAAAATAAATTGACTCAATCTCAAAATAAATTGACTCAATCTCAAAATAAATTGACTCAACCAATTCCTAGAGGGGAGTAGGAGGTGTACAGTTCAGTGAAGCAAGGTGCAACTTATTTGCTTTCACAAACACCACAATCGTCAGCGACGAAAGTAGTTATAACAGAATCTTTTGATTTGTGGTGTGACGGTAACAATCTGAGCCACACACTGACACACTGTACTACTCTACACCAACCCTAAAAGGTTCAAAAGTGGACTGACTCAAGGTTTATGAGGAGAATAAATAATAAACAGACTGATTTACAGTATATATTTTATTGGCTACGTTCCGAATTCTGCAACAACGATAGCAAGTATTGAGCGTATACTTCAAAAAACGGACGTGAATACATTATAGGCGGTGTATATCTAAAGTATAGTAACATGTATTATTGTGTCTGCACATCCACAATCTGAGGTAATCTACTGAACGACAATGTGATATACATCCTTGTTTTGTCGCTTTTGTTGAATTTTGCTCTGGCCTGAAGGCCGTCAGAGACCACTAATTTCGATGGACAGGAATGCTGGAGCAAATGGAGGGGGTCTTGCTGAAGGAATTCATCCGAAGCGCTGGAAACACACAATGAACCGAAAGAATGCAATGTGTTCGTACAGCCCGATGCTGACACGTTAGCTTGTGCAACAAATACACTGACGGGAAAGAAACGCGATACCAAGAAGGATTTGTGCGACAAACGAAAGTTGGCAGGAGTACTTCAACATCTGAAAGATGACGTCGATTCAAATTTCGCGCCAGTCGCATGAGAGTAGCGCTAGTAGCGCCACTATGAGAATGCAAATCAGGTTCACTTTAAATACACGCTGTAATACCACGACCGTTTGTTATCTTTGAGATTGGACGTAGTGATTTGATGTTGGTCAAGAATGCCTTTAAAGCGAAACAGACGGCATTATCAACATCTCACAGAATGAGATTGTGTAACTGGGTTACGAGAAACTGGATGCTCCGTCTGTGATATTGCAGAAATACTTGCCAGGAATGTAGCCACCGTACTTGACTGCTAGCTGCGGTGGTCACGACAATGTACGGTCGCAGGAAGACCGGGCTACGGACGGTCACGCACCACTACCGAGGGCGAGGACCAGTGTTCCGTGTATGGCTCTGGCGTGTCGTACAGCATCTGAAGCAGCAATCTGAACACCAGTTGGCACAGAAGTGACACGACGAAATGTGACAAATCGCTTATTTCAAGACAGCTCCGAGTCAGGTGCCGTTTAGCGTGGATTCTACTGATCCCAAACCGCCGCCATTTGCGACGTCTGTGGTGTCACTGGAGGGCAGGGTGGGGGTCTGTTGTGTTTTCCGAAGAAAGCTGGTTCTTCCTCGATGCCATTGATGGCCGCGTGTTAGTTAGGAGGCCAGTTGGAGGCCTGTACCCAACCTGTCAGAGTGCTAAGCACGCTGAACCTACACCTAGAGTTACGGTCTGTGGGTCAGATTTCGTACAACAGAAGCACTATCGTGGTTATCGCATGCACCGTAACTGCAAATTTGTACATCAGTCTGGCGATTCGACCTGCTGGACTGCTATTCATGAACACGGTTCAAACAAATGTTCAAATGTGTTTGAAATCTTATGGGACTTAACTGCTAAGGTCATCAGTCCCTAAGCCTACACACTACTTAACCTGAATTAGCCTAAGGACAAACACACACACCCATGCCCGAGTGAGGACGCAAACCTCTGCCGGGATCAGACGCATAGTCAATGACTGCAGCGCCCTAGACCGCTCGGCTAGAAGTGTTCCAGGGGATCTTCTTCGACAGGATAATGTTAACCCAAATACTGCTGTTGTAATCCAATATTCTCTACAATTTATCGACATATTGTCTTCGTCTGCACGATCATCAGATTTTTCTCCAATCGAGCTCATATGGGACATCATCGGACAACTCCAGCGTCACCCACAACAGCATGAACCTTCCCCTTATTGACCGACCAAGTGCAACAAGCATGGAACTCTATCTCACAAACTTACATCCGCCACCTGTACAACAAAATAAGCGCATGTTTCCACGCTTGCATTCAACATTATGACGGTCACACGGGTATTTAATGTACCAGGATTTTACATTTGCTGTGACGTATCTCACGCTTACATTGACTTGTCATTTTGAAACGTTAAGCATTTAAATATGTAACCTAGACATAGGTATTCCAGAAATTTCCTCATTCTACATTAATAATTTTTTGGTGTTGCTTGTTTTTTTCCAGTGTAGTTCACTGGCTACCTTCTGAATTATGTCATCAATGATAGAAAGTAATGCTTATATGTACTTCAGAAAACAGACACGAACAAGTTATTTAACGTATCGCAGCACGTATCATTGTGTCGCACTTCCACAATCGGAGATAACATACTGAACAACAATTTAAGCAACATCCCTATTTCATTGGTTTTGTTACATTTTCCTCTGGCACGAAGGTCGTCAGAGGCCACTATTGTAGATCAACAGGACTGCTGGATAAAATGGAGATGGCATTACTGAAGGAATTCGTTTGAAGCTGAGGAAACGAACAATGAAAGGAAAGAAGACTGAACGCAGTCTATTCATACAGCCGGATACTAATACATTAGACTACGCTACAAATAGTTACAGAGAGTTGGACGCCTGATTTGAGTTAGTAGAGTCTACGTGTGAATTGTCGAAGGTTTCTCAAACTTGTCGAGGCAAATAGCAGGCTGTTAGCCAACATTTACGAAGCGCGACACTCAGTCAAAGAAGAGAAATACATCGAATAAAATTTGCAGGACGTGCAGACATATAGCTTATATGACTCTCATCATGGCGTTGATGACAACGTAAAACCAGGACGATATTCGGTCGCAGGAATAAAAACAATCAGGACCAAGGAATTTAAAAAAAAGAAAAAAAACAAGACCATATATCCTGACCACATCTATGCTACGGAAGAAGATTAACAATACCAAGCTCTGTTGGAAGGAGTACTGACTGACTTCCTCTTACGTTGAATGCCGCATAATTATTTTCACCGAAGCCCATAAAATGTACTCATTAGGAGAATGCCTTTTATTACGGTTCCTACAATAATGTTTTTATCACTATGCACCTGCTCGCCCTCGCAGTTCAGCCCTATAAGTGCACACGTCCTGTGCGCGTGCGCCTACGACGTCACGGCAGCGACTAGCTTCAAAAATGGTTCAAATGGCTCTAAGCCATGGGTTCCCAAACTGGGCGGCGTGCCCCCCTGGGGGGGGGGGGGGGGGCGTGATGATGTTGCAAGGGGGGCGCGGGTAGAGTTAGCGGTATAAACCTAAATTCGATGTTTTAATAAAAATGAATGTGCAGGTATTAATGATAGATTATGGTGCTAAATGCAATCGTTTGGCGTCCCACTTCCCACAATCCTATCTCAATAACCTACCCCAAACATACCGCTGTTGAAGATCACATTTAGAATGTCACGTTTAGAATGTCACACACAGAAACTCTCAAAATTACGAAGGCGATGTGCGTTAATTCTAATATATCAGATTTGTAAACAACTTACTTTTGACAATTAGAAAACAGAAAAGACAGGTATTAATTATTCCGTACTTTTGCACACATGAACTGAATGTAATCATGTTATAACTTTTAGCCGTAGTAGGCTATGTTCATCAGTGTAATAATCACTTATACTGCGTAACTGCAAAAATGCCGTTTTATTACCCTGTCAGCCCTTGGATCCCCATGTGATGCGATTACAGTGACTTTAATGGACTTTATACGCTTCAAATGAACTGGCCGGTTCGTAATTTGGACGCCAGGGTTATGTCCTTTGTCACCAGAAAAATGTGCACGACGTGAATGCGAAACTAGTACAAGTGTTCGTTCTGAGCAGAGTACTTCACGCCGTTCTGGAAACATTGTCGTGACTGCTAACAATGAAACATAACCCAGCTAGGTAGACAATGAAGTCCATTAGTGAGGCTATTTTTTTTTTACTACAGCTCTTTCATTCGGATTACTTATCTGACGAAACAGTTATTTTTCTTCTGCCTTTTTGAAATACGGCCTAATTTCGTTTGAAATTAGTGTACGTTCTTTGCTGCGACAATGGCTTCTTTTGGCACGAGTACAGAGGTAACTGCTTGGCACTGTGCACAGTTTCCAGCGATGTATGAGGTGTATCCATGACCTTACTTAATTACTGTGAAATTTGACAACCAATTCATTGATGTTATCTCGAAACTTATAACGTTTCATTTATAAGTAACGAAAGATAGGGGGCACGAAAATGATTTTCGCATAAAACACGAGGCTGCACTGCTCCGAACAGCACCGCAGAACAGGTAGCAAATTCTTAGGGTGCCTGTGGGCTGTTTCCGCCCTAATCCGGGAAAAGCCCGTTTCTGACCAGCAAGAGCCCTGCTCGACCAACAGGTCGCAGACAGAGAGTGCACTGACTACCTGTGCTGCGGCTGGGCTTCCCCGTTCTTCCCCCCACTCCTCACAGGCAGTCACCTGAGGTGCCGACAGACGACAGTAGCTTTCCTTTACTTCAGTTGGTTGCTTGCAGTTGTTGACATCTGATGTATTGGATTTTGCTGAAATCGCGTTGAATCTTTCACAGTTGTGCCTCAGTAAAATCAGTGTTAGTGCGAAATTATACTGTTAACTTCTTGTTTTCTTTTTACTTCACCATGAGTGTTGTGAAAAAACGTAAAGATAATGATGATTATATCAAATACGGTTTTGCTTCTATACAAAAAAATGGTGTTGACCAGCCGCAACGTTTTATTTGCTATGAGGTATTGAGCGATGATTCTATGAGACCACCTCATCTGGAACGCCATTTGTGGGCAAAGCATGGTGCATTGAAAGAGAAGCCGAAGGAATTTTTTGCTGCAAAATGTGATAATTTGAAACGAATGAAGTTGGACACTGCTGGATCCTTCGCTCAGACATCAGGAAAGGTAGTGGAAGCCTCGTATGAGTTATTGATGTGGTGTCACTGCCAGAAACCACACTTGCTAGGTGGTAGCTTAAATCGGCCGCGGTCCATTAGTACATGTCGGACCCGCGTGTCGCCACTGTGTGATCGCAGACCGAGCGCCACCACACGGCAGGTCTCGAGAGACGTACGAGAACTCGCCCCAGTTGTACGACGACGTTGCTAGCGACTATACTGACGAAGCCTTTGCTCTCATTTGCCGAGAGACAGAATAGCCTTCAGCTAAGTTAATGGCTACGACTTAGCAAGGCGCCAATTGTCACAGTGCATGTATCTTACGAGTCTCATTTGTATAGTCAAGAGAGATGTATCACAAGGATTGATTAAAAGTTAAGTATATTCCAAAGATACGTATTTTCTTTATAGTATTCAATACGTATCCTGTTCCAGACTTGACGCCAGTCGGCGTGTGTGTACGCGTGCCTTTCGGCTTCCTCCCCAGTGTGGCGTGACTAGCTTGTTACGCCACAACAATTGCTACTTATTTCAAGGACCAAGAAAAGTCATATTATCGGAGAGACACTAGTCAAACCCTGTTTGTTGAAAGCTGCTGATATTGTTCTTGGGTCAGAAAGTAAACAAAAACTTTCACAAATACCGATTTCTGACAATACTGTGAAACGTCGGATTGATGATATGGACGAAGACATACAAAATCAATTAGTTACGACCGTCAAACAATCGCAGTTTTTCGCAATACAGTTAGACGAGAGTACCGATGTTGTGAATTGTTGCCAACTGCTAGCTTTCGTTCGCTATATAGAAAATGCAGAAACAAAAGAAGAGTTGCTGTTTTCTACAGAGTTAAAGTCAACTTCAAAAGCAATTCATATAATGGCAGCCGTCTCTGAATTCTTTTGTAAAAATGAGTTATCATGGCACAAACTGATAGGCGTATGCACAGACGGCGCCCCATCAATGCTTGGATGTCTCTCAGGATTCGTGCAGATGGTCAGAGAAAAAAACCCTAGTGTTACTGCTATCCACTGTGTAATACACCGTCAAGCATTGGCAGCTAAGACACTTCCAAAGGAACTCAATGATATCTTGAAACTGTGCATCAAAATCGTGAATCATATTAAAAAGAGTGCGTTAAATTCCAGGTTATTTACGTCTCTGTGTGAAGACTTGAGAGCAGAGTATGAAACACTTATTTCATACAGAAGTACGCTGGTTCTCAAAAGGAAATATGCTAGGAAGATTATTTGAACTTCGAGACAAGTGATGCAGTTTTTGGAAAATAACAAACAAACTGAATTGTATATGGAGTTTAGAAAGCCCGGTGTTCATGTTGCATTGGCTTATCTGTCAGATATTTTCGAATCTTTAAACACATTGAACTTCAAATTACAAGGTGGAGAGTCAAACAATTTTTCATCGGGATGCCATCAAAGCATTTACTGATAAGTTGCAACTATGGAAACGTAAAATTTTAGCCTGCAAATATTCCTGCTTTTCCAGATTGTTTGGAATCCTGGAAGCAGCCCGATTTCAAAACAGCACCATTTGCAGCACCTCATTGATGAATTCGAAAGATACTTCCATAACAGTTGTGATGATAAAATTTATTGTAGGTTAGCGACGGATCCATTTCACGTTGACGTGGGTGTGTTGCCAGACAGACTACAAGAGGAAGTCTTAGAAATTAAAAATGATTCTGCAGCGAAGTATGACTTTCAGAAGATGGATAAGCCTTTATTTTGGGTGAAATATCTCACGGTGTATCCCAGCACAGCAGAACAAGCACTGAAACTGTATTTACCATTTTCAAGCACTTATTTGTGCTAAAGAGCATTTTCAGCTATAGTGGCGATAAAAAATAAGCTTAGAAGCAAACTCAGTATTGCCAATGATTTACGTTGCGCAGTTTCTACTATTCAGCCAAGAATTCAAAATCTTGTAAAAAATATGCAAGCTCCACATTGATTTATTTGTTTGTTTCTTGCCATATGTGTGTGGAAAAAATATTTTTATAATAAATACGTCGCATTATAAGAGATCTTGTTATTTTCCTCCTAACTGTGCTTACATGTAGGTAATACTGTAAATTACAAAAAACTATTTCGAAGAAACAATATAAAATAAACATAGTGAATCTGATTTAAATATTAATACTGCGTGTGATCCTTATGGATTCTGATGTGTGTGGTATGTTATTTTAACTAATAATAGTATTTCTTCAGGATGAAGACACAGCGAAAGTTTATCATAGATATGGCAATCGAAGAGTTTGTAACGACAACTGTAAATATAATAATTTTTTTCTTTATGAATTTCGATAAATTAGTGTGAACAATGTTTGATTTTATTTCTTTCTCTTTTCGTGTCATGTTAAAGAAACGGTGAGCAACTTTTGAAATGAATATTATTATTTATGTTAGATTTCAAATAATGTGATAATCAAAAGGAAGTGTACTTAATGTTAAAACTATTGTAAGATGTGAATATTGTAATTTAAACACTTGGTCCATACGTAGGTAATGCAGTAGGATATGTGTAGTAGAAAACCTGTGGTGAATACCCTACCTGTAGGGGAGCGGGAAAAGGCGAGCGCGGGAAAACGCACACTGGGCGCGGTTCGGCACAACGGGCTCAAGTAAGTCAGTCGGAGGCGAGCAACAGTAAGAGTCGGAGTGGTGAATTGGTCAGAGTAACACGTACTGTACCGAGGCGGCTACATAGGAAAAGTGGATTCCATTGAGCCTCGGGTGCACCGATTCCGATGACTACTTGGCATGGCTATATTCTGAGGCACAAAGTTGGAAAGATTACGACGCTAAGAAGAAGGAAAGTGCCGATGTAGTGTGAGCCTTAGTCGTGCTTGTATGTGTGCCGTGCTGCCCGCTATCTCGCTGCCTGCCAACCGCCGCACCGACTTGCACAGGTCAAACATTTATTTCATCTTTAGAAGTGTATCTGTGTGGACCAGTGTCGAAACTGTTTCTAAATGTTCAATAATAACGTGATTTTTACCAGAATTGCTTTAGCCATGACTTATCCTGATCACTGACCTAGACAGGATCCTTACCTCGTATTGTGCAACCCGAGTATCCTGAACTGAAAGTTTAAAATTAGCGTTGATAAGAATTATTAGCAGACAAACCTATGCTGTAAATAAGTTTAAAGCTCTATGTGTTATTGCAAATGTTGGTAAAGAACAAAAGTATGACTAACTTGGAAGAGAGTTTTTTGAATTGAGTTAGCGATGTTATTTAATTAATCTGAGACAGAAATAATGACAGTTAAATTATTCAGAAGTAAGACAAATGAGTAGTTATACATAGATTACTAATTTTGAGTGTTAATTTGCCTTCAGTACTTAATAGTTTCAGTATAACGACCATAACAGATTCAGGGCCCCCCCTTTCTCTTGTCCATTCTTTCAAATCTTGGAATGTGTTGATCAGATTTGACCAGTAAAGTTAAGTTCTATGTTAATCCTAAGTGTATTAGTGTTGTTTTCCAATGTTAATAGTGACAATGTATGTGTGCTTTCAAAACTGCTTATTCTAGGGAAATCTATGCCCGATTCCAGTCTGATCAATATACAGAATGCAGTTCGTAGTAATCATTGCTGTGGGGTGTTGTGTGAATTTATCTCGTCCAAATTAGTACAAAAGAGAAAGCTTTAGTTCAGTGGATTTTTTTGGTTCCAAACTTTGCCATATAACGCATCATTACTACGTGTTACTATGCTTGTACATGCACCCACTTGTACAAGGAAAAACTCACTCATTGCCTAAGTAGGCTGGCGACCGAATTATTGATTATAGGTAGCATCTACTGTGTGTACTTCTTGTCCATGCGAACGCGCAATTATACTTTACATTTGCTTGATGCATCACTGTAGTTATTAACTGAGTACAAGTCCGATCTTGCTTCTATTAGGTACACGCGGTCAATTTATGTACTAAAATCCTTGTTTATAAGGTGAAGCCCGTGAACTTATTACAGTACAGGCTTTATACAGCTAACCTACGTCCGTTAAAGGGCGGTAGCGTTACAAGTTGTCCTAAAATCGTATACTGGTGAAGAAATTGTGTGCAGCAAGGGAACGTAATCAAGGTAAGGAAGTTTTTTTATTCATATTTTTTAAAGTTCTGTGTAGTCTGCAAAATTATTTCGTAAAACTTATTTTTTATTTTTCGTCTGGTTCTGGGAACTGGGCCTTTGTCGCTGTTCGGTAGCTGTCGTCGTTGACATAAATGCCAACCTATGCGCAATGAAAATGGGGAGCGCTTTAGGGCGTAAAAATCAGTGATGTTCGTTAACACCGTGACTGAGTGACTATTTTTGATAATGAGTGAAAGCAATAAGCTACACTCAACTTAAAATAATGGCCCGCATCCACTAATCTGCAAAGGTCGCAACTATTTTTCTTTGTTTACCAAGGACTTACTTTGCTTTACGAGTGGCTTATAATCACTAGACTAGACTGATGACGTAATAACTGCGACTCGATACATTAACAGCCCACCATGTTACATGACGTCACCATCACAAATTTTTCAATAGTTTCTTGATAATTAATAAAAATATATTTTTTTTTGGGGGGGGGGGGGGGCACGGAAGTTTTCTTTTCGGTAGAAGGGGGGCGTGACAAACAAAAGTTTGGGAACCTCTGCTCTAAGCACTATGGGACTTAACATCTGAGGTCATCAGTCCCCTAGACTTAAACCTAACTAACCTAAGGACATCACACACATCCATGCCCGAGGCTGGATTCGATCCTGCGACCGTAGCGGTCTCGCGGTTCCAGACTGTAGCGCCTAGAACCGCTCGGCCACCTCGGCCGGCCAGTGACAAGCGTTCACGTCTCTAGCTGCTCCCGTCTCTTCAGCAGTCTCTGACATGCGTTTCGAGTACAGCGGAAACTGTTACGATACAACCGCTGACATCACAAGTCTTGCAGTGTTTTTATCGTAATATGTCTATTGAAGCAACAACTGAAAGTCAGTCTCACACACTGTCGACGCAGTGGTTCTCTTTAAACCGTCACGTCCACTTTCAATAACCCTCTGTCACACGTTCACTTCTCTATCCGCAGATCATACTTTATACCAGTGGTCGTCAAACTGCAGCCCGCAGTTCTCCGCCAAATTTTATAACAATATGCATTTAGCAGCTAACAGCCGACTCCAAAAA
Source organism: Schistocerca nitens (assembly GCF_023898315.1). Classification (NCBI taxonomy): domain Eukaryota; kingdom Metazoa; phylum Arthropoda; class Insecta; order Orthoptera; family Acrididae; genus Schistocerca; species Schistocerca nitens. The sequence continues at coordinate 610,815,474 of NC_064614.1, read as the reverse complement.
ACTTAAACTAACGCTAAAAGTTTCTTAACAGTTTAGTTTTCCTGCTCAGTAACAAACAAAATTACAGAGACAGTTATGTTTTAAGAATCGCTTAGTTTTAATTGGCACGGGTGAATTCGGTCGTGAGCTAAGTAAAATTGGCCGCCTACTTCATTGGTAGAAGGGTAAGTAGCACACCCACTGCAGGATAACAGGATGTGAGAGAGGCAATCTTATATTGTTGGAATTATATATTAATACCTTCAGCTACTGACGGGCGTTGATATATATGTCAACAGGGACTTGTGAAAATGTGTGCCCTGACCAGGACTTGAACCCGGGATCTCCTGCTTACATGGCAGACGCTCTATCCATCTGAGCCACCGAGGGCACAGAGGATAGTGCGACTGCAGGGCATATCTCCCGCACGCCTCCCGCAAGACCCACATACTCACCTTATATGTCCACACACTAAGTTCGTGCTCACTACTCGTGGAAGACATTCTTAGCAAACCCCGTAAGAGTTCGGGTAATATGTGTGCATCTGCACAGAAGAGGAAGATCATGGCCGGTATTTCCAGAACTATATACTACGTCCGAAAGAACAGACACCATATCCATATAAGTATATGTTATATTGTTTGTCTTCAATTAGTGATAAATCATAGATGTGTGCGACTCATACCGACGAGCTACTATTGTATAAATTTTGAAACGTATGTAACACAGATTCGTGTGTGCGTTACAGAGAGTGTCATCTTCAAAAGCGGTTCTTATTTGTAGCAAATATCATTAAATTACTAAAGGCTGTTGTAGTTCGGTGCTGCGATTAGAAGGAAAACGGCATTTAATTTACAAAATTTTACAAGGACAGACCATTATTAATCCAAGCCAGTCGCACACATGGTGAAACCATCAAACTTCACCACGCAACTATAGTGTCACAACTGCTAAGACGGCTCAGACCACAATCAACACTAAGTATTCTGGATGATACCAACATGTAGCGATCGGTGCTTTCCGGTTGCCAGCCACCTAGACTAATCCCACAAATAACAAAAGTAACCTATAATTATAGTGCATTTTCTGAACGTTGTTCAAATTACGGAGACCTATGAGGTCGAGATTTTATTTAAGATTTTTTCGATGTACTTACTACCGTATAAATGGCTTAACACCGACAGGGAAGTTTACCCAGTGCGTTGTAGATTTTAACTGCAGTTACAATGTGACTATAATATTACACTGCACTTAATGGTTAACACCACTTTTTGCCTCTACCGGACTCGCCCAATTACATCTTTGAGTCTAGCGTACAAGTTCTGCGTAGTTGCCTTCTGCCCGACGTTTGGTCTCTTGCAGGTACCGGTGCGCCACTGACGGTGGCAACGCAGTACGTCACTTTCATAGGATGTCAGGTACAGAGTAATTTTAATCGCACTGTAATGAGAGATCTGTCTCTCATAGTAGCCAAAGAATCTAAATTTAGAATCCGCAATATCAATAGCATACATTTAAATAGGTGCAAATATGGACGAGAAAGTCAAAATGTACATCGGAAGACACATTAATTGAATATTTTTATACTTAAATTTACTGGTAAAGAATAAGTACTTACCATTTGCAAATTGTTGGTAGTACCTGACTCTGGCATCGAATCAGAAATATACTTGGAGGAATTACAGCAGGCATGTAGATAGTTGGCCGGTCACTTCTGGGATGAAGCTGAGTGAAGGGCCAGACAGAGAAGTCGTTGCAGGGTGAGGGGGCTTGACAGGGAGGAGGTTTTCTTGTTTACCTTCCAGTCTTGACAATTCATGGGCCTGTGTGCTTCGTACTTGTCAGCTGTTATGATATGAATTTTAAACGGATGTAACATGGATTCGTGAGCGTGCCTTTTATAGACGGTCATCTTCAAATGCTGTACATATTGGTAGAAACGAATATGAAATTAAATTAAGGCTGTTGTAATACAACCCAAAGAGTCGACGAAAAATGACATTCAAAACATTTAGTAAATATTTGTGGTCATATCTCCTTTTGTATAATGTATTTAAATATAAGTACAGTTATTGTTATTGATCACTTAATCGGCTGCTCATACAGACAACACAACAACTGAAGCACAGAACAGCCGACACCAAGTGTTCTGAATGGTGCCGATTTTTAAAGATCAGTAGCTGGGTCCTACGGCCAACTCATTGCGCTCTTACTATAGCTAGTCTACAGGGGCTCAATACATATTGATTTATGTATGTCACCAATTAATAATAATATCGATAATCTTATGGTCCGAGTTGCCATTCTACAATGTCGATATTGGCTCTTGAACAAAGAAGTTTGACTACTGTTACATGCAGAATGGGGAACCAGCATACGTTGCTGATGTGTAAGACGCCATCAAACGTGCCAAGACAGCCCGAGATGCATAGGTCACACAAGGCCTGTACTTTGCACCCCACATCCTCTGGTCACAGAAGACAAAAATTATTAAACCTGCCAAGAGACCATATACGAGAATTACGTCCTCACTACATGTTCTACAATTATAGAAGGCTTACTCGATTCCTCCTGATATCTGCCCAGCCCCGGCCGGCACACGGACTTAATCTGCCAAGAACTTTGAATCAGTGCACACTCCACTGCAGAGTGAAAATTCATTCTGATGACGATATACAGAAAAAATAAAACATGTGCAGTAGTCGAATGATTCAGCCTAAAGATTGTTCGACGATTCACAGCCGAAATACCAGTAAAGTAGTAGAAGTGGTTTGGTTGCATTCCCAGAACTTAACAGGTCAATAAGTAACAATTGTATACTACTTACACCTTAAGGAAAAATATTCGAATTAGCTGAAATCAGGTATACCGCCTTCCATGAGTATCATTACATGTTCAGCAAAGAACAGTACGACGCTACTGGCTCAAATTTTAGAACTTAAACTCTCATAAGTAAATTTCAGGTAGAAAGTATTTAAATATCACCAGCACACGTTTAAAAAAAAAAGGCAAGTAATGCAAGGAGAGTAGGAAGGAAGTTATAGTTTAGAAGCTAACTGATCCCCGGAGGGCGTAAGTTTTACAAACTGATATTTTATTATAATTAAAGATTTACAAGAACTTATCAAAATATTCTACAATTTAAATCAGTATTCACATTAACCACGAGCGGTTAGCATAAGCCCCATAAACATGACGCCAACAGCGGCCGCCCCTCAGACAGCTAACATTGTACCAACCTTAGAACAGCAATTAGTCTAAAACAGAAACAAGACACCATATACACTCTTGCGTATACAACAATTTTACAGGTAATGACTTACTTAAATGGGCTTAATGCTCGAGTGAACTTTATGACTTACTTGTTTTACGCCGGCCCGTGTGGCCGTGCGGTTCTAAGCGCTTCAGATTGGAACCGCGTGACCGCTACGGTCGCAGGTTCGAATCCTGCCTCGGGCATAGATGTGTGTGATGTCCTTAGGTTAGTTAGGTTTAAGTAGTTCTAAGTTCTAGGGGACTTATGACCTCAGAAGTTGAGTCCCATAGTGCTCAGAGCCGTTTTTTTGTTTTACCAACTAACCCAAAAATTAAAAATGCGGAAACTACCTTGGCCAGCGTTTACGAAAGTAATAAAAGTACTCAACTAAAATAAAGTCCAAAACGGACAACACACAGTAAAATTTTGCGTAAAATTTTAAATACTGAATAATAGATCTGAAATTTCATAGCTGAACATTACAGTGCTTTTGCTTTAAGGCAGTTTACATGAACCAGGACGACGCCTCCTTAAGAAATGCACTGAAATCACAAAACCCATTTCTCGGTATTTACCCAACTGGCGCTACAGACGCCACTGAAAGTTACTAGTAAGCAGGCATCGCCCATTCCTTCCCATCAGATTACAAGAACGGATGATCAGCATAAAATCCAGTTATGCAAGAACTCCTTGCTTTCCATCCACCGCGAAGTCAGGTGGAAATTTCAAACAGTGGATCAGCACTTCTTTCCGTGCCGCGGAGATCGTGTGGTTCCGATAGCACAGAACAACACTCTACCAAGCCGCAAACACCAGGCTAGAATCTAATGTTTACTTCTACGCTCCGCCCGAGCTCTGATGCACAATTCGAGCCAATGTACAACTCTGCTTTATTCCAAACAGCACACTGCAAGAACTCCATGCGACTTCACCGGCACGATTCTTATATCGTGGTTATAGCGGGAGCTATTCTTACGAAGTGAGCTGACAGTTACAGAACCGACAACAAACACAATTCTTGCAACCTCACACGTGCGATCCGAAAGCCAACTTCCACGAAACTCTCTCTTCTACCGCTCTTGAAGGCTTTCCGTATCCCCTTCCGCCACCTAGACAGCGGCAACGTCCCTGAATTCCATGGATAGCGCCTCAAGTAACCGTTTAACTGAGTCAGGCATGAAAATACTGTATTACATATGATGAAAGAAATCATTAATTCACGGAAGCACTTATGGTCAGACAGAAACACGATTAATATGGGTGGCCATAGGTCTAACAATGAATAACGAAACAGGATTTCGGATAGGCTGCTATGAACAGTGCGATGACCGTATTATTGTATCCAAAATAGTCACGAATCGAACACTCGCCATAATTTGAAAATCGTTATGTTTCGCCGTCCAAAGTTGTTGATAAATATTCTTCATTGAACAAACAGTTTCGCTCCAAGGAGCGTCATCAGGTTCACCAAACACTTACATCATGCTGGGCGCTATAAAATGAATGGCACTAAATAATAAAATCAATTATTTCGTCAGTCTTGTCGAACAGTAATATAAATTGCATCGTCAATCATAAAAATATGCTAAACAGTTCAAATGGTTCTAAGCACTATGGGACTTAACATCTGAGATCATCAGTCCCCTAGACTTAGAACTACTTAAACCTAACTTACCTAAGGACAGCACATACATCCATGCCCGAGGCAGGATTCGAGCCTCCGACCGTAGCAGCAGCGCGGTTCCGGACTGATGCCCCTAGCGGCCGGCTGCTAAACACTGCACTGATTCATGTTATATAAACAGTCAGCATCAACGTTACGGTGATATCTACATACCGCCATGCTGACGAATTCATGGATTTTATTGTTTGACGCAACTGATTGGCAGGATGAACAAACGTCACGAGTTCTGTACGGCTTCCAATACGAAATTTTAACAACGAATAGATTTTTGAAGAAAAGTCTGGTGAAGTTAACAGAAAGTAACTTGATGGCTCAATATGAACCGGTATGAATAGAAATCAGCTAGTAATTGCAAACACAATAAATATAACTGCTTTTGACGTTCCGTCAAAATTTCCGTTCATTATCACCGGCCACGCTTCGCACTAATTGTTTTGAACGCCAGTACACTTGCGCAATGAATTACGGACTCATATTGGACCCTTTACTTTCAGAGTGGTGTAAGTCCATTTGTAGTCTATAACTGTGCTGCCCCTAACGTGATTCTCCGCGAACGGAAAATGAGTTTGAGCGGCAGGTCGCTCAGCCTTAATTGCCTCCCAATTATGCTACCAGGAAAACAATGACGTAAAACGTATTACCCATCAGCCAGGCGCACCGAACAGCTGCGAATACAATTATTTTCTGTGACCATCCAGCGAGAGAGCTTTCCGAGCAAATGAGATATCGCCTAATTTGTCGCTATTTTAGTAAAGGTCAATGTATTAAAATAGTAGCCTCGGGCGTTTGAATGTCACTGCCGTCCCATGACGAGAAACAAGAAAAGCAGCGTCACCAGATGAAGTAAAGTATGACTACGAACATCGCCCCACGGCGAGAAAAACATTTGTGAGCGACGAAAACAATTTGGAAATTTGTGATAAGGTCTTATCGGACCAAAATGGTGAGGTCATCAGTCCCTAAGCTTAAGCACTACTTAATCTAACTTTAACTTACACTAAGGACAACGCACACACCCATATCGAGGGAGGATTCGAACCTCCTGCGCGGCCCCTCCCGCCGGAGGTTCGAGTCCTCCCTCGGGCATGGTTGTGTGTGTTGTTCTTAGCATAAGTTAGATTAAGTAGTGTGTAACTCTAGGGACCGATGACCTATGCGGTTTGGTCCCTTAGGAATTCACACATATTTGAACATTTTTGATTCAAACCTCCGACGGTGTGAGCAGCCCGGACCGTGACAAGACGCGGCTACTCCGCGCGGCTGTGAGCGACGGCGTGAACATTTTAAATATAAGAATAGTTACTGTTATTAATCAGTTAATCTTCGCTCACAGACAACACAACAATACTTTGTCAGGTAATAGAAGTGCCACAATTGGGGGTCGCTGAGCGTGGCAGGAATCTGAAACAGAACAGTTGAGACAAAATGTTTCGAATGGTGACTACATTTAACAATCAGTATTAGGCGGTCGGCTGTCAGTATATTGCAATCCTACTATAACTAGTCTATTGGCGACCCGTAAAATACTTCTTTGTGTGGGTTATCAATTGATAATGACATCCGTACATACGCAGCCTGATGTGCCTCCTCACACTGTCAGTATTGGCCATCGAGCAAAGAAGTTCGACGACCACTCCTTTATACAATGTTTGAGCATTACAGTACAAACGAAAAGGGCAACTAGAGGACATGAAATACGGACGTAATCCTAATAATCATAGGTCTGGAAATAAGTGCAGTCATGCCAATGTTACAAACTGTTAATTTTTAACGTTACTTTTATTGCGAAACGTCGCAAGTGATGTGTAAATTACTTAAGTGAAGTAATAAAATGCACTCGTTCGATTTCACCACCGGTCTAGATACTTAAGTATTGGCAAACAGCGTTTCGCTAACAAGTGTATGGCTCAACAGTTCTATGGCAAAGGAAGGAAGGAAGAGAGATTATTGTTTAAAGTGCTGTCGACATCGTGGTCATTGGAGACGTATCTCAAGCTCGGAGTGTTTAAACTATGGAAAACCTAAATCTGCATGGCCGTCGTCCTCTTGAGCGCGAGTTCAGTGTGCTGACCACTGTGGCACATCGCTCCGTGAGACCATAGCCTCTCAGCTTCGCCGGCGTGAAGCCTTTGGACTTTTTTGTGTGGAGATAATGAAAACTTATTGTTTCCTCATAGTCGACATACGATCTAACGTATTCCTGACCTGTTGATGGTGTCAAATTCCGGGAATGCGTGTTAGATAGTTGTCAATGCATTCGGAACACGCCTGGGATATTTCACGGTGTACAGACATCAAGGGCGAGAGGTGCTGAAGCCTGCTATTGCATCAACGGTTGCTGTGCGGAATACTTCTTGGAATGGGCTCGTCCTCAGGTGCATATCTGCAGCTTGGATCCTCGGAAACTGTACTGTTCACGTATTCAGTCTTAATACGTCGCACTGGGGGATTCACTGGTTTCCGGATCTGAGATCATTTGCTTGTTTCACTGTCCTCTACTTGGTCTTTTTGTTTGTACCAATAATAGTCATCTTGTAAATGCCTTCGGTTTTTTCAGATTCTTTGTCTTATAAGAGCACGTTGATGAGGCGACGTTTTTAAATCTACTATTTGTATGTTCATCCTTTCGACTGGAGGTCTTTGTGATCATGGCCGTTCACTATTATAAGAAAATGAAACGCCTACAGCCGTCCTTATGCTCTTATTTATTGTGTAGCTACCAGTTTCGGCTCTTCAATGCGCCACCTTCACGCCTTAGTTGATGCTGAAGGGGTTATCACGCTCCATATATAAGCTCCATCAGTGGCCAACTTAAATGGCTTACGCAGACTATCTGTAACTGTGATGTCAGTACTCCAACCATCAACTGCCAACAGCTTCAATGAGATAGCGATAGTGCCCACACAGTTCTTGTATACGTTAGTGTGATTGTGCAGTATACATTGATTCTCTACATTTCAGTTTCTCTTTGTGAACCCAAATGATTAGTTAATTCTATGGCTGTCCTTTCACCATACTTCACGTGTCGTTTGCCCTCTACGGCACTCTGAAGTGGGCCAGAGAGTGGACGGAGTTCTTTACCTTCAGTGGTTTAATCTCTAGACACCTCTATTACTACGTGGCTAAAACGGTCGCGCTGTTCCCTTCCAGACTATCTAACGGTTTCCAGGACAATAAAAATTTGATCTCCATTATTTATTTTATAGTACTGACTGAATTTAAAAATCTTAAAAGCTGTCACTATCTACTCATAAGAGGTATAATATTACGTTAAATATTTGACAAACTCAACAATTATTAAAGTTAGAAAATGTGTACGTACCATGAGGCAGTATAACTCAGGGCGCGAAACTTACCCAGATTATATTCATCCACAATTGGTCTTGACTTTTTCATTAGTCTGTGGGTGAATAATCTGAAGCTAACAAAACCAACGTAATTAGGATTTTCTGTCGATCTTTTCAAGATTCGATGGTATAAGGAACAGGCACAGAACACTTGTTGTGATCTCAGTATGTTATACAGTCTTACGGAACGTAAGTCGTCTACTGACTTGTAGTTGACGGAAATTACTGAAGTGGAACCAACATTTTGGATCGCTCTTTTGTGTAGACATTTGGATCTACACTTATATGCCAAACGGGAATATCTTACATTTTCAGATAATCATAAGAAATTTCTGGACGTATAGAAACGTGTCGCATTACGTAAATATGGCCGCGTAGATATGTCCCAAATCGCTATTTTTACAGAAATGCGTGATATTAATATTATCTGATTACACCAAGTGTTGTAGGTGTCGGCGTCTGTCATAAGACACACGTTCACCGACATATGTTTGACATCTCTGGTTGACAATTATATTTCTCCTAAATCGCTTGATGCAAATTCGTGGAATATCCCTTTAAAAAGGCCACGTCCGATTTTCATCCCCAGCCTTCCCCAGTTCTACTCCGTCACAACGCCGTCGTAGACGGGACGTTAAACGCAATCTCATTTCCTTCAAAAATGATTGTGACGTGGTATGAAGCGACAGGGAAAATGGTGGAAAAATATCCAAGAAAGAAAGGGAAGCAAGAATTTTAAAATAGTACACGGTGCTGTTATTTCTCTCCTTCTCTTCTTCTGAGTCTCACGTACCGTTTCCTTTGCACCACCATTTTAATATCATATTTTCTATTTTTTGGTATTCGGCTGTTCGTGAACCACTATTCCTCGAAGCTCCACATTCATTTGTCTGAGGAGCTGATATTTCTTCCAACAAACATCCACCCAAAAATTTCCATTGGAAAACATTTCCTCGTACAGGAAAGTGTTATTTTCGTTGACTGTTATGGCTGAAATGGCGCTGTATTGTCTTACGCCGTTTAACGCGACTGTCAGAAACGAGTCGTTCATATCCAATCTCAACTTCCGCCGCGCCTGCAGTTCCGAGCGTCCTAGGAGGAGGGGGGATAATCGAATAACGATTGTATCTGATGCATTCAATTTCCGTTCCTGAGTCATCGCTACAAACATGAATTTCTACGATGAGTTTCCTGTGCGGGAGAGTAGTAGAGCAGACAGCGGGGAGTTTTAGAGGGAGGGCCGTGGACAATCAACGGGGTGCATCTTGCCTACGTGAATGCTGACACGACGATTGGGCTCCCACAGCAGTGGTAAGTCTTCTACGCTGACTTGTTTATGTCTATTAAGGACCACATGTCGCAACAGGGAAGATGCTCAAGCTACCGCAACGTACTCGACTCACTCGCTTCAGTGTTACTACCTCGCGACAGAGGGAGCTGAAAAAAGAGTCTACCCATTAATCAAAGGTCTAGTATAACGGCCACGACCATTCCCACGTCCTTTTACGTGAATGCTTATTTTTCTTTTACAGAAAACACGCACTTGCGATTAAACGAGAAAGTAAACGTAACACGGTTCACAAGATTCGCAGACAAATGACGTACACAGTATTATACTATCTCTATTTAAAGCTGACGATATGGTGCCAGTAAAGGCAACTCCTCAGAGAAGAGTCCACTGAAAATATACGCAATAAGTAGGGATCTTATAACGTGCAACAAAGTAAGGAAGAAAAAGGAAATTGTTACTCTCCTTGTTGCTTCATTAAGTTTCGGGTATAGCATACCTATTCTGTCAGAGATCGGAGGAGCATTTGCACTGTATGTACAGTAATACTAACGATTAACGTATTGATACACACTCATTGTGTCACGACAGGTTTCGTTCGTTAGATCGTCATCAGGTTGCCGAGCTGTGCCGGTGTTATGAGTTAAGAGGTCTAGTTTCAGTATCTGGAAATGGCGACCATGTAAACATTCTGCCGACCGCCTGCCAGAAGCATGGCGAGTTTAGTGTTGCAGAATGCCGTTTCACCAACACTTACTGCTCATCTTGTTTCTGCGAGTGGTCAACAGAATGTTAATATGATAGTCGTTCCAGACCTCTTAAATGATATTTGCACAATTCGCTAACCTGATGAAATTCTAACGAACGAAACCGAGCGTGTCACAAAAATGTGTATCAATACGGCTGTGGTGATTATCATTAAGCATTAATATTAGTGTCATTTAGTTGTTGGGCTCGGAATGGATAGTGCCCTGTAGAAATATTATAAGATGAACATCAAATAGGGGCAATGGAATTAAATCAGGCGATGCTGATGCAATTAGATTAGGAAATGAAACACTGAATATAGTACAAGAGTAACAGACGATAGCTGATGTAGAGAGGAAATAAAATGCCGACTGATTAAAAAGGCATTTCTGCGAAAGATCGATTTATTAACAGAGAATGGAATTTTGTTTTTTGGAAGCTTTTTCTGAAGGTACTTGTCTGGCGTGCCGCCTTGTACGGAAGTGAAACGTGGATTATAAGCAATTCAGAGAAGGAGGAGACAAACTTTTTCTGAATGTGATACTAAAGAACTAATGACAAGCTACAGAATCGAATCAGAGGAAATAATATAGCACAACTTGACTAACAGATGGGATCGGTTATTAGGACGCACTCTGAGACATAAAAACTGTACAGGACGACGTAGGAATGAATACATTAAGGAGGTTCAAATGCATGTACGTTCAGTGAAGCCTGACATTGTCAGGGAGGGGACGGCGGTGTTAATATAATTTATCAAATAAAAAAATTAATTCACATAACATTTTACGTCTAGGCCGCAATTTTCAGTATAGAATTAAATCACGACGACTAGTTTCAGTTGTTTTCCAGAACTATCTTCAGATCTGCAAGCAAATGGAAGAAAAGTAGCCTACGAAAATATTGTACAATAAAGTAGGATATAAAACAATGTACATCAGCTGAACAAATTGTGTAAGGAGAACCAACTCCTATAGTGAAAGGGACATGTAACAGATCCACTTAACAATAATGTATAAGCATATGACAGTGCATTTAAGAAGACATACCGCTCAAATCGTACAAAAGCGGTTAGGATGCAATGAAAGACAACATTATTAACACTAATCATGCAATAAAATGCATCCGTATCAATGGGCAAGAAGACTATGACATTATGTAGCTAAAAACTTTATCATGAGCGAGGCAGGTTCCAAAACCAAAATTTCTTAAAAAGCTTTTACCCAAGTTCAAGTAAATTTCAAAGTGCTACAAATAAAAGGGGAATGAGGTTAAAATTATAAGGCAGGGTAGTTGCGTTATAAAATTAATTGGCAAAATGCCGTATGTATGACATCCCAAGTAACTGTTAATAGCGTGAGATAAAACTCTAGGAAGTTTGTACATAGATCCAAATTATTTTAAAACTATAAAAACCAGGAGGGAATGAAGTTAAAATTACAAGACAGGGAAGCTGCCTTATGCAGTGAACTGGCAAAATGCTATAAATAAAAGACAAATCCTACGCAGCTGTCAAATGATAAAATATATAAAAGTATTACCTTCATTTTTATTCGACATTTCTATGTTCCTTAGCACAAAGATTACACATACGATACTATTTACGATTCTTTTGTGTCAGTCTTTGTAAAAGCGAGCACTCCCACGCCACCTGTCGGCCTTGACCAAGACGAGTCCTTGCATGATTCAGTTAGTTTTGATGTGATTTGCCAGGCAGGTTGGACTTGTGGCACTTTACTTTTAATCATCAACTTATGTACCAATTATAAAAATCACTATTTTATAAGGCATCCTAGATCACTTCTTTGCAAGCCAATGTATGGTATTTCCCACCTTATGACAGTCGATCATATAGCCCTTCTGTTTTAAAAATTCACTACGTACGTTTTGGTGTGCACTGTGTTTTTACAGCTATGGGACGGCTGACAATTCTTGTACCGTTGCATATACTGTTCGCACTATAATTTCTGCTGTACAATTGCAAATCATGGGCATGTGATGCAAGTTTTACTAAAGAGACTGACACTTTTCCTTCTTTATTGCCATCATCTTTCGAGGTAATGTTATGTTACATTTTAGCGCTACATTTTTTTTTGTCATTTAACAGTTACGTAGATTTTGTACTTTACATTGGTATATCGCCAGTTGACTATATAAGGCGGCTGTGCTGCCTTGTAATTTTAATTTCATTCCTTTGTTATTTTTACAATTTTAAATTTTACTTCAACTTAGGTATAAGCTTTTCAAGAATTTTTGGGTTTAAGCTCTTTCGGTAGGTTTACAACATGGCTCGCTCGTAATGAACTTTTTAACTACAAACTGTCGTAGTCTTGTTGGTCTACAATACGAATGCATTTATTTGCATGACTACAATTAATGATTTTTCCAGTGCATGTTCACAGTTTTTCTATGATATGAATGGTATCTCAGCTTAAAAGCAGTAACATATTGCTTATACTACTACTACTACTACTACTACTACTACCACTGTTAGTAATTGTGGATGTGGAAAACCTCCTAAAAACCACATCCACGCTGGCCGGCACACCAGCATTCGTTGTTAATCCTCCGGGCGGGTTCGATCTGGGTTTGGAGCGTCTACTCGAGTTCAGGAAGCAGCGCATTAGCGCTCTCGGCTAACCTGGCGGTTTGTTGTTCGAGAGTGGAATAACAGAGAATTATTGCGAAGGTATTTCGATAAACTCTTTGCCAGGCACTTAAGTGTGATTTGCAGAGTATCGATATAGATGTAGGTGTTGAGACCTGGAGCCTGGGAACAAGAATCTCGAAAACGGCGAAGTTGGTCAGCTGTTAGCATGTTATTATTGCCGTGAACATCTGTGGAAATTGCTTGACTGGCAGTGAAACCACGAGTAGGGGGTAATGTGTTGACTCCTTACCCCATCACATAGAGTGGAAGTTTGAGCCTCGCCCGTGCTGCACAGCACGATATGCGGCGATATGTCGCAAATTTGACGCCTGAATACAGCGCTGGTGTAGGCGAAACTGTTGTGCAGCGCACCGCTCAGTTCACATAGTTAAACCTGGGGTTCCGCAAAAGATTTCCCGCTACCTGTGTCCATGCTGAAGCAGCGATATCGTCTGCTGCGGTTACGGTGAGGTTGGGATCACTGAAATTCAGTCGGCTGAATCACGTTACACCAGGTGGTGGTCGTGAGCCGATTGGTTGTCATACAGGGTGAACGACTGCTCGGAACACACAACACGCAGTCGACGCAGACCGAGGAAGGAAGTATTTTAGTATGGGATTCCGTGGGACTATTGTTAGTAATTGGAGACAGGATGATAGCCATGGATTTTACAAACATTATTGCTTCCGGTTTCTAGCATTTGTAGACTTGGAGAAAGCTTTTGACAACGTTAACTGGAAAACTCTCTTTCAAATTCTGAAGGTGGCAGGGGTAAAATACAGGGAGCGAAAGGCTATTTACAATTTGTACAGAAACCAGATGGCAGTTATAAGAGTCGAGGGGCATGAAAGGGAAGCAGTGGTTGGGAAAGGAGTGAGACAGGGTTGTAGCCTCTCCCCGATGTTATTCAATCTGTATATTGAGCAACCAGTAAAGGAAACAAAAGAAAAATTCGGAGTCGGTATTAAAATTCATGGAGAAGAAGTAAAAACTTTGAGGTTCGCCGATGACATTGTAATTCTGTCAGAGACAGCAAAGGACCTGGAACAGCAGTTGAACGGAATGGACAGTGTCTTTAAAGGAGGATATAAGATGAACATCAACAAAAGCAAAACGAGGATAATGGAATGTAGTCAAATTAAATCGGGTGCTGCTGAGGGGATTGGATTAGGAAATGAGACACTTAAAGTAGTAAAGGAGTTTTGCTATTTAGGGAGTAAAATAACTGATGATGGTCGAAGTAGAGAGGATATAAAGTGTAGACTGGCAATGGCAAGGAAATCGTTTCTGAAGAAGAGAAACTTGTTAACATCGAGTATAGATTTAAATGTCAGGAAGTCGTTTCTGAAAGTATTTGTATGGAGTGTAGCCATGTATGGAAGTGAAACATGGACGATAAATAGTTTGGACAAGAAGAGAATAGAAGCTTTCGAAATGTGGTGCTACAGAAGAATGCTGAAGATGAGGTGGGTAGATCACGTAACTAATGAGGAGGTATTGAATAGGATTGGGGAGAAGAGAAGTTTGTGGCACAACTTGACCAGAAGACGGGATCGGTTGGTAGGACATGTTCTGAGGCATCAAGGGATCACCAATTTAGTATTGGAGGGCAGCGTGGAGGGTAAAAATCGTAGAGGGAGACCAAGAGATGAATATACTAAACAGATTCAGAAGGATGTAGGTTGCAGTAGGTACTGGGAGATGAAGAAGCTTGCACAGGATAGAGTAGCATGGAGAGCTGCATCAAACCAGTCTCAGGACTGAAGACCACAACAACAACATATTGCTTCCGCTCATACTGAACGTCTCCGCCACCGGCTATGGTACTTTACATTAGAACAACTGTCGGTGTCGCGAGGCCACGATCGTGCTACAGTGTTTTGAGGAGCATGATTATGAACTCACGTTGATGCCTTCCTCTGATGGGCACCCGATGAGACGCATCTGGTGCGTTATCCAGCTACAGTTCTCCGTCCGCAAACGACCAACCCGAAAGTTATGTGGGTCGACACCTGGTCCCACATATCTCCGGAAAACTACCAACTACTTGTCGGATCCATGCCACGCATAATCGCTACTGTACTTCGAGCAACGCCCTACTAAGCAGGCGGTTCGGATATTCGGGCTCATATGCGTATTTTACCGAAACAATTCCAGGCAATTTTTATTCTTCCTCTTTTCTAGACACTATCTTTTATGAGAGAAAACTGCAGCCATAAGTAGACATCTCGAATAATAACCACTTGGCGACTCTTGTAAATAACTTATTTAGCGACCGGTTTTTTCTGCTGATGGAAAAAGGACTGGATTGACAGTAAAATAAATAAACAGCAGAGTATGAGAAGAATAAACATGTATATAACGTCCTTTTATAATTGTACCGCCTTTGCGGTAACGTTTTTTTTTCTGTTCGGGACGGAAAGAAGTGTTCATATGCAACAAGCGTGACAAAAAAGTTACACGAGAAAAACAACAGGCCATCAGCTACTGATTCAAAGATCGACATCTTGCACAAACGTGGCAAATCCGCGATAAAAATACTCACGTGCTTACTTTCGTGGTTCTACTGAAAATTAATTCCATTAAAAGTATATTGCTAAGCGATAACTTTAAGACTTTGTAGAAATACCAGATTGGCATTCCCGAACTTTTAGTAAAAAGAGGACAGAGTATTGTGTTTGCTGCAATAACACTTCTTTCAGAGGTATGAAAAGTGCTGCAGGAAAGGCAAGCAACTGCACACAGGTATCCGACTTTTAGCGTGAAGATCTATGCCGTGTGTTTAA
Organism: Schistocerca nitens; assembly: GCF_023898315.1. Classification (NCBI taxonomy): domain Eukaryota; kingdom Metazoa; phylum Arthropoda; class Insecta; order Orthoptera; family Acrididae; genus Schistocerca; species Schistocerca nitens. The sequence goes on along the minus strand of NC_064614.1, from coordinate 610,799,736 downwards.
TGGGTGGCTGAGAAAGGTCAACAACTTTTCCCACCCCAACTTGCCAGCCGTTTCATAAACGAAACGCCGGAAGAGAGTTTTCCGATACGCCAGAGCTTTCCGCTCCAGTACAGAATAAAACACTCACAGAATGCAATTAACTTTCCTTTTGTATATCATGACAAGAAATACTCGTTTGCTCTTTTATCACATTTTCCTCCGAAGCTAGTACAACACGGGAAATATGTGTTACGCTATCAACGTATAGAATATTCCTTAGGAAAGACTGGTCTTTCGCAATGGCAGCAGCTTTTATCACTCAGTGAAACAGTTTGCGTCTTAACGACGCACTACGCACTTTGACATGATGACACGCTCAACAAAAACACATACGCGAATCAGTTGATACGCTAGGCTCCTATTACGACCAATTTGGGAAAACGTGCATTATTGCCAAGATAAACTAGTGTAAGCTTCTTTTGCTATAGATACATGAATCTACGTTAGGAAGGAAACGCGCTTGGCATTACAAACGTATCTCGTACACTGACTATTAATGGGGCGGTGTACCGTATCTTCCGCCAGAGGTTATCTTTGAGCTGCTGCAAGTTTACCTCGAGCTTGGGTATTATCATGGAACAGCGATGTTGTTTGTGGGGCAGAGGATCCCCCAAGTAACTGTACGGAGGATGTAGAAAGCTGGTGCAGAATAATTGGCGAGTATTTTCATGATGATCTAATCTTCAGTGAAAGTTTACACTACAATGGCTTCAAGTGCACCAAGATTCGCACTATCGCAAATTATAAAGAACAGACCGCGCTCCTGTGGATTCAAATGAAACTTCTCATCGATGGTTGCACTCTTATGATGACTGTACTTCGTTACAGAGCGCGCTTAAAATAGTAACTACAAAATTTTGCGACTTTGAGTGATAGGAGCAGCAGACAGAAATTAACTCCTCGACGGAAAGTAATCTGGTAGGTACCTATATTACTAAACGACAAACGCGGTGCACCGTCACGCAGGCCCTTTTGCCGGTTGCCTATCTAATGACTGTCATGCTAAGAAATTAGATGTTCAATATTTCATATAGTTATTGACCGACCTGCCAGCGGCCTTGCCGCCATAGTAACACTGGTTCCCGTCAGATGACCGAAGTTAAACGCTGTTTGGCTTGGCTAGCACTTGGATGGGTCACCGTCTATGTTTTCCGAGCGCTGAGTGTGCACTCAGACCCTCTGAGGTCAGTTGATGAATTATTTGACTGAGAAGTAGCGGCTCCGGTCACGAAAATTGACAACGGGCTGGAGAGCGGTGTGCTGACCTCATGTCCATCCATGTCCGCATCCAATGACGCCTATCGGGCGAGCATGGCACGGTGGTCGGTTGGTACCGTTGACCCTTCTGAGGCTAGTTCGGGCGGAGATTTGTTTTATTGATCGAATTTAAAAATTTAAAATGCTGTTATAATCTAATCATTAAGAGATATAATCTTATGTTAAAGGTTTAACACAGCTTTACAGTTAGAAACTCTGTATATCTTTTGCGGCAGCGTAACTCATTGCGGACAAATACCCGGATTATATTCATGTACTATTTGATAATAAGAGCAAAAAAATTTCAACATGATTTCGAAGCTTTTCCTATACTCGCTTACCCGCTTAACGCCAAACATTTAACACAGTAACTGATTTGCAAAGTAATCTGACGCGTAATTGTTTTATACATGCGAGTCAGATTTTTTAAAGAATCTGTGGCTTACTAGTACCAATTAATGTTCTACTCGGAGAGAAAGATAGAACAGTATAGAATGGCTGTGAGTGACCTCGAACGCTTAGGCGGTAACTGTTTCGAAATGAACTAAGACAACAGTGAAGATAAAAACTAAAACTGTTCTGATTTCGACATTTCCTTCCATTAATACTATAAGCAGTAGGCTCACGAATAAGCTGCTAGCAGATCATCTGTCATAGTTGCATATTTCAGCGACTACTGAAAAAATGAATGGAACATGAAGCGTTCTGACAACTGGAACGAGCATTTTCATTTAGTACGCAAATTTACGATTATGAAGACGGAGATGTAGAGAAACTCAGCGAATGATGATTTCTACGAACCGGTATTTGAGCAGCTAAGAGACGCAGATATAATGAACGAAGTGTGTTCAGTAGAGGAGGAATGCAGAGACGAAACAATTGAGAAACATGTTACCACGCACACCGAGCCAGTGAAATGCGTTGATCTGTCATCCGAATATGCAGGACAAAACTTGTTCGACTATAATGATGTTTCGACTTTTTGGAAAATTATAGCCGTCGTCAGGAATAACGCAAACGAGAAACAGAAAAAAAAGAACTGTTTTCTCCTGTTAGCGAAATGAATACAAATACTCGTACAGCGTGTTTTCAATATAATTTTGTGAACTGTTCTTCAGTTACCAGCAAGTATCTTGTAAGTAATGCAGTGCGCTTGCATATGTGACATGTAACAAGTATTCTAAATACAGTAAACAGCAGTCCTTCTTAAAAAAGTGTATTTTGGAAAACCCTGTTATTCGGTTATCCATGCAGTCTGTGGTCTTCATTTAACCAGGTAATCTAGACCTTGGGGGAGACGAGATCGCTACTCGTTAATTAGCCCGATGCCTCAGTATTAAGAAACTCTAATAATAAGCACGGGTAAGGAGATTACAATATCTTTGGGAATAACGCAACATGCTGAGTGTTGAGTTTCAGTTACCTTAGTATAAACAATCGACAAGAGTTATAGATTTCTCCAAATTACTCTATCAAGAACAGATTTTCACTCTGAGGCGGAGTGTACGCTGATACTACCTGACGGATTAAAACTGTGCGCCGGACAGAGACTCGAACTTGGGACCTTTGCCTTTTGCGGGCAAGTGCTCTACCAACTGAGCTACCCAAGCACGAGTCACGACCCGTTCAGTTCTGCCAGTTCCTCGTCTCCTACCTTCCAAAATTCACAGAAGCTCTCCCGCAAACCTTGCAGCTGTGAGGACGGTGCTCGGGTAGCTCAGTTGGTAGAGCACTTGCCCGCGAAAGGCAAAGGTCCGGAGTTCGAGACTCGGTCCAGCACATAGTCTTAATCTGCGAGGAAATTTCAAGAACATACATTAACTCATCAGAAGTATCCTTCATCCATATGTAATGCGGAACTGTCCACTAGGTGTAACAGGAGACGGACCCGCCGGGGTAAAAGAAGGCGGGGAGTAGCGTGTTGTCAGTAGAGAAGCAGTGACAGCACAGTGGGTTGGTAAGGGGAACCCTGTAACTACGAACGTAGGCTAGTCATTGGATGTCACCTGAGTAAAATATTAAGGACATTTCAGCCCTTCTAAACTTGGCAATGTCAACTGCTTACGATGATATGGAGCAATCACATCTCAACCGAGACCAGGCAGACTAATGTACTGACGAACGGGGACCGCCGAGCATTGCAGAGGGTGGTTGTAAAGAATCGCATGAAATGAGCGGAAAGAATCATTTGTGAGTTGCAAAGCAGATCGGCTATGACAATGTGAGCAGGAAGTTAAGAATGAATGGTGTACAACGGTCGAGAAACTCCTCGCAAATCACACATTTGTGTTGTCATTCCTAAGCGATCCAGTGGAACACTGAAAATGAGGGATTTGGAGTGATGAATCATCCTGTACCCTGTGGAAATCAAACGGATGGAGAACGTCATCTGCCATTGTGTGTGGTGTCAAGAGAAGTGCGGAGATGGTGGTGTTAGCGGTATGGGGGGGGGGGGGGGGGTGTTTTTACGGTTAGGATGCGATCACCTTATTGTTCTTAAGAAAACACTAAATGCGCATAGATACGAACACATTTTACAGAGCTGTATAGTTTATAATGTGGAGGATAATTTCGGAGACAATGACTGCATCAGCATTACAATGCACCCTGTTAGAAAGCAGCATCTCTAAGGCAACATTCGTGAAATTGACTGACTTTCCCAGAATAGCGACCTAAAGCAAATGGAACACCTGTAGGATGAATCTGAACGCCAACTTCTCTCCTGACGCCAGCAATGAATCTTCTCTGGTTTGAAACGTAATGGGCTTCCCATTCCTCCACAGACATTTAGACACCTTATCGAAAGTGTCCCCAGCAGAGTTCAATACATTATAAAAGCGAAGAGTGTTAATGTCAACTAATGGGTGTCCGATTACTTCTGGTAACCTAGAGTACAGAAGTACATCAGAATAACAAAAATAGCAACGATCGCTGACAACATTCCCAACTATAACGTTTTTGACCGTCAATATAAATTCTAAAAGGCATATTTCGAGGATAATGATATAAGACTCTTTTCAGGTAAGAGTCGGAGTTCTCTCTGCTCGCCGAACGTAAAATCCGCTGAGCTCGGTCGTGCAATCGTGCCGTAATAACACAGTGCGGCCCCTGCAGGAAGCCGACACAGACCGCAAAGCTGTCAGCCGCAGGGCGCCGTGAAATTATTTCACCGGCTGGCGGCAAATTAGAGCACTGTGTTGCGACATGTAATAGGATGAGAGGACGTGCTCCAAATAAACGCCAAATCAACAACGGTTATAAATTTATCGATGTCAGAAAGAGAGAAAGGAAGGGGTAAAAATACACGCAGCATAAATATATGGAATGTGTTACCATTTCATATAATGAAGTTTCACGTTTACAGCTGCACGATATCTATTCTAGTCGTTCTTTAAAGTCTGTGCCATCGTTTCTCTCACAGAAGAGAGATGGCGTATGTCAAACGGAACTGTTCGTAACGTTTTTGGAGCCTCCTCAGTCGTAGAAAGGAGAATGCAAGCTATAAACAGAAGCATCAGAACTTTCACTTGGTTGTACAGGAAACAAAACAGCAGTCGAAATTTCGGCAACTAACTTATCTCATGACGTGCCAAGTGAAAAATGAGGCGACACTACATGTAAATTTTACGATTTCCCACAATAATACGATATAATGACAGATTCGGAACTTGTTCACCACCAAACATTTTTCTGTATTGCTGTAATTACACAAAAAATTTGGTGCTTTGGCTATATCAGCTGATTTGGAGTCTATGAGATATACTATGTTTTAATTTCGCATTACTGTTACCTACGAGATCTCCTCTGTAAAACAACACTACTACTACTACTAATAATAATAATAATAATAATAATAATAATAATCTCAAAATTTTTTTTACCTAATCTTTCTTAAAATGAAACGAAAAATGAATAGAAGAGAATGGCTGCTTAGAAGAAAATTCTTATCCATACAGTACCTGAAATAACATTTAACATTTAAAACAGTAAAATAAAAAGACAAGTAAAGGGGTAATTCGTTCCTTTATTTTCGGTATATGCTTGAATGTGTTTGGGCTGTTTCCTCGCAAGTTCCTACAGTGATCTGCCATCATACAGGTATCCCTTTTTTCTTAGTAGCTGTCATCTATCATTTTCATGTAATCGTGAAATCTCTCTCTCTTTATTAATACTATCTTCTACTTCTTCAGCGTCACGTTCCAAATGGTGACGCTCCAAATGGCTGCGTTAGGAAATCAATTTTCATGCCCATTTCACATTCAAGGTTAGACCTGAAGATACCTTCTTATGGTTTTTGGTAACTCATAAGTTTTTTGGGGAACGTGACAGAAGACGGTCAAACTTTTCGCTTTCCCTCTTTCGTAGAATTTACGAAATGTGGAAAATTTATGGTCGAAAAATTCCGTTTTTTTTCTTTACTTATCTCAGTCATCTAAGCAAATATACAAGTACGTGAGGCATAAACTGTTCTCATTAAAAGCCTTCGCAAATTGTTACTTCAAAGCTTCGTGCAGCGTGGAGCCAATATAATTTTACATCTGGTTAAGACTCCATGAATAACATTTCTTACGCGAAAAACTCTTTCTCTGCTAGCTTTCTTTCTTCTCACACCATGATAATTTACGCCTAACAAACCTCAGCCCAAGGAGAAAATTTACCATTTTCAAGTCAGCAAAACTTACCCGTTCTTCGCTGTAACACATAATCTTACGCTCCTCTCGTATTGCTTATGTGAGCAACTAATATTGAATGATTTGTTTGTATTGTTTAAATGGGCACAGTACAAATTCTGCTCAGAGTTATCAATAGAAAGATAGCTACCACTTGTACAATATTCGGAAAGGCCCATTTTCATTTGGAGCCCTTTGCCATCTCGACAAAACCAAAGAGCGTTTTCGTGAGGGAAAGAAACATCAAACCTTTTTTTTCTTTTTTTTTTCTTTTACACGGACAGTTATTCTTTATCCACGATCAGGCAGAACCTTGTCACTAACTGGATGAAAGCTGTTCCGAAACGTGTTTTGACAGTTTGATATTTCTAGTAAAGTCCGACTTCCCTAAATCTTTGAGCCCTTTTGTTCAAATCATCGGAACATCGAATTACAGTCTTCCTTTTTTGAGCTAGGCAATGTCGCCGATTTTGTAAATGTTTAGTTCCTCTCAATATTCGAAAAATGTTCTTGTTGGTACCGTAGAAAAGAGAATTTAATACTAAGAGATACAAAGTTTCAGGGATGACGTTCTCTGGAGAGTATACTATTATATAACCTATTCTGTGTTCTTACGAGTACACTGTGACATGACAGTCTGGTAACTGTGAAAGAAGTCGGCATTTTTTCACAGAGGAAAGAAATTGATAAACGATACAACCTGATCGTAAAAGTCCTGTTTCTGCCAAACATCGTTTTGCTCAAAAGTGGCTGTTCTTAGTAAATATTTTACTTTGGCATCAATACTAACAATGAGAAACGCTGAGTTACATCATTTTCCTTCATATCAAAAGTTTGCAGTTTTAGTGTTTTCAAAGTCAGTTTTGTGATCACAAAATGTAACAAACATAGTATATCCCCGGACAGTATATAGTAGAAATGTCGCACTGAGAATGTGTTTCATAAAGAAGCATAACAAAGCATGAAAATACTGAGTGACCCTGGATAAAAGAAGGTTTTTTATTCGGTAAATAGATACAAAAATCTCCAGATTCTCCATCATTGCCTCTTTCATTTTCCTTATGAGATACTTTGAAGTAGAGAATTCTCTATATTAAGTAGTAACATTGATAGCATTACAGTTCAGCAGAAATTGTTTATACTGTAACGAGAATAGCACGCTTACGAGCAAGTTACGTTGGAAACATGCGCGCTTTGTGAAGGAGACTGTACGTCTACGAGAGAAGTTCAGGGGAGGGAGAAGTATACCCCCTAGATTGATGCATACAGGCTACTGCAGCAGTTTGTAATACAATCGCATTATGTCATTGAACTTTTTATTTTCACGTATTTTGTGTCTAATTATTTTGCTTTGACAGTAAATTATATGGTCTGAGAATTTTATTGGGTGCGTTTGTAAGATAGTGACGGGTAATTTTTATCATTTGTATTACATTATGGAATATCGATAGCGAAAGTGCCCTCAGAAGCACTTTTGAAAGCGCTGAATTTGTCACGTTACACTTTATGAGAATCATAATGTAACCACATAAAAGTATCAAAGTTGACTAGTAATTATTGTTCGTATTGCCACGCAAAAATTCGACATTCATACTAAAGAAAACACGTTGTTCTGTTAGATGTTTAGCTTAAACTGACAAAACAAAAGCAAAATAAATTTAGAAAGAATTCATCGGCGTACCTGAATGTGTTCTATTTTACTACGTGTTATGTAACCCAATACACAAGAGGATTGATGATGAAAGCGAGCTAGGCACTATTGTAAATCCACAATTCTGAATCTATTTGCCTGTAAGAACTGAAAATTCAGATTATACATTCACGGATTCGTTCGCAAGTTCGTTAGTTCAAATTAAAAAAGCATTTTGATTGTTCTTTCTCGAGTCTTACATTTGCGTTTCAACAACTCCAAAGTTGTTGAACTGAATATTACCGAAATATATTTCTTAGCCTTTAGTGCACATAAGCTAAGCTGTGAGTATATTGAACTCTTTGCCTAATTTCACCTCAGTGCATACTTTTTATCGTTAACCGTAAGTACGCCGCATCCCGTTGTTTCTTGATCGAGTGTGCTGGTGTTGCATGCGCGTCCAGTGTATGAAAATAGATGCTCCAATTTTCGAGAGGGCGTTCTGAGGTCAAATAATAAGTCCACTCACGCATTTGGAATGCAAGACACTCTTACTCATACACTGACTGACTCATTTACATGGACAACTACGACTGCAGTGGGCCCAAGCCAACACGGTCGGGCCACGGAACGGAAATGGAAATGAGTCGCTTCACACATGAATCACACTAGGCTGCATGTTATATCACGTAATGGTGTTTGACACATGTATGACAGGACATACCCAGACAGTCGGCTAGGTCATTAGGGCTGCTGGAAGGGAGACGACTAACTCGGAAGATAATGATTCACTCTGTATCGGATTGCGCGCTGTTTCGAAACTTTCTGGCAGACTGTTGCGCCGGCGAAGGACTCTAACCAGGAAATTCCCCTTCCGCGGGTAGTGCGGTGAGCTATCCAGTCATTTTTCACTGCCGGTCTCCACATTTTCACTTACCCCAGCACTTCTCTACTACTTTCAAATTTCATAGGTGCTCTCCTGGATATCTTACTGGAGTAGCACTACTGGAAGTAATGAGTACAGTTTTAACCTTCCAAGAAGTTTAAAGAAAGCGTACGCTACGCTGCAGAGTGAAAGATTCATTCTGGAAACAGTCCTCTAGGTTGTGACGAGGCCGTTTTCTCCGTAATATCCTTTCTCCAGGGCACACTGGAGACTCTGTGTGACATCTTAAACATTGCTGCGAATCAGCAATTGTATAAATGTGAAGAGGCTGAAAAAATCAGCAAACTAGTTGCAAAGCAAAGATTTGTTTAGCCTTTGACTTCGATATTTCTAAAGATTCTTCTTCATATAACAGGTTACAAACTGTTTTTACGTATATTACAAAATATTAATAATAGAAAAATATTCGTGGGGTAAGCGTAGTCACGTGTTACTTCACATGGTGATAAATTACGTAAGCTGAAGCCGAGTGGCTCTTTTCGTATAAAAAACTGATATAAAAACCAGAAACATCACATGCCATGGCTGAAGACAGCCATATTACATTCAGCATACGTCAGAAAAACGTACAAATGCATTCTCCCATTGCTAAATCCTCTTGTCAATATAAAATTACAACAGGAGTAGTCCAACAGATCCATATCCTAAGTATTCGCCATGCCAGAGACAAAGGCCAGCAGTTTAAAGGTTCAGGCTCAAGCGATAACGAAACATTGGGCTGAAGAGGGCACTAAACACTTGTGAGTAAGAACTACGCCTTGCTTGTGTTAAGCAACAGCGGTTTACATTAATGCAAGAATGAAAACTTCTTCTGCAAGGCCACTAATAATGCAATAAATTTACGGGTGTAATTACGCATAAAAGCTCTAATACATTGGCTGCAGAATAATACAGTATGTAAATTCACGTGCAGAAGTTACAGATCTATTTACAAAGGAGCACTGTTAGAAATGCATGGCGAAAGAAGACCAAATATGAGTAAAGCCAACGTCACTAGAAAGAGAAACTTCTGCTTTAAGATTACGGAAGTTTTAACGACTACTTAGCGCTTAAGCTTCTGTAGTGCAAACAGGAGTTACTCTTTTCAGTGACGTTGCCCTTGTCGATAAAGGACTCCGAATTGTAGCATTTGATGTGGCGGAGTGTAACTTAATTATATCGGAGCGTGAGAAACAGTGTCCTGTAATCGAGTTTCGAATTCTACGAGTTCGTCCACACAAAGAGCACATCTCGTTCACCTTTTAGGTCTTCACTATGATAGTGAAGCAGCGCTGCAAGCAGAGGTGAGGTGAGGTGACGTAGCTCCATCAACAACGTCAAACATTGTACAGTGACGATATCGACAAACTGGTCTGTCGTTGAAAGAAATGTGTTCGTGACCAGGATGACTTTGTTGAGAAATAAATATGTAGACATGAAGAATAAAAGGCACTCCGTCTTCAGGCCACGAGTGGCCCATCGGGACCATCCGACCGCCGTGTCATCCTCAAATGGCTCTGAGCACTATGGGACTCAACTGCTGAGGTCATTAGTCCCCTATAACTTAGAACTAGTTAAACCTAACTAACCTAAGGACATCACAAACAACCATGCCCGAGGCAGGATTCGAACCTGCGACCGTAGCGGTCTTGCGGTTCCAGACTGCAGCGCCTTTAACCGCACGGCCACTTCGGCCGGCGTGTCATCCTCGATGAGGATGCGGGTAGGAGGGGCGTGGGGTCAACACACCACTCTCCCGGTCGTTATGATGGTTTTCTTTGACCGGTCAAGTAGCTCCTCAGTTGCCATCACGAGGCTGAGTGCACCCCGAAAAATGTCAACAGCTCATGGCGGCCCGGATGATCAGCCACCCAAGTGCCGGCCACGCTCGACAGCGCTTAGCTTCGGTGATCTGACAGGAACCGGTGTATCCACTGCGGCAAGGCCGTTGCCAGACGAAGAATAAACACGCACAAGTCGGAGGCATAACTTTTCAGCACGATTTCGTACTTTTCCGAGAAACACAAAGCTCTCTGGTCCGAGTCTGGTCCGACACACCGTTTTAATCTCCCAGTAAGTTTCAATTCAGCACACACTCCACTGCAGAGCGAAAGATTTTATCATCAGCGATAAGAGGATCGCCTCCGGAAAGCAACTTTCAGGGTTCTCCTCCCGGTCGCGTACACACTTGTAATCTGATAAGGAATGTTTCATCTGGTGAGCTTACGAGGCAAGACCAGCACCGCATCAACTACTTTCTCATTTGCCCGGTGGTCGGTTGTCGGTGTTCAGCAGTACCAGAAGTTCTTGCCACGGTAATGGTGTGGGCGTTAGCAACAGCCAGTAGGGGCGCTGTGTGAGTGCGACGCGCCGCCACCAGTGCTGCGGCAGCTGCGAGCCGTCGCCCGCTGAGGCAGCGTTGGTCTTCCCCGAAGCGACGCCGTAATCAGGCGCAGCGCAGCGCAGCGCGGCGCGGCCGTTTTGCTCTTGCTGCTGCTGTGCAGCAACGACTGCGACAGCGACGCCTACAGCTGAGCTGAACACACGCCGCCTCCGAGAGCTCCGCTCCGAAAAACACAGCGGCGCGGTTTGAGGCGTCGTATCACAGGCTGCGTGGCCACTCCCGCCGGAGGTTCGAGTAATCCCTCGGGCATGGATGTGTGTGTGTGTTGTTCGTAGCATAAGTTAGTTTAAGTAGTGTGTAGGTCTAGGGACCGATGACCTATGCAGTTTGGTCCCTTAGGAATTCACACACACACACACACACACACACACACACACACACACATACACACACATACACACACACACACACACGCGCGCGCGCGCGCGCGCGCGCGCACACACACACACATCGAAAAACACAGTCTGTGTGGCGCGGCCTCCGGGAAACGTGCCCGCTACAGGAGGCACAGCCTCCTTTCCTCCTGCACGCCAAATCCGCAACACTGAAGCTCGAGTCCTGCTCTGGACTCCATAATCAAGTGTTCTTGAAATAAGAAAAACTACCCTCCAGTAAAAAGCCGATTAGACAATAGACCAGCGGGAAAAGACGAATATGCTCCTCTTTACTATAAGACTCTGACTCAAAAGTGGAGTACCAGCTGACTCACTCTACCTTCCTCAGCATCTTTAATAATTTTAGTACAAATATTTCCACGCGAACATATTCACCCTCTCGTTAACGTGCAACTTACCGCTCACTCCCACAAGCTGCCCTAACTGTAAATCAGTCACACCCAGTAGTCCGTCGCTGTACGTCTCTCATCCACCCCCAACTGACCATTCTCACTTACTCATTAGCCCCATCTAATTGTCATAATCTCTTTGTGTCTCTCTGACTGTCACTGTCTTCTGTCTAACAGCCACAATCTCCTTCGTTCTATCCCACTATTACAGTCTTCTCTCACTTTCACTGTCCTCCCTTGCACTCTTGCTGCTACCATCTCATTCATTCCTGCTGCTGTCTCTTCTGACTTCAATCTGTCGTTGTCACTGTCATATACTCTGCCTCTCATACCACTAACTATCACTATCACTTTCCTTCCTCTTTATTCCTCCCCGCCTGGCACTGTCTCCTCCTCTCTTTTCGTAACACAGTTCTGCCGCTGTCAACTATATTCCATTGCCACTGTGTCCGATTCTTCCTCTGACAGTACCATTGTCTCCTCCACTCTTTCTATATCACAACAACTATATTTCATTATTTATTACTTTTCCGTCTCTTTCCAACGCCACTATCGCCTTGTCTCCGAGCACAAAAAAAGCGCGATATGTTATCAAGCCAAATTTCTTGGTTGGTTGGTTGGTTGGTTGGCTTGGGGAAGGAGACCAGGCAGCGTGGTCATCGGTCTCATCGGATTAGGAAAGGACGGGGAAGGAAGTCGGCCGTGCCCTTTCAGAGGAACCATCCCGGCATTTGCCTGGAGTGATTTAGGGAAATCACGGAAAACCTAAATCAGGATGGCCGGACGCGGGATTGAACCGTCGTCCTCCCGAATGCGAGTCCAGTGTCTAACCACTGCGCCACCTCGCTCGGTGCCAAATTTCTTGAGAAAATTTTTAAAAGTAGAATCAGGCAGCTGGTACACCAATTTCAGAGTCTTTTAAACAGGACCATAATCGCCTTTTTTGTGTTTAGATACCAGCATTTTTGGCTCTGGTTCCCTTCTTTTCCCTGCTACAGCAGGGAATGTTCCTCACATGAAAGAACTTCATGGGTCGGAAAAATTATTATAGTTTACTTATGTAAAACTGACGTAACGCAGAAACCAATAACTTTGAACCCAGACCCGATTTTAAATGCACCAAAAATTTTGCAAGTGCTTCAGTACTACGACAAGGGGCTCCCACAACTCTTATGATGATAATGGAGAAACCGAACAGCGTATTTCTCCGTGCTAGGTCGCTTTATGAACTACGTTTTCGTCTTCCACCGGATTTTACATGGTTATTTTACGTCTACAACTAGGGTAGCTTTGAACTCCTGTACTTAGGAAACAAAGAAATCAAAATTTTTAAGGCCGTTCGAGACCGGGATATTAGGCATATATCGTAAAATGTCAGCAATTTATTGTGCATAGACGTCTTGGAATCTGCGGCTCGGTTTTGGAACCTAAAAATCGTGTTTTTCTGCGGTTAGTTATTTAGAGATCAACTGCTGACGGCGAAAAATTGTTGAAAACCGCTTTTACAGCGTTTTCTCAGAGACCGCTCATGAAATAAATGTTACCTCCATAAGCCCTTTATGGTACATCTAATGCAAAAAGAACAAAGCATACAAATGGTCCCTAACCCAAGAGCTGTCAAACATTTGACCATTCCTTTCTATCACCAATAGCCCCGAAAAAATCCCGTTTTTATGCGCGGCGTTCTGGAATGTACCCGTAGTACAGTAAAGAGCACAGTAAGAATCGGTCTAATAAGCACAGAATGTGGACTGAGAATAAAACAAAGTGAGATGAAAGTAATAAAGGAAGGAAGGAAGATCAGGGTTTAAGATCCCGTCGACAACAAGGTCGTTAGAGACACGCTCGGAGTTTGTCCAGGGCGGGGAAAGATATCGGCCCTGTGCTTTTCAAAGGAACCACTCCGGTGTTTGCCAGGAGCGATGTGGGGAAATGACGGAAAACCTAAATCAGGATCGTAGGACGTGGATCTGAGCCGTCGTCCTCCAGTATGCGAGTCCAGCGTGCTAACCAATGCGCCAACTCGATCGGTTTTAAAGTAATGTTGAGCAGCAGAAATAAAGTTACCGATAAACGTAACATCAATATTGGGGATCACGAATTAAACGAAGTAAAGGATTTTTGATAGCTTGGAAACAAAACGACGGAGGAAGCAGAGAAGATCTAAGAAGCAGACAACCACAAGCAAAGAGGGTATTCTTTACTAAAAGAAGCCCATTTTTACCAAACAGAGACGTAATTTGCTGTAGAAATTATTGGAGCACAGGATTGTACGCAAGTGAATCATGAGTTGTGGGAAAAGAGACATGAATCTATAGATTTTAGATATGGTGCTATAAAAATGTGATGATAATTAGCAGGCAGCTGAGAAATGGGAGAGGTTCGTCGAAGAACTGATGAGGAAAGTGATATACAGAAAACACTTGCTACAAGAAGGAACTTGATAGTTTGCTGTGTAGAAAAAAATGTGAATTAAAATCAGTACTCCTGTCTTCTGCAAATGCATGTGTCTGAACGAATTCTTTTACGTATCTAACAAAGATCGAAAATAAGCTAGACTACTCCGAGACAGACTACGCGCGTTTGGCACCATGATGCTACAGGAATCCGCAAAGGGGAACGGAAGATACCCAACAAATAACGAAGGGCCTTGGATCTCATTGCTCGAAGCATGACGCCCCCATATTAGGAAGATAAAATGGTATGTGTGGGAGAGTAGTGGAGAGTGATATAGTATTGTATCGAGACAATGTGGTGGGTTAATGGTCGATGATCCGGTACACTGACACCTTGAGTGTGTTCGTTAAACCATTGAAGGATTCCATACACCAGTCACAGGTTTAGACAAATGTCGGACTGTTCCTCGGCCCATTCACAGAAATAAACACACAGACAACACCAAAACACATATTCAGTAAAACGTTTTCTAGTATGAGACCATGTCATCATATTGTTCTATAATCCGTCTTTCTCCCGTCCGCTTTGGTAGCTGCGCGATCAGCGCGGCGGATTGCTAAGCGAAGGTGTCTTGGTTCGATTCCCGATTCCTGGCCGGATCGGAAATTTTCACCGCTCGGGGACTGGATATTGTGTTGTCCTTACGGTCGTATCGCCATAAATGGCATTCCAATCTTGATATGGCTAAATGTCCACGTCCCGAAAGCCAATATATGCATAAAACCTTCTCGCCGCTCTTACAAGTGTTGATAATCAGGGTGGAGTATTTACTTGTAGTACAAACACCGCGCTGCTAAAATCAGCTGTGGCAGACGACGTCTCATACCAGGCACCACTTTGCTGAATACGATAAGGGCCGCGGAAGCCAAAGCTCGCACATTACGTACACTATTCGCAGACGGGTATTATTTATGACTGCCCCTTCTATTTTGGTGTGAATGATGACGTTGCATCAGAAATGTATCCGGCAGAGAAATAATAATTGCAAAATTCACAGTGGAGGAGTGATCGTTGTATGCGGATCCTTGCAATGCAAATAAATCCAGTAAGAAATCAGGTGATTACCCGGTCTCACTTCACATCAAACAATATTTGAATTAGAAAGAATACAGTAATTTCAAGGCATACATATCATAAATCTGATCATTAAGAAATACAATGGAACAGAAAAGAATACGAAACAAAACGAGGCAAGTGCGCACCAAGATGTGTTTTTCAGAAATATAGACGATGCTCTTTGCAGAACAGAAATTACGCAGGTTGTCGACAACATTTTGACAGTGGTCGTTGCATTTGTAATCTAACTTTGATGTTCCGACATAGTGTAATGGCCGTCGAGATATGGCGGGCTTGTGTGTACAGAGTTCCTTGTTTAGAACTAATCCGTAAACTGGGACAACGGCAGCCGCGGACTAACTCTGTGATTGCGAACCACTCAGCTCAGAGAGAGAGAGAGAGAACAGATATTTACCTTGAGGAACTTCCACTTGGACAGTGGGCCTGATTTGAAGAGAGGATGGGAATCTAAAAAAGGTCCACCAGCCCGGAAATTGAATCTGCGCCTGCGCAGAAACGTGCGCCGGATATTACGGAGGCCACAGTGGCGTCGACGTCATCTCGCACCCAAAAGGAACGTACCGCCACTGCAAGCAGACGCAATAGCAACAACGAGTTTATTAGTTCATCGTGTGCGCTTCTGAAGCACTTAACGAGTTACGAACTATATATATTCTCGGTCTCAGGAAATTTTGAACATAAGTAGTTTCTTGTCTCCAGAAACCATATTTTTGACGTCGGTCTCGGTGTGTCATATCAATGCGCCTTAATGTATGCCTTCTGCGCTTAAGAACACTCTTCC
Source organism: Schistocerca nitens (assembly GCF_023898315.1). Classification (NCBI taxonomy): domain Eukaryota; kingdom Metazoa; phylum Arthropoda; class Insecta; order Orthoptera; family Acrididae; genus Schistocerca; species Schistocerca nitens. The sequence continues at coordinate 610,783,712 of NC_064614.1, read as the reverse complement.
ACACCTTATTTTATTTCATAGTTGTTGAATCTTGCCGAACAAGTCACTTGCAGTTAAATTATTCGAAGTCTACTTTTGTCATATTCTCCTGAAAAAATGTTGAAAAAAAATTCGTCAGTAGTTTCTATATCTATACACACATCCTCTTATTTTAGCTGGTATGTGCTAGATGTCTTTGACAGCAAATCTAAGGTGCCAAATTTCAAATTTCTGACTTCAGCATTTCATTTCTATTAAGCACATGGGTTGGATATTTTAATCAATTCGGAAATATAAACCTAGAGGTACAGCGTGTTTATATCGTAAGGGTGAAAGGTAGAATGACATACTATGTGTACTGATTTGACGATGAGGTGAAATAATAAATACACCTTAGCGTAGACCATGATACATTCAGTGTCATTAAGACTGGGCAACAAAAATAAAGGACAGACGACAAAAGAGAGCAAATAATCACTACTGAAAATCTGCTCTAAAAATGCGAAGTATGATGCTTGCGAAATAGTTAACCAAGTATTGTGTTTGTTATCAAATATGTTTTTGGTGATAGTTATTGAGCTGCGGATTATAGCATCAAATACCAGTCACAGCATGTGCAAGGCCTACCAAATCAGAACTCCATAATCAGTAACGGCTACAGTTGCACATTTTATTTAACATTGTTCAAATATTTCAACATCTCAAACGTGTTAGTATACCACACAAGTTGGATAGTCGTAGCAAAGTTAGTGCGGGATAATTAAGTGCGTTTTTGTGTCCTGAGGACAAATGAGATGAGTGCTTGATTATGAAAATGAAAGAGGGGGTAGTTTATTCTAACTGAATAGCAGAGCATCACCAACCTTAACGTCCTTAGCGAATCTTTTACTTTGCAAGGGGCGTGCGCTCCATTGAAATTCCTGCCAATTAAGATTGTGTGCCGGACCGCGAATCGAACCTTGAACTTCCCGCTTTTGCGCAAAAGCTATACCGACTGATCTATCCAGGGACAACTCACCAGATGCCCACAAAGCTTTACTTCCGCCAGTACGTCTCTTATATTCCAAACCAAATTTGAAGCTGTGAGGGCGAGTCATGAATCATGTCTATATAGTCCATTCGGTGGAGAATTTTCCCGCGAAAGGGGTCACGTCATGATGCCGCACACAATTTTAATCTGACAGGAAGTTTCCCTAACTTCCTTATCTGATGGAGTGATCTTAAACTCTCACTTCATGAGATGTGTTGTCTTCAAACTCAACCAAGGGCACTGGAACAACGTTTGGCGATGAGGGCCTGTTCGCTTCCACACACTTATTTATAGCTGGTCAAATATCTGATCAAATTTTCTCCCGCCATGATTTGAATAGGCTACCTATTTGTCGGTTACGCAGATGGATCTTATTGTAATAACTCCCTTTTACTGATCTGTTAGTTGAAGAATGTCATGATTTACCGAAAAGAGCTGCCGATTAAAGTTCTTTATTGAACAACCGGTTTCTGATCACTGAGCGTCATATGATTCATACGAGCATTTACATCATCATATTAGGCTACAAAAAATCAATGGCGTCAGGTAATAAAATCCGAGAATTCATCACTCTTGTCACATAGTATTAAAAATTATATCGACAGTCATAAAAAGTTCCTGTCAACGCACTCATTCATGCTATATAAACAGGCAACCAACTTGACAATTCGCGGTTAGAAACAGGTATATTAAAATCATTTCTCTTGCCTTCCGCAAATGCGAATGTCTGGTCGAATTCTTTGATGTGTCTAACCATCATCGGAAATGCAACAGAATACTCCGAGAGAGACCATACGTGTTTTGCACTCTACTGGCCACAGATGTTGGATGTAGATATGTGCTTGAAGCCTGTGTATAGTAGGCCTACGCTTGTAATTTATAAACTCCTGTTTTATCAAATGAATAAAATATATCATCGAGAATTTTTAGTTTCTAATGAATTCTCCATGGATTTGTGTTTAGTATCAACGACTACGACTGAGGCATTTCTGGAGAACATTACACCAGTAGATTAGAACGACTTAAACAAGAGCGTAAGTGGTATGTGTGTCAACGCAACAGTGGTAGTTCAATGTCTCAACACACATTTCCCTCAGTGTGTGTCATGTGCACCGTGGCAGTCCTTCAGAAACCGAGAAATGCTCCATGACGCAAATTGATGAGATTTACGTCAACATTTATTTTCGTGATTTGTAGAAACCTCCTGAAACTCTAAGAAGCTGCACATAGCAAGTCTTTTTTTTTTTTTTTTTTTTGTGGTTTTCGGGCGCACAACTTCAATGGTCATTAGCGCCCTGACTACTCTAAGAATGCACCGCGAGGCACAAGTTGACAACAACAACTAAAAGGGAAAACACAATAAAAGACAGACTGACAGGCATAGGATTAAAAAACATCATCAAATGTCCTTAGCGAGGTTTGTCAAATTGATAAAACAAAGAACACGAGCAGCTGCTCGTGGGTCATCCGCTAAAATGGCATCTAAAGTAGTAGGCAGGTTAAGATCGAGGCGCAGTGTTTTAAGATCGGGACAGGACATTAAAATGTGACTAACCGTCAGCAAGTGCCCACATGGGCAGAACGGCGCCGGCGCAGCCGTCAGCAGATGGCGATGGCTGAACCGGCAGTGTCCAATTCTTAACCTTGCTAAAACGACCTCCTCCCGCCGAGAAGGGCGTGAGGAGGACGTCCAAGCCACGGGAAGAGGTTTTAAGGCCCGAAGCTTGTTGTCGGTAAGTGCAGCCCAATCGGCATGCCACAGCGACACAACGCGCCGACAAATGACCCTGCTAAAATCGGACGAAGGGACACAACAAGAAGCTGTCCGAGGCTGGAGGACCGCAGCCTTGGCCGCGGCATCTGCAGCTTCGTTCCCAGGGATACCGACATGGCCAGGAACCCACATAAAGCTAACTGGCGTACCGACGTCCACCAGCTGCTGAAGAGAGCGTTGGATCCGGTGTACGAAAGGGTGAACCGGGTACGGATCACTGAGGCTCTGGATGGCGCTCAGGGAATCTGAGCAGATGACATAAGCAGAATGTCGGTGGCGGCAGATGTACAGAACAGCCTGGTAGAGGGCAAAGAGCTCAGCTGTGAAGACCGAACAATGGCCATGGAGCCGGTATTGGAAACTTTGTGCCCCGACAATAAAGGAACACCCGACCCCGTCATTGGTCTTAGAGCCATCTGTATAAATGAAAGTCATGTTGTTGAACTTCGAACGAAGTTCCAAAAAACGGGAGTGGTAGACCGAACCGGAGGTGACCTCTTTTGGGAGCGAGCTGAGGTCGAGGTGAACGCGGACCTGAGCCTGGAGCCAAGGTGGCGTGCGGCTCTCGCCCACTCTGAAGGTTGCAGGGAGTGAAAAATCAAGGTGTTGAAGGAGGCGACGAAAGCGAACTCCAGGGGGTAGCAAGGCAGAGACATACAACCCGTATTGAAGGTCAAGAGAGTCGTCAAAAAAGGAACGATAAGAAGGATGGTCGGGCATTGACAGTAGCCGACAGGCATACCGACAAAGCAGTATATCGCGCCGGTAGGTGAGTGGCAATTCGCCAGCATCAGCATGAAGACTCTCTACGGGACTGGTATAAAATGCTCCGATCGCAAGTCGTAAACCCCGATGTTGTATGGAGTTGAGGCGGCGTAAGAGGGATAACCGTGCAGAGGAGTATACGAAGCTCCCATAATCCAGCTTGGAGCGGACGATCGACCGATATAGGCGAAGGAGGACGGTTCGATCCGCTCCCCACGACATACCACTGAGAACACGGAGGACATTTAAAGAACGGGTACAACGGGCGGCCAAATATGACACATGTGGAGACCAGCTAAGTTTCCTGTCAAAGGTAAGGCCTAAAAATTTGATTGTCTCCACGAGTGGGAGAGCAACGGGACCGAGTCGTAAGGACGGTGGGAGAAACTCTTTGTAGCGCCAGAAGTTAATACAGACCGTCTTCTCGGCAGAAAAACGGAAGCCATTGGCGACACTCCACGAGTAAAGACGGTCAAGAGAACGCTGAAGACAGCGCTCCAAGACACGTGGACACTGCGCGCTGCAATAGATGGTAAAATCGTCCACGAAAAGGGAGCCTGATACATCAGCTGGGAGGCAATCCATTATTGGATTGATCGCGATGGCGAAGAGAGCGACGCTCAAAACTGAGCCCTGTGGCACCCCATTCTCCTGGCGAAAGGTGTCGGACAGGACAGAACCCACACGTACCCGAAACTGTCGATCCATTAAAAAGGAACGAATAAAAAGAGGGAGGCGACCGCGAAAGCCCCATGTATGCATGGTGCGGAGAATGCCCGCCCTCCAACAGGTGTCGTAAGCCTTCTCCAAATCAAAGAACACAGCCGCGGTCGGGCGCTTCCGCAAGAAGTTATTCATGATGAAGGTCGACAAGGTAACCAGATGGTCGACAGCAGAGCGGCGCCTTCGAAATCCACATTGTACATTGGTAAGTAGGCGTCGAGACTCGAGCAGCCAAACCAATCGAGAGTTAACCATTCGCTCCATCACTTTACAGACACAGCTGGTAAGCGAGATAGGTCGATAACTGGAAGGCAAGTGCTTGTCCTTCCCCGGCTTAGGAATCGGGACAACAATAGACTCGCGCCAGCATGCGGGAACATGTCCCTCAATCCAGATGCGATTGTAAGTACGAAGAAGAAAACCTTTACCCGCAGGAGAAAGGTTCTTCAGCATCTGGATATGAATAGAATCAGGCCCTGGAGCGGAGGACCGTGATCGGCCAAGTGCGTTTTCCAGTTCCCGCATGGTGAATGGGGCATTATAACCTTCACGATTCGAGGAGCGGAAGTTAGGTGGCCTCGCCTCCTCTGCCTGTTTGCGGGGGAGGAAGGCAGGGTGGTAATGAGCGGAGCTCGAAACCTCGGCGAAAAAGCGGCCGAAGGCATTGGAGACAGCCTCAGGGGCCACAAGGACTTCATTCGCGACCTTCAAGCCAGAAACTGGGGAGTGGACCTTAGTGCCAGATAGCCGGCGCAGGCTACCCCAGACAACAGAAGAAGGAGTAGAACTGTTGAAGGTGCTGGTGAAAGCAGCCCAGCTGGCTTTCTTGCTTTCTTTAATAATACGACGACACTGAGCACGTAATCGTTTATAATTAATGCAATTCGCCACTGTAGGGTGGCGTTTAAAGGTGCGTAAAGCACGTCGACGAGCACGTAAAGCGTCCCTACATGCTGCGGTCCACCAGGGGACCGGTACGCGACGTGGAGAAGAAGTAGGGTGAGGGATGGAATATTCAGCAGCAGCGAGAATGACTTCCGTGAGGTGTGCGACCTGACGATCGCAGCTTGTGAAGGTTTGATCCAGAAAGGTCGCCCTGGAAGAGAAGAGCCCCCAGTCTGCCTTGGAGATGGTCCAACGAGAGGAGCACGGAGAGGGAGTATGCTGCAGGAGATGGATAACACACGGGAAGTGGTCGCTCGAATATGCATCAGCAAGTGCATACCACTCAAACCGGCGTGCAAGTTGGGGAGTACATATAGAGAGGTCTAAATGGGAATAGGTATGAGATGTGTCCGAAAGAAAAGTAGGGGCGCCAGTATTGAGGCAGACAAGATTGAGCTGGTTGAAAAGGTCTGCTAACAAGGAGCCCCTCGGGCAGGATGCTGGAGAGCCCCAAAGAGGATGGTGGGCATTGAAGTCTCCAGTTAACAAAAATGGTGCAGGTAGCTGAGTAATAAGTTGCGTCATGTCTGCCCTGGTAACGGCAGATGACGATGGAGCGTAAACGGTACAAAAGGAAAACGTGAAAGTGGGGAGAGTAATGCGGATGGCTACTGCCTGCAGGCCGGTGTGCAACGTGATGGGATCGTAGTAAATATCATCCCGGACCAGCAACATAACCCCTCCATGAGCTGGGATACCTACCACAGGGGGTAGGTCAAAACGCACAGAGGTGTAGTGTGCCAAGGCAATTTGATCGCATGGGCGTAGCTTCGTTTCCTGGAGGGCTACGACGAGCGGACGATGCGAGCGGAGCAGCAACTTCAAGTCCTCTCGGTTGGAGCGAATGCTGCGAATATTCCAGGTAATAAGTGCCATCGTAAGAAAAGGAAGATGAGAGAAGGGGTCACCTCGAAGGCCGCTTAGGGCCTGGCTTCGAGCGAGCACTGCCGCCGCTAGCAGGAGGCGGACAGTCATCGTCCATGGGGTCTATAGGGTCATCGGCCATCTCAGGAGGATGGCCGGGAGGGGGAGCTTCCTCCGCCGGTGAACGGCCAGACGTTCGGCTACCAGCGGTGCGGCCAGGCGAAACGGATGACGGCCTGGGGCGGCAACCGCTGGGTGGCGCAGGAGAAGAAAGGCGCCGCGGCGGAGAAGGAGAACTGTGCTTCCTATGCGCCTTTTTAGAAGGACGTTTGGTGGAAGTACCGGTCGAAGGCTGGGAGGTCGAGGAACGGAGGAAGTCTGCACGGGATGGTTCCTTCTTGAAGGCCCGTGCATCTGACTTCGGGGTCTTCGACTGAGCAGAAGCTGAGGAAGTGGCTGGTGTCTGTGGGGTGATGGGAGGAAGAGGAGACGTCGACCGCGCGATCTTAGCACTGGCCGAACGGACGACCGTGGTGCTGAAGGTCAGATCGCATGTCTGGGTTGCTACCTCCCGGGTAGTCCGAGGAGAGGCGAGGACAGTGCTGTATTTCCCCGCTGGGAGCAGCGTGGGCTTCCTACTAGCCAATAGCTTGCGAGCAGCCGAGGTGGACACTTTCTCTTTGACCCGAATTTCCTGGATACAGCGTTCTTCCTTATAGACAGGACAGTCGCGGGAGGATGCGGCATGGTCACCCTGACAGTTCACACAACGAGGAGACGGAGGTGGACAGTCACCCTCATGGGCATCCCTGCCACAAGTGACACATTTAGCCGCATTGGAACAAGACTGTCGAGTGTGATTGAAACGCTGACACTGGTAGCAGCGCGTAGGTGTCGGGACATAGGGGCGAACTGAAATGACCTCGTAGCCCGCCTTGATGCGCGATGGCAGCTTAACACTATCGAAGGTTAAGAAAAGTGTCCGGGTCGGTACAAGGTCATTGTTGACCTTTTTCATGACCCTATGGACAGCCGTCACGCCCTGCTCAGCGAGGAAAGATTGAATCTCCTCGTCAGTCAAGCCGTCGAGGGATCTAGTATAGACCACACCACGAGACGAATTCAAAGTTCGGTGAGCCTCCACCTGGACAGGGAATGTGTAAAGGAGTGTGGCCCGAAGCAGTTTTTGTGCCTGAAAGGCGCTCTCAGTTTCGAGTAATAGGGTACCGTTACGCAATCTGGTACAAGATTTGACAGATCCAGCTATGGCATCGACGCCCTTCTGGATAACGAAAGGGTTGACAGAGGAAAAATCCTTTCCTTCCTCAGATCGAGAAACGACGAGGAACTGTGGGGCAGGCGGTAGTATTTTTGTCACTGTTGGCTGGTCACGTTTCCGTTTGTGGGTCGAAGTCGAAAGCGATGGAGTAGAATCCATTGCGGAGGAATCCCCCATGATTGCCAGCGTCTCCGATGGCGCGCTCCTTCCTTGTGGGGACCCTCTCAGAGGGCACTCCCGCCTTAGGTGAATGTTTACACCTCAGGTCACACCTCCCGAGAAACAGACGGAGGGACCAATCGGCATGGTCAGAAGGTATCAGCTCAGGCAATCACCCCTCCCCGGGCCTGGCCTTTACCAGGGGGTACGCGCGTGCCTTACATGTCTACCCAGGGCGGGGACTTACGCGTTACCCCGTCACCGGCTACGCGTGCGAACGCGTGGGTCGGCCTTCAGACACGCACAGGGAGGAAGGAAGAAGAGGAAAAAGAAGAGAGAGGGAGAAAGAGGACAGACTGTCTCAAACGCCGAGGCGGAGACCAGAGAAGGCAAGGAGAAGAAGGCAATGTGAAAGCAAGGAGAAGGAGGCAAGGAGAAGGCAAGGAGAAGAAGGCAATGAGAAGGCAAGGAGAAAAAGGCAATGAGAAGGCAAAAAAAGGCAATGAGAAGGCAAGGAGAAAAAGGCAATGAGAAGGCAAGGAGAAGTCAAGGGAAAGAGTAAGGAAGACAGTGAAGTGGAGAAGAGCAAAAAAAGGAACCAACAAAAGGAATGAAGAAACGAGAAGTGAAAAACCAAAAAGACCACGATTATAGGTCGGGAAACCGTCCGTCTCCGGACGCAGGCGCTAACTACCCCCGTGAGGGGGATGGTCTCCTTTTAGTCGCCTCTTACGACAGGCAGGAATACCTCGGGCCTATTCTAATCCCCGGACCCGCAGGGGGGATAGCAAGTCTTGCTCCTCTGAGATAGAAATCCAGTTTCATTGACGGAGTCACGTCTCAGTAAGTGGCTGGGTACGGTGTGAACTCAGTGACTAATGGAATAGTTTCACCGTTCGTTCTTAAACGACGATTATAAGCTCAAGGAAAAACCCGAAGCTACTTACGAATAATGTTTTTGACTGAATTGATCAAATTATTCAGGTTCTTGCGGCCACCTAACTAAGTATTATACGTATAACTTTCTTAGTGCACGTGGTGGTTTGGAAACTGAAAGGCAGTTATAGCGTTTACTCACAGGTGCAAATAATTTTGAAAGTCGGCAAGAGGTATTAAAATTATGTTAAGGGGCTTGACACGATTGTACACAAGTTCAGAAAACAACGGAACACCATGATCAACTAGGGATATTACATTATTTACGGGATATTTACATTGGTATGTTCTACAGAAATGATACAGAAATGATAAGCATTTGAACAACGTCGGCCCGCGGGTTCAGGGTCAATACCGATATCGCGGCGCAACACCACCTACCTGTAAAATGTGCCTGCGACTCTCGTTGTTATAAACCGATGGTAATGGATCAGTGTGACTTGAGCAGACGTGCAAGATGCCTCACAGACGTATGCACGAACCGTACCGTCAACCCAGTCAATTTTAAAGGGGGCACATTATTGGCTTGAGAGACTGTGATACATACATCTGGAAAATTGCTGCTCGTGTGGAACGAAGTGTTTCAGCAGTTGAAAGGGTGTGTGCAGAATGGTTCACGGAAAGCCTACAACACTGCGAGATGGGTCAGGTCGCACCACCCAGCCCACCCTACGTCAAACTCAACACCCCATTCGAATGGCTTTGCAGGACAGATCTGGCTCTAGCGCAACTGTGAAACAGTGTAACATATCGTACACTGTCCGGAGTGACAGTTCGTCGGCGTTTATTGTGGGGTGGGTTACATGAGCGCCGTCCACTTCTCCGCCTACCCTTTACGAAACGCGCTAGACGGCAGTGGCGCATGGAACGCCGTCACTGTGGACAGGAATGGCATCAGATAGTGTTTTCGGACGAGTCGAGGTTCTGTTGTTGGAAAATGATGTCCGCATTTTGGTTCGCCGTGGACAGGGGAAGCGGCATCACAGTGACTGTATTCGCACAAGACATACAATGCCATTTCAAGGACTTACGATGTCGAGTGCTATTGGGTACAAACAAAAATCACAGCCGGTGCGTGTCCAGGTCACTGTGACCAATGTAACCTACGTGAAAGGTATCCTGCGACCAACAGCCGTATCCTTTCTGCACAACATCCCAGACGCCATTTTTCAGCAAGACAATGAAATACCGCATGTTACTGCACGAAAACGTGCCTTCTTGAGGTCACAGGATGTCAGCCTTTTGCCCTGGCCCGCCACATCGCCAGACCTGCAGGCTTGTCGACAATCGAAAATGTGTGGGATATGGTGCAACGACGGGTGTAGCGCTTTGATCCAATGTCAACCACCAAATACTAACTTTGGAACCATGTGTATGCAGCATGGATGACTATACCACAAGGACCCCAATCGCGCCTTGTAAGCCTCAATGCCATCACCCGTAGAACAAGTTACCAGGGCCCGTGGCGAGACCTGTGCCTACTAGGCAACAGGACACACATTAAACCGAGGTGACTGAAATGCTGATCATGTTTGCAGACCATGCTGAAGTATACATGTCCTATGAGCATGAAAGTCGTATCTCTAGACGTTCATGGTGTTCTGCTTTTTTTTCTGAACATGACTGTGTTAATGTCATAGCTTTGGCTTCAATCAAATCTTTTATGGGTGTGTGACCGCATCATAATGTTGTTGCGGAGACCAACGTTTCCGCAACTCTTACCCAAGAGGTCTTCATCAGCGTGCCGTGTTTTCTAAAGGACCCATGCTATGTTGAGATCTTATATAGTGTTATATCATCAGGAACTAAATGTCTGCTTGTCAAGAACGTAATTCGATTTTTGATAGGACGACGGGAATGGGAAAGTACGAACTAACAATTTTTAGTTAATTTTTTTGTTTTAGTATTTAATGGCTGGAAATGGCGCATGAAGGACAAGCCGCCATTAGACCAGATCAACTGCACTTCATAAATGCATCTACATTGTGAAATTGCTCTGACACTCCATGTGACTATGTATTATATTTGTACTACCAGTGTTTGAACTGATTATCGCCTAACTAAGACCTGTTAGGCCTGACATGAAAATTAACTTGATAGTTAGAAACTAGTCGCCACCATAATAAAACGCACCTGTGATGGAACTACAACGAAGAATTTATATAGTATAATTGTCCCAAATTACATTTAGTGCTGTTGATTGAACTTACAAGACACCCTTGATTTCCTTGCATTTGCTGTTGTTCACTTCACAAATATACAGATGCAGTAGAGCACTGCAATATAAGTAGCTGATTACCCAAGGACAGACACATCCTCCTCCGTGTGAGGTTTGTGAGTGTTGGAGAGGGTAAGCAGCGAACGTCTGACGCGGCGACAGCACCGTTATTGCATAGAAATGTCGCCAGAGCAAAACAATTGAATCAATGATGCGTATTAAATCGGAAGCAGTGAAGGAATTTGGAAGTCTGTATAGGACCGGACAGTGATCCGAAATATCTGCCATTCGCTGCGAGTATTCACTGGAGCACATGGACTCTCTCATAATAAACTGACGATCTCCAGCTTTCGACTACATTTCCGAATTCGTGGTTTCCTCTCCAATGTTGCAGAAGACTGGCACTTGTAAGGAAATGTTTGATAGCGTCATAAAGTCTGGTTCCGCAACGAGTCTTTCATTCTCACACCGGATTGTCTACCTGTACTTTTCTGTGAAAGATTAATACTTGCATTGTTGTTGTTGTGGCCTTCAGTCCTGTGACTGGTTTGATGCAGCTCTCCATGCTACTCTATCCTGTGCAAGCTTCTTCATCTCCTAGTACCTACTGCAACCTACATCCTTCTGAATCTGCTTGATGTATTCATCTCTTGGTCTCCCTCTACGATTTTTACCCTCCACGCTGCCCTCCAATACTAAATTGGTGATCCCTTGATGCCTCAGAACATGTCCTACCAACCGATCCCTTCTTCTAGTCAAGTTGTACCACAAACTTCTCTTCTCCCCAATCCTATTCAACATTAGTTATGTGATCTACCCATCTAATCTTCAGCATTCTTCTGTAGCACCACATTTCGAAAGCTTCTATTCTCTTTTTGTCCAAACTAATTATCGTCCATGTTTCACTTCCATACATGGCTACACTCCATACAAATACTTTCAGAAACGACTTCCTGACACTTAAATCTATACTCTATGTTAACAAATTTCTCTTCTTCAGAAACACTTTCCTTGCCATTGCCAGTCTACAGTCTACATTCTACATTTTATATCCTCTCTACTTCGACCATCATCAGTTATTTTGCTCCCCAAATAGCAAAACTCCGTTACTACTTTAAGTGCCTCATTTCCTGATCTAGTACTTGCATGTCGCACCATTATTTGGGTCCAGATCCGTGACTGTTTTCTTGCGGTCACGTTATCTGAGCAAGCAAAATTGACACTTCAATGAGGTTTACTGAGATAACCTATGAACATGATATCCCGTTCAAGTGATAGAGACCTGGCTTCGAGTGCCGTTATGCCACGAAGTTTTAATCTACCACCAGAGATTTCCAGGCTATTTTGTAATTCTGAAAGGTACCAGTTCAGCATAGCGGGACACCAGCGGAAAAGTTAAGTTTGTATTAGTCACGGGGAATTATTTAAGCCAATAGTGTGTGGCCATGAATTCGAACCAGATTTTTGTCACCCATCTTGAACAAACTTGTTGGCGGCATAGGCTGAAGTAAGATTTCCAGCGTAATGTGACAACTATTTTTCTCTGCGTGGACTGTTTGTGTAGTGTGACGTAGTTTTAGCGTTTCTTTCACATTAATTAAAAGGAAAATATTCTATCCACATGCTGTCATATTTCTTCTCTCGGAAAGTATTCAAGAGTGTTCATATGACTGGCACATCAGAGCACTTGACATTGTGACGCTTGCGCCATAAACCGGATTGACTGCGGCAGCCAGGGTCACGCTATTGAGATAAGCTATTAATAAGTCATTCAACCATAGTAGTCCGTTCAGACACCTCACCAGTTCGTCTGCTCTTTTAGTATAGTCCATATCGAAATGGTATGTAGCATGTCAGGAATGTGGTTTGTAGGAGATGGAAAGTACTGCATGTTCACTCAAAATGTTTTTTTTTTAATCAATATTTACTTGAAACTGTTTTCACTGCACAGAAACAGTCAGCCGACGTAGATTAGCTAGCCAAGTGAGTGTTCCAAATAACTACCGGCCCCGAGAATTGGATGACTTGCTACGAATTCCACAGCTGGAATTCCTTTGTATACCATGCTGATGTAATGCAGAACACTTGAAGGGTGCCGTATAATACGTAAATCCTTAGGGTTGCATTTCCGTTTCATCTCTCACGGTACAATATACATTGTATGTCTTTCTCACTGAGAATAAAACAATTCCTGCATTACACTGCGCAATCTCGTAAAATCTAGCAGTTCATATTCTCTGCCTCTGAGGGTGTCTTGTTTTCCGTCAACGAAAGAATCTCTTCCCTTACCGTTAGACTATCTGTGAAAAGCATAGAGCAGCGTAATTTACTACTACTTGTGGCAATACACACGTGTGTGCTTATTTTTTCTGGCAGCTTCTGCATGTAGAAAATATGTGGGCTGTCGCGGAAGCGTAACAACGTACAATGCTATATATATATATATATATATATATATATATATATATATATATATAGTTAAGGCTCACCGCCAATTTGACCATCTTCTGTGCGGATGCACAAACATTGCCCGAACTCATACGGTCATCGGCGGTAAAGCCGCGAGTAAAGAGTATGATGGGCAGGGGCACTGTGAATATAGTGCGGGACAATAAGTTGCCAATATGGGTCTCACGGGAGGCGTGCCAGAGAGAAGTCCCTGGAGTCGCACTATCCTCTGTGTCCTCGGTGGCTCAGAAGGATAGAGCGTCTGCCATATAAGCAGGACATCCCGGGTTCGAGTCCCAGTTGGGGCACACATTTTCAACTGTCCCCGTTGACATATCAACGCCTGTATGCAACTAAGGGTATACATTTCATTGTAATTTCATGCTAATTCTTAACTTTAGCCCGGAAGAATATCTGGCAGATAACGGCGGAGGCACCGTAATCTGCTTGCGGATGATGCTTTTGTAGACAGGATAGTTGCAACGCTGAAAATTGCGGAAGACCTGCAGGGGACCGACACATGCAGCAGGATTTGGCAGGTCACCTTCGACACATACAAATGTGATGTGCATAAACAGATGGATCACCTGTTTTTGTATAATTACACGAGTTACTGGAAACAACAGCATCTATTAAAAAACAGAAAGTATGAGTTCGGAGCGATTTAAAGAGAAAGACCTCGCAAAATTAATCGTTCGGAAGGCACACGTCAAACAAATTCATTGGAAGAATCCTCAGGTAGCCCAACTACGAAGGAGGTTGATTGCAAAACTCTGTTCTAGGCATACTTTAGAACTCTTCATCAGTCGGTGGCCCTTATCAGATAGAATTGATGGATGAAATAAGAAAATCCAAAGAATTACAGCGCACTCCGTCACAGATCCGTTTATTAAGTACCACGGAGGTACTCACCCGCTTTAGTGGCAGCCACTATAAGAGAGGTGGTGTGTGTGACGGTGTGGTTTATTGTAAAAATTCCAAGAGCGTATGTTCCTAGAATATTCAACCAATTACTGTCTCCTCCTACGAATATCACGCAAAAAGGCCGAGAAAGTAAAACAGGGGCGATTCGAGTTATGCGAACGAATCCCAAAAATCGTTCTTCCCGCGCACCGTTTTTGGCTGGAACAGGGAATTGGGGAAGTGACAGCGTTTCTCAAGGTACCATCCGGTACACACCTTTAAGACTAAACGTGTGGATGTAGAACACTGGTGATGTTAATTTGTTCTACTATTAATACACGAACCGGCTTTCTCGGAGTCAAGTGCCCTCACTCTGACACGTGTGACTGACTTCTACTATGCAGGTGAGTACTTACCCAAGTACTAGCTATAAATTAAGGGCGTCGTTGTTGAGACCACGGCGTTCGGCTGTAGGGACATGAGCACCGAGTGGCCGTTCCTTCCCCCCTCTCCCTCTCCCCCCCTCCCCCCACCTCCTCATCAAGGCGGAGTGTACGTGCCCCCGCCAGATTGAGCCACTTAGCCGCCGCCGAACGGGGTCGCAGAGCCCGGTTATTCTGGGCGCCTCAGCTGTACCCGTCCTGCGTAGAGGAGTACACCTGCAGACGGGATCTCAATATTCAGTACACTAGTCACCAGTACCAGTGTCCCGCGCTCGTTAAGAGTTCCTAATGGTTGACACCTTGACCTGTCTGACACCAGCTTTCAGGGCAGCGTCCCTCTAGATAAGCAGTGTGATATTAGTGAAGGGTTTACTGTGCTCTCCGGACACTCCGAGAAAGCATACACTGAGTGTGAACGGGGGTAGTAGCCTAAATATTATGCAAGGTATTATTAAGTGCGTGATAGAGAGTATTTCGCTCCGTTCTTTCTTCCTCCATTTCATCATTTGATATGACAATTTCAGATGGAAAAGGAACAAAAGGTATGAATTGTAAGCCTCTGTCCGCTGCTGGATGTCTCTTACTTTGTTCTTCCTTCCATGGAACGCAAAACGAGCGTTTTACAGTCAGTGTCGAATATTTGTTACTTGTACGGGTTGTAGTGATTAAGTCTTAATTATCACTTCGGACAAATAAATGTAGGGAACTATTTGTTTGTTGGTGCATGTTCTGCAGTCATGGCACACGATGGAATCACCGCGCAACCGTACCGTGGCCAGCAGCGAGGGCATTCACAAGAAAATGGCGCAGTCCGTCGGGAAAGTGGAGTAGTTGCATTTTTTTTTTCGTACATTTGAAGGGCAACAACTCTGCAACAATCCGTAGGATTAAATGAGACATTGTGGTCGGTCAAGTCTTACTGACGAAGAACTAAATGGTAGAGCACCTCTCTGCGGAGAACCGCGAATCACAAGAGGAGTGGAGAAAGAACGTTGTGCTGTGAGATCGATGTCTCACAATCGAAACAGTAGTTGAAGTGCAAGACAGTTATGGGTCGCCGGCCGCTGTGGCCGAGTGGTTGTAGGCGCTTCAGTCCGGAGCCGCGCTGCTGTTACGGTCGTAGGTTCGAATCCTGCCTCGGGCATGTATGTATGTGATGTCCGTAGGTTAGTTAGGTTTAAGTAGTTCTAAGTCTAGGGGACTGATGACCTCAGATGTTATGTCCCATAGTGCTTAGAACCATTTCAGTTATGGGTCAGTTTTCATCATCTTGCACGAACCGTCGAACCGAAGCAGCAGCGGAAATGTTCCATCTATGTCAGGCGAATCCAGACGATTCCTCTAGCCACCTAAACAGTCCAGAGGAGTACTCTTAGTACCAACATGACCTCAACGAAAAAGGAACAAAGCAAGCATAGGAAACGTATGGATTCGCCATCGGGCGCGGTGATGCTGTGTTATGTGACAGCTATTTTTTAGGTGCTAACATATTATTTCAAGGGACAAACCGGCACATGAGCACAGTAACGAAATCTCAAAACGTGGCGTTGTCAGGAGCCGCTCCATGATTACGTCGCAGCATATTATTCACACTGAGCTCTCAAATTTTGCCTCCCCCCCCCCCTCAAATTGTCCTCACACTGCAGCCAGTTACTCCTTCCTCTTTCCTCGTATAGAAAAACCATTGCGTGGCAGCCTGTTTTGCAATGATGATGTGATTTCTGAGGTTGAAAGTTTCCCGAACAGTCAAAAGTGCAGACTCCCAGAACCAAGGTCTTCATCAAATCCGATTTTTTCGACGTCACGATTAAAGCTTTATGACTACCTCAGGAGAAAACTGCTAAAAATTCGTGGTACGAAACAATTGTTTTTCTTACACGTTTACTGCAGAAGTAAGTCGACAAAGGAAGCAGTAGCCGAGTATCGGCTACTAACGGGACAAGATTGGCTAACCCGAACATGGAAACAGGATAGGAGTACTCTCCAGAAATCAAAGTCCTTTTTAGAAAATCGGTGTTATGGATCCAGGTCATCTGCTGATAAACACATGTTTGGATACAAAAGCAAGGAAGAAATCCAAAATCTGCAAATTTTACTCGGACAGCAGAAATTATATGCTTTAATTTTTTCGAACGTTTGCTTCAATATTACTTTTAATTCCGAAAGTTATTATGTACATATGCAAATTTTACTGGGATGCCAATGCTGTTTGTTATAATTTTTCTGTAACTTACGTTTTATCATTATTATTTTCAAAATAATTATGTATGATGGTATTAACACTTTTATGTAGATATGAAGTGAGATCCTAAAAGCATCATGTATTAATTTCTAATAGAGCCATATGTAAGAACAACAACAGCAAAATGTTCACTTCATTCCATACATTTTCTTTACATGAAGTATGTATACACGGTCGATAATGAGCCGATCGCTTAGTTTGTAGAAGCTCGAATAAGGTGTCTTATTCATACTGTAGGAAGTGTAAGTCGTATTTCATCCTTTTTCAGATAGTTCAACATTAATGGTTGAGTTTGGAAAGGCAAAATTTATAAAGTTTTGCAGTGAGCAGTAGTTTCTTCACCAGCTTGTCTCCAAAGTTAGTTTTCAATAACCGCTCACGTATGCAGATTTGTTCTCCAGGGGAGCACGGCGTGCAGCTGGGTGCCGTTCGGAAGCTCATCTACGGGGCGCAGCCTGTCCGGGCCACTTCGGACTGTCAGTCGTTATCAGCCGACAGCTAGCTGCCGGGCCGTGTGGTTGCGTACAGGCAGAGTAACGCGCTTCCCAGTGCAGACTTCCGGACATTGTGCAGAGAACACAAACATGCTACAGTGGAGTCAAAAATTTATCTGTAAGAGAGAATAACAGAAAATGGCAAGAGACAAAGTAAACTGCAGCAGTAGCAGAGAACCTCACGCCCGCAGTATAAGAAAGGAGTCCTACATCTTTTAAATAGGCACATAAGTCGGTGACTGCAAAAAAACAACCGTAGTACACCCATTCTGCTTCATTCATGTACACACTTTTGGTGCTGTCAGTGAGTATACTACATCATCAGTTTTACTACATGATGCCGTAAAGACATCTACCGATCCTGTTTTGCAATGTGGAACACTGGAACACCCTGTACCAGGTCAGGGAGGGATTGCAGACCCGAGGCAGGATTCGAACCTGTGACCGTAGCGGTCGCGCGGTTCCAAACTGTAGCGCCTAGAACCGCTCGGCCACTCCGGCCGGGGGGGGGGGGGGGGGACTGATGACTTCAGATGTTAAGTCCCACAGTGCTCAGAACCATTTGAACCATTTTTGAACTTATGGACGTGAATCTGACCTTAAATGTGCAGCCAAATCCACTATAGCTGTCTACAGAGGTTTCAGCTGCCTCAGGAGAAGCTGTTTCTCCATTACATGTACAACGCAGTCTGAGGCCCTTTGTTCTGTATGCCAGACACCGTCACTGGTACGGTAATGTAACGGCTCCGCAGGAGCAAATAGAAATTAACACGTCAGTGTTAGAACGTGCGTAACATCGTGGATACGACAGCGGAGTATTACGAAACAGATGGCGCTCACAACTTACTTATATCGAGTGGGTGGAGGATAACACTGGAATTACTTCGTGAATGCCGATTATATCGAAGGACCTGTAATCTTGAAGACTACGTGTGACTTTGTATACAGGATGCCCCATTTATCTAGATCACCCTAAATAACTGTTTGTCCAGATGGAAACTACAAAATATTTCAAGCAAATGTTCTTTAGCTGTTAGTGGAACATCGATCAGCATGATTGCCACGTTGTAGCATTGTTTTTTTACAAAGATGTGAACAGCGGTATGAATTTTTTAAATGGCACACTGAATTTTTAATTCGGTAATTCATTTCCTCTCCTAAAGACATATTCAAAAAATTTATCACAGTGTACCATTCACTGAAAACGTCATTAATTACATAACACAACATTAACGTTGACGCTCCCAGCGCTTACTGCAGGTACTCGGGGTAATGGAATGCATCCACGTGCTGACGTTGACAGTGTGTAACAACAACAACTGTACATTTAATTATTTTTTCTTCTGATTTTAGCTAAATTAGTGTAAGCAAGGTTTTAATTTCATTTCTTTTTCTTGTCATGTCGTTATGTTAAAGACACTGTAAACACATTTCGATGTAAATTTTAATATTTATGTTAAATTTCAAGTAATATAATAGAAATGAAGTTTAAATACTGTTGGGAATATTGTAAGATGTGAAAGTTGTAATTGTACGCCTGGTCCATACGTAGGCAATGTATTAGGATATGTGGAATGTAAAACCTTTGGTGAATACCCTATCTGTAGGGGAGCGGTAAAAGGTGGATGGCAGGCGAGCGCGGGAAAATGCACACGGGCGCGGCACGGCATAACGGGCTCAGCCAGTCAGTCGGAGTTGGGCACCGATCTGAGGAACACGTTCCGGATCGAGGAGGCTATCCTGGAAAAAGTGGTTTCATTTGAGCATCGGATGTGCCGTTTCCGACGACTATACAGCATGGCTATATCCAATAGGCACTGAATTGAAAAGGATTACAACGCCAAGAAGAAGCAAAGTGCCGATACAGCCAGAGCCATAGCTGTGATTGTACGTGTGCTGTGCGCCTCGCCATCTCACTGCCCGCCAACCGCCGCATCGACTTGCACAGGTCAATTCTTTACAAGTGTATCCGTATGGACCAGTGTTAAATTTGTTCCTAACTGTTCAATAATAACTTGACTTTTACCAGAATTGCCCTATTAATTAATTATCCTAATCACTAACCTGGACAGGGCCCTTTCCGCATGTTGTGCAATCCGAGTGTCCCGAAATGAAGATTCAAAATTCATGTTAATAAGAATTACGTGCAGAACTATCTATGCTAGAAAGATATTTAAAGAACTTTGTTGCTAATGAGTATTTTGATAAATAATAGACCCGACCAAATTTGAAGATAATGTTGAAAGTGGTTTAGTAATGAAGTTTAATTAATCAGAGACAAAAAAATAATGGTAGTTAAATGAGGAATTAATAAGACAAAAAGAATAGTAAATCACATTTTGTAAATCTTGTATGCTTCATGTTTCAATAGTTAATAGTTTCAACACAGTGACCATAACAGTTTCAGGGTCCCCCCCCCCCTTTTCATTCTTTTCATTTCTATTCATTTAAATGCTAAAGTGCACTAAACTGATTTGATCTGCAAAGTGAAAGCCAATATAAAACCTAAATTTATCAGTGTTTTTTCCTTATTGAAATAGACATTGTATGTGTGTTTCAAAAGTGCTATTTCTAGGGTAACCTATGCCCGATTTCAGTCTGATCAATAGACAAAACGCAGTTAGTACTAATCATTGTAGTGTAATGTTGTATATTTGTAGCTTGTCCAAATCAGTACAGAAAAGGAATATACTAGTTCAGTAGATTTTTCTGGTTCTAAAATTTTCCATATAATGCAGTATTACTACGTGTGGTTATGTTTGTACGTACATCCACTTGTACAAGGAAAAAACTCACGTAATGCCTAATTAGGCTGGAGACCGTATTATTAATAATTGGTAGCATCTGCTGTGTAGGTTTCTTGTCCGTATTAACGTGTAGTTGCACTTTATACTAGCTTGTCGTATCATTGTTGTTACTGACTGGGTATAAGTCCGATTTTGCTTCCATTCAGGTACACGCGGTCATCATATTTAATAAAATCCTTTCTTATAAGGTGAAGCCCGTCAACTTATCATAGTACAGGCTTTAGATAGTTAACGTACGCAAGAGCGGAGACATTACAAGTGGACAAATGTAAATATAAGTAGAATGCACACCAGTCATTCCATCGTCAGTTGAAGAGTTGAGCGAGTAGAATGTACACCACCGAAGAGAAGGTAGAAATGCTACTCAACTATGGGGAATGTAAGTTAGCAGAACAGTAATTTCAATACTGTGTCCTTATGTACGGGTACATTTACAACAGTAGTTTAGTCCTTTTAAATACTGTTGTGTAGAGTAGGCTAACAGTAAAGGCTGTCCTTCCCACAAACTGCATCGACATAACGTTTTATTGCTGTTGTTGAAGGTATGAGAAATGCTACGCAGGCAGCGGAACTGTACAGGGAGCGATATCCTGACAAGAACCCACTTTGCCGACGGATGTTTTCTCGTTTTGTTCCGACGTTTCAGGAAAGGGGAAGTTTCAACCCACGACAACGCAATCGTCGTAGCACTCGCGCAGACGAAGCTGCCGAGTTTTCTGTTCTCGCTATGAATCCACATGTGAGCACACGACAACTTGAACACGAGTTTGGCACAGCAGTGAATCCTCGCCAACCCGAGCTTCTCCAATATTCTATTTACCGATCAATGTTCCCTCTTAAACAAAGGACAGGTAAATACAAGGAACATGCATTATTGGTCCAGCGACAACCCATGATGGCTTAGACAGGTGGAACACCAGCGTCAGTCTGGCGTGAGACGCTCGGTACTACAATTATTGGCCCTTGTTTCATCAATGGTAGTGTAAACGGCACAGCGTTTGCTAACTTCCTCAGACGAACTCTTCCTCCTCTTCTGGATGAAGTGCCGCTAAGAACCAGAATGCTTATGTGGTATCAACACGATGGATGTCCAGCGTGTAATGCCTTGCGTGCTCGTCGTGTTCTGAACCGAAGGTATCCTGCCAGATGGATTGGTCGAGGACGAACAGTTACTTGCCCTAATAGGTCTCCTGATCTAAATCCTCTGGACTTTTTTTTTTGGGGGGGGGGGGGATGCATTGAAGACGTTGTCTATCGCGATATTCCAAAAACTCCAGAGGACATGCAGGAACATATCGTGCTTGCTTGTAATTCTCTTCAGCAGGCAACACTGGAAGCAGCAAATAATTCTTTCATGCAACGAGTGCAACAGTGTATCTGTGTCCAGGGTCACCACTTCGAGCACCTTTGAATGTTCTACTCCTTGGTAATGGTACAGGAGAGTCAAAGTCGATTTCATGTTTTTACATGGTTTTCATTTGTGTTCTGACAACTCCAACAAGTGGACGAGTTTGTGATGCCAGGCTCAAAGTCATTGTTGTGTTAGGTAATTAATAACGTTGTGTTTCAGTGAATGGTACACTGTGATACATTTTGCAATAGATCTTTAGGAGAGGGAATGAATTACCGAATAAAAAATACTGGGTGCCATTTAAAAAGTCATACCACTGTTTATATCTTTGTAAAAAAAAGAAAGCTACAACGAAGGCAAGCATGCTGATTGATGTCCCAGGGATGGCTAAGGAACATTTGCTTGAAACATTTTGTAATTTGCATCTCGACAAACAGTTATTTAGGGTGGTCAAGATAAATGGGACATCCTGTGTACCAAATACTTAATAATTTACTGTGCTAAAGTTTGTTTTGCTTGAAATTATTTTCATTATTGCAATTTTTAAATGTCTGTTGTCGACCCGAGGCAAGAATTTTATCGTAAAGTTAGAAGTGTGCTCTTCAACTACAGTGCACAGGCCAGCAACCTTCCAGTCGCTCCAAACCATTGTTAGGAACGCAATTGACGTATACTGTGCTCAGCATGAAAATAATAGTTGTTCAGGAGAACGGTGCAGTATTTGAAAGAACGCAACGATTTAGCATCTACAGTAATAAGTCGTGTCATATAAAAATTGCAACGTTGGATGCAAGATATATCCAGGCAAAATCTTTGTTATAATCGCTCGTGCCTGAAGTACAACAAAGATTGTGGCTAACTGGAGACAATATGGCGAGCTTTCGTATCTGTACGAAACGAGGCGTGAAGATATTGTAGAATCTTCTCCAAGAATTACTCACGACTGCAGTTCAGCTTAAAGGTAAGAATTTATACACTACTTTTATCTTTAAAATGTCACTGGAGAGAGAGAGAGAGAGAGATCCTTTCTGAAGTAACATAGCGATTGTTTTGTAGTAACGTGCGTAAGTAACACTTTCGCAGATAGATTTAGTAAATTTTGAATTTTGTCTGTCAGTTCATGTTTTGTTTGGTAATTTTAATAAGAAAGAAGTAAAACTATCTGTCAGACAAGAAAGTCGTCACAAATTTCAAATACTGACTTGGATATTTTTTCAAGTTTTACACAAATACGTAAATTAACAGGTTTAAACGTGTAATTTCATTTGTATGCGAATAACTTAATTAATTTGGCTGCAAAAGTAAATAGTGTTACTTGTGACGTTCATCTTATCCTTCTCGTGAAGTAAAATGGTAATATTGCATGGAAAGTTTCAGTAAGCAATTTACGAACTTTTTCCCTTCAGGATCGGCGACCTATTTCTTTAGGCACTCTTCAGTAAGAAAATGCATAAAGTAAATTGGTACTAGTGTCCCGGTTGTAAATACTGATGTTCTTCAGTGGAAATTACTGAGTTACAGCTAAGGTAAGGAGTGAACGGCTAGTGAAAAGTGATTGTTTCTTTGTAGAACGACCCCAAAAAATCCACTAAACGCTTCGGATAGCATCGATAGCCTTTGGAATAGTCTAAAACCTATGAAAACACTGTTCACTTTCATTCAAAATTTGTACCAATGAACTAAATTCACGAAAGAGTATAGTTGCAGCACCGTGAGTTCGCTGTGAAGTGCTAATTTCGCTTCGGCGAACCTGTTCAGCGGCTGCAATGTGGCTTTCATAAGCGTTTCAAGGTTCAGCCGCGATATCCAATTCCTGCTCGAGGAACAATATCCAGCTGCGAAAGAAACTTCTGTGCAACTGCCAGTGCAGCGAATCAAAGGTCAATCGGCCTTCGGATAACCGCGTGAACTTCCGAGAACATCGAACGAGTGCGTAGCAGTTTACAGACTAACCCTCGTCGCTCGTTATGGAACTCGGCTTCCAATAAGATGGCGCGACATGGCACACATGCAGCGAGACTTAAGTTCTTCTTGGAGTGTTTGGCAAACGCGTAATTTCCAGCTGCGCTTGTGTTGAGAGGCCGCTTCCCTCTCCCAATTTCACCGTGCCAGAGTTTTACCGTTGGCGTTATTTGATGGCACAATGTATTCCGACCGCCAGAGAAGCTTCCAGCAATTAAAAGATCGAACTGACAATGGAATTTCAGAATTCCTCCAACAGTTACGAAAGATGTGGTAAAAACTGGGTGAAACGCCTCAAGTGTTGTCTAGCCACGAATGGTGGTGATTTCTCCGAAGTACGATTACGTAGTACTTCACAAGTACACTTGAAAAAATGTTGTATCTTGCGTAAAATGTTTAACTTTATTTCGCTATTAGTTTGTGTGTTGCTCAAATTTTAAATCGTCAAAATGCTGTGTGTATCAAAAAGAATTATGTGATTTAAAAAAAAAATCGTATCTGTTATGTTATTAGCCGGCCGCGGTGGTCTCGCGGTTCTAGGCGCGCAGTCCGGAACCGTGCGACTGCTACGGTCGCAGGTTCGAATCCTGCCTCGGGCATGGATGTGTGTGATGTCCTTAGGTTAGTTAGGTTTAAGTAGTTCTAAGTTCTAGGGGACTGATGACCACAGCAGTTGAGTCCCATAGTGCTCAGAGCCATTTGAACCATTTGTTATGTTATTTGAGACATGTGCGTGGACACCGTACTGTTAGAAAATGCAAACACTCGAATTACACATGGTTCCCGCTAGGTAGCAGCAGTGTGCACGCCCTTCCATTCTAGTAAAAATTGTGTCGGGACAACACAGAGCGTTTCGTGTTCTGTTTTGCGCAGTGCGGGTCCGTAATAAATGTTCAGCGTGACTTTCGTACTAGGTATGGTGTGGATCTTCCTACAGTGTGGAGAATTAGACGATGGCATGAACAATTCCGACAAACAGGTTGTTGGTGTAAAGGAAAATCGCCTGGCCGTCCCCAAGTGTCTGAAACAGACGCCGAACTCATCCGCCATAGTTTCACAAGCAGTCCGCAGAAATCCATTCGCCGTGTACTTCGACTGCTCTAGCATGTCCCCGATGTCCGTCTGGTGTGTGTTGCGTCCACGTTTACGCCCGAAACCATACAAAATTCAGCTACTGCAAGCTCTTCGTGAAGGTGACAAACAACAAAGTGCGGAGTTCTGTAAATTCTTTCTTGGCAAGATGGAAGACAGTTTTGTACCACGCTTAGTATTTAGTGACGAGGCAACATTCCATTACAATTCAAAGGTGAACCGCCATAATGTGAGAATGTTGGGTACGGTACAACTCAAAAGTTGTACAACATGAGGGGGACTCTCCAAAATTTCATGTGTTTTGTGTATTTTCACGGGAAAAGTATGGTCTGTTTTACTTTGCCGAGAACACTGTTACAGTGTTCTCATGCTTGAGAACTTTGATTCCGCCCTGTTGGAGACTGATTCGGACGACTTTATTAACTAACAGGATGAGGGACCGTCACACTGGCATCTGGAAGTGCGGGAACATTTAAATCAAAGGATTGCTGAACGATGGATCGGTCGCACTGGACCAAATGATTCAGCCATACATTAGTGGCCTCCGAGGTCACCGGGCTTGACTGTATGTCATTATTTTTTGTGGTCATTTATATAAGACCTGTTTATGTGCCTCCGTTACCAACAACAATGCATGAACTGAAACATAGCGTAACAGCATCTGTGGAAGCTGTAACTCAAGACATACTCGCTGGAGTGAGGGAACGATCTGAATACCGCAGTGAGATATGCCGTGCATCTCCAGGGGGCATTTTGAACACACATGAGAAGGTATGAAAAAAACTTTTTGAGTTTCCCGTTCATCAAAAACAAAATACATTATAAATGTTTATTAGTTTCAGAAATAGAGACGTGCCGAACCGGATGATTCTTTTCGATACACCCTGTATTGTGAAATGCCCTAGAGAAGTGGTGGATCCCGTTCTACTGACATCGAATTTTGATTTCATCAACAAAGTAGTTTCATTGGACGCATTTCAGGAATTTTACGGTATCTCATATCGGCCGACCGAAATTTCTTCTCTGTTGTCGGGTGGTAAGTTCCGCGAGTTACGGCACTTATCGCGCAGGTATCAGCTTTCAGCCCTCGATGTGAACGCCGCAGCGCGGTGCACTAGAGCGATATCGGAAGCGCCTGTCGCCGGAGGTGCAGCTACGCCCCGACGCGGTCGCCAGTCGCCGGCGGCGGCGCCCCAGCCTGGCGCCAGGAATTCAATTCCCGGCGCCACTTGCGGCCGCTATCGGTCCACCTCGGCCACGGGCCGCAGGCAGCGCATTCCTGGCCGCGATCTGCAGGCGCAGCGCGCCGTGATTCATTGCGCAGCCGGTGCTGAGCGCCGGCAGCTGCCGGGAAATAAAGCAAGCTGCATAAGCTTACCATACGTCCTCTTTCTCCCGGACGCTTCCTCTTCTTAAGGAAAGAAAATATGTCCGGCCGGATTTCGTAAATATCTACAAAATCCGAACATTTTAAGTTTGGCTTTACGGTGAATGTACGCTACTGGCCATTAAAATTGCTACACCAAGAAGAAATGCAGATGATAAACGGGTATTCATTGGACAGATATATTAGAAGTGACACGTGATTACATTTTCACGCAATTTGGCTGCATAGTTCCTGAGAAATCAGTACCCAGAACAACCACATCTGGCCGTAATGACGGCCTTGATACTCCTGGGCATTGACTCAAACAGAGCTTGGATGGCGTGTACAGGTACAGCTGCCCATGCAGCTTCAACACGATACTACAGTTCATCAAGAGTAGTGACTGGCGTATTGTGACGAGCCAGTTGCTCGGCCACCATTGACCAAACGTTTTCAATTGGTGAGAGATCTGCAGAATGTGCTGGCCAGAGCAGCAGTCGAACATTTTCTGTATTCAGAAAGGCCCGTACAGGACATGCAACATGCGGTCGTGCATTATCCTGCTGAAATGTAGGGTTTCGCAGGGTTCGAATGAAGGGTAGAGCCACGTGTCGTATCACATCTGAAATGTAACGTCCACTGTTCAAAGTGCCGTCAATGCGAACAAAAGGTGACCGAGACGTGTAACTAATGGCACCCCATACCATCACGCCGAGTGATACGCCAGTGTGGCGATGACGAATACACGCTTCCAATGTGCGTTCACCGCGAGGTCACCAAACACGGATATGACCATCATGATGCTGTAAACAGAATCTGGATTCATCCGAAAAAATGACGTTTTGCCATTCGTGCACCCAGGTCCGTAGTTGAGTACACCATTGCAGGCGCTCCTGTCTGTGATGCCGCGTCAAGGGTAACCGCAGCAATGTTCTCCGAGCTGATAGTCCATGCTGCTGCAAATGTCGTCGAACTGTTCGTGCAGAGGTTTGTCGTCTTGCAAACGTCCTCATCTGTTGACTCAGGGATCGAGACGTGGCTGCACGATCCGTTACAGCCATGCGAATAAGATGCCTGTCATCTCGACTGCTAGTGGTACGAGGCCATGGGGATCCAACACGGCATTTCGTATTACCCTCTCGATCCCACCGATGCCATATTTTGCTAACAGTCATTGGATCTCGACCAACGCGAGCAGCAATGTCGCGATACGATAAACTGCAATCGCTATAGGCTACAATCCGACCTTCATCAAAGTCGGAAACGTGATGGTACGCATTTCTCCTCCTTACACGAGGCATCACAACAACTTTTCACCAGGCAACGCCGTTCAACTGCTGTTTGTGTATGAGAAATCGGTTGGAAACTTTCCTCATGTCAGCACGTTGTAGGTGTCTCCACTGGCGCCAACTTTCTGTGAATGCTCTGAAAAGCGAATCACTTGCATATCACAGCATCTTCATCCTGTCGGTTAAATTTCGCGTCTGTAGCACGTTATATTCGTGGTGTAGCAATTTTAATGGCCAGCTGTGTAATAAATATCGAATGAAATAAGTTTACTCTTACCAGTCACTGTTTATTTATATGCATAACTCATTTCGAAGGTTTAAACCTCCATCATTAGATGGATTTATACATGTTACTATGACGTAAGTATATGTTGAGTTACGATTTTGGGGTAACTTGTGGCATTTTTCCAGTGGTCAAAGTTTACATGTGATGTATTACGACAGAGAAAGGAGCCTCTAACCACTAGAGACGGTGCCATAATTTGCGCCAAAATCGTAACGCAAAACACACATATTTCATAATAACACATGTAAATCCATCTGATGATGGAGGTTTAAACCTTCGAAACGCGTTGTGGATATATATTGAACAGGCAAAGAAATTGGTACACATGTCCAATACTGTGTAGGGCAACTGCGAGAACGCAGATGCGCCGCAACACGACGTGGCACGAACTCGACTGATGTCTGAAGTAGTACTGGAGAGAACTGACACCTGAATACTGCACGGCTGTCCATAAATACCTACGAGTGCGAGAGGGTGGAGATCTCTCCTGAACAGCATGTGGCAAGGCACCCCAGATACGCTCAATAATGTTCATATCTGGGGAGTCTGGTGGACAGCGAAAGAGCCGCTCCGTGGCAATCATGAACATGTGGGAGTCGAATTTTCCTGCTGGAATTGCCCAGGTCCGTCGGAATGCACAATTGATAAGAATGGATGCAGGCGCAGCTCGCGGTCGTGCGGTAGCGTTCTCGCTTCCCGCGCCCGAGTTCCCGGGTTCGATTCCCGGCGGGGTCAGGGATTTTCTCTGACTCGTGATGACTGGGTGTTGTGTGCTGTCCTTAGGTTAGTTAGGTTTAAGTAGTTCTAATTTCTAGGGGACTGATGACCATAGATATTAAGTCCCATAGTGCTCAGAGCCATTTGAACCAATGGATGCAGGTGATCAGACAGGATGCTTACGTACGTGTCACCCGTCAGTCGATCTGGACGTATCAGCGGTCCCCAACTGCAGCGCTGTTCACTGCCTGTTTACATATCTCTGTCTTTCAATACGCACACCTATACCAGTTTCTCTGGAGCTTCAGTGCAAATTAACAGTGGCTGGTAATAGTAAATTGTTTCATTCGATCTACAAAGTCTCTTCGTTTTTGGGTTCCAAGGAAAAAATACGAGTTTTGAATAAAATAAAGCAGTCGTCTCTGTAATTGATCGTAAATAAATGCAACTGCAATACTTTTAACAAAAAGTCTATCTTTGATTTTGTAAGTTTATTTTTGTGGGTTTGGCGATATCCCATAGTATAAAATATCTATACAACTCACTGAAAGGGCGTTTATAATGACAAGCTGTGCGTCAAAGTATCCGAAGTGATGGGCGAGACTTCTTGCAGGATGATACAACGCAGAGATATGAATACCTGCAACGTAACAGCCACACGTCGTAATATCCTGCTCGTAGTCGCTATTTGAACACCTAAAATATCTTTCGGATGAGGCAGTGTGGCTATTGTTTCCAAATCTACGAGAGAATTTTTGTCATGAAACTATTCACTATGTTTGTAGAACAACTGCAAGAAATGACGTCTTCAGTGAACGAGGACTTGGTGGGAAACTTTCCTAAAATATTAAGAGATGCGACCTCCTGCAACCTGTTTGTTCGGTGGCTGGTGTCTTTGGTACTACAATGGTTCTTTGGAGATTTTTGGCGGTATAGTGTCGGTGTCAAAACAGGAATAGCAGTAATAATACGTAAGACGGACTGACAGCCAAATAAACAGTGTGTGGAAGCCGCTTCAGAATATGATGTCAATTTCGTGTGAACATTTGTGAGGAGTGGAAGTGCACTACTGGAAGTATGACTAGGAGTACATGTTGCCTCTTTATCGCGAGGGTATTATCAGTTCACATAAAACCCAGCAAATTAAGCAATATTTATCGAAATAAGATCCACTATAAAGAAATACAGGACGTAGAAATTGTTGATGCAATAAAATCGATGGAGTAATGATATCTACAAAGAGCTGCGAGAGCTAAGTAACTGGTAAGCGGCCAGCTAGACAATCGTCTGTTGTCCAAGTGAAGCGGGGAGGCTGGTTCGCTAGAGAGGAGCAGTAGGCGACGGGATCGCGAACGATTCTCAAAACTAGTTTGTGAAGCAATTTTTGATAACGGGAGAAACAACCAAGAAAAAGATCGGAAATTAACTTATAGAGTGGTCGAGGGCCGCATTCTCAACTAGAACCTACGAAAGACGATATACTGGTTTCTAGAATACGTAACACCTAAAAAAAGGTAAATAAAATGTAACCTGTCCAAAAAAAGACAAAACTCTGCAGTGCGTAAATAATGGGTTAATTTCTATTGTCAGAAGGCATCTAGAATTTCTATACAATACTATTATTCAAGTATTTCTGTGTAATGTGCCTCAATTTTTCGGTCGTGCTCCCGGGCACCATTACCTCCATATGCGATATTTTGGTTGTTAACATTACGCTCATCTTGAAGTCTGGATTCAGTTTCGAGTGTTCAAGCGTTCCTATTTATTCGCTGAGATGCCAAACTACTTGACGCAAAGCTTTACAACGGAATAAAATTCGCATAAAATTTGATGACAGGTATCTTGATTTCGCATTCAGGACGAAAAAAAATCGTATGAACTTCTACGCGGAAGCTCTCCCGGTTCATCAGGTCGTCTGCGAGTCTTATATTCAACGAGCGAGGTGCCGCACTGATTAGCACACTGGACTCGCATTCGAGAAGACGACGGTTCAAACCCCTTCCGGCTATCCTGATTTCTGTATTCCGTGATTTCCCTAAATCACTCCAGGCCAATGTCGGGAAGGTTCCTTTGAAAGGGCACGGCCGACTTCCTTCCCCATCCTTCCCTAACCCGACTGGGCCGATGACTTCGCTGTTTGGTCCCCTCTACCCAAATAAACCAATCAACCACAGCTTCTCTGGCTAGCACCTTAATTATTACAGCAATCCATGGGAAGAACAGAAAAAAGAGACAAAATTAATACGTCGCAGATCTGTCAGTCTGTTGAAGGAGGGCTTGCCAATGATACTCGATAAATCGTTCTTATATAGTGAGTGTGATTTGTGCGACATTAAACTGGTGCGGAATTTCACGGATTCCTCCCATTCGTAAATACAAATAATTTCCAAAACAGCTGTCATCACCGCCATCTGTTGGTTCTAGCGTTGTCAGCAAATAGGCTTGTTACTAGACGAGAGCAGTCCCGATGTCTTTCAGCGAAGACGTGTTCAACTTCCGTGGCATCATTGGACATACACTATTCTTCCCGAAAAAAGCCCCGTACAGAAGCTCTTGTCCGTCACATTGACAGGCACAAGGATTCTCATGGATGACATCTCGATCAGTGACCTCTAACACTTCCCCTCAACAGATGCCTGCAAATTTTTTGAACCGTCCACATAGCCACGAGCGTTAACACGCCGCTGCCGACATTCGGAGAGGTGCGTCGGCCGCAGATCGAATCCGCCCAACGGATTAACGATGAGGGGCCATTGTACTATTATGTAGTTTTTAGGCGTTTTCCCATATCCGCCTAAGCCAATACTGAGCTGGTACGAACGGCTGGCTCTGAGCACTATGGGACTTAACATCCACGGTCGTCAGTCCCCTAGAACTTAGAACTACTTAAACCTAACTAACCTAAGGACAACACACAACTCCCAGCCATCACGAGGCAGAGAAAATCCCTGACCCCGCAAAGGGTACGAACGACTCACCTCAGTTACACGATTCACAGACATTTATAACAAATCTGCAAAATGTCACATGGGATAGTCCTAGACGCGGAGAGCTGGGATGCACAAATTCCGTCCTATGGTGGAGTGGGTGGTGGTAGGGAAGGGGCGGCAACAATAAGTACATCCGGTCACTATCTACCACTGTCTGTGCCATATCTGGAAATTTCAACATACCGATGAAGGTCGAGGAAAAGAAGAATAGATATACGCTTTTCTCAAGAATGTAGTGATTTACAGAACTTCTACTCCAGTTGTTTGAGAAATGCGATAAATTCTCAATGCATTTATCCTTTCGCAGGTTAATACTCAGCAAGCCACGCAACGGTGTGTGGCGGAGGGCACTTTACGTGCCACTGTCATTACCTCCCTTTTCTGTTCCAGTCGCGTACAGTTCGCGGGAAGAACGACTGTCGGAAAGCCTCCGTGTGCGCTCGAATCTCTCTAATTTTACGTTCGTGATCTCCTCGGGAGGTATAAGTAGGGGGAAGCAATTATTCGATACCTCATCCAGAAACGCACCCTCTCGAAACCTGGACAGCAAGCTACACCGCGATGCAGAGCAACTCTCTTGCAGAGTCTACCACTTGAGTTTGTTAAACATCTCCGTAACGCTATCACGGTTACCAAATAACCCTGTGACGAAACGCACCGCTCTTCTTTGGATATTCTCTATCTCCTCCGTCAACCCGATCTGGTACGGATCCCACACTGTTGAGCAATACTGAAGTATAGGTCGAACGAGTGTTTTGTAAGCCACCTCCTTTGTTGATGGACTACATCTTCAAAGGACTCTCCCAATGAATCTCAACCTGGTACCCGCCTTACCAACAATTAATTAACTTCATTTCGTTCCGCACGCATACTCCCAGATATTTTACAGAAGTAACTGCTACCAGTGTTTGTTCCGCTATCATATAATCATACAATAAAGGATCCTTCTTTCTATGTATTCGCAATACATTACATTTGTCTATGTTAAGGGTCAGTTGCCACTCCCTGCACCAAGTGCCTATCCGCTGCAGATCTTCCTGCATTTCGCTGCAATTTTCTAATGCTGCAACTTCTCTGTATACTACAGCACCATCCGCGAAAAACCGCATGGAACTTCCAACACTATCTACTAGGTTATTTGTATATATAGTGAAAAGCAGTTGTCCCATAACACTCCCCTGTGGCACGCCAGAGGTTACTTTAACGTTTGTAGACGTCTCTCCATTGATAACAACATGCTGTGTTCTGTTTGCTAAAAACTCTTCAATCCAGCCACACAGCTGGTCTGATATTGCGTAGGCTCTTACATTATTTATCAGGCGACAGTGCGGAACTGTATCGAACGCCTTCCGGAAGTGAAGGAAAATAGCATCTACCTGGGAGCATGTATCTAATATTTTATGGGTGTCATGAACAAATAAAGCGAGTTGGGTCTCACATGATCGCTGTTTCCGGAATCCATGTTGATTCCTACAGAGTAGATTCTGGGTTTCCATAAATGACATGATACGCGAGCAAAAAACAAGTTCTAAAATTCTACAACAGATCGCCGTCAGAGATATAGGTCAATAGTTTTGCGCATCTGCTCGACGACCCTTCTTGAAGACTGGGACTACCTGTGCTCTTTTCCAATCATTTGGAACCTTCCATTCCTCTAGCGACTTGCGGTACACGGCTGTTAGAAGGGGGATGTCCTCAGTGATGTGGTAGGTTCGGTCGTGTTCGATGTTCAGTTATAAAATGTACACCACCCTTGTCGATAAAACAGTTATTCACGTACTCGACTTTACTTAGCGCAGTCGACGTCACTGGGCGTTCTGGCCCGCTTTCGCTGTGTCACTCGCTCACGTTGAGTCACTCCACTGCAAACGCAGTCGAAGCTCCATTTCACTCCATTTACCTCATTATTCCAGGGTCCATCGGTCAGCTAGCGACACGTAACGCACTTTTCGGTGACTAATCGTCCTGCGGAAGTCGCTTTCTGCAGCCTACTCCCTACTAGTGATTTTGTGTGGAATGTACTTGGTGTTATTACTAAACACACAATGATACTGAACTTGCTATTGGAGCAACGTTCGTAATAAAATTAAAAAAAAAATACACCGAATATTTTGTATTGCAGCCTGGAGGAGTCCTTTGTTAGTGGTTTCGTATGAAAGGGAAACGTTTTCTTGTAGCAGACACAGAAACTGAGAGACTTATGGCAGACTTCATGGCTGATTTGCAACAG
This sequence comes from Schistocerca nitens, assembly GCF_023898315.1. Taxonomy (NCBI): domain Eukaryota; kingdom Metazoa; phylum Arthropoda; class Insecta; order Orthoptera; family Acrididae; genus Schistocerca; species Schistocerca nitens. The sequence goes on along the minus strand of NC_064614.1, from coordinate 610,750,420 downwards.
AGCTCCTTTTGTGCGACAGCCAACAGTATCCAGTACCTTCTACCTTTACTGACCTGGAGATCGAACAAGTGTAACGTGCCAAGATCCATTGCTGGCTTTATCGTAAGTCTGGTTTACATGCTTCAGTGCACCGGTAAAAGTAAAAGTCGTGTGACTGGTACCTTCCATCGGGTAGATCGTTCGCCGGGTGCGAGTCTTTCGATTTGACGCCACTTCGGTGACTTGCGCGTCGATAGGGACGAAATGAAGATGATTAGGACAACACAACTCCCAGTCCCTGAGCGGAGAAAATCTCCGACCCAGCCGGCAATCGAACACGGGCCCTTAGGATTGACATTCTGTCGCGTTGACCACTCAGCTACCGAGGGGCGGACGGTGCAACGGAAAACTTAGGGTAAGCTTCAGTTCCACAAGGTGACAAACATTATTTGGATACCATAGATTGCTTACGCGGTAATGGCGCAGCAATATCGTTTATACAGCGTACCGGAACCTTTCCTATAATTCCATAGCAACGTCATTCAAAGAGCTCAGACTCTTGACATACTGCCGCTTTGTGATTAAAATTCTTTACATGTTACGCACTTCTATGGGCACCCAGTATTTTTTATATCTTTTTATGCTTCCTTCACATACTCCTCACACAATAGATTACATTATACGATTTTAGGCTTCTGCACCAGTGTCATAGCCCATTATATACTTTCGGATTGCTTTTTCATTCTCGCGTTACTAGAAGAACTAACGTTTCGGACTCTTCACAGTACATTGTGTTCTGATGAAGGCAACTTAAATAGTTGGTACGTACCACAGAACAATTTTATGTCAGAAGACTACAAAATTTGTATGTTGTTACTTTAGTGAGGACATAAATGCAGTCAGTACCGCTCATGCAGGCTCTTCATACGTAAGAGTTGGGTATGACTACACTGTCGTAAAACTATAATAAGTTTCTTTTCATGTCAGATGCCACAGCCACAAATTATTTTCACGCTGTCAGTTGATTTTGGCGATGTGCCATACATTCAAGAGTGATTGGTAAACTGATCATGCTTCGTAGGTAATGCAGCACCTCACCCACTGCCTGTTTAGGCATGCTTCCAGTGACTGTTTTCATTACAGAGTCCCACAGTCACAATTTGAGTAAAAACGGTTCTGTTTTTCACTTTGGCTGTATTATTAGCACAGTTTCATTTTCAGACTAACAGCTGATTTCAACAATGTGAAAAATCTTTCTTAAATGTTGCCTGGTTAGGCAACATTTCAGAAGTGGGTAAAGTTCTGCATAACCAATGAACCGAGATCAAATTACTGCAGACAGTTGAAAGTATGGCTTATCGACGAAATCTGCTGACAGCCTGAAAATAAATTTGTGTGATCGTAATACAGCCAAGGTGGGATTGTCTTTTAGCAAAATGATAATTGAAATCAGAAACAATGATCAAAATGGCTCAAATGGCTCTAAGCACTATGGGACTTTACGTCCAATTAAACTTTCATAATATTGTGTTTAGGATTAATGTGCTTTCAGAGAGTTAATATTAACATTATTGTGTATAAACTTGTTTCACTTTTTGATGTTGGCAAGATGCGTTATGCATTACGCTGTTTTTATGTTGGCGAGTTGAAAACAGTGAGAAAAGCTGTAATTTGGAGAGAAATATTGTGACATTAAACTTGTCATTTCACCTCAGACAGTTGTTCTCAATTATAGAATAAGCAAGCAAAAACAACGCCCACACCCTTACAATCTGATGGTTGCCTCTCTCCTGCTCTATGGCTAACTAGTAAATTAGCGACGCCAGTTCAGAAGTTACACTGCAGTTTCACGCCGTTCATTCACGCCTTTCGCAGCATGGTCACATGATACAACTCTACTGGTCGACGTCGGGGCCAATGTCTTCCTGATAACCTCCCAATCAGCCATGTAGTGCTTCCCGCGGAGTCCATCCTCCATTTGTCCAAGCAGGTGGAAGTCGGAAGGTGCAAGATCCGTGCTGTAGGCATCCAATGAAGTGTTAAGGCTCAGACTTATGTGAGGTCTAGCGTCGCCATGCAGAAGTTCGTTTGCATTTTTGCGGCGACGAACACGCTGAAGTCGTTTCTTCATTTTCCTAAGTTAGAACAATACACTTCAGAGTTGATTATTGCGCCATGAGGGAGGACATCGAACAGAATAACCTCTTCAGAGACCCAAAAGACCGCCGCCATGCGTTTACTGAGGGCGCGGCTTGAAACATTTTCTTCTGAGGAGAGGTAGTGTGGCGCAGCTCCATGGATTGTCGGTTTGTTTACAATTCGAAGTGATGAACCCATGTTTCATCGCCTGTGACGATGTTCGACAAAAATTGTTACGATCAGCCTCGTAACGCGCAACCAGTTCCGTACAGGTGGTCCTTCGTTGCTCTTTGCAGTCTTCTCTTAGGCGGCGCAGAATATAGAGTGCACATAACTTCGACTACCCCAACTGGTGGACCAAATGTGTCAGCACTGCCAACGTACATGTCAAGTTAAGCAGCGAGGTGGTTGATTGTGATCTGTCGATTACTTCCAATGAGTGCGTCCGCACGTTCCATCATTGCAGGGGTCACACCTATGTGGGGCTGGACGGCAAGTGGGAGATCGGACAGGTTTGTGCGACCTTGTAGCGATCACGACAAACGCCTCGCCTAGCGAATTACCGTGATTTCGTTCGCTGCCACAGACATTCTGCAAGCGCCTTTGAGTATCTGAGATGTTCTGATTTTCCGCCGAAATAAACTCAATGACAGCTCTCTTCTTGGAACGCACTTCCGTTACAGACGCCATTTTGAACTTCATGAAATTGAACAGGCTGACGCTGGAATAATCAACGATGTCCTACAAAATATTCCGTAGTTTTTCAATCGAAATTAGCCGAGAAAAAAAAAGAGTGTTGCACTACATCTTGAACGCCCCACTTAGAAGATATAGCCTTGTGAAAAAGGAAAAGTCTTTCTCAAACACCCCGTATAGTGATTTCACCGGCTGTAAAACATTTAGTGAAGTTCTCAAACAGTCCATTAAATGTAGACGTGCTATCCCAAGTACTTTTTGTCGCTTTGTAGCTGCCTCGACTCTAAGCTTTACCACTCGGCCGTGCATTTGTCTCCCCCTCGCGTTTGCCGGACTGACCGCCCTGAATGACTCGCTCAGCTGGCTCATTACACTGATTGCTTCCAAACAATAGGGGGCGCTTCTACGCTACCGGTCTCTATCGGCTGTGTATTTCCCCAGAGGCGACCGAAGCGTTCAGAGTTGTGAGGGGCGTAGCGGCGCGGAAACTCCTGCTGAATATTGTCGTCCACTTCATGTGTTAGGGGCACAGTGCAGTGAAGTTCACAGACCGAAGTCGCTCCACCAACATGCAGGTGCAGGAAAGATGTGCATCGGTGGGTTTTAGGTTTTCGTTCATCGTCTTCGATGTAAACATCCTTTGCGGTACAGATGTAAACATCCGTCGGTATCTACGATCTATAAATTCCTTCTCACATTTCGCGTATGGAACTTCCACAAAATTGCCAGTGCTGCAGGAAAACATGATTATGGCAACTTGTTTCCCGAGTCGGGGAAAACGAAACACGCGACCTCCCTCGAATCCACACTAGTGCTAGATTGTTGGTTGGTTGATTTGGGGGAGGCGACCAAACAGCGAGGTCATCGGTCCCATCGGATTAGGGAAGGATAAGGAAGTAAGTCGGCCGTCCCTTCAAAGGAACCATTCCCGCATTTGCCTAGAGCGATTTAGAGAAATCACGATAAACCTATATCAGGATGGAGGAGAGGTGGGTTTGAACCGTCAACCTCGTGCTTGAGTTGTGCTCTACGGGAACGACGATTCTGCCGTTTTGGTACGATACATAAATGACATAGTAATCAGTAGGGTAATAGGATTCCCGGAGCCGACACCCATGACTTTTTTTTTCTTTTTGCATATAATTAGAGCCGCGTGGCCTTCAGTGTTAGTCCATTGTGTAATCTCTACCCTTGCAAAACATAAATGGCATTTTATAAACAATAAACATTTGTTGATTGCGTACCTTCTGCACTTTTATGTAAACGCAGCAAATACTTTTGATGAAAATAAAGTTTACATACACAAACACAAAAAACTGTATTATTATTGTTGTTATTTTCTACTCAATAGAAAGTTCGTCATCATGATCAGAGGTAGGAGTTTCATGTTACTATTGATAAGTACGAAAGTTGTTTATGAATAACAGAAACACGTCTTCTATAAGCTCGATGAAGTTTGATATGATTTTGTTCTGTGTTACTCTTTAATTTCAAATTTTTAAAGGAATGTTCTTCTTCTAGCGCTAGTTGATAAATTTGTATTTTTTTAATTTATACAGCAACATCCTTCTGTTTCATGTTACAAGTAATCAATAATTTTCAACGAAAAAACTGGATTAAACACTGAGTTTCAATTTTACTAAAAATGCTGTTTCTTTTTAAGTAACACACACGAGGATAATTATGTAGAACAAAAATATTCCGTAGGTTACACAGCTCTTTATACACGAAGCGCCAAAGAAACTCGTATAACCATGCGTATTCAAACACAGAGATATGTAAACAGGCAGAATACGGCGCTGTGGTTGACAACGCCTATGTAAGACAACAAGTCTCTGGCGCAGTTTTCAGATCGGTTAATGCTGCTACAATGGCAGATTATCAAGATTTAAGTGAGTTTGAACTTGGTGTTACAGTCGGCCCACAAGCGATGGGACACACAATCTCCGAGGTAGCGATGAAGTGGGGATTTTCCGGTACGAAAATTTCACGAATGCACCGTGAATATCAGGAATCCGGTAAAACATTAGATCTCCGACATCGCTGCGGCCGGAAAAAGATCCTGCAAGAACGTGACAGAAGTGCAACCCTTTCGCAAATTGCTGCTGATTTCACTGCTGGGCCATCAACAAGTGTCAGCGCACGAACCATTCAACTAAACGGCTTTCGGATCCGAAGGCCCACTCGTGTACCCTGGATAACTTCTCGATACGAAGCTTTTCGCCTCGCATGGGCCGGTCAACGCCGATATTCCACTGTCTATGACTGGGAACAAGTTGCCTGGTCGGACGGGTCTCGTTTCAAATCGTATCGAGCGGATGGACGTGTACAGGTATGGAGACAACCTCATGGACCATGCATGTCAGCAGGGGACTGTTCAAGCTGGTGGAGGCGGTGTGCAGTTGGAGTGATATGGGACCCCTGATACGTCTAGAATCGATTCTGACAGGTGACACGTGCGTCTGTTCATCTTACTGTCTGATCACCTGCGTCCATTCATGTCCATTGTGCATTCCGACGGACTTTAGCAATTTCAGCAGGGCAATGCGACACCCCACACGACGAGAACTGCTACAAAGTGCCTCCAGTTATATTCTGAGTTTAAATACTTCCGTTAGCTAACAAATTCCCCAGACATGAACATTATTGAGCACATCTGGGATACCTTGCAAAGTGCTGTTCAGAAGAGATCTTCACCCCCTCGTACTCTTACAGATTTATGGGCAGCCCTGCAGGATTCTTTATGTCAATTCCCTTCAGGTATTAGTCGAGTCCATGCCACGTCGTGTTGCGGCATATCTGCGTCCTCGCGGGGGCCCTACACGTTGTTAGGTGTACCAGTTTCTTTGGCTCTTCAGTGTATATCCTCGCTTAGTTTCTAGATGGTTCGCCAGTTCCGGGTTCTAAGGGAATCTAGTGAGAGGATGACCGCATACGAAAAGAAAACGCTCGAACTTAGGTCACGTCCGTTAGGTAGGCAACACGTCTAACATACAGGTAAGGTGGGTACAATGTTAACTGACCAACGCTACTAGGAAAACAACCGTAGTCTATGCTTACTTGCAATGATCTACGGTAGGTTTACAACTCTACTCTGTTTAGGTACGTGAGCTGGGTCCGCTGAAAATAGTTTCTGGGAGCTCCAGGGAAGCGCCGCTACACATTGCGCCGTAGCACGCTATTACAGCGTCACGAGGATAGCGTGAGATTAGTCGTATTTTCTATGGTTACGACTCTGTGGAGTACAGTGCAGGTGTTTCTGAAAGATTCATCCTATTTCTAAAGAACACGTAAAGGATATGTGAGGGCCTGCTGAAAAGTAATGCCTCCCAATTTTTATGTATAAGCTGTCAAAGCTTTTTAAATGAAACAAACGTTGTGAACATTTCAGAACATGGTTTTGGAGAGTTTGGCTAAAAACTGAACATATATCTAAATGTAAAAATAAAGCAAGTAAAATAGAATACGTCCAGTGGCTACAAGTTGCTTTCTCTGTCGTAATGTATTATATATAAACTGTCATCCTTCGTAAAGCCGGCCGAAGTGGCCGTGCAGTTAAAGGCGCTGCAGTCTGGAACCGCAAGACCGCTACGGTCGCAGGTTCGAATCCTGCCTCGGGCATGGATGTTTGTGATGTCCTTAGGTTAGTTAGGTGTAACTAGTTCTAAGTTCTAGGGGACTGATGACCTCAGCAGTTGAGTCCCATAGTGCTCAGAGCCAGAGCCATCCTTCGTAAACAAAGATGGCGTCTGGAAGCTACTAGGTAAAAAAAATAAAAATAAAAATAAAATAAAACAGAGCAAAACAAACAAACTAAGTGCAAAGAACACTACTACTTCAGAAGATGTTTTAAATGGTTGTGGAGATCTTTGTTTGAGTTCATGAATACATGTATTAGAATCAATATTTTCCGTCAAATTCAAACAACTTAATTTCATACTCTTTTATATAATCTGCGCCGGCCGCTGTGGCCGAGCGGTTCTAGGCGCTTCAGTCCGTAACTGCACTGCTTATACAGTCGCAGGTTCGAATCCTGCCTCGGGCATGGATGTGTCTGATGTCCTTAGGTTAGTTAGGTTTAAGTAGTTCTTTCTAGGGGACTGATGACCTCAGATGTTAAGCACCATAGTGCTTAGAACCATTTGAATTTTTCAACCATATAATCTGCTGGTATGGTGCAAACCAGAAGCGCACTAATTATGTTGCCAAAAGTGGGAAAATTGCACATAAATAGCAATTTTGGCTGGTATTCAGGGACAGGATAAATGATTGCGAGATGCGATACAGCTGTGGATTTGTTAAACTCACATCTGTTACGTGTTATAAGCAAGTAAATTCTGAAATAACAGACTGATGCTGAGTCAAAGATATGCAGATAGGTATACCCTAATAATATAAAAAGATATATGTAATGTGAGGATGACATGGGGTATAAACTCTTGGTTTTATTTCAGCGGACCTATTGAGTTTTATGAGTAAGATAAATAATGACTGGTAACAGTAAACGTATCAATAACAGTCACAGTAAAGCCTAATATAAAATTTTCGCACTTTAAGATAACATAATTGTCTTACAGAAAGACCTCATGCCATGATGGTAGGCGGTGAATGGATGTTCTAACTTCACGAACGTCAACTGAGAAGGGCAGATTATTAGTACGCAGAATCTGTGAACGAGTGGCTTGAAAAAGGCGAAGCTTGTCGAATGTTCACGTGCTACTATCGTGAGCATCTACAAAAAGAGGCAGAGGGACTGTGAGACTGCCACTGGGCACTAAATGGTTCGACGTCCACGACTTTTGGCTGAACGTGGGGCTCGGAGGCTTGTCTGCTCTGAAAAGTAGGATAGTCCCATCTCTGCCGAAAGAGCTCAATGGTTCTGCAAGAACAGTGTTTCAGAGCACAGTGTTCATTGCACATTGTTGAACATGGAGCTCCGTAGCAGATCACCCCTACGTGTTAACATGTTGACCCAACAACATCGGCAATTACGATTTCGGTGGGCACGGGACCATCGGATCAATGTAAACGTGTCGGCGATTCGGGTGAAACACATTTTTGCTATACTAGATCGATGGTCGTCTCCACAAACGCCGTCATCGAGTTGAACAGTGGCTAGAAAAGTGCAGCACACCACGAAGCCCGCAGGTGAGAACAGAATTATGCTATGGGAGACATTCTTCTTTTGCTTAGGAGCTGTGGTAGTAATCGAAGACAATCTGACACCTGCGAACCACCTGCATCCCTTAATGGTTGATGTCTATCGCGACGCCGATGTTATCTTTTAGCAGCATAATTGTCCAGTGGTTTGAGGAGCATTATAGCGAACTCACTTCGATGTCTGGGCGACAAAATTCGCCTGATATGTATCCTCTAGAGCCCATGTAGGTCGCTATCGGACGCCATTATCGCTTACGCAAATCAACGGCCCGTTATTTTCGCGAATTACATGACCTGTGGGCAGACATCTAATGCCATATTCCTCCAAAAACCTACCAACAAACTCTCGGATCTCTGATACGCAGAATCAGTGACGAATTTCGTTCTAAATACTGACAAACTAGCTACTAAGTAGATGGTCATAATGTTTTGGCGCTTCAGTGTAAATGTGAAATGTATAGGTTAGAACGTAGTGTTCGCCTCTTACCTGGTGTATCACTAAGACCTCATTAAGCTTTAATTGTATTTGATATATTAATTACGCTTTGCACGTCATGTAATCACGTTAGGCCGCAGTAGCAATAGGTAAGTCACAAGTAAAGATGAAAATGATCGCTATATTTATCGTTTCGGAAAGTATATTCGTTTATAAAAGTCAACTTTTACGACGGGCAGAGGTAATGGACTACTGCAGTGATCACAGTTATTATATGTGGCAAGGCTGTATATAAATTATCCAGTTAGTAAGTACTCTAAAACACATAACATGGTGTGCATTTTCCACTTTTCGCGACTTAATGGATAGTTCATTAAATTTTGCGCACGCAGGCACGCAAATAAAATTTCCTCCACTGATATTTCGGCCGCGTATCGTCCGGCCATCCTCAGAGTGAGTCACGAGACTGACAAGATACCACGCGCGGCCTTATGCGTATGCTCCACCGCAGCGATACTGCGCATGGGGTTCACAGATGCTGGACGGCAGCAAAGAAATACGCTTACACATCCGCCGCCTGTGGGGAAGGCGTACAAACATTCGATTCGCTTATCGATGTATGTCAGGCGGCGGTGACACCATGACGACTTCTCTGCAGTTAAATTACACCAAGAGCCGGATTCCATGCTTTGTCCAAATTAAAACCATTATCCCTATTTATTAAATTATTAGCTAATCTAATCTCAATAGTTTCCTTGAAGACAGATTCCCAAACGGAAGAATTGAATGTTAAAATCTTCACATCACTATAATTCATGGAATGCCCTGTATCAGTACCATGTTCGGCCACAGCTGACTTCTCTGACTGTGATAAGCGTGTGTATCTTTGATGCTCCACACATCTCTCATGAACGGTGCGTGTTGTTTGACCTACGTATGACTTCACAGTTTCCGCAACGAATTTGATTCACACCCGAAGCAGTAAATCGTCCTTCACAGAGCCGAGTAAAGCTGCAATCTTCGTGGGGGACCGGAAGATCACCTTAACGCAGTGTTTCTCAAGAATACGGCCTATCTTCGAGGAAAGAGCACTCACATTGGGCAAAAACGCACTTGATCTGAAGGAATTACTATCTTCTTCCCCTTCGCGTACCTGCATTCTAGGTTTTGCATTGAATGCTCTACGAATTCGTTGCGGAGAAAGTCCATTCGCTTCAATAATGCTCTTGAGGTATGTAAGCTCTTCTTGCAAATTATCTTTACCGGATATACAGTGCGACCTATGCACTAAGGCTTTACGGAAACCTACGGTCTGTGAAGGGTGATGACAGCTAGTGGCATGTAGATATAGATCTGTGTGTGTGTGTGTGTGTGTGTGAGGGGGGGTTCGGATATATGGCATGTCATAATGTGCCATCAACTTTACGGCATGACAACATCCAAAAAGTGGAGGCAGCCGTCTTTTTCTATTTCCATAGTAAATTTGATACTAGCATGGTTAGAATTCAAATGCTTAAGACGTCGATGTAATTCATCCATCCCGTGCAGCCATAGTACGAACGTTTCGTCCACATATCTCCAGAAGACCGTTGGTTTAAAACTTGCTGAGTCCAGTGCCTTGTCCTCGAAGTCATCCATGTATAAATTAGCTACCAGAGGGGAGAGGGGGCTTCCCATTGCAACGCCATCGATCTGCTCATAAAATTCACCATTAAACTGAAAATAAGATGATAAAAGGACGTGTTCAAATAATGCCGTAATGTTCTGATCAAAATATTGGCCGATAAGAGATAAAGAGTCCTTTAAAGGTACCTTGGCGTGTAATGATACCAAGTCAAAACTAACAAGCACATTCGTACTCTTTAACCTGCCATTGCTCAGTCTCTGAATAAAATCCATAGAATTACGAATGTAGTGAATACATTTTCCTACCAATGGTTTTAATAAGGAAGCTAAATATTTGGCAGAAAAATACGTAGATTATTCAATGAAAAACCTAGAATGAAGGTACGTGATGAGGCAGAAGATAGTAATTCCCTCAGATCAAGTGCATTTTTGCCCAATGTGGGTGCTCTTCCGTCGAAGATAGGCCATATTCTTGAGAAACACTGTGTTAAGGTGATCTTAGGCCCCCCCAGCTTTACTCGGCTCTAAAGGACGATTTACTGCTTCCTCATTCGTGAAAAGTCATACATAGGTCACACAACACGCACCGTTCATGAGAGATGTGTGGAGCATCGAAGATACATACGCTTATAACAATCAGAGAAGTCAGCTGTGGCCGAACATCGTACTGATACAGGGCATTCCATGAATTATAGTGATGTGAAGATTTTAACATTCAATTCTTCCGTTTGGGAATCTGTCTTCAAGGAAACTATTGAGATTAGATTAGCTAATAATTTAACAAATCGAGATAATGGTTTTAATTTAGACAAGGTATGGAATCCGACTCTTGGGGTAATTAAACTACAAGAGAAGTCGTCATGGTGTCACCGCCGCCGTAGATACGTCGATAAGTGAATCTAAAGTCTGTACGCCTTCACCACAGGCGGGGGATGTGTAAGCGTATTTCTTTGCCACCGACATGCGCAGTACCGCCGCGGTGGAGCATATAAGGCCGCACTTGGCTTCCCGGATGCATGCCCGAAATTTAATGGACTAAATAACATGGAATTTGTAATAAGATAATACACAAAGAGAGTCTCCAACGCGTGACTAACAAGTAAGCTTCGTAAAAAATAGGCATAAAGCTGGGCATCCGTGATACCCTTTTGGTTATGATAGAAGTCTCTTTATGTGAAAATTTTCCACAAATAGTACATTTTAGTTCAAAATTGTTGAGCAACGTCAGAAGCCGATAAAAAAAAACTTTCGAACAGTATCTCATTCCTCGCCGTGAGACTAGTATGTGTTGAGGAAAATGGATGTTGACTTGAGAAATAATATGTATGATCGGATTGTCCATACATGGAACTACCTCATAAATTTCATTCACCGTTGTACGTACGCTTCATCAGAACCCAAACATTACACGCCAAATGTGCATCCACTACATCGCGCATGATTCATGCGGAAGTTTACGGATGAGTACACCTACAGCAAGTACCAGCAACTTGTCGATGAAACGGCTCTGACGTATGGTATTGGAAAGGAGATTTTATGAAGTACCACCGCTCCTGCTATAGCATGCGGTCTAATAAAGTAATTAAAATGTCAGTGCAGCATGAATTCTACTTATACTCCTTTCTTTCCTTCCAAGCATTTTTCTGCTCTGTCGGTCTGGTGAATATTTGCTCGTCGTGGAACTGTTCCTGATCCCAAATGCCATGCGTGACAACGTCGTTTCCTTCAAAGCAGGGGACGTTAGGGGAACATCCCTTTGATAGCGAAGCTGTTTGAGATAGATTTGTTCCCAGATGGAGAAGGACAGGATGGAGGTCTCACTCGCTCGCAGGGAACAATCCCTGAATCCAGCTAAAGCGTTCTGGTAAATTACAGCAAATCTAAATGGGCCAAGTTTTGTAACTCTGCTCCGTCCGAACGAGAGCGCGGTGTAATACACTGTTTAATCCCGCAGTGTAGGGGAAGAATGTGTCCATCGTGTAAAATTTGATCCGTGTGTTTACGTGATACTGTTTTAGTGGTTCATGAATGGCATCAATTGTTATTCATCTAAATGTCCGTGGGGACTCAACTACAACCGTTACTTAGTTTTGTTGGTGTATCGGTCGCAAATACTGGCTACAAAGCTGGATAGTGTGAAAAATTCAGGCTCTGCGGTTAACACACAGAATTTACATCTCCAAATAAGCGTACCGAACAAAAAATTATTCGCCCCCATGGGGTATCAAGCTGCTGCCGTGAAACGCCGCCTCTAGGCTAGATGCGGCGGAAACAGACTCCAGAAGTGTCAACATATACGCCATATACAGCTGAAGCCACTCAGGGATGGTTATATCTCAAAAGTCTACGGAACTGCGGGTATGCCTTTTTTATTTATTGGCTGTCGGTACGTGCCCATACAGCCATCTCAATAGTTGTAATGACAGTTATGACGATACGAACGTAAGGACAACACTTAGTCCCCGACCCGAGAAAAACTCTGACCCGGCAGGTAATCGAAGCCGGGTCCCTCCGTTTAGCAATCCAACGCACTAACTGGGCAACTACCGAGCGGGACATGTGAGAATGGTGACTGCTACGCTTAACACGCTGCTCCAAATATCCCCAGAGAGAACCACCACTCCCCACCGCTCCTCACACATTGTCAGTGAAACACCTCGTCGGGCCGTCGGTGTACTCGGGGCCTCGTATCGTAAAGTCGCAACATGGTGGACCACACTACACGCCTCCAGTCCAGTACTACCCAGTCTCTGCGTCGTTTGGCCCACTGAAGGTGTGCAGCTTCTTCTGCCGCTGAGCAGTGGCCTTCTGCGAAGTACCAGACTCCAGACTCCAAGGATCCGCTGTATGCAGTTCCCTTCGCTCGGAAATTAGTTGAGATACACCTTCACTCACTGACAGCAGCAATTCATGTACAGTTTGGAACCTGGTATCGTTGACAAAGGCGTGGTATGCGATTCAGGTCTCTTGTCGTTTACGATCGCCCTACGAACACTTATTACTCCGTGACTTACATTCTAAGGAAAAAAGAAAGAAAAAAAACGACGCACCTCGAGGGGCTCAATTAGAAGCGAGGCTGAAGACAATTCTGGTCTAGTCAATGAGATTCCAAGCCCAGGACGTTTCTGGAAACGCCATGGACAGGGTGGGATACCATCCTGACTCTGGGCCGCCATACGGCACACCAGAGGTGATGGTTTCATAGCAGGACCCCTTTGATTCTTGTCCCTTACAATACAGCAGTATTCTACGGCCCTGTTTGTTGCCTTGCATGGCAAGTCATCCTTGACTTACATTTCAGCAAGATAATGCCTGTCCGCACATGGCGAGAGTTTCTATTGCTAGTCTTCGTGCTAATCAAACCCTACCCTGGCCAGTAAGGTCGCCGCATCTCTCCTGAATTGAGAAGGTTTGGAGCATTATGGACAGGGACCTCCAACCACCTCGAGATTTCGGACAGAATTTGGCACGATGTCCCTCAGGAGGGCATCGAATAACTCTGTCAATCAATGCCAAATGCTTGTACAGGAGTCTTTCTCTAGAATAAATCATCAAATTGGCTGCAAGCGGTACGCCATTTCTCGTACACACGTTAAATGTTGCCCACTGATACCGCTACACAACGGGCAACTTCATTCATGGTGCTGTCATGGGAACGTCCAACCAAGACAGTTTCTTTCTGCAATTGTTGCGAGCCTCGTGGTTGATGATCTCACTGCGCTCCATCCGTGCAAGTGTATGACACGTCCATACCACTTCACTACCAAGATTAACGGCAGACGAGGACGATCTACAGAGTTCCAAAGTGACCAATGTACTTTTTTAAGGGGGTGACCAAAATTTTGTTCTGAGAGATTAGTTTGGAAGACGATATTCTTATCATCAACGATATCTGTGGTAAAGCACACATTATTGGTCTTCCGGTAAGCTCCTGAAAGCAATGAACTAAATGTAAGCGGATGAGCCGGACGTTTCACAGGACGGTGTAACGATGCGAGGACGGACGCGAGGTGGCGTTGCGTTACCAAAGCGAAAGCCGGCCGCAGCCGCCGGAAGGTGTGGGAGGCGGACGCTGAGCTAATTGGGCAGCACGGAGCGGCGCCGTGTGTGCACTCGGCAGCGCGCTGGGGTGCACGGTTTACGGGAGGCTCTCCCGCTTCCTGTCACACCGGGCGGCCACGTGTCCGTGCTGCTGGCGAGCTGCCTGTCGCATTGCGAGGACGCGCGCAGAAGTCAGATACTGTTTAAGGATTACGCCTTGGATCCGGCAACAAGTGTCGCATAAAACGTTTATTTACACTTTAGCATTACCGGTTTGTATTTTTATTAAATCCAGTTTTCATGCTGAGGCCCCGCTTTGTGGTCTTTGGAGGAAGGAGGCGCTAAACTTCAATTTAATAAGGATAAATTAAGATTATTCTCATTTAGTGTTCCTTCTCAGTTGCACGTTTTTAATTAGATTACACGTTTCGATGACTCTGGATCATCTTCAGATCTTAGTAGTAGCAACCCATATTGGGTTGTTGTTTTTGGGGGAGAAGACCAGACAGCGAGGTCATCGGTCTCATCGGATTAGGGAAGGAAGAGGAAGGAAGTCGGCCTTGCCCTTTCAAAGGAACCATCCCGGCATTTGCCTGGAGCGATTTAGGGAAATCACGGAAAACCTAAATCAGGATGGCCGGACGCGGGACTGAACCGTCGTCCTCCCGAATGCGAGTCCAGTGTCTAACCACTGCGCCACCTCGCTCGGTGCAACCCATCTTGTCTACTCGCAACCTCGTATTAGAGAACTCTGCGGTACGGATTCTGAACAGACATGACGGACTGCTGACGCAACTACTCAGGTGTAAAGATGACCCTGAGTGATCGAAACATGTAATCTAACTGAAAATGTGCAGCTGAGCAGGAAGAATAAATGAGAATTATCTTTAACATCTATACAGTTACTGAATCTCTCAAGACGATTATGTGGTTATAGTGATAATGAGGGTTAGTCTGATCATGCTATATGTGTTTTAGAATGCACCACATGCTGCTAACAAGTACTTCCATTTGTACTACTGCTTGCTATACACATTGTTTTAACTTATTATGTCTTTTAATTTTACCAAACATGTAACATGCAAAGGTGCTTCGAGGGTCTGAACCTTCTTGCACTAATCCGTTCCATTCTTTGGTGCTGTAGTCTATCTTACTGGCCAAACCTTCATAAATTTCGCTGCATTATATGTGTACTATGTGTGTACTGTACAATTCACTAATATCGGTTTAATGAGTACCATTCTAAGTTCTGAGGCACCACATGCAACGGAAGTCAGTTCCAAAGATGCTAAAGTAGCTACGATATAAATATCTTATGTACTTTAGCATCTTTGGAAACAATGATTTTGTTTTCGTTATCCATCTGCAGTTGCCCACACTTTGTGAATACTGATCGTAGTGTGTCGATCGTAAAACTTAGAATGGTTTTCATAAAACCGATGATTAGTGGTTTTTAGCTGGTAAATAACCTGAAGTTACGGTAGGATCCAGGAAATGTGGATACCAGTCTCTCGACAAATAATCCAGTTAAAGGCCTTGGTAAAGTCGAAGGCTTTAAACATACCATGGACAGCCGTGTTCAGTTGCGAGTTTATGCATGGAAGTGGCCCTCTATTCGAAGAAGTTCTTCACTCGAATAGAGACTGCCGGCTGATTCTGCAGAGGCTATCTAGATGCGGCAGGAGTATTCTTACTCTCTACAACACATCCGCAACGTTGTGGAGACGCCCGTCTTTTAGAACGTGTTGAGCAATGCGACAGTGGACTACAAATGGGAGAAAAAAATGAAAACGAAAAACAGAATTACCGTAATGACAGCGTTTACTGAAGCACAGAACTATACCCACGGAAAATTTTCCGTAGGCTGGATGGCAACAGAATTAATGATGAATTAGTATGCTGCTTGGTAAGAGAGCTATGCTAATGTTGGATACCTTCAAAACGTCACCTCGTATCTTAAGTAAATAACGAAGTTGCTGCACTGAACATAAGCCTTGTCGTTACACCTGGGGGTATAACTTCATGACTGAAGGTGCGTCATGTCGTCGTAAACAAAGTCGTTTAAAGACTATTTCCGAAAGCAGTATTCTTTAGCTTTTAGGAAGGGATCGTGCACTCATTCCATTTGGGATGACTGAAAAGCCATCAGTCAGCCTTATGTCTGAGTAAATTTTCTCTTTACGGTGTACAGTAACACCAGATAATATCAGCAAAGAGTTCGAGAAGTGCTGCGCGTCCAATGCAATGGAATGTAGCAAGGGTGACGTACATCGGAAGGAAAATCGTGGACAGTGTCGAAACAAATACTGGCAGTTAACAGTGGCATCGGCGAAGATTGTAATTAACAGTATCGTATTTCTGATTACATTTCTATATAAACAAACGTGAGTAAAGAGTGATTGCAATATGAACTGTTTTTATAAACGGGTAATGCGACAGTTTTTCCCTATTCCACACTTCCCTCCAAATTATGGATACTGTTTATACTTGAACGCGGCTTACAATCTGTCAAAAACGGCATAAGATCACTTGTTTATATATTTCATCGCATGATTCGTATCCATTGGCGTTTCTTGCTTCACTTACATAAATAACATCAAACTACTGCATGTTTTCACAGTTCGGCCAACAGTTTCGGTTACTATGAAGGAGTACAATGTGATGTACTTAGATATTTACACAAAAGATTCAAAAAATGCCAACGAAAACGGATTAAGTGATGACGTATGGAAATGTATAATGTCATACAATGCGTCTGGTGTTTTTAAATTTTCACCTGCTGAAACACGAATATTTTGCTGTGTTCCACATAAAAAAGACAAAGCCGAAATTACACTACTGGATTTCATAAGTAAATAAATTGTAACAGTCATAGACAACAATACATTTCTCTAATTATGGGTAGTATTCACTCCGATACAAAACCTGACTCTCCTTACTGATTACCTTTCAAAATATACAACAATTACCGCTGAATAACTCAGGTGTTCAAGACCAAATGAATTTGGAAATGAAATTTCCACAAGACGAGGCTCTAGCACTTTTTGAGGGCCACCTCTTCCCACTTCTAAATAACTTAGTGGCTAGAAAACATGTAGATTCCAGTGAAGAAGACAGAACAACCTTGGAGTGAAATTTACAGCCATTCCTTAAGAGCCCACCTGGGTTGGAATCCACACATCGGCAAATCTGGACATCATGCAGTGACCCTATAGAGGAATAAGACGCCTCTTAGGACAGAGGTTCGTCCGACCATTCAAATTTCGACGTTCCGGTGGGTGGTTCCTCAGAAAGGCACACAGCCTAATTTCGTTCTCATCACAGTCTTAGACCTGTTAGCACTCCGTTTAGAATTACCGAGTCTTTGACAGGAAATTGAACTTTATTAAATGGAATACTTAGGAATACTGAATATTTAAATTAAATAAAATAAACAGTATCACGTCGAAAACATAAATCTTGACACAAGTACTTGTAGAAAAATTTTGAAGATCATAACTTAAATACAATAACCTGCCAGAGGTATGGTGCAATAACTATATATACCGGTTTGGGATGGCTCTTACACGTCGTTGGTTGTCTGGTTCTGTGGAGTATGTTTCTGAGCGTAGCATTTCTCGATTGTATCGACTGGGAAGCATTCAACACGAAACGAAAAAGGGAAAGGGGAAAAAGAAAAAAAAGAAAAAATCGCCGATAACGGTAGGAGGCTATCGATTAGACTGTCACGTTAGCAACATTTATCACCTAACGTCGTAGCAACTGTTATCGATCTCGTCAATACGTAAGCTGAACAACATGCGAGGGTGGCGTTAATTCACTTGAATGAGCATTGAATGCTAATCTGTTCTGGCAAATAGCTAAGCTTATACCTACTTAACGGATGTGAGAAATTCATGGCTCTTCTTGAGTGCTCCGTGTGCTGAGAGATCAACGTGTTTACGGACATCGATATTTTTCCATCTATTATATGCAATATGTGTATAGCATAGTTTCAGCGGGGGCCTCTGAATGTACAAGTAGCCTAAAGGCTGGTACGTCTGCTAACACAAGCTGCAGTCACATTCATGTTCGGCGTCAACGTGCAAAAACCACTCACAGACGGCAAGTTGGGGCACTAATACTGGAAGGGATGTAAAGCGAATCAGGGGTTAGGGGGGTGTGGAGGGTGGGGGGTGGGGGGTGGGGGGACACGGGAAACAGTGCAGTCGTTGTCGTAAAGCGGAAACGGAGCGATTTAACTGACATACAAAAGGGCATGATCATTAGATTTCGGGCCAAGAGTGGAAGCACTTCCAGAACGTCTAAGTTTGTAAAAGTTCGCATGCCGAGACAACTGTAGTGCAACACGGTCCATAAATGTCACAGGTGAACGACGGCGATGTGTACGAGGAACTGACATGCAACTGTCGAGCACCTAGATGAACCAATAGGCTACCAACAGTAACTCCTCAATGACCGTTCAGCGAACGTTGCTGCTTATGGACCTACGCAACAAGCACCTGGTTCACGCACAACGCTGACTGCTGTTCATCGGTGACGAAGGCTGGAATTTGAACGTCAATACCGTAACTGGATTTCCGCTGAGTGACGACGGGTGAAATTTTCACATTAATTACGTTTTATACTCCCTCTGGCTGACAGATGTTGGTGTGTATGGCGCTGCAACAATCGTCTCAAGGCTTAAGGCTGGAGAAGGGATCGTTATACTCTGGGGAATTTCCGTGGGATTCCTTGGTGATCTCATCATTCTCGATGAACAATGGATCAACACAAGTATGTAGGCCTATCTGTCCCTGGAGACCAAGTCAAACCCTCAAGCAGTTTGTTTTACTTTGGGTCGATGGCATCTACCAGCAGGACAATGCAACGTGTCACACAGCTCTCAGTGTACGTGCATGGTTCGCAGAGCACCAGGATGAGTCTATCGTACTCTCCCAGCCACCAAACTCCCCGTATTTAAACCCAATCAAGAACCTATGGGAGTACCTCAGTCGGGCCTTTTGGACTACGGATCCTCAGCCGAGAAACTTACCGCGGCTGGGCGCGGCACTGGCGTCGGTATGCCTCCGTATTCCTCTCCGTACTTTCCAGAAACTCTTTTCCTGCACGTTCGCGCTGTGAAAGGTGGTTATTCAGGCTTTTGGTAGGTGGTCACATTAATGTGCCTGGACCACGTAATATCTCAGTGGAGATATTACCTTTAGCGTCTAGCGGCACGAAATTTATGTGAAGGAATGTAATCTATGAGTGATACACTGCGGAGAAATTTTGCTACGACGCGCCGTGAAAATGTGAAGACGTCGCGTCTCATCGCCTGTACACAGCACCTATTGAAATGGCAGCGACGGTCTTTTGCCCCAATTCTTTCCGACTCATTCATGGTCCAGGGCGCAACAGTGCCGGGACGGTCGTAACAAAAATCACAGCTTATCTTCCTCTCCACTGGTAAGCTGTATCTAATATTTAGATATCGGCTTCGACTTGGAAAATACTTCAGCAGAGTGCTATTCCAATTTACACGGAAAATTCGTAATTGGAATATGAAACCAATTTGATATGATGACTTGGGACTGATTCTGTATTTAGCCCAAGGAATTAGTAGTACCAGATTGTTCTGTTTATGGCGGAAAGTTTGAGAACACTCCACCACGTTTGGACAGCAAGCTTCTGAGGTAGTATCCAAAATTTACAGAGATTGATATTTACGTAACACGAGACTACATATTCAGGCGGTGAATGCAATTTTATTAATCGAAGAGGAAATATAAGGAAAAGAATATAGCGTAAAAAATAAAAATATATGAAGAGATCCAGCCCTGAATTTAAAAACTAATGCATATGAATGTTTTAGGTTGCATTGCAATTCAGTACCATTTACAACATCCGTCGCGAACGCCACACTTTCCTTGTGGCCCCGTAATGAGTGTGCGAATATCTTTGACACCTTACTTCCGATCTACAGTTGCTAATTCCATTTCGGCCAAAATCTGTATGGTTTCTTTTTATATCTCCTATGTCTGCTAATATGATATGTCGACCTGTCTTCTATGAACATGTCATTCGTTCTTGTAGCTAACTCGTCATAACAATACAAGCAACTTCTCGTGTGTGAACATTGGACAGTTGCAGCAAACAACCAAGGGCGTAAAAAATCTATTGCTGTCAATATTGAAACATAAAATCCACCGAAATTGGTTTAGTTTTTATGCAGCATGAGGATTTTCTGTCCGCAAGGATAAAGTTGTGCGTATTGGAAAAGTCTTAATGTGTACAGTTGACATCAGCAATGAATAGCACGTTTACCAAACTTCCGAGACCCCTCTTCCGTTGTTAACACTCAACACTTTCCACGGGTTCTTTGTCAGACATGCCTCCTTTTAGCACTGCTGCTCAGTGTAATATCCGTATCTTAACCACTTTTACGTTAATATATTTAGTTTTGTTACCTCACGTCTTCTTGTTCGTGGTGTGCACAAAGGCAATGACCGGATGTTGAATGCAAAATCTTGCACAACATTTAGATTTTTTCAGTGTGAAATTCACATGACATTAATGTCCACAGATGTTGTAACGGCATATTGTGTGTTATTTCATTAAGTTAATAAAAGAACAGAAGCGCTGAACACTATGTAGCCACACAGCAGATTCACACAAATTAAATATTCTATCAGGTTATATCTAATGCACTAGGCAGAGTGCTAAAATATTTTTGTGGGCTTTCTCGACCTAACGTTTCGTGTTTCAATGTTGGAGACATCATCAGAGCCTTTAACGACTCGTAAAGCAGTTACAATCTCAAGTAAGTTCAGCGTGCCGAACTGTTGACACACATCCATGCAACGGTCGGTGTGTTATTTTATGAGGCTGCTTTCTGAGTCGTTATACCCTCTGATGATGACTCCAGCATTGTGAGACGAAACGTTAGGTCGTGAAAGCCCACATAAATATTTTATAACTTCTTCGCTGACTGCAGTTATGAAGTACTTACTGACCTGGCGATTAATCATATGGCTAGAATGTTCGCAGCGAGTACAACCCCGCCACACCTCTCTCCTCCCTCTTGCGCGCCTAAAATCCCAGTGTTTACGCAGGAAAACAAACTCTAAGATTCAAAAGGTTACAAGATTTGTTGTACAGACACTCTAGCATTACAGTAGACTGGACGCAATTTAGTTTATTTGAACTAGGAAGGATTTGAGAGCAACCCTAGAGGGAACTAAGTGGTAGCGCCAGCGTGTACTCCCACGAGACGAACGATAATTGGCGTGCACTCAGGGCCATTACTTGAGAGTTATGACGCACTCTCAGGGAGTAAGCAGCGACGGACCAGGGAACAACGTCCAGCCGCCGGGAGTGTGCCTAATACCTCGCTGCTAATTAATAAGATGCCTGATTCACGGGATCGGGCGCGGCGATCAGTCTACGAAGTATAAAAGAACATACACCTCTTAGTGAATTATAAACGACTTTATTCGCTTGTAAACTCATTCGTTCGTTTAAATAATTTATAAAATGAATTTACTGCTTGTCATTTTTTATTAAAATTTATCAACACGTCGTGTTTCGACAGCATGCACCCATCATCAGCTGCTTTACGCTGAAGCTTATATTAATCAGAGTTCCATGCCTCAACGTGTAAGAACGAGACCCTTATAGGATCTCTTCGTTGTCCATCTTTCTGTCTGTCTGTCGGTCTGTCTGTCTTTGTGTCCGACTGTTATGAATTCTTTTCCTCTAGGAACGAGTAGAGTTACCAAGCTCAAATTTATGTCTTATACTAAGGTCTATGGTCCCTTAAAGCTGTAAAGGTTTCAAGCTTCTAACTTCTATCGAAAGATACGTCTGAGGAACTACTGTAGATATTTTGATACTGCCTTGGAATTCCCGGGACAAATATCTTGCCAGTATCGATATCGTTAACACGCAAAAATCTTTGAGATTCTCGGTTCCCAGGATGTATGAACTGTATAGACACATAATTAAGTTTGTACGGAACCAGCAGTGCGATTCCTACTCGCACTTGGCCAGCTTTTTATTTTTATTTTTTTTTAAACTACGGATTCTTTTGGAGAGTGATGTGGTTTATTTGCAGGACGTGCCAGTGTGGTTATGTACCAAAGTTTATCCCCGTACATAACCTCACTGACACACAACAAACAGAGCTCGTCAAACTCCAAAAGAATCTATAATTAAAATTAACGTATATTTAACTGAAACGTACCTGATGATCCCAGCATGCTGGTGAAAAAGTACCTGATGATACCAAAACGCGTCGTCCTAATAAATGTCAATAACAAGTCCCCGAAGCAGTAAAAATATTTTATTAATTTTGTAATACATTCACTGACTTCAACAAGTTTCACAGAACATGGATGAATCTAAATTTCTGAATACTAATTTTTGTGTCACTTGGTGGCTTCTTCGCTTTCATTAATTTTCATCCATTATTTCCTCATTCTGTCGCAGAGGAAATTCAGTTCCTACTCGCAGGAATAGCACAATAAAATAAAATTTGGAGTAACTATTTATGTTTCTCTGAAAATAAACAGTCTTAGGTCACGTGACTTACCTGCTGAAGTCGTTCCATAACGAACGATCACATATAATTTATCAGAGGTTAAGATTCATGAGTGATGTAAATGGCTCAAAACTATCTTAAGTGACAATAATTCGGTGTATAGCATACATAAAACCTTTACTGCATTCATACTGGAGGAAAACCCCTAAAGAGAATCAACTGATAGGTACTGAACTCTCAAGAAGAGGTATCATAATACATGTTACTCCCAACACATTTCACTTCGTGGTATCGAGAGATGCTTTAAACCTTAACATGTTACTAACAGGGCAATGAATACCTGCGGCTGCTCGCTTCTGATGAATACACCTGGTCAAATAAATGGTGTAATACGTGACCCGTGTCTGTTCTTCTGCCAATATCATTCGTGTAACGATGAATTTTCTGCCCTCAAAGTACTGAAAAATGGGCGTTCCTATGCGTTAAAAGAACTGTTGGCAGTCGTGTACTGTGAAACCTAAGGCTCAGCAAAGTTCCCGCATGATTTCCGAGAATGATTTCCCAACTAGATTTTAAAAAATCCCTGCGAAATAAATTAATGAAAGTGAATGTTTTGTAAATACCCTTATGGTGCTCTTTTCAATGTAAAACTATTTGTACAATCCACTATGACAATTTTGGCCTTGTCCCGTTATCAAGTGAAAATATCTTTTAGCTCTTTTCGATGTCAGTTTGAGTTTAGTGTTGACGCAGTTAGGAGTTACGTTATCGGCTCTACATTATTAAATTTTATACACTTTGTTTTCGTCAGCAGTATTACCTTCGTTCAGTGTTATTGCAGACATAAAAGGTTTTGCTGGAGTACCAGTGAACGAATATCAAATGGTTCAAATGGCTCTGAGCACTATGGGACTCAACTGCTGAGGTCCTTAGTCCCCTAGAACTTAGAACTAGTTAAACCTAACTAACCTAAGGACATCACAAACATCCATGCCCGAGGCAGGATTCGAACCTGCGACCGTAGCTGTCTTGCGGTTCCAGACTGCAGCGCCTTTAACCGCACGGCCACTTCGGCCGGCGAACGAATATCAAGTAATTGAAAACAACAGAGTGTATAAAATTTGATAAACTAAGAATAGCCATCATATCAGTGTAAAAATGAAAACGACTTCGACGGCATCGAAACGAGCTATAAAGCTACGCTGCCGAAATTGGAATAGTGGGCTCTACAAATAAATAATTTTACAGTCAAAAGGCTACCATTACGTTATTTACAAAAACGCCAGCTATGAGAGGTTGACAAGTGAATAACCTGGAACAGGTTCTTTCCATATAATTCTAAAGATACTTGACTAATGTTATACCGTTCGTCTGGTGAGCGTTTGAATATTAAAAGCTTTGTTTCCACTGTTTAGTGAGCTAAAAGTTTTGGGAACTGATGATCAGAAAACTCGGATATCCACTGTGGTATGATTGAAGCTGTTATGAAGAATCGAAACATGAACAAAGGGCGAGAACGTTACAGGGTTATTCGGTAAGCGTGATAGCGTTACGGAGATGTTTAGCAAACTCAAGTGGCAGACTCTGCAATAGAGGCGCTCTGCATCGCGGTGTAGCTTGCTGACCAGGTTTCAAGAGGATGCGTTTCTGGATGAGGTATCCAATATATTGCTTCCCCCTACTTATACCTCCCGAAGAGATCACGAATATAAAATTAGAGAGATTCGAGCGCGCACGGAGACTTTCCGGAAGTCGTTCTTACCGCGAACCATACGCGACTGGAACAGGAAAGGGAGGTAATGACAGTGGCACGTAAAGTGCCCTCAGCCACACGCCATTGGATGGCTTGCGGAGTATAAATGTAGATGTAAACATAGAGTTGACAGGAGAATATCATGTAATTACCAAATATAAAAATAACAGGTTGCAGATGTATTTCCAGGAGGATTTACCCCGCAACTCGTAAACATTTGAACAATGTCATGATTTACCACCACTATACGTTCATAACAGTTTTTCATTGATCAACCAGCTTCGGTCCACGGACCATCATCAGATTTATAAAAGCATTTACATCATACTAGGCGATATAAAATCAATGGTATGATAAGTGAATACATGTATTTGTCTCTGTTGTAACGTAGTGGTTTAAATAACATCGTCAATCAAAAAATGAGCCAGGCAGTAGACTCATTCATGCTAAATCAATGCTGACTGTTGATACAGCGTGAATGAGTGTTCTGTCGGGCACCTTTTTTGATTGACGATGTAATGTATGTCACTGCGGTACAACAGTGACGAATTAAGGGATTTTATTATGTCGCCTCTGAACTTATATCGTCTAGTATGATGTTGTAAATACTTCTATAAACCTGATGATGGTCCGTCGATCGAAACTGGTTGTTCAATAAAGAAATTTTATAAGTAGCTCTTTTTATAAGCAGCTCTTGGCGTTAAGTCGTGACGTTCCTCAAAGTTTGCAGATTACTGATGCCGTGTTGTGGTAAGATATCATGCCGACACCGAGATAGTTGGTCAGCGCTTGCAGTATGTCAATAGCAACATTTTCTGCAGCTAAACGTTGAGCAGTACAGAACATAGTTTTTCCTCTAGTGCTTCCTACTGATCACTGGACTGTACAAAAAATATTCAATCAGCGACGTATACTATCAAATGTAGTCTTCAATCTTACGTTTGTAATGAACAAAAGAGCCTGATCTGTTTGCAGCGCAACTTCGGGCAGTAGTTTGCTCGCCGTATGTGTATGCTACGTCGATCCCGAACATTCGAGTACAGACAGTAATTGCTTATCACAAGTAATGAGCTTTCAGTGGAACACAGTCCGCAATATGCTCAGCCGCAGGTGGGCCTGTATCCCAGCGCGCGCTGTGTCGTGTGGGGAGACGGCTCACATGGGCTCCGCTCTCGCTAGCCGCGTGCGGTCCCTCTGGACAATCGAATTGCGCGCCACGCATTACGCTGCCGTTCCCAGCGGGCGGCAGAGTTTGTGCCGCCAGTACTAATCGTTCTCGAATGCAATTCTCTGTCTGCGTGCTAGCGCAGACCCAACTTGTGATTACTTCCTGTCGAGAACGGAAAACCCGAGGCAACTGGTGACCGCCAATTACATGCTGTGCACCGACGAATGTGTGTTTCCGCGAGCGGAAGCACTAAACCTAAAAAATAAAACACATGAAAAAAATTCATTTGCCAATGTCACCCTTATATTTCCAGTTAATTTCCACCATACTATGTTTCAGTCTTGACGTGAAACTCAATGCTCTGCACATGCATTAGCTTCACCATGTAAGTTCAACCTCCTCACAGCGGAAAGCGTATCTCTGATTTTCATGTTATTTTTGTAAGTCAGGATCTTTGTTAGACCAGAAATCAGTATTCTCAGTTACTACATACCAGACTAAAGGAAAATAAAGAACTTATACGGCTAGAACGACGTAGATCTCAAGAAAGTTTTTCTATCAGTAGGTTTCATGCGATGTGTAATTTGGTCATAAAAGTGCAATCCGAAAATGTAGCTCTTATTCGTACAGTACTGCACAGTTTTTATTGGAGATGATCGTTCTTGCTCTCTAGTAGCGCATGCTCCTACCGCAGTACGGAAAGCTTCAGAGCAGCAAATTATAAACAGGACGTGCTGTGCTTTAACATATGCGCCACCGTCACGTTTGGACTGAAATAAAAGTCAGGAAATATACAAATGGCATTCAAACATCGTCGCAAAGTGCAGCTGAACCAACACATGGGTAATGTGATGTGATATGCGAGTGACAGCTTGGGTACTTAGCTGTGACAGAACTGTGTGTGTGTGTGTGTGTGTGTGTGTGTGTGTGTGTGTGCGTGTGTGCGTGAGAGAAAGAGAGAGCGCAACTGCTCAATCTCGCAATAAATGCACAGAGGATTTATTTCCTTTAAACAGCATTCAGTATATATTACAGACATTCTGATTAGGAGGCGACCTGCAAACTGCAGTATTTGAAGAATCGTTTCAGATCCAAGATCGTTTCTAAATATATGTTTTGAAATGATGACCGATTTTTACAAAACTTTACTGTCACCTTCGGATCTCGTCTTTCAAATAATAATTCTGAAAGATGTGATCCGTAGATGACAGCAAAGTACTGTTGAAACCGGTCTTCAATTCAAAATAAATATTTGAATGCGATCTTGGCTCTGAGGTGTTTCTTCACACATTAGGCATCTTTTCACTCAAGTAAACTCCAGTTTTCATGAACAGATGGAAGGTCGTACGACAACTGGTGTATCAGAGATACTGCCATGTTCGCCCGAACTCGCCCCCCAACTCCTTTCTCAGGCGCAACAATATGGCAATAACAACACTGTGTTTGCATAGTTTATAGGTATTCTACAAATGTTGTTCTTCTTTGATGACAAGAACAAGACAGTGTAACGACGCGCTTACATTTCACTACCGAAATAAGGAGACTTTGCGATTAACAGTCTGCCGCTCTATACCTAAATCGCATTTAAAGTCTTTTCTCCTTAGGACGCCAGCTGCAGGTGGGCGTCACTCGACCCACGTTGTTGTAGTGCTGTCACCAAAGAGAGATGGAAGCGGCAGAGGGGGTGCGGTACTCACGTATCTGGTGGGCGGCAGCCTGTTCCGGGTGTGCACCATGGCGGTGGCCGGGCTGCGCCTAGCTGCTCTGCGATGCACGCACTCCCAGCTGTGGGCACCACGACGTCCGCCGGCGCCGCGCGTCACACGCACACTGTCTGCGCTCAACAGCCGCGCTGCCCAGCGCCTCGCGCCGCCTCGATACTCGCGCCCGCGTCGATACTATCGCTACCCGCGCACGACCTCTCGACCCTGCGCACGATGGCTGGGTAACATCGGCCGCTGGCGGTCACTACGGCGTTAGCTGGCCGCGCGGAGACATGTTCCCAAAGTTATCGCTCTGCCGTGTTAATGAATGTGTACTGAGTGGATTATCCGGCTAGGGGAATTCGTTCCACTCGATATTAGACCGACTGAATATGACGATTGTTCACGAAAACAACCTCTTTTAATGATGTTTTATTCAACTTACAGACGTTCAGTCCTTGTCTTTTTCAAAGTACTTCCCTACTCTTATCTTACCACCTGACCATGCGATGCCCCCACTTCGCTATGCTGTCCTGGAAAGCTTCTTTAAGAACATCTTCCAGCGCCAGTGATCAGAGTATCTTCTCACTGACATCTAATCGGCATCCTTTCATCACTGCTTTTAGTTTTGGTATCCAGAAAACTTTTCTTGGAGCAACACGTGGACAGTATGGCGATTGGGAGAGAACAGTCGTCTGTTCATACAACTTACTGGAAGGCAGCTGGGTGACGTCATCGACAGCCCTCGATTTTTAGACAGATGCAGATCCCGTCATTTCCAAGACACAAGTGGTACGAAACAGCACTGTCAAAGGACATTTTAATCCTCGGTAGGCACATCTACTCTGACTAGCAACCACTATCTTCTGTACTAATAACAAAACTGTAAAACCGCCGTGTTTGCTTTTTCTTTTAACTGTGCTTATCTCCAAAATTACTGGACGAAGTTTCACAGGTAACTTAAGCATAACTTGAGGCAACATATAGGCTATTGGCTACCCTTTGTAAAAATCGAATCACGTTAAAAGAGAAAAAAGAGAAAATTAATCGTGATTTAAAATTTTATGTAAAACGGTCGTGGTTGTCTGTTTGAACATATTAATCTTCAAAATTACCAGTCCAATTTTCATGGGGTTTTGACAAGTAACCTTAGAATAGCTTGGGGAAACATACAGGATTTATTTCATCAAAATCAGAACGCTATGAAAAAGATAACATAATTTAAAGTTTTATGTACAATCGTTCGCTCAGCTTAGCATTTCGGATGTTTAAGTATCAGGGCGTACTACACCAAGAACCGATAGATGGCGTTGTTAGTTTTCTAGAGACAGTGGTATCTTCGGAAGTTTACGTCAGTTACAGAAATTAGCGCCTCTGTCATATCTTTAAGAATACAAACTGTTATTGAATTTACTTGGCTACTACATACGGACTTACTGATTTCACTTCGTGCATTAAAAACTGAAAGCCAATTTTGTTTGCTACGAAAAACGAATTTACTAACTTAGCTTTGTGATTTTGACACCTAATGATTGCATTTCGATTTCACTACGTCTAAGAATAAAAATTCCTAGAAAATGGTCGAACGTTTCTGAATATACCAGGACTATGCGGTCTCAAGAAACCAATGAAGATCGAGAGACGAGACTTGCTGTGACTCGAGGTCAGGTTTTAACTAGTTTTTTGGGAACTCTTTCTTTGAAAGCGAGGCGCGACGTAATTGTGCTCGAGAAAGTCAAGCATTATCTATTTCCCCAGAGCCCTTCACTGAACAGAGGCTTAAAGTTACTTCGCTCCAGCGTAAGATCATAAAAGAGGAAATTTCGATGGGAAGTGGCACAGGCGAGGGAATTTTTATACACCGAATACTGCTTATTTCTAATAAATTAACCATTTCGCTTTAAACGTGTACAATTTCTGGAGAGCTTATTTTGTGTCATGAAAGCACAATGCCAAACTCTGTACTGCAGGTGTGGACCTTGGTGGCAATTGCTTTTTTGCATTGACAGCTGTACTTGGCTCTCTCCCAAGATAGTTAAGGAAACAAGCCCTTCATTCATGATCCGAAACATATTACTTCAAACTATGAGTCGAAATTAAATTCCAAGCTTACGAAGTCGCTCTCACTGTTAGCTAGCTGGGCAACTCCGGGTTTCTCAGCTAGTACGGCGTATGCAGATAGGCAACTCATCCACCGTAAACAGCTAGCGGCAACATACAACCTAACTATCGAAAGTTAATATTTATTACCAACTGGTGAAGAAGTAGCATTAACACCGATTTGATAAGGGACAGAGCAGGATTTCAAGAGAATTGTAGCAGATTGGTTCAAATGGCTCTGAGCACTATGGGACTTAACATATGTGGTCATCAGTCCCCTAGAACTTAGAACTACTTAAACCTAACTAACCCAAGGACATCACACACATCCATGCCCGATGCAGGATTCGAACCTGCGACCGTAGCAGCCGCGCGGTTCCGGACTGAGCGCCTAGAACCGCTAGACCACCGCGGCCGGCAATTGTAGCAGAAAGCTCCATATCTATTTATAAGGTCGCTGGTTACCCTATTCTCACCTCTTTCCATAACAACGCTATTCCAATAGTTGGAAGTGCACGGCATAATCTCTGAGTTTTTATAATACACTGAAGAGCCAAAGACGCTGGTACAGGCAGCATATTCAAATACAGCGCTGCGGTCGGCAACGCGTATTAACACACATCAAAAATGTTTTGCATCACCCCAGTTGCCAGAACTGCTGAAGGTAGGCGTTGACTGTGGATATCGTGTCGCAGACACAGTCCCTTTGACTGTTAAGAGATGTCGCTAAACCCACCCAAAGAAGTAAGCAACCATGCATGAGCAGGGCTTATTAGACGGAGGGGGTCCCACAGCCGATCAGTTCCAGTCATTCCACCAGGAGGTACACGGCTCGCGTTGTTTGTAGTTCAACCATGCTTAAAAGGTCAATATTGCGGTTTCATCGCGTCTGCATTGTTTCTTTGTGACAGGAAGGGTTCTCAACAAGGGAAGTGTCCAGACATCTCGGAGTGAACCAAAACAATTTTGTTCGGTTCTGGAGGAGATAGAGAGAGACAGGAACTGTCGATGACATGCCTCGCTCAGGCCGCCCAAGCTGTACTTCTGTAGTGGATGACAGCTATCTAGGGATTATGGCTTGGAGGAACCCAGACAGCAACGCCACCATGTTGAATAATTCTATTCGTGCAGCCACAGGACGTCATGTTACGGCTCAAACTGGGCGCAATAGGCTGCATGATGCACAATTTCACTCCCGACGTCCATGTCGAGGTACATCTTTGTAGCCACGACATCACGCAGCGCTGTACAAATGGGCCCAACAACATTCCGAATGGACTACTCAGGATTGGCACCACGTTCTCTTCACCGATGAGTGTCACATATGCCAGACCATCGTCGGAGACGTGTTTGGAGGCAACCCGGTCAGGCTGAACGTCTTAGACACACTGTCCAGCGAGTGCAGTGGAGGTTCCTTGCTGTTTGGGGTGGCATTATGGGGAGCCGACGTACATCGCTGGTGGTCGTGGAAGACGCTGTAACGGCTGTACGATACGTGAATGCCATCCTCCGACCGAAGGTACAACCATATCGGCACCATATTGGCGATGAAATCGTCTTCGAGGACGACAGTTCGCGCCCCCATCGTGCATATCCTGTGAATTACTTCCTTCAGGATAACGACAACGCTCGACTAGAGTAGAAATTTTGAAATTTGTGGTCTTATAGGACCAACCAGCTGAGGTCATCGGTCTCTAAGCTTACACACTACGTAATCTAGCTTTAACTTACACTAAGGACAACACACACACACACACACACACACACACACACACACACACACACACACACACACACACACATGCCCGAGGGAGGACTCGAACCTCCGACAGGGGGAGCCGCGAGGACCGTGACAAGACGCCTCAGACCACGCGGCCATCCCACGCGGCTGACTAAAGTGGCCAGCATGTTCTCCAGACATCAATCCTATCGAACATGCCTGGGATAGATTGGAAAAGGGCTGTTTATGGACGACGTGACCCACCAACCACTCTGAGGGATCTACACCGAATCGCCGTTGAGAAATGTGAAAATTGGACCAACAGTGCCTTGATGAACTTGTGGATAGTGTGCCACCACGAATACAGTACGCATCGATGCAAGAAGACGTACTACTGTGTATTAGAGGTACCGGTGTGTACAGAAATCTGGGCTACCACCTCTAAAGGTCTCACTGTATGGTGGCACAACATGCAGTATGTGGTTTTCATGAGCAATAAAAAGGACGGAAATGATGAAACTTCCTGGCAGATTAAAACTGTGTGCCCGACCGAGACTCGAACTCGGGACCTTTGCCTTTCGCGGGCAGGTGCTCTACCAACTGAGCTACCGAAGCACGACTCACGCCCGGTACTCACAGCTTTACTTCTGCCAGTACCTCGTCTCCTACCTTCCAAACTTTACAGAAGCTCTCCTGCGAAACTTGCAGAACTAGCACTGAAAGAAAGGATATTGCGGAGACATGGCTTAGCCACAGCCTGGGGGATGTTTCCAGAATGAGATTTTCACTCTGCAGCGGAGTGTGCGCTGATATGAAACTGGACGGAAATGATGTTTATGTTGATCTCTATTCCACTTTTCTATACAGGTTCCGGAACTCTCGGAACGGAGGTGAAGCAAAACCTTTTTTGATGTGTGTAAAAAATGGTTCCAATGCCTCTGAGAACTATGGGACTTAACATCTGAGGTCATCAGTCACCTAGACTTAGAACTACTTAAACGTAACTAACCTAAGGACACCATACACATCCATGCCCGCGGCAGGATTCGAACCTGTCACCGTAGCAGCAGCGCGGTTCCGGACTGAGGCACCTATAACCGCTCGGCCACAGCGGCCGGCAAATGTGTGTAAGACAACAAGTGTTTGGCGCAGTTGTTAGATCGGTTACTGCTGCTACAATGCCAGCTTATCAAGATTTAAGTGAGTTTGAACGTGGTGTTACAGTCAGCGAATGAGCTATGGAACACATCGTCTCAGAGGTAGCAATGATATGGAGACTTTCCCGTACGACCATTTGACGTGTGTATCATGAATATCAGGAATCCGGTAAAATATCAAATC
The DNA here is from genome assembly GCF_023898315.1 of Schistocerca nitens. NCBI lineage: Eukaryota > Metazoa > Arthropoda > Insecta > Orthoptera > Acrididae > Schistocerca > Schistocerca nitens. Next base: position 610,718,037 of record NC_064614.1, on the reverse strand, counting down.
TCCGACATCGCTAGGCTGGAAAAAAGACCTTCTAAGAATGGGACCAACGACGACTGAAGGGAATCGTTCCACGTGACTGAAGTGCAACCCTTCCGCAAATTGCGGCAGATTCCAGTACTGGGCCATCGGAAAGTGTTAACGTGTGAAGCATTCAACGACACATCATCGATATGGGCTTTCGAAACCGAAGGCCCGCTAGTGCACGGTTGATGAATGCACAAAGCTTTACACCTTGCCTGGACCCGTCAACACCGACGTTGGGCTGTTGATGACTGGAAACATGTTGCCTGGTCAAACAAGTCTTGTTTCAGATTGTATCGGGCGGTGTACAGGTATGGGTACAACCTCATAGATCCATGGACCCTGCATATTAGCAGTGGACTGTTCAAGCTCGTTGAGGCTGTGTAATGGTGTGGGGCGTGTGCAGTTGGAGTGATATGGGACCCATGATACGTCTAGATACGAGTCTAACTGGTGACACGTACGTAAGCATCCTGTCGGATCACCTGCATCCATTCATATCCATTGTGTATCCCGATGGACTTGGGAAATTCCAGCAGGACAATGCGAAACCCCACACGTCCAGAATTACTACAGAGTGGCTCCAGGAAAAAATGGTCTGAGTTTAAACACTTCCGCTGGTCACCAATCTCCCCAGACAGGCACATTATTGAGCATATCTGGGATGCCTTGCAATGTGCAGTTCAGAGGAACTCTCCACCCCCTTACGGATTTATTGACAGCCCTGCAGGATTCATGGTGTCAGTTCCCTCCAGCACTACTTCAGACATTAGTCGAGTCCATGCCACGTCGTGTTGCGGCACTTCTGCGTGCTCGAGGGGGCCATACACGATATTAGGCAGGTGTACCAGTTTCTTTGAGTCTTTAGTGTACATTAGAAAACCGGTATGAAGACAGTGTTCTGCAGTAGCAGATTTGATACGATGTTCTAGACGTGTGTGGTGCTTATGGTCTATAAACCGGTCATCAGAGTCCTGATAGTGACCAATGTATGACGTGCCAAAAATACATGGTGTACGCTATGGCACCGCCTTGTACGTACCTAGATCATTCTTTATAAACTCTGAAGGGGCACTAAGACGATGGTCTAAATGCGCAGTTTGCATAATGTTTCCACAGAATACGACCAAAGACGTTCGTACGTGCATAAGGGAACATACACATAGGCGCCCCTTCGTTTTTTTATCACTCATCCGATTCACAGTTCATCGATAACGGAATGCACGTCTGATCTATGTTTAATTATAACCATTCAATCGAAAGGGGTGCCTAACTCAGGTGGGCTACGCAGTTGACAGACTTTCAAAGTCTGATATGATACTTGTCATACGAACTGAGGTACGATCTGGATGATGACAGTTACTAGCCTGAAGATACAAATGAGTGCTATTTGGCTTCTTATAAACGCATTTCCAAATGTACTATCAACCTTCCTCCAGACCAACACAACAAGGAAGAAAGGCAGTATTACTTTACCACCTCAAAAGTGAAGCGAATATCGAGATGAATTTAAGTCCGATGATTTCCTTGCAAAACGCTCGCTCGTTGAATTAGTACCTTGAAAACGACGGACAGATCACTCGTCGAAACAATGGATGCTGTAGCTGGGGAGTTTCATAATTTATGCTGGCCTGCTCTTTTCAACAGACTAAAGCAGATGGACTGTACAAGGTCTATCTGTAATATGCTACGAGATTATTGTACAGACAGGCTGGTACAATTGGAAAATGCCGCAAATAAAATTGCGAAAAACACCAGCAAATGCTGCGCGCAAGGTTCTGTTTGTGGTCCAGACTACTGGGGTGCTGGCATAGAGCCATTACTGAATCAGCTTTGGAATATAACAAACAACAAAGGCTGCATCACCTATGCAGACGATGTGCCAACAAAAGGATTGAATTAGAAAGAAAAAGCAGGGAAGTTCTTGAAAGACTAAGTAATTGCTATGCAGGAAACAAACTAATGGTAGCAGCACAAAAAAACAGTTTATATTTAGTAGAAGGGACGTTATCAAGATCGAGAAACCCTGCAGTCAGAATAAATGACCAACCTGAGGAAAGATATGTATGTACCTTGGTATAGATATCGATAAAAAAATAAAACTTTCGTGCACATTTTGAAAACGCCTGCCGGGGAGGCACTAAGACCATGAACAAAATAGCAACAATTAGCCAACGAAGCTTTCTCCTGACTTAAAGTGCAATAACAACGTACCATAACGCAACCTTATGCGCTGTTGTGGTCTAAGGGGTCGAGCGTTTGGGATCATAGGCCCAGAAAAGTAAAAACAGCACACGTTCCACGGCGAGCACAGAGAAGTGTACTCTGTGCGTGACACACGCGTATAGAAGATCAGCTTACTATTTCTGGAACTAATCAAAAGAAAGGTGCAGTAATATTGGCTCAAAAATACCGAATATCATAAGGTAAAGGAGATACTGGGCACGAGATCAGCATCAAATAAGTAAATAAAAGCATGCATTGGTACAGAATGGCAAGGGATCTGAGAGAGGGAAGAAACAGGGAGGAGAATGTACGTTATTCCCTAACACAAAGGAAAGATCTAGAATATCATATGTCCGATCAAGGAAGTTGTATACTACACGTCGGGACATGCTCCATATCCTGGCTACTTACTGAAAATTCGACAATGCACTATAGACACTTATGGATATGGAGCACTTGGCACCCTGGACTCATCGTCTCGGAGTGTGCCATTAGACCTTACAAACCAGGAGAGGAACGTCTTTGGTATTATAACAGTCTAAGGAACGATAAACTGTGGCGCAGGTTAAACTCGCCAACAGCTACATGGCCGAGAGACGATCAAGAAGAAGCCTCACCTAATGACAACGGGACGCGCCACGACAGAACATCCACCTACACTAGCCTTCCGGAAACAGGGAGGGTATGAGCCTCGGGGAGGACCAGGAAGGATTTCCTGAGATCCTGACAGCCACCTCCCAATCTCTGCACCTTGGGTGGCACAGCAGCACGACCCCTGTCATTCCTGAGTTGTGACTTAGCGGGCCAGAGGCTAACTATGAAGACAAAGGAGTACAAGTAAAGTAGTGTAACGTACTGTAGTGCTGTGTTGTGTAGTGTTGTACAGTAGTGTACGCCACAAATATAGTTCACAAGATATGTGATGTAGCAATGCAGCATAGTACAGTAGACCAATGAAATGAAATGAAATGATCGTATGGCATTGTTGGCCGGGAGGTCCCACGCGGGGAAGTTCGGCCGCCGTATTGCAAGCCCATTTTAGCTGACGCCACTTCGGCTACTTGCGTGCGTCAATGATGATGAAATGATGATGAAGAACACACAACACCCAGTCATCACGAGGCAAGAAAATCCCTGACCCCGCCGGGAATCGAACCCGGGACCCCGTGCGCGGGAAGCGAGAACGCTACCGCAAGACCACGAGCTTCTGCTTTCTGGATTCCAGATGAACATGTGCGCCAGATGCCCAAAGGGAAGAATGAAGATTTTTTTAAAAATTACAATTTTTGATATGGACTTTTTCACATGATACACCATATCACTGAGTTATGCATACACATCTCAAATTATGTTAAAATTTTACGCGCTTCTTTCACGTCAATTCAAATACAACATTTGGTCTGTACTTGCATCTAGATGAGCCACTAAAAGACAATATCAAATAAACAAATAAATAAATAAAAAACGAAATACCGGAGGTTGTGGAAGATGACACCCGGCTATATTCCCGTTAAGTTGCTTAAACGTTTTATACGCTTGGAAAGCTGACAGTCATGTGAAATGGCAGAAAACCATCGAGTACAATAACAGGAGATAGCCCTACAGCCTTACGCTGTACGTTGGTTTTAATCCGGCGCTGTTTACTATCGCTTCTTGTTCTTAATTTCTGTCGTATGCACTCAACAGTTGTTTTAAACAGTAAATGTTCCAGTGCTTTCGTGAATAACATGGCGCCAAGAAGTTTTTCTGATCTTAAATGCAATTTTGATCCAGTAATATAAGGCATTTAGCCTGGTTAATGTAACTTCGCTTTTGTTACACGTTTCAAATAAACAATAAAAGGAATATTTCACTTTAAATACTTCACGTGACAGGGCTGCATTCGTAATCCAGCATTTTCCTTAATAGGGACTGACGAAACTGACGTTCGGTCCATGCCCACTTCCTGAAAATACGGAAAATACTTTGCTATGTTTGGTCGGTTTCAAATCTTTTTTGTCATAGTGTTCACCCAGAGAGTTTCTGGTAGGAAATCTTAAGTCGAATGGCAGAAATGAAACCACTAAAATAAAAGTAATCGGCGCAACGACAGTTCCGGTATATAAAAGAAAATATCGATTTAACGAGTCAAATCTCGAACTAAATATTGATTCTTTTACACCTTAGACTGTAGTCAGAGAGATTAGTACACCCATAAATGACGCAAGCTCCATTTTTGATCAAAAAACTTCCATAAGAATCTAATATTTAGGGCAGCTCACATGGCGGACGTCGGCTTTTTGTAACGTCATAACAACTTCCCTTATTATACACTATGTGATCAAAAGCATCCGGACACCCCTAAAAACATACGTTTTTCATATTAGGTGCATTGTGCTGCCACCTACTGCCAGGTGATCAGTAGTCATTAGACATCGTGGGAGAGCGAAATGGGGCGCTCCGCGGAGCTCACGGACTTCGAACGTTGTCAGGTGATTGGGTGTCACTTGTGTCATACGTCTGTACGCGATATTTCCACACTCCTAAGCATCCCTAGGTCCACTATTTCCGATGTAATAGTGATGTGGAAATGTGAAGGGACATGTACAGCACAAAACCGTATACGCCGAACTCGTCTGTTGCGTGACAGAGACCGCCAACAGTTGAAGAGGGTCGTAATGTGTAATAGACAAACTTCTATCCAGACCATCACACAGGAATTCCAAACTGCATCATGATCCACTGCAAGTAGGTGGAAGGTGAGAAAACTTGGATATCATGGTCGAGCGCCTGCTCCTAAGCCACACAGCACGCTGGTAAATGCCTAATGATGCCTCGCTTGGTATAAGGAGCGATTGAACAGAGAAAGAACGTTGTGTGGAGTGACTAATCATGGCACACAATGTGGCGATCCGATGGTAGGGTAGGATGGCGAATGCCCGATGAACGTCATCTGCCAGCGTGTGCAGAACCAACAGCAAAATTCGGAGGCTGGTGGTGTTACGGTGTGGTCGTGTTTTTCATGGACGGGGTCTTGCACACCTTGTTGTTTTGAGTGGCACTTTCACAACGCAGGCCTAAGTTGATGTTTTAGAACCTTCTTGCTTCCCATTCTTGATGAGCAATTCGGGGATGGCGACTGCGTCTTTCAACACGATCGAGCACCTGTTCATAATGCACGGCCTGTGGCGGAGTGATTACACGACAATAACATCCCTGTAATGATCTAGCACGCACAGAGTGCTGACCTGAACCTATAGAACATCTTTGGGATGTTTTGGAACGAAGACTTCGTGCCAGGCCTCATCGACCGACATCTATACCTCTCCTCAATGCAGCACTCTGTGAAGAACTGGCTGCCATTCCCAAAGAAGCCTTCCAGCACCTGAGAGAACGTGTGCCTGCGAGAGTGGAAGTTGTCTTTAAGGCTAAGGATTGGCCAACACCATACTGAATTCCAGCATTACCGATAGAGGGCGCCACGAACTTGTACATAATTTTCAGCCAGGTGTCGGGACACTTTTCATCACGTAGTATACCTCCAATAACTAAAGCTGCTAACTGGTAAATCTCATGGTGCACACTCGCTGTCATTGTGAAATAAATACGCCTTTGGCCTCGGTCTGCATATTTTCTGGCACATGCTATTCGAAACGCTTGGATGACTGTTTGACCTTGAGGCAACATTTCGACATACATATCTCGAATAACATCGAAAATTTCCGATCATAATTCTATGTTTAATGTTCGATGTTGAATCAACTTATCTTTCTGGCATGAAGTTCCTTTAAGTATTCACTGCAACCTGTAATGACTGGATTTTTGTCACAATGTAGCCGAAATTATTCAATGTTCGTCTCCTGCAACGATTCTTTGCATGAGTGTTTCGTCACTGTCAAAACGCATAACGAGTTTCTTACAAATGTTCGCTCGTTATTCCTTCTGCCCTTTGGTCATCAGACGAGAAAAAACATACTACTCGATGCATGTTCAGTTTTTCGGATACAACCTTACAGCTCGAAAAGGTTGCCTGTTAGCCTTAATTTTTACACAACAGTCGGCTCTGACCTCGATTTTCTGGACGTAAGCGCTATCAGCTGAGTTTGTAGGTGTTCGTGGCCTTCGATTGATTAACGACTACTTTTGGTTAAAATGGTTCAGATGGCTCCGAGCACTATAGGACTTAACACCTGAGGACACCAGTCCCCTAGAACTTAGAACTACTTAAACCTAAGGACATCACACACGTCCATGCCCGAGGCAGGATTCGAAACTGCGACCAGCAGTCGCGCGGTTCCGGACTGAAGCGCCTAGAACCGCTTGGCCACCGCGGCCGGCCACTACTTTTGAATCGGAGGAACTATAGGAAATATTGCATTCGAGCTAGAATATAAGCTTCTTAAGTTCTTTCAAGAGTTCAACATTTCCGCACAAAATTTCCCCAACTAAAAGCAAAACTTCTGTTAGATGGCTGTCTTCTTAAATGAGATATGTGAGAAGTCGTCACGAACTAGTGTAACAATGTCGGGAAAACTAAACAAGATAGTATCCATGCGAATGTTTTTACTTGGGGCTACGTCACCATGGCGGTCCGTTGGCGCGTCAAATGAACCATTTACTTTTTGTACTGGTGTAGCACAAAAAACATTAACATTTAATGTCCTTCCTATATCTTGCTGTTGTCGTATTCATACATCATTCTAAACTTTCTTAGAACGGAAACTTCCTACAGAATACCCTCAGGTTTAGTGGTAATATGGCCCAGTGCATAGCTCATGATAAACTGAACACAGATCAAGCATGAAAACAGGAAGAAGGTGCACAAAATTGTGCTTCGCAGTCCGGCACCGTGACCACTTAACCATGACGTCATTGCTCTTTCAGGATGCTCTAAATTACCCTTCTTGTCCTTGGACCGTCCACTGTTTGTATTTTACTTTTTTTTATAGTTCAGTACACCTTAGTCTTGTTTTCATGCTTGGTCTGTGTTCAGTTTTTGACGGGCTGCCCGCTGGGCCCTCTTACCACTATATCTGACGGGTGTGTGATTGGGAGTTTCCCTCGTTAGAGACCAATCCAGTGCTGACAAGACTGAGACATCCCTGCAGTCTTTGTTGCTGAGGGGCTGAGAGGGCACGGAGAGGAACTCGAGCGTCTCCATGGGGAGTGCTGAGGCAGCGCGTTTGGCCGCGCACTGACTGTGTGAGGCAGGGGCCCAGGTTCGTGACACACAGTCTTAGTAGGTCGCCAACGATCACTATAGCTGCGTATATTCTGATAGACTGAAAAATGTCGCAATCATTATTCTGACGTGAAACAGCTCGGTAAAGACACAATTAGCGCTGCAAAAAGCACTTTCGAAATCATGACTTTTTGGAGAATTTTTGAATCGTAGGAGAGGTTGCACATAAAACTGCCTTCTGGATTACTACATGAGCCGTGCTGCGGCTCGCGTTTGTGCCGTTGACAGTGCGTTCACTGGCGCCACTACGTTTGCTCGCTTTGTTTGTCCGTCAGTGGCAGCAGCAGCGCTTGTCGATAGCAAGTAATGTGGTACTATGTTTGGAGCGACCTCTAGTATTCCCGGGTCGGGTGTCTCGGTAGTTCAGTTGGGACGGAGCAGCAGTGAGCTCCGACAGCGCCAGTACTCGCCGAGGGAGCTGGTGATATATGCATTGCCCAATGGAAGGATGTGGCCACGAGAGTGCACGACCACGTCGAGGTCCGGATTCAGCGAGTTTAAGTTCAAAAAATGTTCAAATGTGTGTGAAATCTTATGGGACTTAACTGCTAAGGTCATCAGTCCCTAAGCTTACACACTACATAACCTAAATTATCCTAAGGACAAACACACACACTCATGCCCGAGGGAGGACTCGAACCTCCGCCGGAACCAGCCGCACAGTCCACGGCTGCAGTGCCTTGGACCGCTCAGCTAATCCCGCGCGGCGAGTTTAAGTTGAATGGATCGTTATATTCGAGTAGTGCAACTTCCACTTGTTTGTGTGTGTGTGTATGTGTGTGTGTGTGTGTGTCCGTCCGTCGAAGTGACCTCATGCCATCAGGCTGTCAGTTGGCGGTTTTATACTCCTACGTTTCCCTTGTCTGACTTGACTGGCAACGATCGATGGTTGGTCGTTCGGTCGGTCGTCTCAGTGGACGTCGTGTATCTGGTCTTTCGGCCTTTCTGTGTTCTTAGCGTTCATGTCCACATGCAGTTCGTCTTGTTGCTGTATAGTGACGGTTTTAGCACTGTTTTGAGTTCCACCAGTTGCGACATAGTTGCGTATATCAACAGTAATCCAATGTTGTCAACTGTTTTTTATTCCAGTCTTTGATCACAATCTCAATTCTTTTGACGATAGCCGGCCGCGGTGGTCTAGCGGTTCTAGGCGCTCAGTCAGCAACTGCGCGACTGCTACGGTCGCAGGTTCGAATCCTGCCTCGGGCATGGATGTGTGTGATGTCCTTAGGTTAGTTCGGTTTAAGTAGTTATAAGTTCTAGGGGACTTATGACCACAGATGTTGAGTCCCATAGTCCTCAGAGCCATTTGAACCATTTTTTTTCTTTTGACGATAATCGTCACAAGAATTGATATTGTGATCAAAGACTGGAATAAAAAACAATTGTTTGAACCATGCCCGAGGGAGGACTCGAACCTCTGACGGGGGGAAACCGCTCACGGGGAGAAGTCCTGATATGTGATACAATGGGATACACCGTCTGCCGTGAACATCACGGTAGTCTGCATAGCATGTATCTTGTTGTAGACGCAGATGTACATTTGTCGTAATTTAAAACCGTGTATCGAACGTAGATTCGAGTGCGGAGCCGCACTTCTCAAAGGCACATCGCTACCAGTTACGCAATCCGTGCACGTCCCAGAGGCAGGCTCAGAGTCTGTGTTACTTGTTCTCTCCATTTGTGACACAAAAGTTCATCGCAGCTTATACTCCGCTGAACAAAAGCATGTAATCTGAGGACACCTTTGGGACTGTGACCTAGACGAACTCGGGGGGCGTACCCTTTCTTCCAGAGGCAGGCCCGCAGAGGGGCTGGGAAGAGATTGTGGCAAACTAGTTACCAGCTGAAACTTTGAAGCGGTCTGCGAGACGTGCCCAGACACGTCAACTGGCGGCGCACTATTCGCCACAGGCAAGGATTTGGATGCCAGTCTTGGTCCGGCACTATTTTCAGTTTCGGTTCATCGCTGACTATACTCCGCTGAAAGGTGGAAAAATTTAAGAAGACTTACATTCAATCCCGCACTTTATCACTCCGATTACGTATATCCGCTGATGCAATGTGCGGGATATAACAGAGGTATGACCAGTTTCTCTGCGAGTCTTGGATTTCTCAATCTCGACGAGCGACAGCTCTCTTGCAAAGTTGGAAAACACGTCTGCGAACGATTAGTTTGGTAGGGAGGTCAATTATCAAGACGCCAATTACGATTCCACTCCAACGTTTGAGATAATAGGCAAAAAGAAACAAATATTGTATTTTATGTTGGACGGACATGATATCTGAAAAGCGCATTCACTACACGTCTCTAACGTAAAATTTCGTTTCCTTTCTTCCCAACTGAGTCCATAGACATCAAATGCTGATTAAATGCAGACAAATTTCGACTGCGGACGTAACTTTATGCAATACCTCCATATGCTACCGGAAATTTTCTTCCTTGTAGTCATTATCAAGCATTCGATTGTTCACATAAAACTGATAAACCTAAATCAAACAAAAATTTTAAATATAAATATAAATCATAGTTATAAGGTCTCAGCTAATACATTGATAATACATTAGGGAACAAATTACAACCTCAGCGAAGCCAAATCTTCATTTAACGTAAAATTTGGCTGAACACCAACACTTAGCAAGTGTCTTCTGAATGGTTTGCGTCGTCTTTGGAAGAGCGGATCCCCTCTGCGCGTGTTTTTGTTCTGGGTATTGTCAACTACGGCGAGAGTGCTTTGAGAGGAGGATAACTAACTGGTCGTTTCATTTCATATTCGTTATTTTATTCGCTGCAGCTAAAGTCAGTAAATCGTTATTTTTTATTTCTGTGGGATCAAATGGGGACCCTAATAATTTTGTGAAAGCATCCTTTGGGCTGTGAGAGTAGTCAGGGGGCCCTCGCATGGACTTCCATTGAAGAGGTGGTTTTTTTTTTAAATTAAATATTTGCTAATAAAGGATTTTTTAACTATACTGAATGATAGATCATTTGCTTCCCTTATTCTATTGTACTTGCGCTTCTTTAGCACTTTCACTCAAGCACAACGCCAACATCTATATTCACATATATTATATTGTAAGTAGGCTGTTTAGGTTTTTTTATTGGTAACTCCACCTCTGTATGAAAATCACTGGCTGTGCTGTGTGCAGTCTGTGGCTGCTTTGCATTGTTGTAATACTCGCCATTGTAGTGTTAGGCAGCTGGCTGTGAACAGCGCGTAGCGTTGCGCAGTTGGAGGTGAGCCGCCAGCAGTGGTGGATGTGGGGAGAGAGATGGCGGAGTTTTGAAATTTGTCATGAACTGCTATATATATTATGACTATTGAGGTAAATACATTGTTTGTTCTCTATCAAAATCTTTCATTTGCTAACTATGCCTATCAGTAGTTAGTGCCTTCAGTAGTTTGAATCTTTTATTTAGCTGGTAGTAGTGGCGCTCACTTTATTGCAGTAGCTCGAGTAACCAAGATTTTTGTGAGGTAAGTGATTTGTGAAACGTATAGGTTAATGTTAGTCAGGGCCATTCTTTTGTATGGATTTTTGAAAGTCAGATTGCGTTGCGCTAAAAATATTGTGTGTCAGTTTAAGCACAGTCATGTATAATTGTTCAAAGGGGACGTTTCAATATCTGCAGTTTTTTCCCTATGGTATCATTAGAGTGGAGCACTTGATGCTGCCATTGTATCCACAGAAGTCTTTGATTGTTCCTACAACGAAATATTCTGAGGCACAATTCTTAATTTGTTCCATTACATATGTTAGTTTTAGGGCAATGGCTATGCGCAATTTTCTGCAGTTGCTTATCACTTACAGTAAAGCGATTTTCCTGGATTTCAGAGGAGTTCGACCACTTCTCGTTGCGTAGTGGGATGTTACGTTGACCCACCAAGGTGGCTTACCTGCAACAAGAAGCAGCATGTATTAGGTGCATGTTACATAGTAAAGTACAAATGCCTCTATATGCAAAATTTAATTCACATAGTGATAACCATTTCAGAGTTGCAGTGAACTCTGCGCAGGTTTCTGATGATATTTGTAGAAAAAGAGACATGTTGGTGGGGGCATTACAAGGTGGGAACATTACAGAGATACAGATGGAAACACATTCGGTGACGTACGTATTAAATATTGCATGTCTAAAAGTGGAATTCATCTCATTTGAAGAAAAGGAAGGTACTGCAACCTTTAGCAGGGGTTGTTCTGTTCGTATGTCAGAAAATATGAGATGTCTCGCACAAACCGAAATCAGCTGCAATTCAAAAGTGATGCATGAAGTGAGTAGTTCATGGGTATTGGAATCTGGAAAATATGAAAATAAAAATTACAGATCAGAAAAAGTAACTGATGAAATGGCGACCGAAATTTCCAAATAATGACTGAGATGAAGGAATGCCGTCGGAGCAATACACAGCAGAAAACGAAATCGTATCTAACGTGTATGGTGTATTTCGACAGGGGAACATTCAGCAACTGGATTTTATGACTCTGGATTGAACCCTAGTTAAAACAACGGTAGTTTCAAAGCCAAGTAAGAGGATCGCTCATAAAGCTAACAGGGATCACATTGCTGTTTAAGATGTTCACAAACGGAAGCTGTCAGTAAGATTAAACGAGAATATCTCAATTAAGAAGAAACTGAGCTGCATAGATGTGGAAAGAATACATTGAAAGCCTCTTGGAGGGTGAAGATTTGTCTGATGTGATAGAAGAAGAAACAGGAGTCGATTTAGAAGAGATAGGGGATCCAGTATTAGAATCGGAATTTAAAAGAGCTTTGGAGGACTTACGGTCAAATAAGGCAGAAGGGATGGATAACATTCCATCAGAATTTCTAAAATCATTAGGGGAAGTGGCAACAAAAGGACTATTCACGTTGGTGTGTAGAATATTTGAGTCTGGCGACATACCATCTGGCTTTCAGAAAAGCATCATCCACACAATTCCGAAGACGGCAAGAGCTAACAAGTGCGAGAATTATCGCACAATCAGCTTAACAGTTCATGCGTCGAAGCTGCTTACAAGAATAATATACAGAAGAATGGAAAAGAAAATTGAGAATGCGCTAGGTGACGATCAGTGGGACTTTAGGAAAAGTAAAGGGACGAGAGAGGCAATTCTGACGTTACGGCTAATAATGGAAGCAAGGCTAAAGAAAAATCAAGACACTTTCATAGGATTTGTCGACCTGGAAAAAGTGTTCGACAATATAAAATGGTGCAAGCTGTTCGAGATTCTGAAAAACATAGGGGTAAGCTATAGGGAGAGACGGGTCATATACAATATGTACAACAACCAAGAGGGAATAATAAGAGTGGACGTTCAAGAACGAAGTGCTCGTATTAAGAAGGGTGTAAGACAAGGCTGTAGCCTTTCGCCCCTACTCTTCAATCTGTACATCGAGGAAGCAATGATGGAAATAAAAGAAAGGTTCAGGAGTGGAATTAAAATACAAGGTGAAAGGATATCAATGATACGATTCGCTGATGACATTGCTATCCTGAGTGAAAGTGAAGAAGAATTAAATGATCTGCTGAACGGAATGAACAGTATGGTTTTAGTGTAAATCGGAGAAAGACGGAGGTAATGATAAATAGTAGAAATGAGAACAGCGGGAAACTTAACATCAGGATTGATGGTCACGAAGTCAATGAAGTTAAATAATTCTGCTACCTAGGCAGTAAAGTAACCAGTGACGGACGGAGCAAGGAGGTACATCAAAAGCAGACTCGCTATGGCAAAAAAGGCATTTCTGGCCAAGAGAAGTCTACTAATATCAAATACCGGCCTTAATTTGAGGAAGAAATTTCTGAGAATGTACGTCTGGAGTACAGCATTGTATGGTAGTGAAACAGGGACTGTGGGAAAACCGGAAGAGAAGAGAATCGAAGCATTTGAGATGTGGTGCTATAGACGAATGTTGAAAATTAGGTGGACTGATAAGGTAAGGAATGAGGAGGTTCTACGCAGAATCGGAGAGGAAAGTAATATGTGGAAAACACTGATAAGGAGAAGGGACAGGATGATAGGACATCTGCTAAGACATGAGGGAATGACTTCCATGGTACTAGAGGGAGCTGTAGAGGGCAAAAACTGTAGAGGAAGACAGAGATTGGAATACGTCAAGCAAATAATTGAGGACGTAGGTTGCAAGTGCTACTCTGAGATGAGGTTGGCACAGGAGAGGAATTCGTGGCGGGCCGCATCAAACCAGTCAGAAGACTGATGAAAAAAAAAAAAAAACTGCTGATGATAAACAGAAGGTCGAAATTCTAAACCTAGCTTTTAAAAACTCGTTTACGATAGAGGACTGCAGCACCATTCCCCCTTTCAATAATCGAACAAACGAAAGGCTGACTGACATAGTGTTTAGTGTATCTCGGATTGTAAAACAGTTAAGATCCTTAGACGCCAGAACGGCATCTGGACCAGACGGTACCCCGGTAAGATTTTATGTTGACTATGCTACAAATATAGCACCACTCTTTCCGTCGTCTATCAGAGATCATTGGAACTGTGGAAAGTTCCACGGGACTGGAAGAAAGCCCAGGTCATAGTAATCTATAAAAAGGGTAGAAAATCGGATGCACATAATTACTGGCCAATTTCACTGACATCGCTTTCTTGTAGAATCATGGAACATATTTTGTGTTCATACATAATGACCCTTCTAGACTCTGAGAAGCTCATCTGCAGAAACCAGCACGGTTATAGGAAACAGCGGTCATGAGAGTCACAGCTGGCCCTCTTTGTGCATGATATACAACAGACTCTAGATACCGGCTCCCAGGTTGATGCCATATTTCTCGACTTTCGAAAGGCGTTCGACTCAGATCCGCACTGTTGCTTGCTACAAAAAGTGCGCGCTTACAGTCTATCCAATGACATATGCGTTTGGATAGAAAGTTTTCTAACAGAGAGGGAGCAGTATGTCGTCCTGAACGGGGTAACTTCAACACAAACAAGAGTAACTTCAGGTTGCCCCAGGGCAGCGTAATACGTCCTCCGCTTTTTACGATTTACATAAACGATCTGGTTGATGGTATTGACAGCGGCCTTACACTGTTTGCCGATGACGCTGTAGTCTACAGGAAAGTAGTATCACACGAAAGTTGTGAACAAATCAATTAGGATTTGCAGAAAATAGTCCGCAGCTCGTGGTCGTGCGGTAGCGTTCTCGCTTCTCACGCCCGGGTTCCCGGGTTCGATTCCCGGCGGGGTCAGGGATTTTCTCTGCCTCGTGATGACTGGGTGTTGTGTGCTGTCCTTAGTTTAGTTAGGTTTAAGTAGTTCTAAGTTCTAGGGGACTGATGACCATAGATGTTAAGTCCCATAGCGCTCAGAGCCATTTGAACCATTTTTTTGCAGAAAATAAATGCGTGGTGTAATAACTAGCAGTTATCTCTCAATATTAGTAAGTATAGCCTACTGCGTATAACAAGGCGAAAATCCCCATTAATGTATGAGTACAAAATAAATGATCAGTCTTTGGAAGCGGTAACATCAGTCAAGTATCTGGGTGTGACTATTCGAAATGATCTCAAATGAAATGATCAGTTTACACAAGTAACGGATAAGGCGAACTCTAGATTGTGATTTATTGGTAGAAGCGATGCGGTCCTTCAACAAAGGAAACAGCTTACAATACGTTAGTCCGTCCAGTCTTATTGTTCGTCTGTATGTGACACTTACCAAGTGGGTCTGATTCAAGAGATTGAGAAGGTCAAAATAAGAGCGGCAAGATTCGTGACTGGTACATTTAGCCATCGCTAGAGCGTTACAAATCTCATAGAAAGTTTGAAGTGGGACTCACTTGCAGATAGACGACCCGCTAAACAGAAGAGGCTGCTCACTAAATTCCGTAATCCAATCTTCACCGAGGATGTAGAGCACATATTATTACCACCAACTTTCAAATCGCGTAATGATCATCATTCAAAGATAAGGGAAATAAGAGCTCGTACCGAGGCGTTCAGACGTTTTCCCCTCGCGCGATTCGCGAGTGGAACAAAGGGGGGTAAATATGACTTTTGCGCGAATTGTGCCCTCCGCCACACTCCGCTTGGTGGCTAGCGGAGTATATATGTAGATGTAGATGCTGCTACGAATTCCTCTCCTGTGGCAATCTCTTCATCTGAGTAGCAAATGCACCCTACATCCTCGACTGGTTGTTGGATGTACCAGTCTTTGTCTTCATCTACAGTTTTTACCCTCTACAACTACCTCTAATACCATGGAAGTTATTCCCTGTCTTAACCCATGTCCTATCATCTTGCAGCTTCTTCTTGTTTTCACATGTTCCTTTCTTCGCCGTTTCCGCGAAGAACTTCTTCATTGCTTATCTTACCAGTCCACATAATTTTCAACATTCTTCTTTTGCACGACATCTCAAACTCTATGACTCCCTTCTGTTCCGGTTTTCCCACAGTGCATGGTTCACTACCATACAAAGTTGTTCTCCGAACATACATTCTCAGAAATTTCGTCCTCAGATTAAGGCTTATGCTTTGACACCAGTAGACTTCTCTTGGCCAGGAATGTCCTCTTAGCTTGTGATAGACTGCTTTTTATGACCTCCTTTCTTTGTGCGTCATGTGTTATTTTCTTTCCACATGGCGCAATTCGCTAACTTCTTCCGCTTCATGATCACCACGTTTCCCGTTAAACTTCTGGCGTTTCTCATTTTTGGTGCTTCTAACTAATTTCGTCTTTCTTCGGTTCACTCTCTGTCCATTTTCTGTCCTCATTATACTGTTTATTTCATTCAACAGATCCTGTAGTTCTTCTTCACTTTCACTGGCGATAAAAATGTCATCAGCGAATCATATCAATGATAGGCTTTCACCTAGAATTTTAACTCCACTCTTTAATATTTCTTTTACTTCCGTCATCGTTTATTCGATGTACAGATTCAACAATAAAGGCGAAAATTGCATCCCTGTGTTGCCCCTTCTTAATGCGAGTACCTCGTTCTTAGTATTCCAGTTTTTTGTTCACTCTTGGTTCCTGTACATATTGTATATTACTCGTCTTACCATTTAGCTTACCACTGTTTTTGTCAGAATTTCGAACATCTTGCATCATTTTACGTTATCGAACCCTTTTTCTAGGTTGAGATATCTTATGAACGTGTACTGATTATCGCTCAGTCTTGCTTCCATTACCAAATGCAACGTCAGGACTGCCTCTGTGGTGCCATTCCGTTTCCGAAAGATCCTCAATTTTCCATTTCTCTATATTATTCTTGTGAACGACTTGGCTGGGTGAGCTGTTGAGCTAACTGTACGACGCTTCTCGCATTGATTTGCTCTTGCTATGTTCGGAACTGTGTGAAAGATATTTTTCCGAAGTGTGATGGTATAAAGCCAGCCTCATAGACTCTACATACCAACTTAAATAGTCATTGGATTGACACCTCCCCCAATGATGTATACTCGTAACGGCTGGGCTCGACGTCTCGCGGGCAGAAGCGAGAGGGGAATGTGGATTCCACTTAACAGAAGACACAAGATGAGAGGCCGGGGCGCCAGCTGCATTCTGTTGCTTGTGGTGGTAAGGAAACGCTGGTTCGAGGAAAATGGATTGTCGCTAAATTCCAATTACTGATTTTTTTTAAAAAGTATTTCTTGTCTCTATCTTATTTATTTAATCTTCTAACTATAAAAAAGAAATAAGAATCCTATACAGAACTTTACATATTTGATAGAGAAGAGACTCACCGGACAATATGTGGTTTATAAACGAGCGCGCTGGCCGCTTTGGAGCCTGCAGATGGTAAACTGCCACCGGGCAGTCTTGTGGCCTGCCTCTGCAGACGTTAAAAGTCGCTTTAGAGAAGTGTTGAGTATGTGCCAGTCTGATGTATCGAATCATTGCTGTAAGGTGGGTTGACTTGGAAAGATGACAGAATGGTAGAAGTGAGCCAAAGTGTTTTGGTGCACCCGTGACCACACCATGAAGTTGCCCAGTGCGTTAGTTTATCAACCTGGACAATCGTCAAGTCGAAACCAAATGGTGTACCATTGGTAGCGTAAAAGCAGCGCTCATAAACAGATACCAGCTGACAGGAATCGAAGAGGACTATCGGCGGCCCGAGTGGCCAAGCGGTTCTAGGCGCTACAGTCTGGAACCGCGCAACCGCTACGGTCGCAGGTTCGAATTCTGCCTCGGGCATGGGCGTGTCTGATGTCCTTAGGTTAATTAGGTTTAAGTAGTTCTAAGTTCTAGGGGACTGATGACCTCAGCAGTTAAGTCCCATAGTGCTCAGAGCCATTTGAACCATTTTTGAAGAGGACTATCATGCTTTCTTTGTCTAAACTCGTTCCAAACCCGGCAGAAATCGCTGCTGTCGGTGAGGTCCATTTCAAACAGTGAGGTCCATTTCAAACATTCCCAAGCGAAAATTGGGAAGGGAACTGCATATAACAGAAATTCGGATTCGGATCCGTCTCAATAGGCCAACCCCACAGCGGCCTTCGGTGGGCAAAAAAGCACGGAAATACTCTTCAGCAGCTGACTGGAGGCGTGTAGTGTGGTCCGACGGGACGCGACATTGCCGCTTATCAAGGGCAAAGGTGAGTGCCCGGCGGCCCAATGAAGAGTTTATCTGACAGCGTGTGGAGAGTATAGTTCAGCCCGGAGATGTTTTTGAGGTGTAATGAAATTACAAAACCTTCGAAGTTGCACAGAAGTTTGTTTTTATTTAAATGGTGACCAGTTTCGGATCTTACCCATTACTAAGCCATCTACATAAGTCCTATCACAGCACCATAATGTGTGTGCGCTGCCATATTGCTTGTAAGTGCAAGATTTGCATACGACAATCTTGTGCTGCGAGCAAAAAAGTGAAGAATAATATTAACAATAATAATAAATAACCAACTGTCGTGTTCAGAGAGACCTCCACTTAGCCAGTCACACAAGTAGAAGCACCTTGCACACATGATGGCGTGGAACACGTGTGAATGATTTGATAATGAACTGAGGCCCGAAACTGGTCACCAATAAACCTGTGCCACTTTGACGGTTTTGTAATTTCTGTGAATCATACTAAGTTCAAGGCTTAAGAGATTGAACAGACTATAGCCTTACATATGAGAAATGACGCGTTAAAAATGTTAAACGGACATTTAAAGTCCTTGCCGGTTGTAAGATGAAGAAATTAAAAACAAAAAAAAAATCAGAGGACGCACGGCAGCTGACGAAGATTGGAAAAGTATTACGGGTAAATCATAACAACAATCACAAATAACGAAGCTAAATATAACAGTACGGAAAAGATTACCAGCAGATGTCAGAAAGTATAGTCAGAAGATTATAAGGGAGACTTTCCAGAATAACCGAAGTACATTCATTCTCATAAATTAAGGATAATGCTAATACATGGTGAAACAACGTTCTGGTGGGCAATTTGCGGGTTTAAATCACCTCGGGGTGGGACCATGAGGTGCATTTGACCTGCTGTCGTTGCACGGTGGCGCTGGCAGCAGTCCACATACGCAGAGGTGTGTTGGCGCATGTCAGAGTACGGTGCAGACATTTTGAAAATGGTACAAATCGCTCTGAGCACTAGGTCACTTAACATCTGAGGTCATCAGTCTCGTAGAACTTAGAACTATTTCAACCTAACTGAAGGACATCACACACATCCATGCAAGAGGCGGTTCCAGACTGAAGCGCCTAGAACCGCTCGGCCACACCGGCCGGCAGACTTTTCCAGACGTGCTAATGGTGACTGTTCAAAATGGCTCAAAGAACATATATTGATGACATGAGAGGTAGAATTCTAGGGCGACTGGAGGCTGGCCAAACACAGCAGGTCGTGGCACGGGCCCACCCTGTGCCACAAAGTGTGATCTCAAGACTATGACAACGATTCCAGCAGATAGGAAACGTGTCCAGGCCTTACATTACGGAACGTCCACAGTGTACAACACCACAAGAAGACCGATATCTCACCATCAGTGCCCGAAAACGACCACGGAGTACTGATGGTAGCCTTGTTCGGGACCTTACCGCAGCCACTGGAACAGTTGTCTCCAGACACACTGTCTACAGACGATTGAACAGACATGGGTTATTCGCCCTGAGACCTGCAATGTTCATTCCACTGACCCCTAGTCACAGGAGACGTTATTTTTACGGACGAGTCCAGGTATAGTCTGAACAGTGATTCCCGCCGTGTTTTCATCTGGCTTGAACCAGGAAGCAGATACCAACTCCTTAAAGTCCATGAAAGGGACCTGTGTGGAGGTCGTGGTTTGAAGCTGTGGGATGGGATTATGATTTGTGCACATACACCCCTGCATGTCTATGACAGAGAAACTGTAACAGGTCAGGTGTATCGGGACGTCATTTTGCACCAGTGTGTCCGCCTTTTCAGGGGTGCAGTGGGTCCCACCTTCCTCCTGATGGAAGCTGCCATCTTGGAGGAGTACCTTGAAACAGAAGATATCAGGCGAATGGAGTGGCCTGCCTATCCTCCAGACCTTAACCCCATCGAACACGTCTGGGATGTTCTCGGTCGACGTGTCGCTGCATGTTTTCAAACCCCTACGACACTTCAGGAGCTCCGACAGGCAATGGTGCGAGAATGGGAGGCTATACTCTAACAGCTGCTCGACCACCTGATCCAAAGTATGCCAACCCGTTGTGCGGCCTGTGTACGTGTGCATGGTGATCATATCCCATACTAATGTCGGGGTACATGCACAGGAAACAGTGGCGTTTTGTAGCACACGTGTTTCGGGACGGTTTTCTCAACTTATCACCAATACCGTGGACTTACAGATCTGCGTCGAGTGTGTTCCCAATGTGCCTATGCTATTAGCGCCAGTTTTGTGTAGTGCCACGTTGTGTGGAACCACATTCTGCAATTATCCTTTATTTATGAGCATGAGTGTATGGAGAAGAGGAAATGACCACATATGCTGGACAGACATCATACCACATCAGTCAGGTTGTCAGAGGGCACTCTTACGATGGACCTGGACGTTTCTTCAAAATATGTGCAGTGCACCTAAGGAACGAACGCTAATACTGTATATGTGAGTGAATTCGGGAAGTACTACCAGAAGACAAGTGAGCGTATTAAAAGTAAAAACCCCTGGGAATAATGGGACGACAGTAGAAATAAAAGTATGACGAGAGATACTTGAAGAAAGTCTTGTACAAATTTTAGAAAGCATTCTTTTATATGGAGTAAATCAGCAATCAATAAAAAATGCTAAAAAAATCAAATAAAAACAGCCTCGATCGCGTTTTCAGATGTTTACTTACTAACAGTCAGTTTCGGCTCTTTTCTCAGATCACTTCAAGCTTCCTCCCGCCATTATGGCTGCCCCCCATGGACAACGCACCTTGCCGTAGGTGCGGAGGCTTGTGTTCCTGAGCAATACAGATAGCCGTACCGTAGGTGCAACCACAGCGGAGGGGTATCTGTTGAGAGGCCAGACAAGCATGTGGCTCCTGAAGAGGAGCAGCAGCCTTTTCAGTAGTTGCGGAGCAAGCTGATCTGGCCTTGTAACATCACCCAAAACGGCCATGCTGTGCTAGTACTGCGAATGGCTGAAAACAAGGGGAAACAACAGCCGTAATTTTTCACGAGACATGCAGCTCTACTTTATGTTTAAATGATGATGGCATCATCTTGGGTAGAATATTCCGCAGGTAAAATAGTCCTCTATTTGGATCTCTGGGCGGGGACTACTCAGGAGGCCGTCGTTATCAGGAGAAAGAAAACTGGCGTTCTACGGATCGGAGCGTGGAATGTCAGATCCCTTATCGGGTAGGTAGGTAGAAAATTTAAAAATCGAAATGGACAGATTAAAGCTGGACTTAGTGGTAATTAGCGAAGTTTGGTGGCAGGAGGAACAGGACTTCTGGTCAGGTGAATACAGGGTTATAAATACAAAATCAAAGAGGTGCAAAGCAGGAGTAAATTTAGTAATGAATAACATTATAGGAACACTTGTAAGCTACTATGAACTGCGTAGTGAGCACTTTACTGTAGCCAAGATAGACACGAAGCCCACACCCACCACAGCAGTACAAGTTCACAAGCCAGTTAAGTCCGTAGATGAGGAGGAGATGAAGAAAACATATGATGCGATAAAAGAAATTATTCAGATAGTTAAGAGAGACGAAAATTTAATAGTCATGGGGGACTGGAAATTCCGACATTAGGAAAAGGAAGAGAGGGAAAAGTAGTAGGCGAATATGGACTGGGGGGAAAGCAACGAAAGAGGAAGGCGTCTGGTAGAATTTTGCACAGAGCATAATTTAATAACAGCAAACACTTGTTTTAAGATATCCACGGGTGTTCTGCCGGTCTACAGTGTCCAACGGGCACAATATTTCGGCGATCATACATGTCGCCATCATCAGGTGAACTGACGGACTGTACTCCTGTGAACTTGCTGGCACGGAGATCCGTACGCTATGGCTGCTCAGGGGGAACTGGATTCGATCGCGGCGGCGGCCGATTTAAATACCCTCCGCCCGCGGTGCACTCCCTCCGCCGTCCGCGCCCCGCGCCACGGTCGCGCGGTGGAACAGATTGCGACGGCTTCTGAGATGACGTCGGTGTGATGGCTCTGTCCGCCGTGGTCGTCACAACTACACGTTTGCTCGATTTACTCTTGATTAACACAATCGCTGGTGCCCAAGCCTTGCTAAGATTATAGCCACATCGGTGCGAATTTCGATGGCCTCTCTAACAACGCTGTCCCAGTATCTCGACGTCTGCACCAGAATTCTCGTGCGTTCATACGCCATAGCGTGATTTTCCGACAAACAATGTTCAGCGACCGCCGACTTGCTCGGATACATCAGTCGAGTGTGCCTCTGGTGTTCATGGCATCGATCCTCAACGGTACGCATCGTCTGACCAATATACGACTTGCCACATTGACACGGAATCTGGTAAACACCAGACTTCCTCAAACCGAGGTCATCTTTGGCGCTCCCCACCAGTGCACGAGTTTTATTCGGAGGACAAAACACAGTTCCGACCCGGTGTTTCTTCAAAATGCGGGCGATTTTCCCCGAGAGTTCGCCTGTATATGGAATAAACGCAGTACCTACCTCCTCCCTCGTGATTTCATCCATCTCCACAGGTTGTGCTGTAGTGGTCGGGCGGAGAGCACGTTGAATCTGTCACTCTAAGTACCCATTTTTTCGAAATACAGTTCTCAGATGTTCCAATTCCTGGGGTAGACTCTCTGCGTCAGAGATAGTGCGCGCCCTATGTACTAGAGTTTTAAGTACCCCAATTCTCTGTGAAGGGTGGTGGCAGCTGTCTGCGTGCAAATACAGATCAGTGTGCGTTGTCTTCCGATACACGTCATGACCTAGGGTGCCGTCAGCCCTTCTCTTGACCACGATCGAATCCAGTTCCCCCTGAGCAGCCATAGCGTACGGATCTCCGTACCGGCACGTTCACAGGAGCTCAGTCCGTCAGTTCACCTGATGATGGCGAATCATTGTTCCCGTTGGACACTGTAGACCGGCAGTTCACCCGTGGATATTTTGATTATCAAATACGTCGGGAGAAACTCAAGGATCACACTTGTTTTAAGAATTATGAAAGAAAATTGTATACGTGGAAGAGTCCTGGAGACATTGATTATATAATGCTATTACTGAAATTTCAGAACCAGATTTTAAATTTTAAAACGTTTTCAGAGGCAGATGTGAACTCTGACCACAATTTGTTAGTTATGAACTACAAATTAAAACTGAACAAACTGCAAAAATGTATGAGTTCATGGAGATGGAGCCCGGATAAATTGAAAGAACCAGTCGGTGTAGAGAGTTTCAGATGGAGTATTAGGGAACGACTGACAAGAGCAAGGGAAAGGAATATAGTACAAGAAGAATGGGTTGTCTTTAGGCCTTTACAGACGAAATAATGAAGGCAGCAGAGAACCAAGTAGGTAAAAAAACGAGGTCTGATAGAAATCCTTGTTTAACACAAGAGATATTGAATTTAATCGACGAAAGAATAAAATATAAAAATGTAATAAATGAGGCAGATGAATGGGAATACAAACGTCTAAGAGATGAAGTACAAAATGGCTAAGCAGGAATGAAGAGAGGACAAATGTAAGGATGTAGAGTCATGTATCACTAATGGTAGATGCTGCATACAGGAGGATTAAAGAGACCTTTGGAGAAAAGTGAACCACTTGTATTAACTCAAGAGCTCAGATGAAAAACCAGTCCTAAGCAAAGAAATGGAAACAGAAAGGTGGAAGGAGTATATAGAGGATCTATACAAGGGAGATGTACTTCAGGGAAACATTATGGAAATGGAAGAGGACTTAGATGAATATGAGAATGGAGATATGGTTAAGCGTGAAGATTTTGACAAAGCACTGAAAGTTCAAAATGGTTCAAATGGCTCCGAGCACTGTGGGACTCAACATCTTAGGTCATAAGTCCCCTAAAACTTAGAACTACTTAAACCTAACTAACCTAAGGACATCACACACACCCATGCCCGAGGCAGGATTCGAACCTGCGACCGTAGCAGTCCCGCGGTTCCGGACTGCAGCGCCAGAACCGCTAGACCACCGCGGCCGGCAGCACTGAAAGACAAGTTGAATAAAAGCCCTGGGTGTTGATGACATTTCGTTAGATATACTGATAGCCCTGGGAGAGCCAGCTGTGCTGTGACAAAATTCTTCCATGTGGTGAGCAAGATCTACGAGACAGGTGAAATAACCGCAGACTTTTAGAAGAATATAGTAATTCCAATTCCAAAGAAAGCAGGCGCTGACAGGAATGAAAATTACCGAACTATCAGTTTAATAAAGCACGGTTGCGAAACAATAACACGAATCCTTTACAGAAGAATGAAGAAACTGGTAGAAACCGACCTTGGTGAAGATCAGTTTGGATTTCGGAGAGGCAATACTATCCCTACGATTTCTCAAAGCTAAACTCCTCCTCTAGAACAGGCCATGAAGGCCCAACGGCCGACCGGCCGCCGTGTCAGCCTCAGCCCATAGGCGTCACTGGATGCGGATATGGAGGTGTATGTGATACACCGCTCTCCCGGCCTTATGCCAGTTTCCGAGACCGGAGTCGCTACTTCGTAATCAAGTAGCTCCTCAGTTTGCCTCACAAGTGCTGAGTTCACCCCGCTTGCCAACAGCGCATGGCAGACTGAATGGTCACCCATCCAATTGCTAGACCAGCCCGACAGCGCTTAACTTCGGTGATCTGACGGGAACCAGTGTTACCACTGAGGCAAGGTCGTTGGCCTAAATCTATGTCTGTAGTATTTGTTGACTTAGTGAAAGCTTTTGACAATGTTGACTGGAATATTCTCTTTCAAATTCTAGAGGTGGTAGGGGTAAAATACAGGCAGCGAAAGGCTATTTACAATTTGTACAGAAACCAGATGGCAGTTTTAAGAGTCGACGGGCACGAAAGGTGAGAAGTGGTTGAGAAGGGAGTGAGACAGAACTGCAGCTTAACCTCGATGTTAGTCAATCTCTATATTGAGCAATCAGCAAAGGAAGCAAAAGAAAAATTTGGAGCAGGAATTTAAGTCCAGGAAGAAGGAATAAAAATTTTGAGGTTGGCCGATGACATAATTCTGTCAGAGACATCAAAGGACTTGGAAGAGCAATTGAATGGAATGAACAGTGTCTTGAAAGGAAGATATAAGATGAACATCAACGAAACCAGAAACGAGAATAATGGGATGTATTCGAATTAAATCAGGTGATGCTGAGAGAATTACATTAGGAAATGAGACACTCAAAGTAGTAGATGAGTTTTGTTATTTTGGGAGCAAAATAACTGATGATGGACGAAGTAGGTAGGACATAAAATGTTGATTGCCAATGGCAAGAAAAGTGTTTCTGATGAAAAGAAATTTGTTAACATCGAGTATAGATTTAAATGTCAGGAAGTCCTTTCTGAAAGTATTTGTTTGGTGTGTAGCCATGTATGGAATTGAATCATGGACGATGAATAGAATTAGGGAGAAGAGAAATTTGTGGTACAACGTGACTAGAAGAAGGGATTTGTTGGTAGGACACATTCTGAGACATCTAGGGATCACCGCTTTAATACTGGTGGAAAGCGCGGGGTGGGGGGGGGTGGGGGGGTAAAAATCTCAGAGGGAGACAAGAGATGAATACAGGTCGCCGTAGTTACTCGGATATGCAGAGGTTTGCACAGAATAGGGTACCTTGGAAAACTACATCAAACCAGTATTTGGACGGAAGACCACAACAACAACAACAACAACAACATGCCTGCAGCTGTCGGCAGAAGTAGCGAGATCCGCAGAAGTAAGGATGTCATTGCGTGAAAAACTTAGAAATGAGGAATGAACTAATCAGGATGACTCCATTTCATCAAAACTGATTTCTACAGTGGCCTTGAAATGATTAAAGCGTAGTTTGGAAGGAATATGCATTAACAGATATTGTCTGAATCATATTCGATTTACAGACGATACTGTTTTATTTTCTTCAGATCCAGAAGGACCTCAGAAAATGATGGGGTGTGTGAATAGAAATGAAGATTAATTACGGTAAGATCAAAATAACACACGGTCAGTATGCTAACAGGAAAAATTATGATAACTGGTTAGTTCTAGGAAAACGGTAAACAATAATCGGATGGACACTTAAATAAATAAACAAGAGGGAAAGAATAACTTGTTCATTTTGAGAATCGAATGCTGTATTCGTAAATAAACTCCCAACGTGCCTTCAACAGAAGGCCTATAACCCGTGTATACTGTCAGTAATAAGTTACGGAGGTGAGACATTAAACGTACAGGTGAGTTACAGCGACTTCCTGAAGCAATTTTTCACTAAGTTTCCTACCGGTCATGTTCAGCTGAAGATGGTTAGTAGAACGTTTGTCGTAACATTGCTTCAAATAACGCTGCGCTCGGAGTATAACCAAGGAAAATTTCGTCAGACGTCAGACTGTTTCCATAATTTAAACAAAAAAATATAAAGAGGCAAGCTGAAATGATAAACAGTCGACATTTCCATGCAAAAAACTTGAGTTAAATATTGACGAAGTGCTGGTTAATAACGCCTAGAGTGAAATTTATCTTCGACTGATGCAATATTTATGTCGTAGTAAATCAAGTCTTGCAGGTGCGGCAGACCATAATCAGCATGAAGAGAGGTTAACTGAGAGGAAGCCTACGCCACGAACACATTACTTTGGACATCCAAAAATCTTTCACACGCTCCATAAGGGATGATATTTGTAATTAGACGTAATAGGAAACAAACAGCTACACAGGAAAAACAAGAGGGAGCCGTATTTATTGTGTTTACAGAATGTGTTTATTAGGCAAGCATACACCGGTGCTCGTGGTGTCCCTCTGCTGAACGAAGCTGTCCACTTCGCTCGCAATGCATCTGCACTGCGTTCAGCCGCGACTTGACTGATTGCAGCCGCCCGTCTTCTCGCTGCTCAAGCGTGGCGTGTGAGAGACTCGACGTACCAGCACACTACGAAGAATACTGGCAAGTAAAATATGTTTTCAAATTATGTTACACACGTTACGCCATGTATATTTTAACAAACTTCATATATAATCTTACTTTAGTTAACGCTTTGTAACCTCTATTAAATGACGCTAGTGGTCCTCTTCGCTCTATTATTGAAGTTATTAACAACGCACGGTCCTCAACTAAGGTACACTGTAATATGACTTCTATTCTTTTCTAGTACGGAAAGTTATTTGTAGGTTGTTTGTAAAACTGAATGCAACTTTTATCTTCCTTTTTGTTTTTAAAATCTGAAGATGATTTAGACGTTGTTTAAATTAATCACGTGAGAATGTAATTGTGGCTCTATCACGAACTACGTTTTTTTAACAAAGGCAGGGACACTAAATTGATCGCCGTCAGAATTTGTACTGGAAGAAAGAAACAACTATGTTCAGTAGCTTTTGTTTGTCACGTAACTCCTAGTTTTCTGAAATAAACAGATCAACAGTTTAATATATTCCGCACATTTTCAGTAATTACTATCTTACGACGTACTTTTATATTCCACACTTTTCAGTAATTACTATCTTACGACATACTTTTCTGAGGTAACTCGCCGGTAGAACAAAATCGACCAGTGAAATCAATATGTGGAGTACAGCCACAGATCATGTCGTTGGCGCCTCTGAAATTAGGCATTCTAAGTATTCCTTCACAAAATGTATTTTCGAAAATAAATTTAGTCATATGCAAATCACTGCACCTTGTCAAGAATGGTAATGTCCGCAGCTACAACCCTAGAAGAAAAATCGAACCATCGA
Source organism: Schistocerca nitens (assembly GCF_023898315.1). NCBI lineage: Eukaryota > Metazoa > Arthropoda > Insecta > Orthoptera > Acrididae > Schistocerca > Schistocerca nitens. The sequence goes on along the minus strand of NC_064614.1, from coordinate 610,690,273 downwards.
TGCTCGATATTAAAGCAGTGAGTGGTTCAAAAAGTGTTTAAATTGATCTTTCAAAATCACCAACTTCCCAAAGATATAGAATATCTAGGAGGTAACAAAAAAATGTATATCAATTGTAAATCATTTCCTCCAGACGTTCCATAGAAGAATACTTTTATTAATCAGTGGTAAAATGTATAGTGTGGTTGACACTGTAAATACACTTACCTGGTGGTTAAATTTGTGGCTTACTTCCAAATTTGAGCAGTTACAATTAACAGGTTCATCTTGAATGAAATTTAAGCGACTACTTTATGTTGTCTGTAAATTGGTAGTTTGCAGCCATACATGCAAAAAATGAACTTCTTTTTAGGAAACTGCATACAGAAAGTATTATTTTGGAACTGAGAAGAATCTCCACAAACACTTCAACGCTTTGTGAGGAGAAAGACCTTGGATGAATGTGCAAAACAAAAGTTCAACAACCTTTCATACCATACTATCTTGTACGAATACAGTGGTGACTGAGAGAAGACTCGATCCCGTAACCTCAGCTCTCGCAGGCAATGCTGTTACACAGTTTCAGTCTGCCAGGAAATTTCAAGACAGGACATACTTCGCTAATGACTGTAAGGTCCATTCTGGAAACCATCCCCTAAACTGTGGCTAAATCGTTTCTCTCCAGCATTCTTTCTTCCAGCTAGTCTAGCGATGGATGCACGAGAGATTCTATGGAGTTAAGAAGGTAGGACAGACTTGATGGCGGATGTACAGCTGTGATTGTAGGCCGTAAGCTGTGCTTTGATAGTTCAGTCACTGAAAGTATTATCCACAATAGACAAAGTTACAATATTACTACATTTTGAATACAGATCAAATAATCGTTCTGTTCATATACCTCTTCACAGTTCGTATTTACGGTGCCCGGATAACCTCTCCAAGTTCGAATCTTTCAGATCTGTATCAAGCAGCATTGCCAATATCCTGTTTCGTTGACGTGTCTCAACATTTTCTTACTATGCGACGGGGCAGTTATTCACCATTATACAGCTCTCTACCCTATGTCCGCGCTCTAACGGTCCTTTCTTCCGTAACTGGTGGTTGTAATATCCTGTCGTATTAAAATTTACATCCCTTCAGCCACGAAAAAATTGCTGAGGTACAGGACAAATATCTGCCAGGATGCAGAACAGGTAACGGTATTCGAGAATAATTATAAAAAGAAAAATATATTTTTCCATTACTTATATGAACATTAAGAAAGCCTTGGGCAACGAAAATTGGGTATGCTGCTTAAATAACAGGAATGAAAGTGCACTATCAGTTGCAGCAGTTGAACGGAATGGACAGTGTCTTGATAGGAGGATATAAGATGAACATCAACAAAAGCAAAACGAGGATAGTGGAATGTAGTCAAATTAAATCGGGTGATGCTGAGGGGATTAGATTAGGAAATGAGACACTTAAAGTAGTAAAGGAGTTTTGCTATTTGGGGAGCAAAATAACTGATGATGGTCGAAGTAGAGAGGATATAAAATGTAGACTGGCAATGACAAGGAAAGCGTTTCTGAAGAAGAGAAATTTGTTAACATCGAGTATAGATTTAAGTGTCAGGAAGTCGTTTCTGAAAGTATTTGTATGGAGTGTAGCCATGTATGGAAGTGAAACATGGACGATAACCAGTTTGGACAAGAAGAGAATAGAAGCTTTCGAAATGTGGTGCTACAGAAGAATGCTGAAGATAAGGTGGGTAGATCACGTAACTAATGAGGAGGTATTGAATAGGATTGGGGAGAAGAGAAGTTTGTGGCACAACTTGACTAGAAGAAGGAATCGGTTGGTAGGACATGTTTTGAGGCATCAAGGGATCACAAATTTAGCATTTGAGGGCAGCGTGGAGGGTAAAAATCGTAGAGGGAGACCAAGAGATCAATACACTAAGCAGATTCAGAAGGATGTAGGTTGCAGTAGGTACTGGGAGATGAAGAAGCTTGCACAGGATAGAGTAGCATGGAGAGCTGCATCAAACCAGTCTCAGGACTGAAGACCACAACAACAACAACAACGAAATTTATAGAATATCTTTGTACAGGTAACACATTTTAGTAATTAACATTGCAAGTTTACATGTAGAAGCGAGATAAGCCATTGGAAATGTGAAAGTCTGGTACATTAATAACCGGTGTAGCCGTCAGAATGTTGAATGAGAGCATGCAAACGTGCATGCATCGTGTTGTACAGATGTCGGATACCAGTTTGTGGAATGGAGTTCCATGCCTGTTGCACTTGATTGGTCAATACAGGACTGTCAGTGCTGCTTGTGGATGACACTGGAGTTATCGTCCGATGATGTCTCATATGTGCTCGACTGGAGACAATTTCATCGAGCGGGCCAAGGAAACATGTCGACACCCTTTAGAGCATTTCGGGCACAACAGCGGTATATGGGAAACACCCTCTGGAATGCTCTTCGTGAATGGCAGCACAACTGATCGAATTATCAGGTTGATGTACAAGTTTGCAGCCACGGTACATGGAATAACGCGAAAGTGCTCCTGCTGTCATACGATATCGCACAGTAGACCGTAACTCCAGGTGTAGGTCCAGTGTGTCTAGCACTCAGGTAGGTTTGTTGCAGGCCCTCAACTGGCCCCGTTCTAACAAGGGAACCTCCCCATCGCACGCCCCTCAGATTTAGTTATAAGTTGGCAGAGTGGATAGGCCTTGAAAAACTGAACACAGATCAATCGAGAAAACAGGAACAAGTTGTGTGGAACTATGAAAAAAATTAGCAAAATATACGAACTGAGTAGTCCACGTACAACATATACAACCTCAAGGGCAATGTGCAGTCAGGAGCGCCGTGGTCCTGTTGTTAGCGTGAGCAGCTCTGGAGTGAGAGGTCCGTGGTTCAAGTCTTCCCTCGACTGAAAATTTTAATTTTTTGTTTTCAGACAATTATTATCTGTCCGTCTGTCCGTCCGATGCGATCACTTTTTTGGGAGTGATAATCACATCCACAAGAAAACCTCAATCGGGCAAGGTAGAAGAATCTTTTTATCCATTCGCCAAGTGTACAAGTTAGGTGGGTCGACAACATATTACTGTCATGGGACGCACATGCCGTCAACAGTATCGTATAGAATATATCAGACGTGTTTTCCTGTGGAGGAATCGGTTGACCTATGACCTTGCGATGAAATGTTTTCAGTTCCCATTGGAGAGGCACGTCCTTTCGTCTACTAATCGCACGGTTTTGCGGAGCGGTCGCAAAACACAGACACTAAACTTATTACAGTGAACAGAGACGTCAATGAAAGATCGGACAGATCATAACTTTGCGAAAATAAAGAAAGTAAATTTTTTACTCGTGGGAGGACTTGAACCATGGACCTCTCATTCCACAGCTGCTCACGCTAACCACAGGACCACGGCGCTCCTGACTACACATTACCCTTGAAGTTGCATATGTTGCACGTGGACTACTCAGTTTGTATATTTTGCTTATTTTTTTCATAGTTCCACACAACTTCTTCCTGTTTTCTCGATTGATCTGTGTCAAGTTTTTCAAGGCCTATCCACTGTTCCAACGCATAGCTAAATCTGAGGGGGGTGCGATGGGGAGGTTCCCTTGTAAGAAACACACGGCCATCACTGCCACAGAGACAGAACCAGCTTTCATCAGGAAACCCAAGAAACCTCCTTCCTACTCTCCAGTGAGCTCTCACTTGACACCACTGACGTCGCATATGGCAACTGTTTTGGATCATTCGAATGTGTGCTGACTCGGAGCTGTCCTTGAAGTAATCGTTTTGTAACAATTCGTTGTGTCACTATCGTGCTAATTGCTTCTCAAACGGCTGCTGCAGATGCAGTATGATGCTACAAAGCGTCAGAGCCATATACCGAATATGATGGTCTTCGTTTCAGGAATGCAACGTGGCCATTCAGACTCTGGTCTTATTGTGTCCGCCCATCCCCGTGACCACCGCTGCCAGCAATCATGTACAGTGGTTACACTCTAAAATATCGCAGAAGAAACATCCAACTTCTCGTAAACCTATTACATGAACGTGTTCAAGCTCAGTCTTTGTCCTCGTAAAGGCATCCTTGACTAACAATTACTCACCACTTCAAAAGTAAATAACGTTCACGATCGTTACAGAGTGTGTTTAAAGCAAACCTGATTTGCTTCCTGATAATGTCGCTACCATCCACACTCTTATGCGACTGCAGTGAAATCTGAATAGACATCACCTGTCAGATGAAGAAAGGTGCCTACCAACTTTCGTTTATGTCGCACAACTCCTTCTTGGTGTTGCGATTTTTTCCGTCAGTGTATGTTATAATAGCGCATGTATGTACGTACAGGGTGACATCTATTGAACTTTATAAAAAACGTAAATTAGCTGCCAACTACAACGTACATACACTTTATTCAACATGTAAACGTCACCACAGATACTCGGAATTAGCTTATGACATGTTCGATATGTCTGCGATTATTGGCGATGATGTGGCGCAGACGAATGGTGAAGTGCTGGAACATCGATGCTGTCGATGACCTCCTGAATGGCTGTTTCCAGCTCAGCAATGGTTTTGGGGTTACTGCTGTACACCTTGTCTCTAACATACCCCCACGAAAAGGAGTCGCATGTGTTCAGATCCGGAGAATATGGCGGCCAATCGAAGCCGATGCTAGTGGCCTCTGGGGACCCCAGAGCCTGAATACGGTACCCGAAGCGCTCCTCCAGAACATCAAACACTCTCCTGCTTCGATGTGGTCGAGCGCTGTTTTGCGTGAACCACATCTTGTCGAAATCAGGGTCACTTTGGCTAATGGAGGTGAAATCATATTCCAGAATTTCATCTACCTTTCGGTAGTCACCGTACCATCAAGGAATATAGCTCCGATTGTTCTGTGACTGGATATTGCACGCCACACAGTGACACACTGAGGATGAAGAGACTTCTCGATCGCGAAATGCGGCAATTTTGTTTACTGACGAACCCATCCAAATGAAAGTGGGCTCCGTCGCTAAACCAAACCATACTAATTTCCATCATGTTCAGCGGCCAACCATGCAGTTTGAACATCCTAAGGCAAACCGTTCAGAATTTATGACGATTTTATTTCATGTAGTTCACTAATTGTCACCCTGAATGTATGTATGTAAGTATGTATGTTCCCTCTCATCCCAGACTACTGCATTGATTTCAACCAAACTTGGTACACATATCGCTAACGGTCTGGGAAAAAGCGCTGTGGGGGAATAACTCCTACCTGCCACAGGGATTGAGGTGGAGGGTGAAAAAGATAGATCTCCCTTTCTGTGAAGTACGCAAAGAACTGCCTGTCCAACTTGATTTCCTGCAGTGTTGTGCGGGTGGCATCGGCATGCATTGGAAGTCGTACAGGAGCAGACGGCCACGGCTTTCAAGAGACAGTGTGACAGGAGATGAACTATGAGAGAAGAAACGAGGCGATGGACAGAGAAGGAGTAGCTGACTAATATAAGATTGGAATAAGCAATTACCCAGGCAACGTCGGGTTTCTCAAGTAGTTATTTCAATAAACAGAATAAATAAGATTTAAAAATTAAGAGCAGGTACAAAAAAGTCATTGATGGCACATGCGCCTAGAAATTCATCACGAGTTCTCTTATTGCTGGAGGGAGCAGACTGTGGAAAAACTGCAGACAATGATTGGAATATGTGTTACAGAATTTGTAGGTATTAGAAGATGAAGAATTCGTCACAGGCTACAACAGCTGGCATAAATACTCTTGAACGTCTAGTGATAATTTAAATCCCCAATGTCCGAAAAGAAAGTGATAGAAACTTCCGTGGAAACTGATTCTGAAGCTCGCATTTCCTGTAGGTTATCCTGTATGACACGGCAGCTCAAATCATTTTACGCGAGTACTTTGCGTCGACGTCTTACCCCATATTTCCCTCATGTTTACGGCTTCACGTGGTAAAGTGGCCTGTAACGGACCATAATCCTCTCTTGACGCTGAGGTGACAGGTTTACGCGCAGACGAGCTTCGACTGCGGCGTGTCTGCATTATGGGAGACACCTGCCGTACGCCGTAACTCCCAAAGTTCTCGACACGTCGCTAATATATTGCAGAGCAGCAGCTGGGAACTCATCGATGGCACTGATGCGATCTTAGATCGTGTGCGATCGATAAGCAGCGCTTTTGCTATGCCTTAGACAGGCGGTACTTCCTCTTGGTGACTAAGTTTCCTGAAGGGGAGTAACAGAAGTGAATGGTGGGGGAGGGTGGGTGTTTTAAGTTACAATTCGTACGAACAGCTTCCAGGTGGCGTTGTATCGCCACAAAACACACTGCTCGCCACTAAACATACAACACCATGAGACTGGAATGTCTACACGTCATACTGGAGCGAAAACTACATAACTGAATATTCAAATGCTTATATTTTCAGCGCACACCACAAACTAGGTAGGAGAATTGCCATCTACATTCTGTGTATAGAGAAAGGTTGCACAGCATATTTCTCATTCGAAAATCGCAATTGAATGTTTTTATGAACATATTGAGTTATGTCACGTGTAGGAATAAGAAACATTTACCAGAAAGTTGCAATTTGGAGAAGGCAGGCTTGCGACATATCAATATTGCAGTTTACCGCGATATTGCTCCCACATTGGTCGGAATCCGACGACAAACATGCGAATGTGTAATCTATGGTGGAATCTACCTTGTAGGCTTATAACCCTACCACTACTATCGTAATTTAGTACGCTTGTACCTAAATAATAGAAAACTCTGTCTCTATGTTACCACGTATCTCTCTTACTAAATTTAGTTTAGTTTTCAAATGAAGTACACTATGGGAGGATAATCTTGTTAATTGGAAAAGCTAATTAATAGAGTTACCTTTTTACATGATTTGACCGTGTTTTTTGTCTAATGGATAAGTAAATCAGACTATTCAATTCTTTTTTGAAGATCTTACCCGACGGTTATAAAGAAACACAGTATCAATTGTATTATATTGAAGCTAGGAGAACTCAGTTCCAAGTTCACTTAGCGGTTTAAAATATGTTCTCACGGTCGCCTGCAGAACGGTCATAGCAGAAGTATAAATTTTGCCCACTTTCTTGCTACTGCTTAAGTTTCTTCTTCAAATAAATATTACTCCACGTAAACAATGTTGGTGCAGACTCTGGAATTATTTGACTACTATAACCTTATGATTACGTTTTTAAGAGAGAGAAAGCCCAGTAAATAACTTCAAGGAAGCTAAAATTTGGCCAGGGAGGACTTTTAGAAAAGCACTTTGCACAACCAACAAACTTAATTACTAAAATATTTAGGTACTTAAGTACATACTTTTTATACTGAACATTTCACTTCAAGAAAACTTCTTTTTTACTGGAATTTACTTTCAAAAGCTATTACCCTTTGAACTAACTCTGTATAGTCATTTAACAGATTCTAGTAACTTTGTTTCACTCTGACAGTATTTTACGTAAGCGAAATTTTACTATAACACTTTGCAATGGTTAAGAAAACTTTTAAACCAAGAATAGTTTGACTTTATTTCTCTGTAATGTACTAAAGCATGGACGTGTTATTACTTCAATTAAAACTTTCATTACGCCTTTCAGTGAAACGACTAAGACAACTTTTATTTAACCGTTGCTCAATATGAAAATATTTATGAACTCTTTAACTTTATGATGCAAAATTACGTTTAAATTCGCTCTATTCAATTTACACTCTTCCACTGCTGACACGTAATTTCATTACTACAGGATATAGCCCCCACACACATATGTCTCATTATTTACAGAAAAACAATTTGAATGGTGCCTCTTCATATTAACTTAGCTCTTCACAAGTCTGTAAAACAGGATACTCGGATTAATTAAACACCAGGAAGGAACCCTAAGTAGGTGCATGATTAGGATTAAATAACAAAAAAATGGTTCAAATGGCTCTGAGCACTATGCGACTTAACTTCGGAGGTCATCAGTCGCCTAGAACTTAGAACTAATTAAACCTAACTAACTTAAGGACATCACACACATCCATGCCCGAGGCAGGATTCGAACCCGCGACCGTAGCGGTCGCTCGGCTCCAGACTGTGGCGCCCAGAACCTCACGACCATTCCGGCCGGCGATGAAATAACAGGTTGAACTAATTTCTTTAGAGTTCAAGAATGATTATTCACTAATAAAACACAGTTTAAATTAATGGTTCACGCTGTAGAAAAGTAAAATTCCAAGAAATTCTTATCTGGTAGCTGTAGGCTTTAGTGTGGCGAACAATTATAGCGACGACACTACCGACAGTACGGCCTGCAAGTACCTTGCTTCTCTTCTTGGAGTCGTTCAGTTTTACATACAATAGCTAACAACTCGCAGCTATACCGTAAGCCGTTTGCGGTCTTCATCCGAGGCATTTTTGTGCAAATTTTCAGGCAAATCTTCTCCTGCTCCACTAGGGTGTTGTGTCTATCACCGCTGCCTGCAGACTGTACGTTACATCTTGCGCTTGCTCTAGGTAGCGGGCCAATTCGCCCTTACCACCTTTTCCACTCCTCAGAGCCACTTCCGTTTCGACCAAAAGTACACTGGCTTTTACGTATCACTTCTAAGCGTGACCACTTCATATAATTGTCAAATTGACATCAACAGGAACAATTTATACGCACAAATATTTTTAAATGCAAAATGTCATCAGAAAATTATTTAACTTAATAACAATTTACATAGTATTTTACATGCATTACTCACATATAATGCAAAGAACTTCAACCTCCAGTATAACACACTTTACATACACAAAAAATATAGAACAAATATGCGAAAATTTTAAAGCAAAAAATTATAAAAAAATTAGATGAACCATAAACAAATAGTGTTATAGGCTTTTGAGCGCACTGCACGACTAGCGACCGCGAGGAAGGACATCGTTCGCCCGGTCTTGCCGCGCACGCCAGGTTGGTGGTTGTGGCGACGTGCGACTCAGTATCTTATCACCGCTTTATTTACCACGCAAAGACACTATTATAAACGAAATATTCCTTGACGTCCGAATAAGCTTCAACGGGGCATGAACAACACAACATACCTTTTGAAAAAACAGCAGTAATTTCATTGTAACAAAATAATAACAGATATTTCATTGTAGCCTCGCTTAGTAGCCGCGCGGTGTGGGGCGTCTTGTCACGGTCCGGGCGGCTCCCCCCGTCGGAGGTTCGAGTCCTCGCTCGGGCATGGGTGTGTGTGTTGTGCTTAGCGTAAGTTAGTCTAAGTTAGATTAAGTAGTGCGTAAGCTTAGGGACCGATTACCTTAGCAGTTTGGTCCCATAAGACCTTACCACAAATTTCCAGTTTTCCAATTTCATTGTAACAGAACATTTCAGAATGGCCTCATATGCACAACGCAAATAACGACGGTACACCTTGTAACAATAGCAACTTTTATGTCATAAAATATTTACTTATTTGCAATAGAAAACTATTTAAATCGGTGATAGCTACTTCTTGTATCGCTTCTACTAGCTATCTCTAGTCACCAACAAACCAGCCACCAGTATATTAGTCAACTACCCAAGCTTATATCTAAGTGAACAGTACAACTGTTAGGTATGTAAAAAAATTCGTTCATAAAAGGGAAAATATAAAAATTCGTAACACACATTCATGAACGACAGGTCCAATTACGAGATTCGTACTGAATCAATATAAAAACCACAGAGTACGAAACACATACACAGTTGTCACAAAATTTTAATTTACATTTAACCTCTGCACGATCACCGAACTGTGCGTACTGATATGAACCGCCATGCCTTACTACAAGTGGTCACTTTAGTAATTTACCACGCCCTGGGTGCAGTTCGTAACGTTGAGATTGCACGGCCCCAGGTGCAATAGCTACAACAACCCGTAAGACGTAGCTTACAACTTTCAGACGACTGAGTTCCAACTGACGTTACTTACGGCACCTTAGCTTATAACACTGTGACTCAGCTCGAACCCACGAGCACAGAATAGCAACATTAACTCAAAAGCATCATGACTGTTCTCCTTCAAATGTGCTGAAGTTGTTCCTCACCTTCCCGTAATGCTGTGTGCGCGACTGAGGAAAACAGTATACGGTCCAACAGGTTGTTGCTCACACGCGCCGGCAGCGGTGGTCTCGCGGTTAAGGCGCTCAGTCCGGAACCGCGCGACTGCTACGGTCGCAGGTTCGAATCCTGCCTCGGGCATGGATGCGTGTGATGTCCTTAGGTTAGTTAGGTTTCAGTAGTTCTAAGTTCTAGGGGACTGATGACCACAGAAGTTAAGTCCCATAGTGCTCAGAGCCATTTGAACCATTTTTGCTCACACGCCATCACCGCCATAGGTGACCGTGTCCATCCGGTGTTGATGCGCTTGCTAACTCAACGAGGGTCTTAACTTCCCAGCAGAACTTCTGTCCTCCGTGTCTCTCCATCACCGTCATTGTCCGTTCAAGCAAAGGACGAACGCCCAACCTCGACCGCCGCCACAGCCCACCAAGCCCCGCAGTAACTGTCGACGGCTTGCTATCGGCCCAAACCACTGTCTCGGCTTGTTTCCGGGAGAAGTATCTGTTCTTTTTGAGTTCAGATGACTGCCCATCGCCGCCACCTACGCCTCCTTCCCCCCCTACCCCCCCCCCCCCCCCCCAGAACCGAGCAGCTCCCTCCAGCACGGCCTCATGGACTGTGCGGCTGGTCCCAGCGGAGGTTCGAATCCTCCCTCGGGCATGGGTGTGTGTGTTTGTCCTTAGGATAATTTAGGTTAGGTAGTGTGTAAGCTTAGGGACTAAGGGTATACGGAACGCCCTATGATTACAATGTTAAATTGAGCTAAAAGTTAGGAACATTTTCTCATTTGTTATTTGGACGATACTCTTGATTTTTTCACAGAACGCAGAGATATGTTCTGCTTTTATGCTGAATTATTAATTTTGAAAAAATAATGTATAGTTTTTCAGATATTTTATTTTTTGTAAATGTTAAAAAAAGTTATACATTTTAACAAGTATTTTAAAATTTACATCCATTAATACAAAATAATTCCACATATCTTTTAATTCAGATATATTAGAAGGTCTTAAGAACAACTACAGAAAATTTCATCTTTCTACTATAAATAGGCACTGAGAAAATGTACCTTATATACAAAAAAACTAAAGTTACGGGAAATTAGCTTCAAAGTTTTTACTTCAGTACAAGCCTGCTCCATAGCTTGTATCATCAGAATCGTCCAACAGCTTCCTCTTGATGGCTCTGCTATTCTGTCTAGCCATCTTTGAATATACTTTTATGGCATTATCTGAAGACCTGAGCCGTTCCTTGTCCAAACATAGTTGCGGCAGTTCGTAGTCCTACACAGAGCCCCAACTTCTGCAGAACTTTGCACTTTGTTATATTGCCCTGATTGAATGATGAAACAGCATCATAAACGCCAAAGTGAAGTGTGTTTATACCCACAAACACAGTTTTAGGTAGTCTATTCCATATCACATGGTTCACACACTCATTTGGATTTTGAGTCCGGCCATGAAGACATTTCTTCAGTAGACTAATATCTGCAAGGTCTCGGAATATTGGTTTTATTTCATCCATTATGGCAGGTGATGAAGGTGATGGTATTGTTTCTTAGTTACCTTGCCTCTGTTGTACTTGCACTAACTATCGTCTCCTTTTGGACATAGCCCATGTTGAAAATTCTGATTGTTTGAAGCTGTATGAAAAAACAGAGCCCAGACTGCTCTTCTCATTAATTCTGCATCTGCTGTATTCTTATTGCTAGACCATAGCACTTCTGAATATGATCTATTGTAGCATCTGCCAGATTTTTCCCATCTAAAGTTTTTCTATCGCTCAATTTCTTGCCTTTCACGCTAGCCTTGAGCCGTCGAAGTCTTCATCCCATCCTTTTCTGAATATGGCCAACACACTCCAGTTTGGAAATTTTCACATTGTTACCATAGGGTCTCAGTTCCTGAATTTCTTTGAAAGCCTTTGAGTCACCATCTTCAAGATAATTTATGTATCTAACGTTGTACCATTTTACTGAGCGTTGATAAATACTTCTTACACCAGCAACTTCCATACCACCACTTGACCCATAGTAATTTGCCATGCACTCCTCTTCATGTTTAGCTTTCATTTTCTCCTTGCATCTGCAATGCTTGGAAAGTATTGCCACATCAACTACCTTACCAGTGTCCACACTTGTAGCTGTTACTACACCATTCAGAGATGTGTGGCCTCTCTTCTGCCAGATTCCATGAAAAGCTATGGACAAGTCTCTGATATTATTACTTTCAACAACTGCTTCCTCAACAGCATCTTTCATGTTTTCCTGTGCCACATCTTCTACAGCAGAGCCTATTGCAATTATATGTTTGTTAAATTTTGAAAGTGGAGGAGGGAGGTTCATCACACCACACAACATGGCACCTGCAGCCCTGCCCTTTCCTATACACCGTAATCCATAAAACAGTCTAATGTTTATATCGTATAGTTTACCTGTATCTACGGTAACATGTGAGGAATTGAAGATAGTAACACTGTGTTTGCAATAACTGCACATCAACTCTAATTCACAAGCAAGTTCTACATGTAAGTTTGTTTTCAATGAAACACCACATTTTCCACATTGTTTGCAGCACACATTGTTCTCCAAAACGTCTGATAATAAAGAGACGTTAATTACCTCATATTTTGTAGTCCCAGCATTTAGTTTCTTGTATTCTTCTTCAATTCCAGATAGTTTTCTTCTTGAAGCACTTTCCGGTGTAGTGGCAGCAGCATCACTCAATGTATCACTACCAGTGTTGAGGTTAGTCGCTATTGGGACATCAGATACTGATGAAGATGAATCAGACGAATTTTTAGTACACTTTACTTTCTTGCGCCAATGTACACGCTTTCTAAATACCTTCAGACTAGGTCTTGGCATGTTGGAGGAAAGGAAGCTCAATGACTTCTCCACATACGACTTTCACAACAATGACATGGACGTACTCACAAAGGAAACAATACAAATGGTGCAGAATCTATTGTCAACTGTCTAGCGGTGTAGCCAACAGAAAAGCTAACTCTCTTGTGCTCAATTATATCTCTGGCAAGGCTGTCTATATCAGGTATATTTCGTGTGTCGAAATTACTTTAAAAATTATTTAAAATAGTTCTATTCACGTCATCCAAATATTTCAAATATTTTATACATGGTATTAAACGGGAGAGTCTAAATTTTTCGAAAATGCATTTACCCAAAAATCGATTTTTTCATCGAAAAACTCATTCCGTATACCCGTAACAGTTAAGTCCTATACCATTTCACACACATTTTGAACGCCCATGCCGGCGCTCCTGTCGGTTACATGTCCAGTGGCGCCAGTACCACACAACCAAGAACATGATCGCCGGAGTCCACGGATCATTATGACGTCGGTCGACGGAATCTTTGCTTCGACGTACAGGAATTGTTAGATATCGAGCACCCTGGGACGGACGAAATCGCTGCAAAAAGTGAATCGTAATGTCACTTTACAATAAGTGTACTGCATGATGTATCGTTAGGAACATCGGCATGCCGCTAGCTGTGCCTCGCTGCGAAACACAGTCGCCGCCAAGGCAAACTAGCCCCCAGAGTACGGGTGCACTTTTTATTTACTTTGCTAGGTGCAGCTTATTGTCTGTCACTTCCACTCTTCTTCCCCTCTATGAATGTGGCTGTATCTTAAAAGTAAGGTGATAGCCAATAGGGGGAAGGCACATTAAAGTATCCCATTTCGTTTATTTTGTTTCTTTTTATACACATGTACCCTAGTAGCTAGCGGGAAGACACCTCTTTCGCCAGACTTTGCTGGTGGAGAAGAGCGTCCTGTATATTTGGGACAACCTCGGCCTGCCACTGAACACAGCGCGATTAGCTCTGGTTCGCAAAGCCGGTAATTTGCACAACAGGCGCTACATTTCTCACGCCTGAAACCCGACGATTGACCTTATCTTTTACATCTACATACTTACCGTGCACGCCACCACTAGGTGCGTGGAGGAGGGACTACTAATCATTTTATTTCCTGTTCCACTTACAACTAGAGCGAGGGAAAACGACTGTCCAAATGCATCCTTTTTTTTTTGTGGGTCATCAGTCTTCTGACTGACTTGATGATGCGGCCCACCACGAATCCCTCTCCGGTGTTAACCTCTTCATCTCAGAGTAGCACTTGCGACCTACGTTCTCAATTATTTGCTGGATGTATTCCCATCTCTGTCTTCCTCTACAGTTTTTGCTTTCTACAGCTCCCTGTGCTACCATGGAAGCCATTCCGTCATGTCTTAACAGGTGTCCTATAATACAGTCCCTTCTCCTTATCAGTGTTTTCCACATATTCCTTTCCTCTGCCATTCTGCACAGAACCTCTTCATTTATTACCTTATCAGTCCACCTAATTTTCAACATTCATCTGTAGCACCACATCTCAAATGCTTCGATTCTCTTCTGTTCCGGTTTTCCCACAATCCATGTTTCACTTACGTACAATACTGTACTCCAGACGTATATTTTCAGAAATTTTGTTCTTTAAATTAAGTCCGATATTTAATATTAGTAGACTTTTCTTGGCCAGGAATGCCCGACGCGCCTCGTCACGGTCCGTGCGGCTCCCACCATCAGAGTTTCGAGTCCTCCCTCGGGCATGGGTGTGTGTGTTGTCCATAGTGTAAGTAAGTTTAAGTTAGATTAAGTACTGTGTAGGCTCAGGGACCGATGACCTCTGCAGTTTGGTCCCATAAGACCTTACCACAAATTTCCAAAATTTTCCAGGAATGCTCTTTTCGCCATTGCTAGTCTGGTTTTGATGTCCTCCTTGCTCCGCCCATCACTGATTATTTTGCTGCCTAGGTAGCAGAATTCCTTAACTTCATCTACTTCGTGACCATCGACCCTGATATTAAGTTCCTTGCTCTTCGCATTTCTACCACTTCTCGTTACCTTCGCCTTTCTTTGGTTTACTCTCAATCCATACACTGTACTCAGTAGAGTGTTCACTCCATTCAGAAGATCATATAATTCATCTTCACTTTCACTCAGGACAGCAATGTCATCAGCGAATCGTATCACTGATATCTTTTCACCGTGAAATTTAATTCCACTCGTGAACCTTTATTTCCATCATTGTTTCCTCGATGCACAGATTGAACAGTAGGGACTACATCCTTGTCTTACACCCTTTTTAATACGAGCACTTCTTTCTTGGTCATCCACTCTTATTATTCCCTCTTGGCTGTTGTACATGTGTACATGTTGTATATCACCCGTCTCTCCCTACAGCTTACCCGTAATTTTCTCAGAATTTCGAACATCTTGCACGATTTTACCTTGTCGAACGCTTTTTCCAGGTCGACAAATCCTATGAACGTGTCTTGATTTTTCTTTAGTCTTGCTTCCATTATTAACCGCAAAGTCAGAATTGCCTCTCTCGTGCCTTTACCTTTCCCAAAGCCAAACTGATAGTCATCAAGCATATCCTCAATTTTCTTTTCCATTCGTGTGTATGTAATTCTTTTCAGCAACTTGGATGCATGAGCTGCTTGTCAGCTCTTGCCGTCTTCGGAATTGTGTGGGTGATGTTTTTGCGGAAGTCAGACGGTATGTCGCCAGAATCATACAGTCTACACATCAACGTGAATAGTCGTTTTGTCGCCACTTCCTCCAAGGATTTTAGAAATTTTGATGGAATGTTATCTATCCCTTCTGCCTTATTTGATCATAAGTCCTCCAAAGCTCCTTAATTCTGATTCTAATACTGGATACCTTATCTCTTCTAAATCGACCCCTGTTTCTTCTTTTATCACATCAGATAAGTCTTCCTCCTCATAGAGTCTTTCAATATATTCTTTCCAGCTATCCTCTCTCTCGTCTTCAGTGGAATTCCCATTGCACTCTTAATGTTATCACCCTTGCTTTTAATGCCACGGAAGGTTGTTTTGACTTTCCTGTATTCTGAGTCAGTCCTACGGACAATAATTTCTTTTTCGATTTCTTTACTTCTTTCATGTAGCCATTTCGTCTTAGCTTCCCTGCACTTACTATTTATTTCATTCTTCAGTGACTTGTATTTCTGTATTCCTGAGTCTCCCGGAACATTTTTGTACTTCCACCTTTCATCAATCAATTGAAGTATTTCATCTGTTACACATGGTTTCTTCGCCTTTACCTTCTTTTTACCCATGGTTTCCTTCCCAACTTCTTTTATCGCCCTTTTTAGAGATGTCCATTCCTCTTCAACTGTACTGCCTACTGAGCTATTCCTTATTGATGTATCTATAGCCTTAGGGAGCTTCCAACGTATCTCATCATTCCTTAGTACTTCCGTATCCCACTTCTTTGGATATTGATTCTTCATCATTACTATGTTCTGAATCTATATCTGCTCCTGGGTTCCCCTTACAATCCAGTATCTGATTTCGGAATCTCTGTCTGACCATGATGTAGTCTAACTGAAATCTTCCCGTATCACCCGGCCTTTTCCAAGTATACCTCTTACTCTTGTGATTCCTGATCAGAGTATTAGCTATTACTAGCTGAAGTTTATTACAGAACTCAATCTTTCTTCACTCTCATTCCTTGTCCAAAGCCCATATTCTCCTGTAGCCTTTTCTTGTTCCCCTACTATTGCATTCCAGTCGGTCATGACTATTAGATTTTCATCTCTCTTCACATACTGTATTACCCTTTCAATATCCTCATAGACTTTCTCTCGCTCTCTCTTCATCCTCAGCTTGCGACGTCGGCATGCATACCTGTACTATCGTTGTCGGTGTTGATTTGCTGTCGATTCTGGTAAGAACAACCCTGTCAATGAACTGTTCACAGTAACACTCTCTCTGCCCTACCTTTCTATTCATATCGAATCCTACTCCTGTTATACCATTTTCCGCTGCTGTTGATATTACCCTATACTCATCTGTCCAGAAATCCTTGTCTTCTTTCCACTTCACTTCTCTGACCCCTACTATATCTAGATCGAGCCTTTTCATTTCCGTTTACAGATTTTCTAGTTTCCCTACCATAGTGAAGCTTCTGACATTCCACGCCCCGACCCCGTAGAATGTTATTATTTCGTTCATTATTCAATGTTTTTCTCATGGTAACCTCTCCCTTGGCAGTCCCCTCCCGGAGATCCGAATGGGGGGACTATTTCGAAATCTTTTGCTAAAGGAGAGAACATCATGATACTTCTTCAATTAAAGGCCACATGTCCTGTGGATACACGTTACGCGTCTTTAATGCAGTGGTTTTCATTGTCTTCTGCATCCCCATGCAGTTGATCTTTGTTGATTCTTCCGCCTTCCGGGGCAGTTTCCCACCTCTAGGACAGAGAATGCCCTGAACCTCTGTCCGCTCCTCCGCCCTCTTTGACAAGGCCGTAGGCAGAATGAGGCTGACTTCTTATGCCGCAAGTCTTCGGGCGCCAATGCTGATTATTAATCAAAATTTAGCATCGGTGAGATTCGAACCCGGGACCGAAGATGTTTTGATTAAAGACGCTACTCCAAGACCACAGGTGCCTAATAATGCCTCCATACGAGCCCTAATTTCTTTTATGTTTGAGGTGCATACGAGAAATGCATGTTGGCACCAGTAGAATTATTCTGCAGTCTCTTTCAAATTCCGGTTCTCTAAATTTCTCAGCAATGCGACGCGAAAACGTCGCCTTCCTTATATGGATTCCCATTCAGTTCACGGAGCATCTCCGTAACACTCGCGTCTTGATCGAAGCTACCGATAACAAACATAATAGTCCGCTTCTGAATTGTTTCTATGTCTTCCTTTAATCCGACCTGGTGAGGATCTCAAATACGCGAGCGTTTCTCAAGAATGGATCGCACTATTGTTCTATATGCAGTCTCCTTCATAGATGAACCACATTTTCCTAAAAATTTTTCGAACGAATCGATGTCGATCATTCGCCTTCCCTATTACCATTCTTACTTGTTCATTACAATTTATATCGCACTGCAACATTAGGTCTAGATATTTCATCGACGCTATTAATACTTCAGTCGAATATTATGCGTCTGTTTTTCCTACTTATCTGCATTAACTTACATTTTTCCACCTATAAAGAAAGCTGTCATTCATCACACCTAGTATAATTTTTTTCTGACTCATCTAGTATACTCCCGCACTCATTCACCGACGACATCTTCCCGTACACCACAGCGCTAACAGAAAACAGCCTCAGATTACTGCTCACCCAGTCCAGTAGAACATCTATGTACACAAAGTACAACAGCTGTCCTGTCACAGTTCCCCGGGGATGCCTTTCTGATGCCCTTGTCTCTTGCCAGAGCAGCAGACGAGCACCCGCTGTATTGAGGTAGGTCAGGCCAGCAGGGGAAACATGGGGCCTTGCGTGATATTGTTAAAGGGTCTCACTGACGTTATCTTTAAAAACAATAAGACAGCATGTTTCCTTTGCTGTCCGACCTACCCCGATACATAAGGTGGTAGAGTATTGCCCTAGCCAGAAATTTCTCCGTACCTTTCACCTACTGAAAACGTCTGGTCATTTACTTGCAAGAGGTTGGCACGCCACCATTCGACTTCCACTACGACTGATGAACTAAAAAGCTGAAGCAGCACTGGATGATGTCCACGTTCATCCATGTTCAATTCGACTGCCCTGCCGAGTTGTAGTAGTTATTCTTGCCAGCGGTGGCAGCTCTGTGTACTTAATTTCACATACGAGTACTATATTCTCCTACAAATTCACTCGTGAATTCTTCCTCCTAAGCTGTACCGTTTGTAAACAACAACTAAAATTTCGAAACTTCCTGGCAGATAAAAACTGTGTGCCCGACCGAGACTCGAACTCGGGACCTTTGCCTTTCGCGGGCCAGTGCTCTACCATCTAAGCTACCGAAGCACGACTCACGCCCGGTACTCACAGCTTTACTTCTGCCAGTATCTCGTCTCCTACCTTCCAAACTTTACAGAAGCTCTTCTGCGAACCTTGCAGAACTAGCACCCCTGAAAGAAAGGATACTGCGGAGACATGGCTTAGCCACAGCCTGGGGGATGTTTCCAGAATGAGATTTTCACTCTACAGCGGAGTGTGCGCTGATATGAAACTTCCTGGCAGATTAAAACTGTGTGCCCGACCGAGACTCGAACTCATTCAAGTAAAATTTCGTTCCTGTAATTTTTATAGTCATCAGAAAAAGAGGCAGTGATGCAAATCAACGGGGAAATTTTAAAATTTATGCCAATTCGGGATTCGAACCAGGGTGTCCCGCTTACTAGGCAGATGCTCTGATCATTTTTTTTCGCAACTTTATTTCACAAAATATCGCTACACAAGTACATGGCAGTAACATATGAACAGCAAAATTATCAGTTTATGAACTGCGCACATTGGAACATATCACACTTGAGCCTAAAGTATGGATAATTGTGGGAATATACATTTCTGTTTCTTTCAGCGGCGTCTGTGGGTGAAAATGTGATCAGCTTCTAACGTATGTCCATCGGTGACGAACTATCAAACTTGTGGATATCTGTTATTTTTAGCTGTCACTTTCATATGCTCATGAATATCTCTAGTTTCAATACTGAAACTGTGCAATGTTGTACCCAACGACTCTACATTATTATCATCTCCTCCACGAAATTTATAGCACGGGGGCCCCAATATGCTCCTGCCTACGAGGTCCAGACTGACGACTGACATGTGCACAGCTGTGTACATCAGAACTTACGTCCCATGAAGGCTGACAAGTACCGTTCCGTCTGCGCATCAGATTTTGCAGTGTTACATTCTATTGGGAAAACTTTCTGACTGTTGAAGCACTCTTGTTTGCGTTTAACGTCTGCTTCTGCTGTTGACATTGTTCCTGCCCTCGGTGTCCAACTTGTCCACTCTTATCGCACACAGGTTGCTGACAATGTATCCATATGTGATCTTTAGTTGCACATCTTCTGCAGGAAAAACACGGTGGTCTGTACATTTTCTTGTAGCAATGTCGCTCTTCTCTAATTCCATCACGACCCTAAAAACCTGATTGCAGTTGCTAAACCATAGTTTGTAAAACATCTGGCTACCTACGTAGCTTCTTTTATTCCTGTTGTTGCTGGGAATTTAACGCTGACAATACTTGCACCTGCTCCATCGAAGTGGCACAAACTCACCCTAAGTAGCAGAACGAGTGTCTCTCATTTTGCGTAATTTACCACTGCCATTTACAACAATAAAAATTTCAAAAAGCGAAACTGCTACTCCAACACATAAAGAATAATTGTACACTAATCCTTTCGTCGCATCGTCGAGCAACGGGACTCAACACAGTCCTGTTCCAAATGCCCAAATTATCTACAAGTACCTACTACAATTGCATCGCACAGGCTTGGTGTACTGCAATTCATTCCTGACGTGTTGCATAACTTACACCGAGTTGGTTTTAAACATATTTTCCTAACATTCCCTCTAAACAACGGCATAACCATAGGCTCTTGTGGTTTAATAGGTGATACCTTAAGGATACCACCTATGTCTCTGCTATTTGACATGGCCCAAAACAGATACATGTATACACTCAAAAGCCCTTATAAAATAAATAAATAAATATTAATTATGTATAATAGTGATAGTGATTGGTTGTAATAAACGTTGCCTTATCTGGAACGTGGACGTTTAATTATTCGGTATCAGACGCTTGACAATGGCTATTTGGAAAAGGCAATGTAACTCGTAGTTGACCGTGAAAGAAAACTAAAATAATCGGACTTCGTAATTAAATCGTTTCCAAAGACTGCTGCGGTAGGTACGGACTCATGATCTAATCTCAATATTACAATGATTTGCCAGCCATGCCAATACGTCGTACAGAGGTGATTGTCTACTAAACATAAAAAGTTACACAGTTAGTTAAATCAGATATATTCAATGAAATAGCCTACAGTTCATAATCCTACTTACTTTCATAAATATAAATTCGTTACAGAATCGAGTGCCTAGTGTGGTTGCAACTCGCAGTATTCTTCTATAACATGAAAATATGGCGGTGTGCCAGACAATAAAATAAAATACTTGCTTCTCGCACCACTTCTACCTGAGCTCTCTCTCTTCTCTTAAAGGACACACCTGTAGGCGAGCAATTCACCTAAAGGCACAAGAAAATCTAAGTTATCTACAACTATTCACATGACTTACATTACACACATTATACACATTATATACAAAATTTGAATGACGCGGGTGCGCCGTAAAAGTTCTTATGTTGGCAGATAGAGTGCGCGCATGCGCAGAAGCGTCTGTGTGACTCCGGCAGTGCCGTTATATTATACAGTTAGATCACGCGGCACAGTAATGCAGTTCATATTGTTCGTGTGCGCGCGTATCTTAGTCGTTGCACAAAGAAAATATTCAACCAAGATTACATATGAAGACTACATTCTATAACAGGTAACTTAGTTTTAAATTTACAATATTTGTTATATCACAATACAACTCAGATTGTTGAATGTTCTTAGTTACATAGTATTGTTTTGAAATACTTCAAAGAAAAATGTCCGTATGTTTCAGGTGCGACGACCTATTCACATCGTGTCGTTATTACAGTTCATATTCATCTGCTGCACAATAATTTTTTCACAGGTTAGTATCATCGTTGTATAACAACGTGATTAAAACATAAGCGTGTCCATTTCCATTTCCATTATAGTCGATGTGATGCAGTTCGTTGTGACTAAAAAACATTGTTTATTACAGATCTGACGTGACCCGTTAGTAATTGGTCCACGTGCAGTTCGTTTTTTACATTCCGTGGAAGCTTGGTTGCAGAACCTCGGACGGTACATAGCTGGCGTGGATCCTTGGACAGTCCAGGTAAGAGTGTCCGTCACATTTCGAGAACATTTCATTCCCTGAAGTTCCAACCAAAATTCTTCCACCCGTCGTGTTGTTTTCTGGACAGGCACTTTGTGTCCGTTTAATCCAGTTAACATCTTGAAGTTAGGTACTGTAGTATTGTCACTAGACGATGCACGAAATATGCACTTCACATTTTCAGTTTTTTGCTGAATATAGCTCACCTAAATGTTCGTAGTTATTAATCAAAGAAATGGTTCATCGCGTTTACACAGGTACGATGCATAATGAATGTCATTAACAGTTTCTTTCCCATAGGTTTCTGCGTAGTTGCAGAGTTAATAATGTTCATTAATGTCCGTGAACAATGGTTCACTATGCAATGTCCTTTTGGCACTCGTTTTGTTCAAATTTCTTTTACATAGTAACAGTTACATTATACATCATTGAAAGAGAAGAAAAAAAAATATAAGTAATCATACATACACACATCACATATTTTCATAGCATAAACATAATACAGTTGCACATAAACATGTTTACATCATTATTACATAGCTATGGGTTATTACATTGTGACACATTTGATTACATGAATTGCAGATATTTACGTCCTCTTTATCAGTTTTGCTGGGATTTTATCGATGTTTATTTTGTGATGTCATCTGAAATTAAGATAGGTTAGACACAACATTCATTACATCAGTAGGCAAGACCAGGCGTTTTCACTACTCAATAAATATTCAAAATAATAAGAGACGGAAAACTGTTCGATTCCTCGCGTTTTGTGCGTGTGTGTATAGTGTCTGTGTGGCCTTGGCTACTGGTAGATGCTTTTCTTGCTGAGAGATGTGCGTCTAATCTATTTCTCGAAGTAAAAGATCGCTTCACAGATGACGTCTGTCGGTTCGTCAGGTGTCATACCAAGTCAGTGGTACCTACAGTCACAAATGTTCCGTGAAAAATTTATGTATCATTCACTGCTACGTAATCATAAATTTTAATTTAATATTCAGTCTTCTCGGTGGTGCCGCGGCGTTGAAAGAAAAGTTCTTCTGTCTTCAACTGCGTCACTGGAACCGCTGAAATGAAAATTTCTATACTGCTTATTATCTGTGCTGTAGCAAACAGAGTTTTGCGAGTTGCTTAGCAATATTTTCATGGGTATGACTTTGACATTATTTAGCATGAAATGCTCTAAGATCTCGGTGTGCGTATAGCCCAATAATTTTGTTAGTTCTAGGATGTTGTAACAGATACGCACCAGGATGCGGTATGTTAACAATTATATAAGGTCCTTCATATAGCAGACGCCACTTAGCATTGCGTCGTTTGAGTGCTACAGATTTATGATGAGTACGAAGTAGTACAAGCATTCCTACCTTGAATTCTTGTTTTCATTATGTTTGTGTGATGTTTGTTTCGTATCTGTGCGTGATGCGCCAGTGTAGTCAATACTTCTTTTATTTTCTGTTCAGGTGTGATTTCCTTGTCTGACAACTTAGGTAATGGTTCTATCCACTGATCGTTCTGTTTGCAATTGAACATGATCTCGTTAGGTGTGTAATTTGTATCGTAAATATTTAAGTTATTGTGTACGTCTTCGAAAAGACTTAGGTAGGACACCCAATTAGTATGTTTTGATGAAATATAGGTCCTCATGAATCGGTTAAGTTCTCGGAAAAGTCTTTCAGTCGCGTTACATTGTGGACTAAACTTTGAAATAAATATACTTTTAATGTTATTGTCCTTCAAGAAATTTCTCCATTTGTACCCAGAGTAGTATGCTGCATTATCTGACAGAATTGCTTTAGGTTTTCCCACGTGCGTCGGGTAATCACTTGAGAATCTTCGTATTATAGCATTTGCAGTGGCGGATTTTAAAGCATAAAGTTTTACATGTTTAGAAAATACATCGTAAAAAGCTAAGATATATTTGACACCTCCAGAGCTTGCTGGATGCGGTCCACTGATGTCAGTACATTGAATTTCCAGGGGTTTACTCGGCAAAATAGAATGTAAATCTGTTTTTGTGGATAAATTCTGAGGTTTTGATTTTTGACATATGACACATGTTTTCAGTTCCCTGTAAATTTTTCTTCTCATATTGCTAAAATAACAGTATGTGCTGAGCTTTGCAAACACTTTTTCGTCCCATAATGACCCCAAACTAAGTGTGTGTGCCAAATCAGATTACGTTCAGACTCTTTGGGAATGCATACACACCAGTTAGTAGCATTTGGATGTCGGCGATAAAATAACACATCATTGTGTAACTTGTAATACCTAGTCAAAGGATGATTGTGTTTTTCTACCAGTAATGTTATTATCTTATACCAGTGAGGATCAGATTTTTGCAATTTAGCCATGTTTCTGCACATATCAATATAATATTGGTGATACTGCTTGTCTTGCATTAAGAGAATCCTGTAGTCATTTATATTTTCTAAGTCACTGTTGGTTTCATTCATACCTTGTGGTAGTCTAGACAAAGCGTCGGCAATGGTGTTGTCCTTACCTTTTATGTACTTAATTTCAAAAGAGTAGTTCTGAAGAGTAACTGCCCATCGTGATAGTCTAGGATGTACAAGTTTACAAGTTAACAAAAATGTCAGGGCCTGGTGATCGGTATAAATTACTGTATGTTTTCCAAATAAATAATAATTGAATTTCTTGAATGCCCAGACTATGGAAAGTGTTTCTAACTCAGTAGTGGAGTATGTACGCTCACATTCAGTTAGAGTACGACTTGCAAACCCAATAATCCTTATCTGTTCCTTTTCCTTATTCTTTACAACTTGAAATAAGCAACAGCCCAAGCCAGTACGTGAAGCGTCACAAGTCATACAAAAATCTAAATTGAAATTTGGATGGCTCAATATGTTTGCATTCACTAAAACATGTTTAATTGTATTAAAGTCATTCTGGCACTGTTCCGACCAGATCCAAACTTGATTCTTTCTGAGTAGATTTAGCAGATGTTTACTGTTCAAAAGTGGTTGTGGTAAAAAACGTCTGAAAAATGAACATAGCCCAAGGAATGATTTTAACTGCTTTTTAGTTCGAGGGCTAGGAAAGTTTCTGATAGCATCTAATTTACTGGGATCAGGCCGTATGCCCTGTGAATTAATGATATGTCCTAAATATTTTATCTCACTGCAACCAAATTTTGATTTTCTAAGATTGGCTGTGACTCCAGCTTGTGCAAATTTTTCTAAAATTCTTTGAAGTGTGTCAACGTGTTCATTCCAAGACTGTGTAGCTATCAGTATATCATCTACATAGTGTGTGACTGTCTCAACTAAATCATCGCCAAGCACGGTATCCAGGGCTGTAATGAATACCCCAGAACTGACATTCAATCCGAAGGGTAGAACACAAAACTGATAGGTTCGCCCCCCGAACATAAATGCAGTATATTTCCGAGAATCAGGAGTGATACCTACTTGCCAAAATGAAT
This sequence comes from Schistocerca nitens, assembly GCF_023898315.1. Classification (NCBI taxonomy): domain Eukaryota; kingdom Metazoa; phylum Arthropoda; class Insecta; order Orthoptera; family Acrididae; genus Schistocerca; species Schistocerca nitens. The sequence goes on along the minus strand of NC_064614.1, from coordinate 610,664,931 downwards.
TAGCGAGATCTATTGTGGAAAAATATTTTGCATCTAGAAATTTTTGTAATTGCTCTTCTAAATTTTCGGGTTTTGTGTGAACCGGTAAAATTATTTCATTAATTGCTCGTGCGTCTAACACTAGCCTAATGCTACCATTTGATTTTTTGACAACAAGTAGAGGACTACAGTAAGGTGAGGTGGATGGTTCAATGACCTTCCAGTCTAACATTTGTTTTAATTCTTGCCACACAGCAGGTCGTTGAGATAACGGTACGTTATATGTCTTGTGGTAGAAGATCTTGTGAGGCTTAACTTCAATCCTGTACACATACGTGTTGATAACACCTAATCGTTTGGTAAAAACTTGTAAATATTTGGATAACACTTCCTGTAGTTTTATACGTTCATGTACACTGAGAGCTGTAGCTTCATTTATCTTATGATCAAGCAATGTTTTCAAGTCCATTAGCTCTGTGTCAGATGAGTGTGTGTGCGTGTCTTGAATGTCATTGTCAAGTACTAACTGAACCTTGTACCCTGTACAGTGTTTGTCATGCTTTAGAGTTCTCCTGTCCAAATCAATAATAATTACACTGCCTTTATCATTTAAAATGCATTTACCTTTGGAGAAGTCTATAATGCAGTCCTTCTCGCTCATAATATCTATTCCTAATATGCAATTTGTCACAAGGTTTTGTACAACCAGGAATGGCCATTGTACGGTTCCATTCCCTATTTTAATGTTTACAAAAACTTGCTTCGTAACCCTACATGACTTATTACCTAGAGCAGTAGTTATTTTACAGTTTTGAGCAGGAAACTCAGGCACAGGCTCCAATTCACACATCTTTTTATAGAAATTAAAAGACAAAACGCTCACAGCTGCACCTGTATCTAAGATAATAGTAGTTGGAATCCCACCTACTACACCAGTGGTAGATGCTAAAACAATTTCATTTGTGTTTGAACGACATTGTGTACTGTCTTGCAAAAGTTCATCTGATATATTGTCATTATGGTTGTATCTTATAAATAAAACAGGTAGTTTTTGTTTAGAATTATTAGGCATATCATTATTTTGTTGTTCAATTGTGGTGTCAAATAACTGATTAACATTGAAGTCGCCCCCCAAGAATTCTTCAGCCACGACCAGGGGCATAGAAGTGACTGTTTCTAGTCTGTTGGATTAGCATTTGTACTACGTACTGACACAGATTGAGGTTGTGTATCAGGTGTCATTTCTATTATATTCACATTCGGATATTGCCTATTGTGATCTCCAAACTTTTGCGGTTGTTGTTGCTGTTGCGCATTATAACTTACCTGTCGGTCGTAAGGTATGCTCCAATTTTGTCCTGGTGGCTGCTGTGGTAAAGCAGTGTTTGAATGAAAGTACTGATCGTTACGAGTCCAGCCTTGACGCTGTCTTGGCTCGTAGTTATTATTATTTCTATTTCTGTTTGTGTTTTTGTTGTTACATTTGTATCCGCTGTTACCGTTGTTGTTATTACCGCGGTGCCTTTTGTATGGATTGCCGCATGGAGTGTTATTACTGTTGTAACTGTTGTTTGTATTGGAATACGCGTGTTGATTTTGATTTCCATATTGAGACGGCATGTGAGTTTGCTGTTTTTGCTGTACCGCGTATCCAACTGTGGGCGCGCCAGAATTGAGTTGGCAAGCCTGCATGTTTTGCATACCACTAGTATAAACATTGTGGCTGCTGTTTTGCCGCGCGAAGCGCTGATCTTCTAGTAACATGTCGACCGAATCTAAAGCTGTTAAAAAATAATCTGGATCGTCATCCGGAATATGTAAGAGTTTTTCTTTAATGTTGAAAGGCAATTTGGCCTTCAACGCACGGAGTATATCACGTGTTGCGACTGGTTCGTCTAAAAAGTGTCCCATGTTCAAGTATTTTTCAAAATATCTGCGTAAGTTACCATTTTTACTGTTAAAAGTTTCAGGTTCTAAAATTTGTCTTCTGAGTCGCTCCTGGACGGATTGCGACCAGAATTTGTTCAGAAAGGCACGCTCAAACTCACTGTACGTGGTACATACGTCAGCTTGACTGTATGCCCAGACAGCTGCATCGCCTTGGATGTAACCGACAATATATGAAATCTTTTTCCGGTCACTCCAAGTGCGTGGAAATGCGTTACTAAAAGATTTAAGAAAAATCACCGGATGAATGGTTCGTTTTTCTGGGATAAAAGCCTGAAATTGCCTGTGTTTTATTAAGCTTTCTTCTTCCTTTGCATTATGATATGGATTTGTTCCACTGTAATTACTGTAATGTTCAGCTGGCGAGTAATTATGATAATGTTGCTGTGGTTTACCATGATAATAGCTTGTGTTTGTGGTTGCACGTCGTGGTGTGTGTTGTAGTCGTGGTGTGTTTAGTTCTTGTGTGTTTGTCGTGTGCGGTATGTGTGCGTCACACTCGTATGTATATTGGTTTCTGAACTGTACATTTTGACTGATATTTTCGTTACATTCAGACTGTGGTTGATCGGTGAATTGCGTCACTGGTGCAGTGACAGACTGTACTGCGTCACTAATCAGCTGTTTGTTATTAGTGATGTATTCCGCTACGGAGTCGTGCACAATTGTTGGTAAATTTTCACGTATGCATCTATCAAAATGTTTGTCTTTGTTCTCTACCCAATCATGAAATTCTTTATTAATATTTTGAAAATGAGCTGTGGCATCAGATTGTAAGATGTCAGTCAGGTGTTGTTCAACATCGTCAAATTTATTCTGCACGTCAGTAATTCGTTTTTCAAGGTTGTCGTGTACTGATGGATATGTTTGAATTTGTTCAGTAAGAGCTTCACACGTGACATTAAGGTTTTTTACTTGTGTCTGTAAAAGTGCTACGTCATTTGTAGTCTTTTCTTGTATCGTATTAAGCTTGGAAAATTTCGTACTGAGTTCAGTCATCTGTTTGGTCAGTGTGGCGTCTATAAGTTCCACACGTTTACACAAAGTGTCACTACCTGTCTTGAGTGCTATGAGGTCAGATTTAATTTCGTCATTTTGTGTCTTTAACTGTTCATTTTGTGTCTTTAAGGTTGCCATGTTCTCCGCGTTCTGTTTCATTAACATTTGTAACATGTTGGCAATGTTTACTGTTTGCAAGGTCTCTGCCCCCGCCGCGTCATTAGACGTGACGTCATGTATTAACATGGGCTCTGACTGAGACTTTGAAATTTTTGGGGTGGACGGCCTATTGTCAAAATTTCCGTTAACACTTGCGTCAATATTTGATGAATCGTCACTACCGGTTGCTGTCGTAAAGTCATTTTCTAACACTTGTCTCTCGTCCGAGTCGGATTGCGTCTGAATAGTATGTCTTTGCTGTTCCATCCTTGCGTATTGTTTTCTAGTTATGACCTGCCATACGTGATATATGTTTCAAGAAAATAATGTTTGACACTGGTTTTAAAATAAAATGCAGTTGAGCATGAATCGCTCGTAGCAACAATGGCTGTTTGTTAATTTAAAAATGTAGACTGAATATCGGATTATTCTTAATGGCTGCTGGCCATGTTACAACGTATCGTACAGAAGTCGGCCATATTGTACACTCGTGTATTGGTATTGTTGCAGGAGTTATTGTTTAAGGAAAAGTACTGAGAATGAAATTTATCACTGAAAACTGCTACGCGCGAAAGAAATACTACAGAATCTACTGAAGAGCTAATACATTGAATTATGCGTCTGGTCAAGCCTGCCAATGCAAAGATGCTGCGTCTTACCTTATTTTGCTGGAAGCTTCATTGCGTCTTCCCGCAAAATTTTATAATTGGCAAATATCTTCAGATTTTTGTTATTTCTCATATAGTCAAGTCCAGGTCCAGAAAGTTGATTTTTCACATGAAACAAAGAGAACAATGTAACAAATGACAAAATAACAAGTCCGACACGCAGTCGCCAATATAAAATAAATAAATATAATAAAATAAAATATTAATTATGTATAATAGTGATAGTGATTGGTTGTAATAAACGTTGCCTTATCTGGAACGTGGACGTTTAATTATTCGGTATCAGACGCTTGACAATGGCTATTTGGAAAAGGCAATGTAACTCGTAGTTGACCGTGAAAGAAAACTAAAATAATCGGACTTCGTAATTAAATCGTTTCCAAAGACTGCTGCAGTAGGTACGGACTCATGATCTAATCTCAATATTACAATGATTTGCCAGCCATGCCAATACGTCGTACAGAGGTGATTGTCTACTAAACATAAAAAGTTACACAGTTAGTTAAATCAGATATATTCAATGAAATAGCCTACAGTTCATAATCCTACTTACTTTCATAAATATAAATTCGTTACAGAATCGAGTGCCTAGTGTGGTTGCAACTCGCAGTATTCTTCTATAACATGAAAATATGGCGGTGTGCCAGACAATAAAATAAAATACGTGCTTCTCGCACCACTTCTACCTGAGCTCTCTCTCTTCTCTTAAACAGACATAAGAGTAACGTAATTATTCTTTTGTCTTTATCAGCGACACAGCGCTGCAGTTGTGTGCCATAGGCTTTATTTATTAGTCACTGATTATTTATTTAATTAATATTTCGCGTTTCCGCGGAAACTCACGCTCGGCATGCAAATGTGCCTTTATACCCTTCAACAAAGAAAAAATTCTCTCAACACACCACATTGTGCTGGTACTAGTATATGACAGTTGGTGCTGTGGATATGGCTTCATTGACGATGAAGTCTTGAGGTGACAGCCAATTTTGACACCAATCTTGCAATCCTGGGAGCTGGGGATGTGTTGTGGACCAAAAGCCGAGATGGAGAGTGGGTGATTGGTCCAGTTCATACCCGGAGGCTTCAGTGATACAGTGATATCTGCAGTAACTTCTTTATCATGTTCAGCACACAAACTTGTAAGTGTGTCTTCAGAGTGATTATGACGGCCGGGCATGAAGAACGAGGCGCAAAGAAGTGGTGATGCATTGTCAGCGAGTCACGATGTGACCCCATAAGTCAGTGCCACGACCCTGTGGTGTGCTCCTGGCAGCGTAGGGACGAGTAGGTCTCCAAGCGTTACACAACCCAGTGCGGCTTCCATCTCAGCGCTCTCGAAGACAGCCCATCATGTGCTCTGCTGGAGGCTACCGACTGTGGTCCAGGATGGTGGATGTCGTGAAGACTATTTCCTGGTCATCCACCATGGATCGACAAAAGCTGTGCCAAATGCTCAGAATCGTCTAGGAGCTTCACAAACGCGACACGCAAGTACGGTGTGCAGATGGCACGTTGGAGATCATCCATGATAACCTTAATTGGAGGAGGGTTGGTCGCACACTAATTTTCTCGTCCGCGATAACCCCTTAGGCAGCAACAGCAGACAACAGCTGTGGCACGCATCAGGACGGCTGAATCTCGGTGTTGAAGTAAGAGAGCAGGTGGCCCTAGGCATATGAGCACATTTGCTCTCGTTTATCAGACTCGTCAGCGGTCCTTTCCTTCCCTTTCTGCGATAAATCAATAATTTTTCTGCGTCGCCGAGCTCGGTCGTTTCTGCCAACGTTTGATTTTGGAGTGGCACTTGGGCGTTGAAGCTGCGTCGTGTTCCTTGACAAAACGTTGTTGTGTAGCACGGAAGCTTTTGCTATTCCGCCTCCCACGTCTATGTGGTGATGCTTGCCTCTTTCCCAGACGGTTGTTACAATTGCAGTACGCCTTGCTGACATTCCAATGGGCACACCGGCCCAGAGCTAACTTCTCTGTTCTAAGCTCGCCTGGTACAACTTTTAAAATAATTTAAACATGCACAATAAAATTATCTGCCACACAACAGTGGTTGTATTATTATTGTCGTAAAAGGAATATACGGAAATTTCAGGTTAAGAAAGCTGCACCGTTATTCAACTGAACATTGAAAATATCTAACAAAAGACTGACCATATTAATTAAATTCGAATGAATGAAAGTAATAATTAATACACTGAATTCGTTTTTGTGGTAGTGAATACATATCTTTAAACCAGTCTCAACACGCTGCAATTTTCTACATAAGAAACTGGAGGGAAATCATCGTTTTAAATATTTTTAAGGAATTCTTCGAATGAGCGTATTTACAGAAAACAGCAAATTATTCACTTATGTTTTGAACAAGTATGGATGGCATTTTTCTGGAATTTTTATTTAGTTAGTGCATTAAAAATACCTCTCCTCTTCATTGACAATAGTGTATGCACACAATGCTTATAATAGAAGCTGTACATCACAGTAAGGAATAGGCATAAAACAATGGATCCGATTCCTGACACAACATATGTTAGAAAGTCATTCATGAATTCTTAGAACTACTGTTATAGATCAACTATTACCTGTTATGCGGAAAGTTCTTGGGTAAGTGTCCGTTTAATCGTGGAGAAACGAGCACAATATTTCGACAACTGTATTTAGTCCATAATTCAAGAAGGTGGGGTAAATTTTAATTTAATTTTTTAAAGGACATCATATTCGCCATTGCACAAATACGTCATGTGGACAGTAGTACATTACGAAAAACGTGAAAATAATACATCACTTACATTTTGCTTCAGCACATGTCAGACTTAACTGCAATCCTCCAACATGTACATATGTCATTGTCAAAAATACGTTTTTTCGCTTTCAAAGTACAGTATCATCAAACGACTGAGTAGCTCTGTACTTCGTGCAATAAAAGTAATCATCCGAAATGTTACCAGTGTTAACATCCTTCACATAAATCGCTTCAAATCAATGTTCTAATACTGTTCAAGTGTGAACTAAGGCCTCTGACACGAAAACAAATCAGAGATTCCAGATGTAAGCTTCATATCTTAACATCTTTTTACATCTGCTGACAACATACAGCTTTCTAGGTGATGATATAGTCGTAAGGTACAAGGGGACAGGGATAGGAAAACTTACTTAAAACAGAGTAGCATAAAAATACAGAACTCTGACACATTACTTTGTTTACGTATACATTGCAACTGGTAGAAAAAAGAATCTACGTGATTGAACCCGACCATGAGAAATATAATTATCTGTTTGTTTATGTAGAGTAGTAAATAGGCCAAATTTTTGTAAACATGTATTCTTATTTTTCCGAAATTTAATTGATGTACTCTCGCCAAATAATTATATTGCCATGAGTTATAAGTGTCTGACTTGCCAAAAAATTGTTAGCTACAGGATATGGCGTGATGACTGCTGCAGCTTTTTTCCACTGGGTGGCTGTAGTGGCGTGGGAATTTGGGAAGTAAATCATGCTCTTCGATGCTTCTGTAGCATACGCGTTATAGATAGGAAGGTAATGGAAAGCAGAGGGAAATTTGTTTATTGGCCGCTGTGGCCGAGCGGTTCTAGGCGCTTCAGTCCGGAACCGCGCAACCGCTACGGTCGCAGGTTCGAATCCTGCCTCGGGCATGGATATGTGTGATGTCCTTAGGTTAGTTAGGTTTAAGTAGTTCTAAGTTCTAGGAGACTGATGCCATCAGAAGTTAAGTCCCATAGTGCTCAGAGCCATTTTTTGAAATTTGCTTAGTTGAGGCTCAGTTACATGAGGCTATTAAACGTCTGGAGCGGTTAAGGAGTGAGAAGGGAAAAGAGATGGAAAGGGCACGTAAGGGAAGGAATAGGCAAAGATCTTCCTCTGAGATCTATTTGGTGAACGTGAAAAATACCTTTGACCTGTTTCCTCAGTTAGAAATCGATGAGCCTCGGTTAGATGTGGGTGTTGAAAGGACTTTCAAAAATACATTGAAAAGTAAATATGTATGGAAGTCAGTAAAGAGAAAAAGTTTTGTTGTTAGGTACTTCTCTTGCCAGAGGTGTAGGACAGTTTTTACAGGACGAACTAGAAACAGAGCACAAGGTCACCAACTTTTGTAAATATAGTGCTGGTTTCGGTGACCTGCATCTGTACCTAGATACATACTCCGGAGGCTACAGTATGGGGTATTTCGCTCTTGACGCCAAATGTACGCTGGCGGCTGTAGATACGTTCTGCAGTCAACTGCAAATACCTGTTCTGTAAACTTCATTTACTGCATTTCACGAAAATCATCTTTCTTCGATAAATTCCCATTTGAATTCAAGAAGCATAGTTGTAACACTCAGGTGTTGATCGAATCTACTGGCAACAAATATAGCAGCAAGTCTCTGAATTGCTCCTATGTCTTCTTTTCATGCGACTCAAGCAGTACTCACGAACGTCACACAAATCTTCTATATGCGGTCTCTTTCAAAGATGAACTATACTTTCCTAAAATGCTCCCAATGAACGGAAGTCGACTATTCGCATTCCTTCTAAGTACTCCTTCCATTTCATATCGCTTTGCAACGTTATGGCAATATATATATATATATATATATATATATATATATATATATATATATATATATATATATATATATTTTGTAGGATTGTTTTTCCTATCCATCTGCATCAACTTGTACTTTTCTCCATTTAGAGCAAGGTGCCATTCATCAGACCAAACAGAAATTCTTAATCATCCTGTATCCTTCTACAGTACCTCAACCGCTATAGCTTCCCATACACAAAAATGACATCAGTAAACAGTCGCAGACTGTTACTCACCCTATCCTTCAAAGCGTTTGTATATATAGAGAGAACAAGAACGATCCTGTTAGACTTCCCTGATCACTCCTGACTGTACGCTTGTTTCTGATAAATACTCGCCGTCGAGTACAATATACTGGATTACTTTACTTAAGAAGTCTTCCAGCCACAAATGTACCTGGAAACATGCAATCAGTAGTCTGCAGGGGGGTACCGAGACGGACGCTTTCCAGAAAAGTTGAAACAGGAAGCATTCCTGTTGCCCTTCATCCACGATTGTCAGGATATCATGTGAGAAAACGGCAAGGTGACTTTCGCAAGAGCGCTGCTTTCCAGATCCAAGGTGATTTGTAGACAAAAGATTTTCTGTCTCCATGGAAGTTGATTACACTCGAACTTAAACAGTGTCCAGTCACCTGTCAGAAGCCTAAGGAACCACTTTCTGCAGCCCAGGCCGCTGTGAGACGTGCAGGAGGAGAGTCAGTGACGCTCTGGAAGGGACGTGGAGCCGTGCGGACTGCAACGCCTTCACCAGCTGCCCTAGGTCTCTAGGTTTAGGATGATAAGCGCGAGCAACCTGACGAGATGGTCCCGCAGATTGGGTTTAAATACGGGAAGTTTGTTGGCTAGGGAAGTACGGTAGACTCATAATTGTGCTCTTAGAACTACGCAGGTACATTGGGAGCTGTGTGACACGTTACATCGTTATGGTGGTAGACGCAATCGTACCGAGGAAGATCAAACTGCATGTAGGGGTGGATATTGCCCCCAAAGGTAGATGCTTGTGTTGATCAATTGTCATCCATGACCCGTGGTGCACCACGGGTTACCTCGACGCCGGTTTTGGATAGCGCCATCTGCCATACACGATATGCTTTACACGCATGAGAGTGGTTTACAAACATAGCTGTCCGGAAATATTTCCACTCTTTGCCTGTAAGCCGATGATCATGCCCTTGTTGGCGTCAGATAAATCGCTCCGTTTCCGCATTACAACAACGACTGCAATGTTTTCCTCGTTCCAGCGACACGCTTTACATACTCTCCACCAGCAGCGCTGCCACCTGCTGTCTGTGAGTGATTGTCGCATGCTGAAGTCGAACATAGGCAGTTATCACATTAATGCGACTGCACCGCGTAATGTGTTCAAAAATTCTGCGGGCTCGGATAAGTCGAAGTGATGGAAGTAGATTATCTATTGCCGTTCAACAAACGTGTTAAAGAATCTAATAAATTAGGCCGTTAAACTACTAATCGCGAGGATTTATTAAACATTAATAACAGTCCAAATGGTAACCTGTTTCGATTTGATCAAAAATCGTCTTCAGTTCGTATCTCTGAAGTTATAATCATTAATATTCTTTAGACGGAAACATTCGTCAAAATTATACACTTCATCTACGTAATAAATATGAACAGACAAACTTAATAAATGCAATCTAAATGAGAGGCCGATGTCGTAGAGTAGTCTCTGTGAAACTGAACCGTAATTCCGTCCGGAACTGGCGCCTTGTTTGTTTTCGACTCAGTTGCCTCTCTGGGACTGGGATGTCTGTTACTATGGCCTTCATACGGGAGTCTGTGCGACGGTCAAGCGACTGAATGTCTGCGCGATCAACCTAAGTGAATGATTCCTAAAACTGGAAATTTAAAGCATCAGATTTCGTTTGGCTCTCTTCTAATGCCATGCAGGCTGGTCGAAGTGAATGGATAGAAGCCTTCGGCCCGCTTAGAAGTTTGGCATGGGACCAGAATTTTCTCGAGTTCTCCGCAAGGTAATATATGCCCGGTGGAAGCCGTTGTACGCTTCGCGCATCGATCTTTTTGTAGACGTACAAATTTCTGCTAAATTTTGCCTTCGACATTTCCATGCCCTTTACTGACCCGAGAACGCAATAGTCTCAGGTTCGTCAGTGTTTTCCACTTTCTAGGTTCATACTTCTCCAGAGCGCTATTTCAGTCCAAACTCCGCCCATAATTCCTCTACGTCCATCGTACTAGAACTAAATGATGTCAGTTCATTGTCTGAATGGGATGCTAGCAAATGCGTATCTGCTCTTTCGAGCATCAGGACTCTTCTAGCCTTTTTGATGCATTTATTAACTTTAGTAGCCGCCTCTGACATGATGAAATCATCATCACTAATCGATGTTTGTAGCTACAATGTCAAGAATAATGTATTTCCATTGTGTATGGGTTATGAAATGGTTCATATGGCTCTGGGCACTATGGGACTTAACATCTGAGGCCATCAGTCCCCTAGAACGTAGCGGTCGAGCGGTTCCAGACTGAAGCACCTAGAACCGCTTGGCCACACCTGCCGGCGTTTGGGTTATCGACTAGCTGCTAACGACACTTTTCCGAAGACGTGTTCAGAACTACTTCACAAAACTGTCTGCCTGTATCACGTGCAGTGAGCTATAGATATCCCAGTCAATATTCGGTAGATTAAAGGAGACTCCAACTAATATTGCATAATCCGGATATTCCGGCGCTTTAAAAGCAGACGTTCTTTGAATGATTCTACAAGTGTTACGACGGAATCGGATTGCAGGGAGAAACCTCCGAATTTTGCGTTCACCTAGGCCGGTTACTCGTGTCCAGATAATTTCACAGGCTTCACTTTAATAGAAGCAGTTTCGTTACACACACATCCTGCCAAGGCTGTTTTGTGTACACTGCAGAAGTTTCGCTGGGAAGCCTTTAAAGCCCTCACACATCCTCCATACAATCTCCATCACGCGGAATGCGATTTCCATATTTTTGTAATCCTGAAGAAAGACGTTCGTGGCGAGTCGGTTTGCTTAGGACGCAGAGGTGCACGCTTGGATACAACAGTGGTTCCGCAGGCAACCGTAAACATTTTTCCATAAGGGCAATGAAACGTCCCCTAAGAAAAATTAATGAATTACTGTGCTGGTAAACCCCTTACTTTATTTGATTTTCAAACAGCTGAGAAAAACTGAACGTACTCAGACATTTCTCTCTTTACTTATTCTGGTCATCACTAAACTGTCACACAATATTTTTAGCGCAACGCAATCTGACTTTCAATAATCCCTACAAAAGAATGGCCCTGACTAACAGTAACCTAGACCTTTCATGAATCACTTACCTCACAAAAATCTTCGTTACTCGAACTACTGCAATACAGCGAGCGCCAATACTGCCAGCTAAATAAAAGATTCTAACTATTGATGGCACTAACTACAGATTGTCATAGTTAGCAAATGAAAGATTTGTGTACACTGCAGAAGTTTCGCTGGGAAGCCTTTAAAGCCCTCACACATCCTCCATACAATCTCCATCACGCGGAATGCGATTTCCATATTTTTGTAATCCTGAAGAAAGACGTTCGTGGCGAGTCGGTTTGCTTAGGACGCAGAGGTGCACGCTTGGATACAACAGTGGTTCCGCAGGCAACCGTAAACATTTTTCCATAAGGGCAATGAAACGTCCCCTAAGAAAAATTAATGAATTACTGTGCTGGTAAACCCCTTACTTTATTTGATTTTCAAACAGCTGAGAAAAACTGAACGTACTCAGACATTTCTCTCTTTACTTATTCTGGTCATCACTAAACTGTCACACAATATTTTTAGCGCAACGCAATCTGACTTTCAATAATCCCTACAAAAGAATGGCCCTGACTAACAGTAACCTAGACCTTTCATGAATCACTTACCTCACAAAAATCTTCGTTACTCGAACTACTGCAATACAGCGAGCGCCAATACTGCCAGCTAAATAAAAGATTCTAACTATTGATGGCACTAACTACAGATTGTCATAGTTAGCAAATGAAAGATTTTGATAGCGAACAAACAATGCATTTACCTTAATAGTGTTCAAAAGTCATTATATATATATATATCAGCTCATGACATCCAGTCTTATAAATTTACTCTCTCTGATGGACACACGTCCAGATCATCCGCTCTCAAAATTCCGCCATCTCTCTTCCCACAACCACCACTGCTGGCGGCTCAGCTCCAACTGCGCAACGATACGCGCTGTTCACATCCAACTGCCCAACACTACAATAGCAATATTCCAACAATGCAGCCCAGCCACAGACTTCACACAGCACAGTCAGTGATTTTCATATAGAGCCTACTTACAGCATATTTGATGTAGATAAGTGCTCGGGAGAGGAGTTATGCGACATCACCCTGCAGCATGGTCAACGAGTTCCATGACATGAGAAAATTTGTACACAGAATGATAAATCTGTTTCTGAGAGGATTATCACCTGAAGAACGAGAATGTAGGTCCAAAAAGAAACTTTTTAAGGTTAAGATTAATTGTCTGGCCAAATTACGTAAAGGATGTTCGTTGAAATTTCTGTAGAGCGAAAGAGGACCACTACAGTTCTATCTACAAACAGGACCAGAGGAGACTAATACACTTCGGCGAGAATCACTCGGTACAGTGCTTCATACGCCTCTTTCCGATGGTTACAGCCTTGAGAACTCAGATGTGCAAAGGCAGATGAGGGAGAGCTTAATGGATTACTATGAGAACGTCCTATGAGTTTTTAACAGTTATTATGGATCTGTTATCAGGTGTTGCTGAGGGAATTAGATTAGCAAATGAGACCCTTAAAGTAGAAGATGAGTTTTTCTATTTGGGTAACAGAATAACTGATGATGGACAAAGTAGAGGGGATATAAAATGTAGACTGGCAATGGCAAGGAAAGCGTTTCTGAAGAAGAGAAATTTGGTAACATCGAGCATAGATTTAAGTGTCTGGAAGTCTTTTCTGAAGGTATTTGTATGGAGTGTAGCAATGTATGGAAGTGAAACACGGACGATAAATAGTTTAGACAAGAGGAGAAGAGAAGCTTTCGAAATGTGGTGCTACAGAAGAATGCTGAAGACTAGATTGGTAGATCACGTAACTAACTAGGAAGTACTGAGTAGTATTGGGGAGAAGAGGAATTTGTGGCACAACTTGACTAGAAGGGATATGTTCGTAGGACACGTTCTGAGGCATAAAGGGATCACCAATATGGTATTGGAAGGAAGCGTGGAAGGGAAATATCATAGAGGGAGTCCAAGATGGTAAGCAGATTCAAAAGGATGTAGGCTGCAGAAGTTACTCGGAGATGAAGAGACGCACAGGATAAAGTAGTATGGAGAACCGCATCAAACCAGTGTCTGGACTGAAGACAGCAACACTGTTTCAGAGAAGGAAACCACTTGTTCCGGGTATGATTACTGTTCAAACTACACAAATGTTTTATAAAGTAAGTTAGCAGCCGTAGCAAACAAGCGTTAAAACAACTGACTTAACGAGACAGATTTCCGAATGCTTCGAAACGTACTGAAGTATGCGAAACAAAGGAGACCGTACTTCTTGAATCATATGGCCACATACACTTAATTGATGTAATAGACAAATCATTAGAAAAATGTTTATGTGCCAAACTCACGTGATACTGCATGTTGTATGGGATGAACCAGTGGCAAATGAGCTTTCGCAAAGGGGACGTTATTGTGAAACTATTGCTGTTTACAGATAATTCATGCTGATAACCTACAGTTAATGAAATGCCTGAGCAAGTTAAAACGATAGTGCTAGCAAACGAAACATTCTGTTGCTCCAGATTGGACAAACGACTTAATGTTTTAAAAACCGATTACCAAGCAGTCCAGCGATCGGGATATGGGATATAATGTTTTAAGAAAAAGCGAAGTGCGATACTAAATCTTCAAACAGAGGGTGACTGATGTTTTACATCACGTACCAAGAATGCACGAAGCAGGTCCACCTTTATATTTAAGAAGTTATTACTTTTACTATTACTATTAGGCAGAAACGTCAGGCGTGATAAAATGATATCAAAACAGTTCCCTTGTATCACAATCGACTTACAACTCTCATTTCGTATTCTGACTCAAGCTAGTGAAACCTGCTAAGGACGTGAAGAGAGTGAGGCGAAACATCACTGTAAGAAGTACAGAAGCTTATGGAACATCTGGAGATCTACCACTTCTAGTAACAAAATTAACTATCAAGCTTGAACTATTGGTTACAAAGGAAGGGTACTGAAAAAGATTGCGTATTCCGTGATTAACGTGTTGTAATAAATATTGCGTAAGGTGTACAATTTCTTCTTCTTCCTGTGAGATCCGACATGCTTCTTGATCAATGCACTCTCGTATTTGTGTACACTTTCCGATATTTTACGGCACGAGAGTAAAACAAAAATCCTCCGATTAGGAGACGTTTACTTCAGAGTGCTCATACAATTCGTCCGACCATTTATCATCAAAATGCGTTAGCAAGCATTTCACTCGTGCAATTCTCCAGTATATCCATCGTTTCCTAATGCAAGTTCTCTCTGTGTGAGGCTCGAAAGATTTATAATGAGATTTTTGAGTGCTCAAAGCGCTGTTTGACATCCGAAACTTATAGGGAAGTAGAAGTGAAAGTCGACGTTTTCCTTAGCCAGTGGTAGCGGAATCATTTCATGTTCTCTACACAAGTTCTCAGAAATTTTCCTTAAGTTCTCTGTGTGTTGCGTACGATTTTATTTCACATTGAACCTCTACCATAATTTGTGTTTTCCCATTTGTTTTCGTCTCCTCTTTTTTCTGTTTTGCCATTCTTCATTATTTCCTTATCCTTTTTATTTCTGTTTCTTGCACTATAAACATCTTCTGTGATTTGACATGAAACAGTTTACCAAATCTTGATTCGCCCTCGGATAAGCCGAAGCGATGGGTGTAGATTATTTACACAAGCTGCAACATAGTCGCGAATGCAAAACAGTGATCAAGGTACTGTCAAATGTTTCTATTCCACTCTTTGATCACAATATAAAGTCCCTCGACGACCACTGGTTTCTGTCAGTACTGACTGAAACCGGTCATCGTGGAAGGACTTTATATTATGATCAAAGACTGGAAAAAACATTTGCCTGTACCCGGATCACTGTTTCGTATTCGCGACTATGTCGCAGCTTGTGAAGCTAGTGCCATCTCTGGCTCACGACAGAGTCAGAAGGCTCTGTAAACTGCAGCAGAAAATCAGTACTGAGGTAATGAATATTAGATTCAATAAGCAGTGCCCTGCAGCAAGTGTCACACCGAACTATGCGAAAGTGAAAATTAAACAGCGGTCAGCCCTCGCCTTATCAATTAAAGCCAAAAGTGAGATGAACTAGATTAGGGCCCAATTACGTGAATCGTATAAGCATAAAGACTTGTTACGTAAAGAAGCTTTCAATTTACAATTGCAATTAAGTCACGAACTGCCTAGTACTCAGTTTCAATTTGTTTGGTAGGAAATTTCTAACAGAGGAAGGAGTAATGTTGGGAGAATAGAAAAGAGGCATAACGGAAAGTTAGGCATACTGCTAAAGCATCAGGAGGTTAATGTTGTAAAACGCAAGGGTGGCGGTGGACAAAACCGCTTTTATGATTTGGTAGCTAACTTGACAAATATCGAACTGAATAAGGATGAAAATACTTTGCTGAATAAAGGTTTACAACATAATATCACTCCAAATACTAATAACCAAACTATTACAAGAGTCATAGTTGAAACTAAAATGGCTTGTGAAGCAGCTAAGATGACGAAACTAGGAGTTGCGGACACAGCCGTTAAAGTTAATAAAGCTTTATCCAGTCAGCGTAACTCTTCTACTACCGTCAATCACGAGAGAATTATATTAAAAAATCTTAATACAAAGTTAGAAAAAGAGAAGGCAATGGTAGATAAGGGTAATACAGCGGTCCTTATTTATGAAAAAGACTACATTAGGAAAACCGAGAAATTATTTTCTGAAAATGGTATAATAGAAGCTCACAAAGACCCAACGCAGAAGTTCCAGGTAGATCTACGGAAAAAGATAGAAAGCTCCCAATTTCTGCTTAACGCTTACGAAAAGAAATCGCTAAAAACTAAGAACCGTAAACTCCTCCATGACCCGGACCGATGAGGGGGAGGGGTGGGGAGGGGGAGTGGAGAGGGGCGGGGACAGTAAAATGGGGGAGGCGATGGAAGGAGAGAACGATAACCACTTAATGACTATCTTATTTATATCTGGCCTTGTTGCCGATTTATGTCGAGAACAGTATGCATTTGCCTTATTTCCATACATTCGACCCTCTAATCTTGTAACTGATAGTATCTTATCTGTTTATGGATTGTATGGCCAGACTATGTCATCTTATTTATTGACTGTTAATATGTTGTATAAACGTTTCCTGTGGAAGACGTCACGATGTACTAAAAGCCCTCTAGCGGTTAAGTTTTTACGATCGCTACGCGCCTAAGTAACATCCTAGCGTCCGAGCCAACAGAAGGCGCTGATCATTGATCTGTCTTTTGTACCATATAGTTATTTTTTCGTATAGACATTTTATCTTTCATAGGTAACTTATAGATTGATGTAGACAGTGTATTACGTATATTTTATTTTTGACCATAAATTCACCAAAAAGGGTCATTTCCTTTAAATAATTTTATATGTTCCTGTATTCGTCTTTTATTTTATCACAATTGGTTTCGATAGTAATTATTGAAATTCAGAAGTCTGCTATATGTATTTTACCTTTATTTTTATCATATTATGGTTCTTACATAAATGAAGAATACATCTAAGCCCACAGTAGCAACATCTATGAAGCATATAGGCAAACACATTTCTGGTAGTTACTGCACTCCAGGATGTTTTGTACAGTAACGTCAGTTCCAAAATGACTGTGTGAATGATGTGGCCTATTTTACCCCATATTTTAGTTTAACGTGACGATTGTTTGCATGCCATTATGGTTTTATCACATTAGGACATGGTGTAGAAGAGGTACGTTTTACCTTATTTTATTTTACATTCCCAGTTTGTATCAGAGTACATCGTGATAGGAAATACTGTATTGTTCTGAAAGATAGACTGCCCACTATTTGTATATTTTTTATACTGTAGATCTGAAGATGGTCATTACTGACTGAAACTGGTCATCGTCGAAGGACTTCATATTGTTATCAAAGACTGGAATGAAAGCATAGATTATTTACTACTGGCCATGGAGGTGTTAAAGAAAGTAATAAATTTGTTCGTGAAACTGTCAACCAGTCTTCATTGCAAAGATTTATTATAAATTAATAATAATACGTCCAAATGGTGACCGGTTTCGATTTTGTCAAAAATCATCTTCAGATCGTGTCTCTGAAGCAGTAATCATTAATATTCTTTAGAGAGAAACAGGCATCAAAATTATACGCTTCACCTACGAAATAAACATGGACAGACAATCTTGTTTTGAAACAGGCGTCAAAATTATACGCTTTATCTACGTAATAAATATCGAGAGACGAACTTAATAAAATAAAAAGTTTTTATATCATCAAATGGTGAACAGAGACGACGGCTGCAGTTCTGGTAAGTGTCGCAAGACATTTTCTTTTTTTTTTCCTTTATTGATTTTCGACTCCCCTCCCCCCCCCCCCCCCCCACACACACCACCTGGGGAGGGGCGGGCTGACAGCAGCTTAATATGCCACTCTACAGCCGAGACAAAAGTTAAACAAACAATGGTGATAGCAAACAATATATAAAAGGCGATAAAATGGTGACATAGGAAAAGGGCGGGGGGGCTGGATAGAGGTGAGAAGGAGTGGGAAAGGCAGTGGAGGGGAGAGCAAAAGGGAGAGAAGGGAGGCAGAGAGAGGATAGGTGGGGAAAAACAGGATAGGAGAGAGGGAGCCCAGGAAAAGGACAGAGGAAGGGTGGGGCAGATGATGATCAGAGTTGATAGGAGGGATAAACAGGGGGAGAGAGGGAATCATCCTGGAGGGGGAGTCGACAGAAGCCACCTTGGGAAAGGAGATGAAGGGTGTAGAGGTGGAGAGTAGGGGGGACACAACGGTGAAGGCACGGCAGAGGGTGGGGGTTGGAGAGGGGAGGAGCAACCAGGGGACGCCGATATGTTCGAGGAATAGGAGCAGGTGGGGGAAAGGAGTCAGGTCGTAGAGGATGCGCATGGGGGACAGGAAGCGTATATGGAAGGCGAGGTGGAGTGCATGGTGCTCGAGGATCTGGAGGGACTTATAGAATTTGTTGGGGTGGGGGCTGCAGATATCCAGGCGGGACTGGCATAACAGAGGATGGGACGGATTAAGGATGGTAGAGTGTTTCAACCCCCATGTCCAACCAGAGAGGAGTTTGAGGAGTTGGAGGCGATTGTGGGCTTTGGATTGGATAGAGTGGAAATGAGGGATCCAGTTGAGGTAATGGTCAATGGTGAGGCCAAGGTAGATGAGGGTAGGGGAGAGGCAGACAGGACGGGCGCAGATGGTAAGGGAGAAATCAAGGAGACGGAAGAAGCGAGTGGTACGATCTACGATAATTGCCTGGTCGGAAGAGACATCTGGTAACTGCCATATGTCAAAACGCTACATGTTATAAAGAGGAAACTACGCCCCTCGCCTGCTGCACGACGTCATTGAAAGCCAACAGAGCTTAACACACGATGGTAACATGTATAAAACATGAAACATCGATCTAGATCTAAATTAAACACGATATAAGGTAAGCAGGACGCAACAGCAAATGTTTTACATTGGCGAAATAATTACGAACGTACGTAAACAACTATTAGATACGGAGGTAAGAAAGCAAAACGGCCTCTACGGGCGTAGCGTGGCAGCTAAAACTTAGATATTGAAGCAAAGATAAGCGTATCGACGCCAACTGTTACCGTGGAGACGGTAGCTTTGAACTTCTCGAAGCATAGTGTCCATGGCGAGGGATATGGCACGACAGAGATGTAACGGCAGAACGACTCCGTTGTTCTCTGTGAAGACAAGGATCGATGAATGGCGACCGGAATGGAACCTTAAGAGGTATAAAACCTAAAACTCGACAGTAAAACAGTATAAGGGGCTAAATAATCTCTGAACTCATGTATCCTGGCGAAGAACACTTTTCTCCCAAAGGGAGACCAGTTTGTTGCCACCGACGTTGTTGAAAGTTTGACTTTGTCGACGGTGCCACAGCCGCTCCTCTGCTTGCAACGCAGCAGGTCGATCAAAATTAAATTCTCAAAGGTGTCGGATGAGGCCAAGTCAGGACCGTATGTAGGATAATCGATGACAGTGTACCCAAGACGTCGTTTAGTTGCACATGTCGCAGTGTTCGTATGTGCTTTCGTAATGTCATGCTGAGGGCGAGGGTGCTCTGTGTGTGGATTAATTTTCGAATTCGAAACTCGATTACAGCACGCTGTTTCTCACACACAGAAGCAGTAACGTTACACACCGCCATGTTACACGCTATAATTCGGAACCCTCTAGCGGCAGAAGGCTGCAAATATGCAGTCATGAAGATAAAGAAAAAAATGGTTCAAATGGCTCTGAGCACCATGGGACTTAACATCTGAGGTCATCAGTCCCCTAGAACTTAGAACTACTTAAACCTAACTAACCTAAGGACATCATACACATCCATGCCCGAGGCAGGATTCGAACCGTAGCGGTCGCGCGGTTCCAGACTGAAGCGCCTAGAACCGCTCGGCCACTTCGGCCGACTGAAGATAAAGATTTAGAATGTTAATAACGTATGTTTTATTCCAAAGGCCCAACGAGTTTTCCCAGAAGAAATTCGGAAGCATTGCTTTACAGCACGCCCTCGTACAGGTAAATCAAAAGTCGGTTCCCTTCCATTGTTAGGTTGAGGGCTTATACACTGCCTTTAAAGCAAAATGCCGACAGCGTTCGGAGTAATTCGAAGACATTCACTGAGAACATACAAGAATGAAGCTGCTGTCTCACTAGTGATGAGTGAGTAAATATATATTGAAATGAAATGAGGTGCTGTAGCGAAATAGGCATTCTTACTACTTTGTGGATAAGTCAATATACTACGCCGAAGAGCGAAAGAAACTGGTACACCTGCCCAAGATCGTGCGGGGCCGCCGCGAGCACGCAGAAGTGCCGCAACACGACGTATCATGAACTCGACTAATGTCTGAAGTAGTTCTGGAGGGAACTGACACAATGAATCCTGTAAAGCTGTCCATAAACCCGTAGAAGTACAACGGGGTGGAGATCTCTTCTAAACAGCACGTTGCAAGGCATCCCAGATATGCTCAATAATGTTCATATCTGGGAAGTTTGGTGGCCAGCGGAAGCGTTTAAACTCAGACGAGAACTCCTGGACATGAATGGATGCAGGTGATCAGCAGGATGCTTACGTGCTTGTTACCTGTCAGAGTCGCAGCTAAACGTATTAGGGGTCCCATACTACTCCAACAGCACACGCTCCACACAATATACAGAGCCTCCACCAGCTTTAACAGTCCCATGGTGACATGCAGGGTCTATAGATTCACGTACACGTCTATCCGTTCGATACAATCTGAAACGAGACTCGTCCGACCAGGCAATACGTTTCCAGTCATCAACAGTCCAGGCGAGGTGTGAATCTTTGTGTCGTGCAGTCATCAAGGGTACACGAGTGGGTCTTCAGCTCCGAAAGCCCACATCGATGATGTTTTGTTGATTGGTCCGCACGCTAACACCTGTTGATAACCCAACATTTCAATCTGCAGCAATTTACGGAGGGGTTGAACTTTTGTCGCGTTGAACGACTCTCTTCAATCGACGTTGGTCCCGTTCTTGCAGCATCTTTTCCTGGCCGCAGCGATGTCGGGGATTTGATGTTTTACCACGTTCCTGGTATTCACGGTACACTCGTGAAATTGTAGTACGGGAAAATCTCAACTTCGTCGCTATCTCGGAGATGCTGTGTCTCATAGCTCGAGCGCCGACTATAATACCACTTCAAACTCTATTATTCTTGATAACCTGCCGTTTTAGCAGCAGTAACTGATCTCACACCTGCGCAGCCACTTGTTGATTTGTATACGCGTTGCCGACCGCAGCGCCATATTCTACCCCTTTACATATCTCTGAATCTGAATACGAACGCCTACACCAGTTTATTTGGCGCTTCAGAGGAAACAGAGTCTTTAATGTTCACCAGTCACTTTCCTTTACTATTGAAAAAAGAAACATATTCTTCATAAAATCTTGAAAAAATGTAAAATAGCATGATGTCACGTATAGGTAGCAGGATATAGAGAAAGAATTTCTGCAAAAGCCGCTACTACAACCTTATCGCTGCTGGAGATCTGCTCGGAGGTAGAAGCGTGACTGCTCGAAGCGAAACAAGTATCTCGCCGGTTGATCTCGGGGCAGTTTATGACTGCCACAAGGCACTCGCGGGAAGTCTGTAAATAACTCTGTGTCAGACCACAGCCGCCGAGGGCTCTGGATTGCTGATTTACGAGACTGAGTGCTGGTTTACATTCCGAGTCTTCTACCACAAGGGGCAGAAAAAAGCGTCTCTCGTTGGCCCTATGTAACCGGCAGTCTAAGGAAGCGAGTGCCTAATCGACTACTTAGTGCTAGGAAAACACTTTGTAAAAGTGTAAATTCAAACATGTCACGAGCATGCATACATCATTAGCCATGTCGTAAACTACCTGCTATAACTTGTCGTTCTGGTTACACAGGTACGATAAATGTCAGTGGCTTACTTCTGCCGGAAAGGGACTTCAGAGAGATTCACTTGTACGAAGTAAGCTTCAGTGCCTCACTCAAAAGTTCTAATGACTGCTCCTGCTTGACTTACAGACGGAATTGTCCCTGATTAATTTCATGGCTCCAGTGAAGTCTCTGTTTATTGGTGACAGTATCTTTTTGCAGTACCTTCAACCGATCGACGCCTCCCATCGCCACTACTACGCTGAAGAATTGGGAAGGACAGCAGAGAAAATGTTATTAACATGCGAATAACTAGAACTATGTAACACACTGATGTGACAAGTCATGGTAACGAGATAAGAACATATACACTGCTGGACATTAAAATTGCTACACGAAGAAGAAATGCAGATGATAAACGGATATTCATTGGACAAATATATTATACTAGAACTCACATGTGATTACATTTTCACGCAATTTGGGTTCATAGATCCTGAGAAATCAGTACCCTGAACAGCCACCTCTGGCCGTAGTAACAGCCTTGATACGCCTGGGCATTAAATCAGAGCTTGGATGACGTGTACAGTTACAGCTGCCCATGCAGCTTCGACACGATACCACAGTTCATCAATAGAAGTGACTGGCGTATTGTGACGAGCCAGTTGCTCGGCCACCATTGACCAGACGTTTCCAACTAGTGAGAGATCTGGAGAACGTGCTGGCCAGGGCAGCAGTCGAACATTTTCTGTATCCAGGCCCGTACAGGACCTGCAACATGCGGTCGTGAATTATCCTGCTGAAATTTAGGGTTTCGCAGGGATCGAATGAAGGGTAGAGCCGCGAGTCGTAACACATCTGAAATGTAACGTCCACTGTCCAAAGTGCCGTCAATGCGAACAAAAGGTGACCGAGACGTGTAACTAATGGCACCTCATACCATCACGCCGACTGATACGCCAGTATGACGATGACGAATACACGCTTCCTATGTGCGTCCACCACGCTGTCGCCAAACACGGATGCGACCATTATGATGCTGTAGACAGAACCTGGATTCATCTGAAAAAATGACGTTTTGCCATTCGTGCTCCCAGGTTCGTCGTCGAGTACACCATCGCAGGCGCTCCTGTCTGTGATGCAGCGTCAAGGGTAACCGTAGCCATGGTCTCCGAGCTGATAGTCCATGTTGCTGAAAACGTCGTTAAAGTGTTCGTGCAGGTGGTTGTTGTCTTGCAAACGTCCCCATCTGTTGCCTCAGGGATCGAGACGCGGCTGCACGATCCGTTACAGCCATGCGAATAAGATGCCTGTCATCTCGACTGCTAGTGATACGAGGCCGTTGGGGTCCAGCACGGCGTTCCGTATTACCCTCCGATTCCATGTTCTGCTAACAGTCATTGGATCTCGACCAACGCGAGCAGCAATGTCGCGATACGATAAACCGCAATCACGGTAGACTAAAATCCGACCTTTATCAAAGTCGCAAACGTGATGGTACGCATTTCTCATCCCTACACGAGGCATCACAACAACGTTTCACCAGGCAACGCTGTTTGTGTGTGAGAAATCGGTTGTAAACTTTCCTCATGTCAGCACGTTGTAGTTGTCGCCACCGACGCCAACCTTGTGTGAATGCTCTGAAAAGCTAATCATTTGCATATTACAGCATCTTCTTCCTGTCGGTTAAATTTCGCGTCTGTAGCACGTCATCTTCGTGGTGTAGCAATTTTAATGGCCAGTAGTGTACAAATGGTAGTAGTATCGCGTACATAAGGTGTAAAAGGGAAGAACAATGGCTAATGTCATTCATACTCAGGTGATTCGTGGGAAGAGGTTTCCGACGTGATTATGCCCGCACGGCGGGAATCAACAGACTTTGAACGCGGAATGATAGTTTTAACTAGACTCATGGGATATACCATTTAAGAAACCGAGATTCACTGTGTGAAGAGCGTGCCGAGAAAACCGAGTTCCAGTTATTAACTATCAACACGGACAACGGACGGCCGAAAGCAGCGGCATTTGCGTAAAGTGTCAGTGCCTACAGAGCAGCAACACTGCGTTAAATAACCGCAGAAATCAGTGTGGGACTACGACGAACAAATCCGTCAGGACAGTGCGGCTGTGGTAGCAGACGACCGACACGACTTTCTGCGCTAACAGCACGACATCGCATATCGGTTGGAAAACCGTGACATCTGGAAAACCGTGGCCTGGTCAGATGATTCCCGGTTCCACTTGGCAATAGCTGATGGTAGTGTTCCAGTGTGAGGCAGACTCCACGAAGCCATGGACCCAAGTTAGCAACAAGGCACCGTGCAAGCTGGTAGTGGCTCCATAATGGTGTGGGCTGTCTTTACGTGGAACAGACTGTGTCCTCTGGAGCAAGTGAATCGATCATTGACTGGAGATGGTTATGTTCAGCTACTTGGAGATCATTTGCAATCATTCATGGACTTCAGCTCCTAAACAACGATAATATATTTATGGTTGGCCATGCGCCATGTCACCGGACCGCAATTGTTCAAGATTGGTTTGAAGAACTTTGTGGATAATTTAGCGACTAATTTGCAACCCCGATCGCAAGACATGAATTCCATCGAAGATTTACGGCACATATTCGAAAGGTCAGTTCGTCAGGATGTCTCTCTTCGGCAACACTTTCGCAATTTTGGACTGCTATTGAGGCAGCGCGGCTCAATACTTCTGCAGGGACTTCCAACGACTTACGGCACTACGCCGGGTAAAAGGAGGTCCAACACGATATTAGAACGTATGGCATGACTTTTGCCACCTGTGTTTATAATACGGTCAAGCTATTTATCAGGAATAGGTTGAATATAACAAACTGAGATCATTTCAATAAAAATGTCGTACTTACGTTATATATTTACTCGAATTAAAGAAGAAGTTCCTGAACTGTTCGTCCTGAGTATGTCAATGTATGGAAGAGAAATGTGGATTATTTAGTAACTTCGTTCCAATCGATCCACTAATTTCAGTCTTTTCATGTACCTCTCCTGTGGCAGTGTAAACTACGGTCCTCAATTGATTCCGTTCAGCGAAAAATACTGTCTGCACATACCTCTGGTGGTGGCAGTTATAGTGATGGGCTGTTGTATTTTTTGTGTGTTCCGTCTGATAACGTATTTGATGTAGCTCTAGAGCTTACTTTGTGCATATTACTTCATTCCTAAGCAATAACTGCACAGTGTCTTGAAAGGAGCATATAAGATGAACATCAACAAAAGCAAAACGAGGATAATGTAATGTAGTCGAATTAAGTCGGGTGATGCTGAGGGAATTAGATTAGGAAATGAGACACTTAAAGTAGTAAAGGAGTTTTGCTATTTGGGGAGCAAAATAACTGATGATGGTCGAAGTAGAGAGGATATAAAATGTAGACTGGCAATGGCAAGGAAATCGTTTCTGAAGAAGAGAAATTTGTTAACATCGAGTATAGATTTAAGTGTCAGGAAGTCGTTTCTGAAAGTATTTGTATGGAGTGTAGCCATGTATGGAAGTGAAACATTGACGATAAATAGTTTGGAAATGAAGCGAATAGAAGCTTTCGAAATGTGGAGCTACAGAAGAATGCTGAAGATTAGATGGGTAGATCACATAACTAATGAGGAGGTGTTGAACACGATTGGGGAGAAGAGAAGTTTGTGGCACAACTTGACTAGAAGAAGGGATCGGTTGGTAGGACATGTTCTGAGGTATCAAGGGATCACCAATTTAGTATTGGAGGGCAGCGTGGAGGGTAAAAATCGTAGAGGGAGACCAAGAGATGAATACACTAAGCAGATTCAGGAGGATGTAGGTTGCAGTAAGTACTGGGAGATGAAGAAACTTGCACGTGATAGGGTAGCATGGAGAGTTGCATCAAACCAGTCTCAGGACTGAAGACCACAACAACAACAACAACAACATATGTGAGCCTTGATCTCCATCTACAATTTTTACATCCAAACATTAGCAAACTGACGATTCCTTGAAGTCTCAGGATGTCTGCTACCAGCCGATCCCTTCTTTCAGTCAGGTTGAGCTATAAATTTCTTTCTAAACAAATTTGTCATTTTTGTTGCCCGTCTTTTTTATATCCTCTCCACCTCTGCCATCATCAGCTATTTTGCAGCTCAACTAGCAGAAATTATCTATTAATTATAGAATCCCATTTTCTGATATGATTTAAGTCTGATGTGTACCATTATCCTTCTTTTAATTTTGTTGATATTCATCTTGTAACTTCTTTTCAAGTCACTTCGAATAGATATATTCTGAAATGTAGAAGTGCTTCAGTCTCTGCGCATTTATCTGTAATGACCTCTGTGCGTTCTCTGACGTAACATTTAATCATGACTTCAAACGGAAATCCTAGAGTTTTCGTAGCATCACGACTTCAGACACTACTGTGCTTACTTCTGTTTTAACATAAACTATACTCATTTTCTGTGTAACTGTTAACAGCCTTGATACAGTTGGTGTAGTTTTCATTTTGCCTTAATGGCCTAGGGAGTTGTAGCATTGTGGAGCAACATCCTAATACTGGTTGAGTCGAACTAAATTCTATGACGATATCTATTCCCAAATTGCGAATAAGGTACCACCACAGCTGTACAATTTACAGGAAATAAATGACAGTTTGTGTCGGACTCGGACTCGAACCCGGATTTCCCGCTTTACGCGAGCAGTAGCCTTAACAGCTTAACTATCCGAGCACTTTTCAGTGTCTGCTTCCCACAGTGACCGCCTGATTATGTGATAACCGCGCAGGGAGAGAATTATTTAGTTTTCTCGTCAGGTTGACTTGGCTTTGGCTTGAAATACATTAGTGCTGGGTCTCTATTTGACATACCTGTTAAGTTCGATGCTCTGTACATCGAAAGCTGTTACAGCTAAAATTTTCCATCTTCTTTGCTAATTCCATATCTGCAAAACCGCCTGTTTAAAATATTCTTTTATTTGTAGAAATGTTTGAGTTCCTGCGATTAGCTATATTTTACCTAATTTTTTGTCCTAATAGAACATGTCTTAAAAATACATATCTGGATGTCAGTTGTTAAAAGACAGTTTGTCTCTTAGATATTTCAAAATTTAAAACCTAGAAAGTGTAGTAAACATGTTCAGCGTAATCTTCTCTAATTTTGTAATTTCTTCACTGCTTCATTAGGTATAAGTGGCCTTATACCATCCTGCCGTTTTGTTACCACGAAAACAACGATTTCATTCAATATCAAGCATAATAAAAATAAGCAAAATTAATTTTCACCTCTCATTCCGTCAAGCTGTATTATAAAACACACATAGTTTACAAAAATGTATGTACCTGTGAAATGCACACCATAGCAAGAACAATATAATAAATATATTTATCTTTGCTCGTAATCACGACTTGCGACACTAGGTTACAAATATATCACAGTGATAACATAGTCTCGTCGACTACATAATGTGTGATCGAGGCTGTTGGAAAATCTGACATTTTCGACGTAGTGGAGCCGAAATACGTGATTGACCGTCTGATTTTTAAATTTTTTAGGTGCTACCACAATAACAAGATACTCCTCAGAAATAAGTGGTGCATTAATCTGCCACAGTCACAAGATACTCCTCAGAAGTAAGTGGTGCATAAAATATTAATATTGAGATCCACAATAACAAAATCGTATTATACATGTAAGACGGTCGCACCGTTTATCTAAGTGTAAGTGATTATATAACGTTGAAATATAACACTGCTTCTATAATGGTATGACAACTTTGCACACGTCGTTTCTTTATAATGTATTTCATCGTTACATATTTTAGAAAGTTAACAAATTTTTATTTTGTTTTTATTGGTCCCAAGATGTTTGATGTCGTGTGAAACATTTTATTTTTATGGAATACGTCAGTAAATTAATATTTTAATGAATGACTTTTTCGATGTCTAAACCTCCACACGTGGAGTTTGTGGGAGTTTTGATGTTAGTTTTCATTTTTTATCATTAGCTCTGGTGAGTGGGTCGCCATTTCTGGCGGAGTTTGTCTAACAATAACGGAGTGTGGATCTATTGTGTAGTAAGCGGTTGGCAAGGGACTTGGGACCTCTTGTAGCAGTACAGTAGAGTATAGTACGGTGTAACGCCGGAAATGCATATCCTCCTACTTCCATCTATTGTACTATAGATTTTTCCTTATTTTGTTACCCGAAGATATGACATTTCTGTGTCTGGAAGCACGTAAAGTTTTAGAACTGTATGGCAGTCCTCAGCTTTTCAAACTGTTCCATTTTCGTAACTATAATTACAGCAACTTAGCATGAACATTTGTTGCTCATTGTCCCAATTGCATTACCAAGCAGGGTCCCTTCCTTTTCCGGAATGAACCCGAGTGTCGTTGAAATTCAAACGCCAGCATTAAAGTAATATTATTCAATTTCACTGCATTAATTTCAAAGTTCAGTTATAGTATTCATAGCTGGCTACAATATTTAGATTACACAAGCACAAATTAAGAGTGCGAGTTTCGTTACCGTATTTTAGCTTACCTGTGACTGCAGCTCAGCTTGGTACTTACTAAATTTTACTATTGTTAATTGTTCAGAATCATTTAATTCAAGTTCAAAGTTAAATCTCTTATTTCTAAATTGCGTAGATTCAAGTAGCTTTTGAAATGATTGTTGAGGTAGCCCAAGACGAACCGTATTTTACTGAATTTCGATGTGCTTCAGAAACAAAACTCACTATTAATTTCAGTCACTAAATTAACTTTCAGTTTTCCGGTTTTATTAATTCTTTTGCTAAATTAAGTCAGAGTGTAGCGAAATTTATTACTTCTGACAAACTTTCAGTTTTCACACTACTCGTGTCAACCTTCAGTTGCCACGCTTTTAGTGCTAATTATATGTGCAATAACCTTTCTTTTTCAGTTACTATAGTAATTGTCCATAGGACTGGCGACCGTAATTTTCCCAAAATCTCAAATATCTAGTTACCGCTAGTAAATTGTTAACGTAACGACCGCACATTTACTTTCATTATTAACTTTACCCTTTTTCAAAATTAATTTCCACTAGTTTTATTTGCATTTTTCCTTTCATTTAGATGTAACCCTTTCCTCCCTCTTTACCGACAGATTAACTTGGGTGACGATTGCTTTTCCCAAATTTCCATTAGGTACACGCGGTTTAATTTTTCACTGTCGTTAAGGTCGATAAGTGAGGGGGAGGTTACAACGGGCCTGTTGGAATGATGACATGTCAGACGTACTATATAAATATTTGACTGTGAATGGTGCATCATTTTAACAGATTCTTTAAAAAAAAAAAATCCTCTTAACGCACGATCCAAAATAAGAAGACTCACAATAATGAATGGTAAATTGAGTTACGTTCGTTAGCTGTGACAGTGAAATAGTTAATATGTTGATCAGCTTATAATAGAGGTAGCTTATAATTGTGGTAGCCAATCTGCTCCAATGGAAACTAGGTGGCAGTTACCGAAAAACTGCCATGAGGCTCTACTAGCCGTATAAAGGTAAGCCAGACTCATACACAGGTGATGTACAAATTTTCTACTGTATGTCATTCGTAGGATGTGGCAGCTATTACACTACTGGCCATTAAAATTGCTATACCAAGAAGAAATGCAGATGATAAACAGGTATTCATTGGACAGAATATTATATTAGAACTGATATGTGATTACATTTTCATGTAATTGGCTGCATTGATCCTGAGAAATCAATACCCAGAACAACCACCTCTGGCCGTAATAACGGCCTTGATACGCCTGGGCATTGAGTCAAACAGAGCTTGGAGGGTGTGTACAGGTACAGCTTCCGATGCAGCTTCAACGTGATACCACAGTTCATCAAGAGTAGACACTGTCGTATTGTGACGAGCCAGTTGCTCGGCCACCATTGACCAGACGTTTTCAACTAGTGAGAGATCTGGAGAACGTGCTGGCCAGGGCAGCAGTCGAACATTTTCTGTATCCAGAAAAGGACCTGCAACATGCGGTCGTGTATTATCCTGCTGAAATGTAGCGTTACGCAGGGATCGAATGAGGGGTAGAGCCACGGGACGTAACACATCTGAAATGTAACGTCCACTGTTTAAAGTGCCGTCAATGGAAACAAGAGGTGACCGAGACATGTAACCAATGGCACCCCATACCATCACGCCGGGTGATACGCAAGTATGGCGATGACGAATACATTCTTCCAAAGTGCGTTCACCGCGATGTCGCCAAACACGGACGCGACCATCATGATGCTGTAAACAGAACCTGGATTCATCCGAAAAAATGACTTTTTGCCATTCGTGCACCCAGGTTCGTCGTTGAGTACCCCATCGCAGGCGCTCCTGTCTGTGATGCAGCGTCAAGGGTAACCGCAGCCATGGTCTCCGTGCTGATAGTCCATGCTGCTGCAAAAGTAGTCGAAGTGTTCGTGCAGATGGTTGTTGTCTTGCTAACGTCCCCATCTGTTGACTCAGGGATGGAGATGTGGCTGCACGATCCGTTACAGCCATGCGAATAAGATGCCTGTCATCTCGACTGCTAGTGATACGAGGCCGTTGGGATCCAGCACGGCGTTCCGTATTACCCTCCTGAACCCACCGATTCCACATTCTGCTAACAATCATTGGATCTCGACCAACGCGAGCAGCAATGTCTATAGGCTAACGCGATAGGCTACAATCCGACTTTTACCGAAGTCGGAAACGTGATGGTACGTATTTCTCCTCCTTACACGAGGCGTCACAACAACGTTTCAACAGGCAACGCCAGTCAACTGCTGTTTGTGCATGATAAATCGGTTGGAAACTTTCCTCGTGTCAGCAGGTTGTAGGTGTCGCCACTTGCGCCAACCTTTTGTGAATGCTCTGAAAACCTAATAATTTGCATATAACAGTATCTTCTTCCTGTCGGTTAAATTTCGCGTCTGTAGCACGTCATCTTCGTGGTGTAGCAATTTTAATGGCTAATAGTGTACTAACCAGGAGTTTCTCAATGCAGGAAATTTAGCCTAAGTCGGCCAAGGGCTGTGCATGGACAAATATTTGCTCTTGTGCGCTGGAAGTAATGAGATCTGGACATCATCGCAACTCTAGTGTGCCCCTTCCCCTGTTCTGTCAACGAGGCCTGTGTGCAGAAGACACGGGGAGGTGGTATGTACTCTGTACGCAAGGACCGCTCAGCCCGCATCTCGTGGTCGTGCGGTAGCGTTCTCGCTTCCCACGCCCGGGTTCCCGGGTTCGATTCCCGGCGGGGTCAGGGATTTTCTCTGCCTCGTGATGGCTGGGTGTTGTGTGCTGTCCTTAGGTTAGTTAGGTTTAAGTAGTTCTAAGTTCTAGAGGACTTCTGACCACAGCAGTTGAGTCCCATAGTGCTCAGAGCCATTTGAACCATTTGAAGGACCGCTCATTACAGGAAAGAGCGTCTGCAGTGAGTACACCAACATGCGTGCTGAAGTGCAGGTAAGCGGAGGATCGTCTGCTTTACGAGTGGTTCACAGTGCAGGCGTGTATGGAAGCGGTCAGAATACGGAACAAATTGCGACCCTCGGTACACTCGTAGAAGGGAACGGTTTGTGCTTCGAAGTATAACATTTGTATAAGAGGACGATCAGACTCCACGTGTCTCAACGAGTAGCTGTGACTGCACACGTCCATGTAAATGTCACACTGCGTCAGGGCAGCAGGTAATTACCTAAGCCTAAACCGTAGGTTTCGTATCCCCAATAAATACAGAATGTTTCACGTACGACGCAAACTTTGTCTTCGATATTCTGCAACTTTTTTCAAAGAACTGGCAAATAACCTACGATTACTTCTTGCAGGGCAATGGTAGAGAACATAACACCACAACGTCGCTGATGGTATCACGACGCGTTTTTGGTGACAGAATACTTCCACATTTAGATTTTTTTTTTTTTTTTTTTTTTTTTTTTTTTTTTTTTTTTTGCCATCAGTCTACTGACTGGTTTGATGCGGCCCGCCACGAATTCCTTTCCTGTGCTAACCCCTTCATCTCAGAGTAGCACTTGCAACCTACATCCTCAATTATTTGCTTGACGTATTCCAATCTCTGTCTTCCTCTACAGTTTTTGCCCTCTACAGTACCCTCTAGTACCATGGAAGTCATTCCCTCATGTCTTAGCAGATGTCCTATCATCCTGTCCCTTCTCCTTATCAGTGTTTTCCACATATTCCTTTCCTCTCCGATTCTGCGTAGAACCTCCTCATTCCTTACCCTATCAGTCCACCTAATTTTCAACATTCGTCTATAGCACCACATCTCAAATGCTTCGATTCTCTTCTCTTCCGGTTTTCCCACAGTCCATGTTTCACTACCATACAATGCTGTACTCCAGACGTACATCCTCAGAAATTTCTTCCTCAAATTAAGGCCGGTATTTGATATTAGTAGACTTCTCTTGGCCAGAAATGCCTTTTTTGCCATAGCGAGTCTGCTTTTGATGTACCTCCTTGCTCCGTCCGTCACTGGTTACTTTACTGCCTAGGTAGCAGAATTATTTAACTTCATTGACTTCGTGACCATCAATCCTGATGTTAAGTTTCCCGCTGTTCTCATTTCTACTATTTATCATTACCTCCGTCTTTCTCCGATTTACACTAAAACCATACTGTTCATTCCGTTCAGCAGATCATTTAATTCTTCTTCACTTTCACTCAGGATAGCAATGTCATCAGCGAATCGTATCATTGATATCCTTTCACCTTGTATTTTAATTCCACTCCTGAACCTTTCTTTTATTTCCATCATTGCTTCCTCGATGTACAGTTTGAAGAGTAGGGGCGAAACGCTACAGCCTTGTCTTACACTCTTCTTAAAACGAGCACTTCGTTCTTGATCGTCCACTCTTATTATTCCCTCTTCGTTGTTGTACATATTGTATATGACCCGTCTCTCCCTATAGCTTACCCCTACTTTTTTCAGAATCTCGAACAGCTTGCACCATTTTATATTGTCGAACGCTTTTTCCAGGTCGATAAATCCTATGAAAGTGTCTTGATTTTTCTTTAGCCTTGCTTCCATTATTAGCCGTAACGTCAGAATTGCCTCTCTCGTCCCTTTACTTTTCCTAAAGCCAAACTGATCGTCACCTAGCGCATTCTCAATTTTCTTTTCCATTCTTCTGTATATTATTCTTGTAAGCAGCTTCGATGCATGAGCTGTTAAGCTGATTGTGCGATAATCCTCGCACTTGTCAGCTCTTGCCGTCTTCGGAATTGGGTGGATGATGCTTTTCCGTAAGTCAGATGGTATGTCGCTAGACTCATATATTCTACACACCAACGTGAATAGTCGTTTTGTTGCCACTTCCCCCAATGATTTTAGAAATTCTGCCTTATTTGACCGTAAGTCCTCCAAAGTTCTTTTAAATTCCGATTCTAATACTGGGTCCCCTATGTCTTCTAAATCGACTCATGTTTCTTCTTCTATCGCATCAGACAAATCTTCACCCTCATAGAGGCTTTCAATGTATTCTTTCCACCTATCTGCTCTCGCCTCTGCATTTAACAGTGGAATTCCCGTTGCACTCTTAATGTTACCACCGTTGCTTTTAATGTCACCAAAGGTTGTTTTCACTTTCCTGTATGCTGAGTCTGTCCTTCCGACAATTATATCTTTTTCGATGTCTTCACATTTTTTCTGCAGCCATTTCGTCTTAGCTTCCCTGCACTTCCTATTTATTTCATTCCTCAGCGACTTGTAATTCTGTATTCCTGATTTTCGCGGAACATGTTTGTACTTCCTCCTTTCATCAATCAACTGAAGTATTTCTTCTGTTACCCATGGTTTCTTCGCAGCTACTTTCTTTGCACCTATGTTTTCCTTCCCAACTTCTGTGATGGCCCTTTTTAGAGATGTCCATTCCTCTTCAACTGTACTGCCTACTGCGCTATTCCTTATTGCTGTATCTATAGCTTTACAGAACTTCAAACGTATCTCGTCATTCCTTAGTACTTCTGTATCCCACTTCATTGCGTATTGATTCTTCCTGACTAATGTCTTGAACTTCAGCCTACTTTTCATCATTACTACGTTCTGAATCTACACTCCTGGAAATGGAAAAAAGAACACATTGACACCGGTGTGTCAGACCCACCATACTTGCTCCGGACACTGCGAGAGGGCTGTACAAGCAATGATCACACGCACGGCACAGCGGACACACCAGGAACCGCGGTGTTGGCCGTCGAATGCCGCTAGCTGCGCAGCATTTGTGCACCGCCGCCGTCAGTGTCAGCCAGTTTGCCGTGGCATACGGAGCTCCATCGCAGTCTTTAACACTGGTAGCATGCCGCGACAGCGTGGACGTGAACCGTATGTGCAGTTGACGGACTGTCCGCCCCAGTAGCTGAGTGGTCAGCGTGTCGGATTGCCGACCTCTGGGCCCGGGTTCGATTCCCGGCTGGGTCGGAGATTTTCTCCGCTCAGGGACTGGGTGTTGTGTTGTGTTCATCATCATTTCATCTCCATCCGGCGTGCAGGTCGCCCAATGTGGCGCCGACTGTAATAAGACCTGCGATATGGCGGCCGGACCTGCCCCGCGAGGGGCCTCCCGGCCAATGACGCCAAACGCTCATCATCATCATCAGTTGACGGACTTTGAGCGAGGGCGTATAGTGGGCATGCGGGAGGCCGGGTGGACGTACCGCCGAATTGCTCAACACGTGGGGCGTGAGGTCTCCACAGTACATCGATGTTGTCGCCAGTGGTCGGCGGAAGGTGCACGTGCCCGTCGACCTGGGACCGGACCGCAGCGATGCACGGATGCACGCCAAGACCGTAGGATCCTACGCAGTGCCGTAGGGGACCGCACCGCCACTTCCCAGCAAATTAGGGACACTGTTGCTCCTGGGGTATCGGCGAGGACCATTCGCAACCGTCTCCATGAAGCTGGGCTACGGTCCCGCACACCGTTAGGCCGTCTTCCGCTCACGCCCCAACATCGTGCAGCCCGCCTCCAGTGGTGTCGCGACAGGCGTGAATGGAGGGACGAATGGAGATGTGTCGTCTTCAGCGATGAGAGTCGCTTCTGCCTTGGTGCCAATGATGGTCGTATGCGTGTTTGGCGCCGTGCAGGTGAGCGCCACAATCAGGACTGCATACGACCGAGGCACACAGGGCCAACACCCGGCATCATGGTGTGGGGAGCGATCTCCTACACTGGCCGTACACCACTGGTGATCGTCGAGGGGACACTGAATAGTGCACGGTACATCCAAACCGTCATCGAACCCATCGTTCTACCATTCCTAGACCGGCAAGGGAACTTGCTGTTCCAACAGGACAATGCACGTCCGCATGTATCCCGTGCCACCCAACGTGCTCTAGAAGGTGTAAGTCAACTACCCTGGCCAGCAAGATCTCCGGATCTGTCCCCCATTGAGCATGTTTGGGACTGGATGAAGCGTCGTCTCACGCGGTCTGCACGTCCAGCACGAACGCTGGTCCAACTGAGGCGCCAGGTGGAAATGGCATGGCAAGCCGTTCCACAGGACTACATCCAGCATCTCTACGATCGTCTCCATGGGAGAATAGCAGCCTGCATTGCTGCGAAAGGTGGATATACACTGTACTAGTGCCGACATTGTGCATGCTCTGTTGCCTGTGTCTATGTGCCTGTGGTTCTGTCAGTGTGATCATGTGATGTATCTGACCCCAGGAATGTGTCAATAAAGTTTCCCCTTCCTGGGACAATGAATTCACGGTGTTCTTATTTCAATTTCCAGGAGTGTATATCTGCTCCTGGGTACGCCTTACAATCCAGTATTTGATTTCGGAATCTCTGTCTGACCAAGATGTAATATAATTGAAATCTTCCCGTATCTCCCGGCCTTTTCCAAGTATACCTCCTCCTCTTGTGATTCTTGAACAGGGTATTCGCTATTACTAGCTGAAACTTGTTACAGAACTCAATTAGTCTTTCTCCTCTTTCATTCCTTGTCCCAAGCCCATATTCTCCTGTAACCTTTTCTTCTACTCCTTCCCCTACAACTGCATTCCAGTCGCCCATGACTATTAGATTTTCGTTCCTCTTTACATACTGCATTACCCTTTCAATATCCTCATACACTTTCTCTATCTGTTCATCTTCAGCTTGCGACGTCGGCATGTATACCTGAACTATCGTTGTCGGTGTTGGTCTGCTATCGATTCTGATTAGAACAACCCGGTCACTGAACTGTTCATAGTAACACACCCTCTACCCTACCTTCCTATTCATGACGAATCCTACACCTGTTATACCATTTTCTGCTGCTGCTGGTATTACCCGGTACTCATCTGACCAGAAATCCTTGTCTTCCTTCCACTTCACTTCACTGACCCCGACTATATCTAGATTGAGCCTTTGCATTTCCCTTTTCAGATTTCCTAGTTTCCCTACCACGTTCAAGCTTCTGACATTCCACACCCCGACTCGTAGAACGTTATCCTTTCGTTGATTATTCAACCTTTTTCTCGTGGTCATCTCCCCCTTGGCAGTCCCCTCCCGGAGATCCGAATGGGGGACTATTCCAGAATCTTTTGCCAATGGAGAGATCATCATGACACTTCTTCAATTACAGGCCACATGTCCTGTGGATACACGTTACATGTCTTTAATGCAGTGGTTTCCATTGCCTTCTGCATCCTCATGCCGTTGATCATTGCTGATTCTTCCGCCTTTAGGGGCAATTTCCCACCCCTAGGACAAGAGAGTGCCCTGAACCTCTATCCGCTCCTCCGCCCTCTTTGACAAGGCCGTTGGCAGAATGAGGGTGACTTCTTATGCCGGAAGTCTTCGGCCTCCAATGCTGATTATTTATCAAAATTTAGGCAGTGGCGGGGATCGAACCAGGGACCGAAGACGTTTTTGATTATGAATCAAAGACGCTACCCCTAGACCACAATTAGATACAAGACCGTTACTTTGTTAATCGTTAATTAACGAAATGTTTTTTATACTTCTCAGGATGACATGATGTGGCATTAATAATAACATCAGTGGTTGTAGGTTTCCTGTATACAGTGAAGAAATGTTTCCCATTGTTATTAGTTATAGTGAGATCTAGGTACTTAATAGATTTTCGATTTTCATGCTCAACCGTAAATTGTAACTTCGGATGTATAGATTTTAATTTTATAGCAAGCTTCTCAATTTCATCTTTTGAACCATTATAAAGCAATAATGTATCATCTACATATCGCTTGTAATATATGATTTTATTTGCGATATCAGGGTTATTTTTCAGGAATTGCGTCTCAATGTGGTTTACGAAAATGTCTGCAACTGTCCCAGCCAAACAGTTGCCCATTGCTAAGCCATCTTTCTGACAATAGATTTTAGTATTAAAAGAGAAATAATTGTTATCTAAAGTGCATTCAAGCAGTTCTATAAATTCGGTTATTTCGTCTTTAGTCATATTTTTGTATTGTACTAAGTTATCCCTAATTATATTAATCGTCTCATTAATGTGTATATTTGTGTACAAATTTTTAATATCTAATGAGGCGAAACTTGCACTAGTTGGAATGTCTATATTGTGGATTTGTTGTGCTAATTCATAACTGTTTTTGATACTCAAATTGCTGTCATATATATAGAATGCTTTCAAAATTTTATTAAGTTTCATATTTAGTTTATATGAAGGACTACTTTTGTAGTTGACAATAGGTCGTATAGATTTCTCTTTTTTATGCAGTTTAATCTGTGATCTTATTTTAGGTATGTGGGGATTCATATTTTTCATCATATTCTTTTCTTCAGGGGTCAAGAGGTGAATATTTTCATCAACTAATTTCTTGATCTTCATCTGCAACTTTGGAGTGGGGTCTTTAGTTACTTCGATGATCCCATTTTCATTAAAAAATGAGAGTGTTTTAAATATGTAATCGTCTTCTTTAATAATAACAGGGGTATTTCCTTTATTGACCTTTACTACAATTGCTTTCTCTGCTAGTAGTTTATTATTGATATTTTTAAATGTTTTATCTTCAGTTTTTCTATGCAGTTTATTTTTCTCTTTTAGAATTAAATCTTTCGTTTTTCGGGCTATCTTACATGCTTCGGGTTTATTTATTTTCGATATTTTGCTTGTTGCTATAACATCAGCAATTATGTGTTTAACATTTGTATTATTTAGTGTGGGAGTTAGGTTATATTTTATGCCTTTGTCAAGTAGCGACATTTCGGACTCTGTGAACTGAATATTTGTAAGATTCATTGTCCTTGGATAAAAATGATGTATATTGTTGACCTTTTCTAAAAGCTTATTTTGTTGTTTAGCTACGAGTAAATCAATTTTTCTCTGATGTCTTTGGGTAATCGCTTTACGTAAAAAGTCTATTTTCTCATCAGGGATGCTTAGTAAAATAGAAAAAAATCAAAGGTGAGAGTTCATTACTTAGCAATAAATGCAGACTATACATTTCGACATTTAAAAGATCTTTTATCTTAAAAGCTTCTCTAATTTCAGATTTAATCCATAAGACACTACTCTTTTGTTGTACATATGTTACATTACTAGATTTGGATTGGATATTGATTATAGCATATTTTGGTATGATATGTTCCATGAGGCAAGTTTTATTAAATTTAATTTTCATACCAAGTTTCATAATTTTGGTTCTAATATTTCTAAACCTTTTGTAATTTCCAATTGTCTGACTAGACAAACTAGGAAACCTACAACCACTGATAATATTATTAATGCCACATCATGTCATCCTGACAAGTATAAAAAAGCATTTTTTGAGTCTATGATACACCGAATACTAAAATTACCGCTAGAAGCTAATGAGATCAAAACGGAAATGACCATCTTAAAACAAATTGCAAAAACCAACTCTTTCGACACAGGACAGGTAGATATCATTTTTAATAAAGTGCAACAATCACAAAGTACTCCACTAATAGGTAATCCAAAATATATGAAGATGACATATATGGGAAACATATCAGATAGAATTACTAATTTATTCAAAAATTCTGGAATAACAATAGCATTTACAACTAACAATACTTTACAACAAAAATTAAGACATACCGTAAGTAAAAATAATGGAAAATTTACCAGATCAGGAGTGTACAAGATCCAATGTAGAGACTGTGAGAAAATATACATCGGCCAAACAGGTCGAAATTTTGCAGTAAGGTACAAAGAACATACGTCGGTTACCTCACAAACAAAGTCGGTATTCGGCCATCATATAGCATTCAATAACCATGCTGAGGGTACAGTAGAGCAGAATTTACAAGTTCTTCATTATGCAAATAAATGCTTACTTATGAATATCTTAGAAGAAATCGAGATACATGTTCATTTGAAAACGCAAATCATCAATGCTGCTCAATGAACAATTTGATTTTCGCGAAAAATATTTTTACGACCTTTTTGACGAAATTTTATAATAAAAGCACCTACTCTTTTGTTTTAAAATATAAGACTAGTTATACCCATGGCAAAAGCTATGTATGTAAAATATGCTGTACAACATAAAAAAATATTAAATTGACATTGATTATTATAAAAACTATTAGATCGATGAGTTCTAAAAATTTAATCAGCGGTCTCATCAGTTATTCAGACATACATAATGCGGAACGCACTCTTGGCTGCTGCCCTACTGCTATAAAGAATATTACTATGAAAACTACGGTTAAAGTAAGACGATTCTGCAACATCCAACAAAGATGCAATTGTGATATAGGCGACTCGGTATAATCGATACATACCACAACTCCAAGGACTTTCACATCTTTGACGTAACTGACACTGTAATAGTATTAAGGTTGCCCATAGAGGGCACAACTATTACACATCGTAGTTTACTGTTTTTATCTAAAATATAAATAAGCTGTACACATACTATCTGTTAATCAGACATTTTAAATGAATCAATCTTATGTTATTAGTGTATTTCCTACTATTATACTTTGACGATGGCGTCATATTATGAACGCTGATTGGCAGTTGTGAAGTAGTGTGACAGGAAGTAGGCGGAGCCTCTGCATATTTAAGCTCGTGCTCACCACTCATAACCATCAGTTAACTTCGTAGCAGCTGAGGAGCTCCGCCTACCATCCTAAGGCAGCCATAGGTATGATTAATTTTATTTTATCTTGTTAAATTTTGACGTCATTAGACACTTTCATTTTAATTAAAGATTGGTTTCTACTATTTCCTAAAATTATTCCACAGGTCTGATGATGGTTATGAAAAAATAACCGAAACCGGTTACCTATACCATTGAAACATAAATGGTGTGATCAAGACTGAACTTTAGTCAAAATACAAAGGCATTTTGTCTGCTAAACAAGCTTCTCTCTCGGATCAAAACTTTAACACATTGGTGTTAATGAAAGGAAATATGCACCTTATGTCAGATACTGTCTGCTTCTTCTGTATTTTGATTCTTTTACGATTTGAAATTGATTTCTAAGTAATTATAAAACTGATTGAACTATTTTATCTTAGTTATGCTACTTAAACTTACCCAGCCACAACATTTTTATTTAAGCAACGGTAATTCGTTTGATTCACTTGCTCGTTTGACTACTTCAGCAACATAAAGTTTAGCATTACGAGTTAATGATTAATTTTAACTCCCAATGAATCTCTTGTAAAGAACCACCCTAATATACATCGAAATCAACTACTTTAGTAACGTATTAACGATTAGTGAAGGTAACTTTCTGATTAACGTTGCCCACATATGCGTACTTCTTACAGAACAACTGAGCTCATAAGTAAGCAACCTCGACCTCCTGGCAGAAATGCCATCGCCCAGTGAGAATAATTTTGCAAGAAAAATGACGTTAGTTTCCTGTTTATACCATGATTTTCAATACTCATTTTGTTGAGATAGCTCGAGTTAGAAGTAAATCATTAACAAATGTTTAAAATGGCTCTGAGCACTATGGGACTTAACATCTGAGGTCATCAGTCCCCTAGAACTTAGAACTACTTGAACTTAACTAACATATGGACATCACACACATCCATGCCCGACGCAGGATTCGAACCTGCGACCGTAGCGAAATCATTAACATATACAAGGAAAGAAACTTGTATTTCGTTTAAAAAGTTACATACAAACCCATTCATTGCGCAGTAGAAGCACTACCCTCAATTAAATAAAAAGCAAAGAAAAAGTTTTCAGTAAATAAGAAAAAATAAATTGAGCATTTACATATTTATGCAGTGATTTTTACAGGCTAAACTAAGCTCTATCAAGCAAATTCATCTCCAGAATATCAAAGGAGGTAAGGGTCTTAATAGACACTGTATAGCGTCATGTATAAGCAACCAGTTTCAGAGTACAACTCTGTAAATGACGCCACACCGTGCGTATGAAGCCCCTTACCTCCTTTGATATTGTGAGGATGAGTTTACTCGACACGCGTAAATAAAGTTGTATTGCTGAACATTAAGTAACTAAATTTTTCTCCCGTGACAATAACAGTAGTGTATAAATAAAAAACGTAAAAAATAGTGGCACATCAAAACTAAAAAAAGGCAAAAAAATAGCTAAGACATACTTCTGAATATTAGCATTGTGGTAACTATTAGGTGGAAGATATAAACAAAGAATGTTTTGAAATTTTTATGTTCCGCATGACAGAAACTGGAAAAGAAGAAGAGAATCATCCGGGCGCACGAACGCTCTTCCCAGGTTCGATTCCCGGCGGGGTCAGGGTTGACTGGGTGTTATGTGGTGTCCTTAGGTTAGTTAGGTTTAAGTAGTTCTAAGTTCTAGGGGACTGATGACCATAGATATTAAGTCCCATAGTGCTCAGAGCCATTTCAACCATTTTTGAACGCTCTCTGCGGCACCAACTTGACACCGATGCGCACGAGCTCGCCCTCAGTCGCTTTCCATCGGCAACTGCAGGATAGCTACCCAAGGACATGTGCTGCGAGTCATTGACGCTATAAACATTTGCCGAAGTTGAATATTGCTTGTGAGCGGATTTATTGTTCTTTATTGTTCCAGATTACATGCCTGAGAAGCACGTCGTTCGGATTTGGTGGTAGACGACCTTCGAACTTTCTCTGCTATTTGTGTTTATAAAATTCATGGGAAAAGTGGAGTCACTGAGCCATAGTTACAGCCGTTCTTGGACTT
Source organism: Schistocerca nitens (assembly GCF_023898315.1). Classification (NCBI taxonomy): domain Eukaryota; kingdom Metazoa; phylum Arthropoda; class Insecta; order Orthoptera; family Acrididae; genus Schistocerca; species Schistocerca nitens. Next base: position 610,622,730 of record NC_064614.1, on the reverse strand, counting down.
GTTCGGTGAACATGTTAGCGTGCAGACTGTACGAATAATTATTCGGAGCTACCCGCCGTGCCGTAGGCTTCTCACACATTGTGCAGTCACACTAACGTGACCATCTGCCGAAAGCATGACCCCGTGAGAGACGTGAAGAAAGAGAGTCAGTGAGGTTCTGAAAGGTATCGACAGGAATATGGAGCCAGAGCGACTCCAGTCCTTTAGCCAGCTGCGGTACGTTTTTCGGCTGAGGATTAATGGTTCGAACAGCCTGATCGACATGGTCGAACAGATTCTTGATTAGGTTTAAATCCAGGAAGTTTGGCGGCAGAGGAGCACGGAAAACTGATCCTGGTGCTCTTACAAAGCACGTACACTGAGAGTCGTTTAACACTTCGCCCAGACAATCACGCTCCTGTTCCGGTGTGGATCCTTCCTTCGGTTGTTACAGGGTGTTCGCTTTCAGACGTTTCACGCCGTTCATACCAACATCTCCCAGCATAAAAGCAAGTTGTAACATTACACATTAAAACCAGTCAACACCCTAATTAGGCATTCTTGTGTCAAGCAAAATGATAAAGCAGAAGGCAGTGCTACGGCTAGCCTAACCTTCCATGACACACACGCTTAAATCTTTCCTTATATCTGTTCATACCACAACACAGGAACCTAGCCCCGCATATACTGGGTGAGTCACCTAACATTACCGCTAGATATATTTCGGAAACCACATCAAATACTGACGAACCGATTCCACAGACCGAACATGAGGAGAGGGGCTAGTGTAATTGTTTAATACAAACCATACAAAATGCACGGAAGTATGTTTTTTTAACACAAACCTACGTTTTTTTAAATGGAACCACGTTAGTTTTTTAGCACATCTGAACATATAAACAAATACGTAATCAGTGCCGTCTGTTGCATGGTAAAATGTTACTTACATCCGGAGATATTGTAACCTAAAGAAGGGAAAGCAGAAAGGTGGAAGGAGTATACAGAGGGTCTATACAAGGGCGATGTACTTGAGGACAATATTATGGAAATGGAAGAGGATGTAGATGAAGATGAAATGGGAGATACGATACTGCGTGAAGAGTTTGACAGAGCACTGAAAGACCTGAGTCGAAACAAGGCCCCCGGAGTAGACAACATTCCATTGGAACTACTGACGGCCTTTGGAGAGCCAGTCCTGACAACTCTACCATCTGGTGAGCAAGATGTATGAAACAGGCGAAATACCCTCAGACTTCAAGAAGAATATAATAATTCCAATCCCAAAGAAAACAGGTGTTGATAGATGTGAAAATTACCGAACTATCAGTTTAATAAGTCACAGCTGCAAAATACTAACGCGAATTCTTTACAGACGAATGGAAAATCTAGTAGAAGCGGACCTCGGGGAAGATCAGTTTGGATTCCGTAGAAATACTGGAACACGTGAGGCAATACTGACCTTACGACTTACCTTAGAAGAAAGATTAAGGAAAGGCAAACCTACGTTTCTAGCATTTGTAGATTTAGAGAAAGCTTTTGACAATGTTGACTGGAATACTCTCTTACAAATTCTAAAGGTGGCTGGGGTAAAATACAGGGAGCGAAAGGCTATTCACAATTTGTACAGAAACCAGATGGCAGTTATAAGAGTCGAGGGACATGAAAGGGAAGCAGTGATTGGGAAGAGAGTAAGACAGGGTTGTAGCCTCTCCCCGATGTTATTCAATCTGTATATTGAGCAAGCAGTAAAGGAAACAAAAGAAAAATTCGGAATAGGTATTAAATTCCATTTAGAAGAAATAAAAACCTTGAGGTTCGCCGATGACATTGTAATTCTGTCAGAGACAGCAAAGGACTTGGAAGAGCAGTTGAACGGAATGGATGGTGTCTTGAAGGGAGGATATAAGATGAACATCAACAAAAGCAAAACGAGGATAATGGAATGTAGTCGAATTAAGTCGGGTGATGTTGAGGGTATTAGATTAGGAAATGAGACATATAAAGGCACATTTGCATGCCGAGCGTGAGTTTCCGCGGAAACGCGAAATATTAATTAAATAAATAATCAGTGACTAATAAATAAAGCCTATGGCACACAACTGCAGCGCTGTGTCGATGATAAAGACAAAAGAATAATTACGTTACTCTTATGTCTGTTTAAGAGAGGGAGAGCTCAGGTAGAAGTGGTGCGAGAAGCACGTATTTTATTTTATTGTCTGCCACACCGCCATATTTTCATGTTATAGAAGAATACTGCGAGTTGCAACCACACTAGGCACTCGATTCTGTAATGAATTTATATTTATAAAAGTAAGTAGGATTATGAACTGTAGGCTATTTCATTGAATATATCTGATTTAACTAACTGTGTAACTTTTTATGTTTAGTAGACAATCACCTCTGTACGACGTATTGGCATGGCTGGCAAATCATTGTAATATTGAGATTAGATCATGAGTCCGTACCTACCGCAGCAGTCTTTGGAAACGATTTAATTACGAAGTCCGATTATTTCAGTTTTCTTTCACGGTCAACTACGAGTTACATTGCCTTTTCCAAATAGCCATTGTCAAGCGTCTGATACCGAATAATTAAACGTCCACGTTCCAGATAAGCAAATACCAATTACAACCAATCATCATACATACAGAATAATTAATCATTAATATTTTATTCCATTTTATTTTTATTTATTTTATATTGGCGACCGTGACAGGACTTGTTATTTTGTCATTTGTTACATTGTTCTTTTTGTTTCATGTCAAAAATCAACTTTCTGGACCTGGACGTGAATGTATGAGAGATAATGAAAATCTGAAGATATTTTCCAATTTTAAAGTTTTGCCGGAAGACGCAATGAAGCTTCCAGCAAAATAAGGTAAGACGCAGAATCTTTGCATTAGCAGGCTTGACCAGACGTATAATTCAGTGTATTAGCTTTTCAGTAAATTCTGTAGTGTTTCTTTCGCGCATAACAGTTTTCAGTAACAAATTTCATTCCTAGTACTTTTCCCTAAACAATAACGTATCCAACAATACCAATACACGAGTGTACAATATGGCCGACTTCTGTACGATATGATGCAACATGGCCAGCAGCCATTACCAATAATCTCAAATTCAGTTTATATTTTTAAATTAACGGGACAGCCATTGTTGCTACGAGCGATTCATGCTCAACTGCATTTCATTTTAAAATCAGTGTCAAATATTTTCTTGAAACATAAATCACGTGTGGCATGGTAATGACTAGAAATCAATACGCAAAAATGGAACAGCAAAGACGTACTATTCAGACACAATCCGACTCGGACGAGAGACAAATGTTAGAAAATGACTTTACGACAGCAACCGGTAGTGACGATTTATCAAACATTGACGCAAGTGTTGACGGAAATTTTGACAATAGGCCGTCCACCACAAAAATTTCAAAGTCTCAGTCAGGGCCCATGTTAATGCATGACGTCACGTCTAATGACGCGGCGGGGGCACAGACGTTGCAAACGGTAAACATTGCCGACATGTTACAAATGATAATGAAACAGAACGCCGAAAACATGGCAACCTTACAGACACAAAATGACGAAATTAAATCTGACCTCATAGCACTCAAGACGAGTAATGACACTTTATGTAAACGTGTGGAACTTATAGACGCCACACTGACCAAACAGATGAGTGAACTCAGTACTAAATTTTCCCAGCTTAATACGACACAAGAAAAGACTACAACTGACGTAGCACTTTTACAGACACAAGTAAAAAATCTTAATGTCACGTGTGAAGTTCTTACTGAACAAATTCAAACATATCCTTCAGTACACGACAACCTTGAAAAACGAATTACTGACGTACAGAATAAATTTGACAATGTTGAACAACACCTGACTGACATCTTACAATCTGATGCTACAGCTCATTTTCAAAACATTAATAAAGAATTTCATGATTGGGTAGTGAACAAAGACAAACATTTTGATTGATGCCTACGTGAAAATTTACCAACAATTGTGCACGACTCCGTAGCGCAATACATTACTAATAACAAACAGCTGATCAGTGACGCAGTACAATCCGTCAATGGACCAATGACACAATTCACCGATCGACCACAGTCTGAATGTAACGAAAATATCAGTCAAAATGTACAGTTCAGGAACCAATATACATTCGAGTATGACACACACATACCGCACACGACAAACACACAAGAACAAAACACACCACGACTACAACACATACCATGATGTACAAACACAAACACAAGCTATTATCATGGTAAACCACAGCAACATTATTGTAATTACTCGCCAGCTGAACATTGCAGTAATTACAGTGGAACAAATCCATATCACAATGCTAAGGAAGATGAAAGCTTAATGAAACACAGGCAATTTCAGATTTTTATCCCAGAAAAACGAACCATTCATCCGGTGATTTTTCTTAAATCTTTTAGTAACGCATTTCCACGCACTTGGAGTGACCGGAAAAAGATTTCATATATTGTCGGTTACATCCAAGGCGATGCAGCTGTCTGGGCATACAGTCAAGCTGACGTATGTACCACGTACAGTGAGTTTGAGCGTGCTTTTCTGAACAAATTCTGGTCGCAATCCGTCCAGGAGCGACTCAGAAGACAAATTCTAGAACCTGAAACTTTTAACAGTAAAAATGGCAACTTACGCAGATATTTTGAAAAATACTTGAACATGGGACACTTTTTAGACGAACCAGTCGCAACACGCGATATACTCCGTGCGTTGAAGGCCAAATTGCCTTTCAACATTAAAGAAAAACTCCTACATATCCCGGATGACGATTCAGATTATTTTTTAACAGCTTTAGATTCGGTTGACATGTTACTTGAAGATCAGCGCTTCGCGCGGCAAAACAGCAGCCACAATGTTTACACTAGTGGAATGCAAAACATGCAGGCTTGCCAACTCAATTCTGGCGCGCCCACAGTTGGATACGCGGTACAACAAAAACAGCAAACTCACATGCCGTCTCAATACGGAAATCAAAATCAACACGCGTATTCCAATACAAACAATAGTTACAACAGTAATAACACTTCATGCGGCAATCCATACAAAAGACACCGCGGTAATAACTACAACGGTAACAACGGATACATAGGCAACAACAAAAACACAAACAGAAACAGAAATAATAATAACTACGAGCCAAGACAGCGTCAAGGCTGGATTCGTAACGATCAGTACTTTCATTCAAACACTGCTTTACCACAGCAGCCACCAGGACAAAATTGGAGCATACCTTATGACCGACAGGTAAGTTATAATGCGCAACAGCAACAACAACCGCAAAAGTTTGGAGATCACAATAGGCAATATCCGAATGTGAATATGATAGAAATGACACCTGACACACAACCTCAATCTGTGTCAGTACCTAGTACAAATGCTAATCCAACAAACTAGAAACAGTCACTTCTATGCCCCAGGTCGTGGCTGAGGAATTCTTGGGGGGCGACTTCAATGTTAATAAGTTATTTGACACCACAGTTGAACATCAGAATAATGATATGCCGAATAATTCTAAACAAAAATTACCTGTTTTATTTATAAGATACAACCACAATAACAATATATCAGATGAACTTTTACAAGACAGTACACAATGTCGTTCAAACACAAATGAAATTGTTTTAGCATCTACCACTGGTGTAGTAGGTGGGATTCCAACTACTATTATTCTAGATACAGGTGCAGCTGTGAGCGTTTTGTCTTTTAATTTCTATAAAAAGATGTGTGAATTGGAACCTGTGCCTGAGTTTCCTGCCCAAAACTGTAAAATAACTACTGCACTAGGTAATAAGTCATGTAGGGTTACGAAGCAAGTTTTTGTAAACATTAAAATAGGTAATGGAACCGTACAATGGCCATTCCTGGTTGTACAAAACCTTGTGACAAATTGCATATTAGGAATAGATATTATGAGCGAGAAGGACTGCATTATAGACTTCTCCAAAGGTAAATGTATTTTAAATGATAGAGGCAGTGTAATTATTATTGATTTGGACAGGAGAACTCTAAAGCATGACAAACACTGTACAGGGTACAAGGTTCAGTTAGTACTTGACAATGACATTCAAGACACACACACACACACACTCATTTGACACAGAGCTAATGGACTTGAAAACATTGCTTGATCATAAGATAAATGAAGCTACAGCTCTCAGTGCACATGAACGTATAAAACTACAGGAAGTGTTATCCAAATATTTACAAGTTTTTGCCAAGCGAATAGGTGTTATCAACACGTATGCGTACAAGATTGAAGTTAAGCCTCACAAGATCTTCTACCACAAGACATATAACGTACCGTTATCTCAACGACCTGCTGTGTGGCAAGAATTAAAACAAATGTTAGACTGGAAGGTCATTGAACCATCCACCTCACCTTATTGTAGTCCTCTACTTGTTGTCAAAAAATCAAATGGAAGCATTAGGTTAGTGTTAGACGCACGAGCAATTAATGAAATAATTTTACCAGTTCACACAAAACCCGAAAATTTAGAAGAGCAATTACAGAAATTTCTAGATGCAAAGTATTTTTCCACAATAGATCTCGCTAATTCATTTTGGCAGGTGAGTATCACTTCTGATTCTCGGAAATATACTGCATTTATGTTCGGGGGGCGAACCTATCAGTTTTGTGTTCTACCTTTCGGACTGAATGTCAGTTCTGGGGTATTCATTACAGCCCTGGATACCGTGCTTGGCGATGATTTAGTTGAGACAGTCACACACTATGTTGATGATATACTGATAGCTACACAGTCTTGGAATGAACACGTTGACACACTTCAAAGAATTTTAGAAAAATTTGCACAAGCTGGAGTCACAGCCAATCTTAGAAAATCAAAGTTTGGTTGCAGTGAGATAAAATATTTAGGACATATCATTAATTCACAGGGCATACGTCCTGATCCCAGTAAATTAGATGCTATCAGAAACTTTCCTAGTCCTCGAACTAAAAAGCAGTTAAAATCATTCCTTGGGCTATGTTCATTTTTCAGACGTTTTTTGCCACAACCACTTTTGAACAGTTAACATCTGCTAAATCTACTCAGAAAGAATCAAGTTTGGATCTGATCGGAACAGTGCCAGAATGACTTTAATACAATTAAACATGCTTTAGTGAATGCAAACATATTGAGTCATCCAGATTTCAATTTAGATTTTTGTATGACTTGTGACGCTTCACGTACTGGTTTGGGATGTTGCTTATTTCAAGTTGTAAAGAATAAAGATAAGGAACAGATAAGAATTATTGGGTTTGCGAGTCGTACTCTATCTGAATGTGAGCGTACATACTCCACTACTGAGTTAGAAACACTTTCCATAGTATGGGCATTCAAGAAATTCAATTATTATTTATTTGGAAAACATACAGTAATTTACACCGACCACCAGGCCCTGACAATTTTGTTAACTTGTAAACTTGTACATCCTAGACTATCACGATGGGCAGTTACACTTCAGAACTACTCTTTTGAAATTAAGTACATAAAAGGTAAGGACAACACCATTGCCGACGCTTTGTCTAGACTTCCACAAGGTATGAATGAAACCAACAGTGACTTAGAAAATATAAATGACTACAGGATTCTCTTAATGCAAGACAAGCAGTATCACCAATATTATATTGATATGTGCAGAAACATGGCTAAATTACAAAAATCTGATCCTCACTGGTATAAGATAATAACATTACTGGTAGAAAAACACAATCATCCTTTGACTAAGTATTACAAGTTACACAATGATGTGTTATTTTATCGCCGACATTCAAATGCTACTAACTGGTGTGTATGCATTCCCAAAGAGTCTGAACGTAATCTAATTTGGCACACACACTTAGTTTGGGGTCATTATGGGACGAAGAAGTGTTTAGCAAAGCTCAGCACATACTGTTATTTTAGCAATATGAGAAGAAAAATTTACAGGGAACTGAAAACATGTGTCATATGTCAAAAATCAAAACCTCAGAATTTATCCACAAAGACAGATTTACATTCTATTTTACCCAGTAAACCCCTGGAAATTCTGTGTACTGACATCAGTGGACCGCATCCAGCAAGCTCTGGAGGCGTCAAATATATCTTGGCTTTTTACGATATATTTTCTAAACATGTAAAACTTTATGCTTTAAAATCCGCCACTGCAAGTGCTATAATACGAAGATTCTCAAGTGATTACCTGACGCACGTGGGAAAACCTAAAGCAATTCTGTCAGATAATGCAGCATACTACTCTGGGTACAAATGGAGAAATTTCTTGAAGGACAATAACATTAAAAGTATATCTATTTCAAAGTTTAGTCCACAATGTAACGCGACTGAGAGACTTTTCCGAGAATTAAACCGATTCATGAGGACCTATATTTCATCAAAACATACTAATTGGGTGTCCTACCTAAGTCTTTTCGAAGACGTACACAATAACTTAAATATTTACGATACAAATTACACACCTAACGAGATCATGTTCAATTGCAAACAGAACGATCAGTGGATAGAACCATTACCTAAGTTGTCAGACAAGGAAATCACACCTGAACAGAAAATAATAGAAGTTTTGACTACGCTGACACATCACGCACAGATACGAAACAAACATCACAGAAACATAATAAAAAGAAAACAAAAATTCGAGGTAGGAATGCTTGTACTACTTCGTACTCATCATAAATCTGTAGCACTCAAACGACGCAACGCTAAGTGGCGTCTGCTATATGAAGGACCTTATATAATTGTTAACATACCGCATCCTGGTGCGTATTTGTTACAACATCCTAGAACTAACAAAATTATTGGGCTATACGCACACCGAGATCTTAGAGCATTTCATGCGGAATAATGTCAAAGTCACATCCATCAAAACATTGCTAAGAAACTCCAAAAAACTCTGTTGCTACAACACAGATAGTAAGTAGTATAGAAATTTTCATTTCAGCGGTTCCAGTGACGCAGTTGAAGGCAGAAGAACTCTTCTTTCAGCGCGCGCCACCACCTGGAAGACGGAATATTAAAATAAAATTTATGTTTACGTAGCAGTGAATGATATATTAATTTTTTCACGGAACATTTGTGACTGTAGGTATCACTGACTTGGTGTGACACCTGACGAACCGACAGACGTCATCTGTGAAGCGAACTTTTACTTTGAGAAATAGATTAGACGCACATCTCTCAACACGAAAAGCATCTATCAGTAGTCAAGGCCACACAGACACTATACACACACGCACAAAACGCGAGGAATCAAACATTTTCTCTCTTACTATTTTGAATATTTATTGAGTAGTGAAAATGCCTGGTCTTGCCTACTGATGTAATGAATGTTGTGTCTAACCTATCTTAATTTCAGATGACATCACAAAATAAACATCGATAAAATCCCAGCAAAACCCTTAAAGAGGACGTAATTATCTGCAATTCATGTAATCAAATGTGACACAATGTAATAACCCATAGCTATGTAATAATGATGTAAACATGTTTATGTGCAACTGTATTATATTTATGCTAAGAAAATATGTGACGTGTGTATGTATGATTACTTATATTTTTTTTGCTTCTCTTTCAATGATGTATAATGTAACTGTTACTATGTAAAAGAAATTTGAACAAAACGAGTGCCAAAAGGACATTGCATAGTGAACCATTGTTCACGGACATTAATGAACATTACTAACTCTGCAACTACGCAGAAACCTATGTGAAAGAAACTGTTAATGACATTCATTATGCATCGTACCTATGTAAACGCGATGAACCATTTCTTTGATTAATAACTACGAACATTTAGGTGGGCTATATTCAGCAAAAAACTGAAAATGTGAAGTGCATAATTCGTGCATCGTCTAGTGACAATACTACAGTACCTAACTTCAAGATGTTAACTGGATTAAACGGACACAAAGTGCCTGTCCAGAAAACAACACGACGGGTGGACGAATTTTGGTTGGAACTTCAGGGAATGAAATGTTCTCGAAATGTGACGGACACTCTTACCTGGACTGTCCAAGGATCCACACCAGCTATGTGCCGTCCGAGGTTCTGCAACCAAGCTTCCACGGAATGTAAAAAACGAACTGCACGTGGCCAATTACTAACGGGTCACGTCAGATCTGTAATAAACAATGTTTTTTAGTCACAACGAACTGCATCACAACGACTATAATGGAAATGGAAATGGACACGCTTATGTTTTAATCACGTTGTTATACAACGATGATACTAACCTGTGAAAAAGTTATTGTGCAGCAGATGAATATGAACTGTAATAACGACACGATGTGAATAGGTCGACGCACCTGAAACATACGGACATTTTTCTTTGAAGTATTTCAAAACAATACTATGTAACTAAGAACATTCAACAATCTGAGTTGTATTGTGATATAACAAATATTGTAAATTAAAACTAAGTTACCTGTTATAGAATGTAGTCTTCATATGTAATCTTGGTTGAATATTTTCTTTGTGCAACGACTAAGATACGCGCGCACACGAACAATATGAACTGCATTACTGTGCCGCGTGATCTAACTGTATGATATAACGGCACTGCCGGAGTCACACAGACGCTTCTGCGCATGCGCGCACTCTATCTGCCAACATAAGAACTTTTACGGCGCACCCGCGTCATTCAAATTTTGTATATAATGTGTATAATGTGTGTAATGTAAGTCATGTGAATAGTTGTAGATAACTTAGATTTACTTGTGCCTTGAGGTGAATTGCTCGCCTGCAGGTGTGTCCTTTCGCCTCGCAATTCAGGGGGCAATATAAAGGCACATTTGCATGCCGAGCGTGAGTTTCCGCGGAAACGCGAAATATTAATTAAATAAATAATCAGTGACTAATAAATAAAGCCTATGGCACACAACTGCAGCGCTGTGTCGCTGATAAAGACAAAAGAATAATTACGTTACTCTTATGTCTGTTTAAGAGAGGGAGAGCTCAGGTAGAAGTGGTGCGAGAAGCACGTATTTTATTTTATTGTCTGCCACACCGCCATATTTTCATGTTATAGAAGAATACTGCGAGTTGCAACCACACTAGGCACTCGATTCTGTAATGAATTTATATTTATAAAAGTAAGTAGGATTATGAACTGTAGGCTATTTCATTGAATATATCTGATTTAACTAACTGTGTAACTTTTTATGTTTAGTAGACAATCACCTCTGTACGACGTATTGGCATGGCTGGCAAATCATTGTAATATTGAGATTAGATCATGAGTCCGTACCTACCACAGCAGTCTTTGGAAACGATTTAATTACGAAGTCCGATTATTTCAGTTTTCTTTCACGGTCAACTACGAGTTACATTGCCTTTTCCAAATAGCCATTGTCAAGCGTCTGATACCGAATAATTAAACGTCCACGTTCCAGATAAGCAAATACCAATTACAACCAATCATCATACATACAGAATAATTAATCATTAATATTTTATTCCATTTTATTTTTATTTATTTTATAGACACTTAAAGTAGTAAAGGAGTTTTGCTATTTGGGGAGCAAAATAACTGATGATGGTAGAAGTAGAGAGGATATAAAATGTTGACTGGCAATGGCAAGGAAAGCGTTTCTGAAGAGGAGAAATTTGTTAACGTCGAATATAGATTTAAGTGTCAGGAAGTCATTTCTGAAAGTATTTGTATGGAGTGTAGCCATGTATGGAAGTGAAACATGGACGGTAAATAGTTTGGACAAGAAGTGAATAGAAGCTTTCGAAATGTGGTGCTACAGAAGAATGCTGAAGATTAGATGGGTAGATCACATAACTAATGAGGAGATACTGAATAGGATTGGGGAGAAGAGGAGTTTGTGGCACAACTTGACTAGAAGAAGGGATCGGTTGGTAGGACATGTTCTGAGGCATCAAGGGATCACCAATTTAGTACTGGAGGGCAGCGTGGAGGGTAAAAATCGTAGGGGGAGACCAAGAGATGAATACACTAAGCAGATTCAGAAGGATGTAGGTTGCAGTAGGTACTGGGAGATGAAGAAGCTTGCACAGGATAGAGTAGCATGGAGAGCTGCATCAAACCAGTCTCAGGACTGAAGACCACAACAACAACAACAACAACAACAAAGTTGATGCTTGAAACCTCCGACGTTCAGTTGCCACGGTCGGCGAGCAGCATCTGCAGGGACATGTTTACGATGACGACTGTGTTTACGAGTGTGGCTGTAGTGCACTGTTATGGTTTGGTGTAGCTGTCGCAGTGTCCGCATGTAGTGCTTGCTGCTATTGTTATTCTGCATTCGTCTCCGCACGCAGACCAACTGTAGTACACCGTGTTACCAGACGTCTGTGATAGTGTAGTGGTGTAGGAACTGTGACCGTGGTGTATTCGAACTCTGAAAAGGCGGAGATGATACTCATCTATGGCGAGTGTCGACGAAATGCAGCTGAAGCCTGCAGGGTGTATGAAGAACGGTACCCGGACAGAGAGCATCCAACGTGCCGCACATTGCAAAACATCTACCGCCAACTGTATGCAACAGGTATGGTCGTAGCACGCAAACGGATCCGTAACAGGCCCGTCACAGGAGAAGCGGGTGCAGTTGGTGTGTTAGCTGCTGTTGCCATGAACCCACACATGAGTACGCGGGACATTGCGAGAGACGGTGAACTGAGTCAAAGTAGTGTCATGCGCATACTGCATCGTCACCGCTTTCACCCGTTTCATGTGTCGCTACATCAGCAATTACATGGTGATGACTTTAATCATCGAGTGCAATTCTATCAATGGGCATTAACAGAGAATGAGGTGCAGTTCTACCTGTTTACCGATGAAGCGGGTTTCACAAACCACGGGGCAGTGAATCTACGGAACATGCATTACTGGTCCGTGGACAATCCTCGCTGGCTCAGACAGGTAGAGCGACAGCGACCAATGACTGTAAATGTATGGTGCGGAATCATTGGCGACCACCTCATTGGTCCTCACTTCATTGCAGGGGCCCAAACAGCTGCAACATACATCGCATTTCTACAGAATGATCTGCCAACGTTGCTCGAAAATGTCCCATTGGAAACGCGTCGACGTATGTGGTATCAGCATGATGGTGCACCTGCCCATTCCGCAATTAACATTAGGCTGACCCTTGACAGGATGTTCGACGGGCGTTTCATAGGACGTGGAGGACGCATAAATTGGCGAGCCCGTTCGCCTGATCTTACACCTCTGGACTTCTTTCTGTGGGGTAAAATGGTTCAAATGGGTCTGAGCACTACGGGACTTAGCTTCTGAGGTCATCAGTCCCCTAGAACTTAGAACTACTTAAACCTAACTAACCTAAGGACACCACACACATCCATGCCCGAGGCAGGATTCGAACCTGCGGCCGTAGCGGTCTCGCAGTTCCAGACTGTAGCGCCTAGAACCGCTCGGCCACTCCGGCCGGCTCTGTGGGGTACGTTAAAGGAGAATGTGCCTAAAGGAGATGTGCCTACAACCCCAGAGGATATGAAACAACGTATTGTGGCAGCCTGCGGCGACATTACACCAGATGTACTGCGGCGTGTACGACATTCATTACGCCAGAGATTGCAATTGTGTGTAGCAAATGATGGCCACCACATTGAACATCTATTGGCCTGACATGTCGGGACAAACTCTATTCCACTCCGTTATTGAAAACGGAAACCACGTGTGTACGTGTACCTCACCCCTCATGGTAATGTACATGTGCGTCAGTGAAAATGACCAATAAAAAGATGTTAGCATGTGGACATAAAATGCTGTTCCAGTCTCTTCTGTACCTAAGGTCCATCATCGTTCCCTTTGGATCCCTACGTAATTCGGTGCTCTCCGATATACACGCTCGAACAGCGGAGGAGTGGTACTCAAGCGTCAACTTTAGGTTACAATATCTCCGGATGTAATTAACATTTTACAATGCAACAAACGGCACTGATTACGTATTTGTTTATATGTTCAGATGTGCTAACAAAACTAACGGTGTTCCATTTAAAAAACGTAGTTTTGTGTTACAAAACATACTTCCGTGCATTTTTGTATGGTTGGTATTAACCAATTACACTAGCCCCTCTCCTGACGTTCGGTCTGTGGAATCGATTCGTCAGTAGTTGATATGGTTTACGAAATATATCCAGCGGTAATGTTAGGTGACTCACCCTGTATATGTGCTACTAACAAAAAAATGGCCAATGAGATTGTAAACAGTAACGTATGCCTCTCAACAAAATGTACCAAATTGAACTAAGTGTAAGAGTTTATAAAACCAGTTACTGACACACATGAAACTAGTTGCAATACTGAACAGGGAAAAGCTTCGTATGATTTTAAATTCAAATCAAGGGGGTATGCTAGTGATCGTAATCTATAACTCCAATGCTTAGTACAGGGTCTCTAAACCTGTACATTAACCATCTTGCATTAGAACAGATAACACAGTAAATAGTTCTTTCTTGAACACAGTTTGACACAACTAAACAAATGCAAATCTAACTACACGGGCTCTGAAGGAGCCTTTGCATTGAAGCCGCGCGGGGTAGCCGTGCAGTCTAGGGCGTCTTGTCACGATTCGAGCGGCTCCCCCGGTCGGAAGTTCGAGTCCTCCCTCGGGCATCGGTGTGCGTATTGTCCACAGCGTAGTTTAGTTGGCTTACCACCTGAGCCCCCATCTTACTCTGTTACTCGCTCCTGTTAACGGGAACGAGTTATGCAGATCTTGGTGCCTCTCGCGTCCATCTAGAAAAGATAACCTGAAGATGCCTAAATAAGGCGTAACGCGTCATTGAAAAATAAAAAAACTAAAATTGCAACCAAGACTGTTTTTAACCAATAATATTAGTTTAATTAGTGTGTAAGCCTAGCGACCGATGACCTCTGCAGTTTGGTCCCAAAGTCCTTACCACAAATTTCTTTGCATTGCTTCATTGACTAAGCTAGTACATGAGGACCCTTAAACTTCCATGATTTGAAGAACCGTGTTCATTAACAAAACTACACCAGTATGTATGGGAATTGGGAAATATTCTTATCGTCAGTTATTAAGTAAAGTACAACATAGTATAATTCTTTAAATAACAAATGTGACTTCATAAGCAGTCTTTTGACCCACTAAAAGATATAATTGGCTGTGCAAATGACAACACAACATTAAAGTCAAATTCAACCATTTTCTCGTAATAAATTAGGACATGATAATGGTATAACCAGATGCAGCATCCGAGGCTCATAAATACTGCCCTTAAACTCTTCTGGCCTCAAAACTCCAGGAATATGAGCCACAATGATCCACTACTGCTAGCGAGGTGTTAACCACAGCACTGCTCATCCCAGACTCCTCACCCGTCACAAAGGACGAGTGGTCACTCAGTTCCTCAGTTTTGCGCATCTCAGCGCGAGTTATTGAACTAATGAATGCTGAAAAGCGGTGAACCACAAAAACACCGGGAGTATATAATGGTAAACTTAACGGATTAATTCGAAAGCAATTTTCAAGAGTGAGGAACGCAATGGATCCCATATTTTTTCTAATTGTTTGATAGTAAAATCAAAAGTGTGAATAAGAGACTACTCTATTGAAATTAGTCAAAAAGTTGAAAAATTTAATGTGCCTAATCATCTACCATAAAAATTTTACCTTTTAATATTAACTCCGATTGAAATTAAGCGTCAATCCACTGCATATCATTAGAGGTAAGATAATTGTGTTCGTCAAAAACACTACGAGATTAGAAGGTATACGTTTACCCAATGGGCACTACCACAATTACTATCTGGTTCTGCTTCCAATGACTGAAATTCGCATGAAAGGGGGGCACAAAAGTGTTTTATTCGGCTATTTCTGAGAGTCAGTTTTTGTGGGGGAGATGGAGGGTGGGTTCATCGGTCTTCTGACTGTTTTGACACGCTGTCCACAACTTCCTCTCATGACCCACCCTAATCTCATAGTAGCAATTGCACCCAACGTATTTAATTACTTATTGGATATAGTTCAGTCCGACTGCATTTACCCTCCACGGCTTCCACTAGACTCATAGAATCTATTTTCTGGTGCCTTAACACTTATCCCGTCATCCTGTCCGATCGCCTAGTTATTTACCACATATTTCTTTCCCCACCAACTTTCGAGAGAACTTAATGTTCAGCGTCCGTCGTAACACGACATCTTACACGCTTCGATTCACTTCTTTGCAGTTTTCTGACGGTTTAGTTAATTCATGTGGCATCGTGCGCTGGGTGACCCACAGGGGCACGTGCTACCGCCTAATGGAAAACATTTTTCCTATCCTTCGCCTACACTGGAAACTTTCCTCCGCGAAGTGTATAAATTGAGTGTTTAAGTGTATCCGATACGTGCTGATGACTGCAGTAGGTGTTTGTAGTGTAGCGTTATGTTTTGTCTGTACTGGGTGGCGCAGGAAATGATACAACATGTGTTTTGGCACTTATTCTTTAGGTTATCAGGTGTTACTGTGTACTACGTCAGCAGAAGTGAGAGTAGGTAATGGAGATTAATTTGTTTTATTTTCCGAGAGTACTGTTTGTGCGTCGTTCCAAGGTGGCTGACAGACGGAGACTGACTATTTATTGAAGAGCACGTTAAAGCTGCGTTTATTTTTTCGTGATACGAGTAGTTTGGTGCTTTATTTTAAAACTCAATAGTCAGCATCACTGAAAACAATATGTGGATGTTATGAAACATTACTAGTGATGGTTCAGTGCTTTGGAGGAGGCGCGAGCGGCCTCCCCATATCCATTCTCCACAGAATGTCGAAGCTATCAGAGTAGCGCTACTGAGAAACTTGGGACCGATGACCTAAGCAGTTTGCTCCCATAGGAACTTACCACCACCACCACCACTGAGAAGCCCTAGAAAATTAACAAGGAAGACAGCAGCACAGCTTGGCATTCCTAGACGATCTGTACAATGAATTTTAAACACTGATTTGAATTTCTATTCGTACAAAAAAAACACTGTTGCCTAAATTAACGCCGGATAGCAAACATAGAAGAATGATATTCGCTTTATAGTGTACCGTTCAAACGTACCACACCTACTGAAGGCTAACATCTGAAATTATAAGATTCTTTTTCACGAACACTAAAAGATCAGTCAGTAATAAGTCTGCGAGAAAAGAAATCAAATAATATATTAAACGTTACTTTTATTAAATACAAAAAAACGTTACAAGTGCCTTGAACATAAACGTTCCATGTCATGGAATAATTTTTGTTTGAATTATTTTACGTAGTAGCTTACTGCAAATTAAGGAAGTGGTATCAAACGAAGTATTAAGAATATTAAATTATACGATTTGAGATTCTTCTCGGGAATATTATGGAAGTTGCTATATAAAAGCTATTTTCTGAATAATAAACAGTAGTTAATTTTTTCACAGATGTGAAAAAGTATATCAGTTGTAGTTTACCGCTGCTGCACGTGTATCAAGATACAGTTGCAAATGAATAGAGAATGATTTTGATTAAAAAAAATGTTCAAATGTGTGTGAATTCCTGAGGGACCAAACTGCTAAGGTCATTGGTCCCTTACACGCTACTTAAACTAATTTATGCTGAGAACAGCACACACGCCGAGGGAGGACTCGAACCTCCGGTGAGAGTGGCCGCGCTGTCCGTGGCATGGCGCCTCTAACCGCACGGCCACTCCGAGCGGCTATGATTTTGGTACTTCTTATTCAGTAATATTGAGAAGAAGGTACAACAAAGTGGCTACGAAACTCGTCGAAGTATTTTACACTATTCGCGAATGTAAAACTACCGCGCAAAAACTTGGTAAGAAAATAAAAGTAACTTTACAGACATTTAACGAAAATGTGGATCATAAACATGACTCATATGTCAATTGTAACGACTTTTGTAACATATGTCAGTCTTTCCGAGGTCAGTCACACTTGTGCTGATTCAGTAAGAGTACGCTATAGCTTTATGGAGCGAGTCAAGGCAGTTTTGTTGAATAATATTCGCTTTTCAGATCAGGCATATTTTCACCTTGATGACATTGTTAATAAACAGAACGCGTGCTTTTGATCTTCCGAGAAACCCACCGCGTTTCATGAAAAGGTGCATTACGTTTCAAGAATTATTGTATGGACCGCTATCTCAAGTCATGCGGTAATAGGGTCGTTCTGTTTTCAACATAATGAGTAGTGAACGTTATCGAAACATGCTGCGTAATAAGCTTGTTCTTCAGCTACTTCAAAAAGGGTTTCAATTAGAAAATCAGTGGTTTGTGCAGGGTGGAGACAAATCACACATACCTAACGAAAATTGTAAGGCAGATGTCATTTCAGGCAGATTTTCTAATCGTTTCGCGTATGGACATAACTGGCCCCGGAAGAATCCTGAATTGAACCCGTGCGAATTTTTTTCTTTGGGGATTTCTAAGGGAAAAGATTTTCTCTAAACATTCTCGCACAACGATGGAACTGCGACTGCTGGCAACGTGTGCAACGAGATGACTGAGGATATGTGTCGGCGAGTAATTCAGAACACAGGAGTTCGGGTTGAAGACGTTAGCAGAAGTGGTGGCGGTGATATTGAACACGTCATAAGCAGAACATAATTTTCGAGTATATTGTCAACACGTTGTGTTTTATATTTACATACCTCGACGGAAATATTTTATTTGTTTATGTATTTTACAGAAACAAGTGTTGGATCGTCTCATGCGCCACCCTATATGATGATGAACCCGGTGATGGCACGTAGCCAACTGCTCTCAGCGAGCTCAGTACCCCATCGGAATGACCGATCACCATCAACAGCGTCATATGCCCTCGTTCCAAGAGACATTGCAAAGAGGTTTGGAATTTTACGCTATCAGCCTTCCTCCTCATTGCCGGACATGCAAAGGAAAAACATTCAACATCGCGTGGCATACCAGGAATGTTACTCATCCAAGTACCGGCCACGCCTGACGTAACTTTTGAAGAATGTGATGTTCAGGAATTTTATGCTATCAACCTTCCTCCTCATTGCCGGACATGCAAAGGGAAAACAGTCAACATCGCGTGACATACCAGGAATGTTACTCTTCCAAGTACCGGCCACGCCTCACGCAACTTTGGTGACTTGACTGGAACCGATGTCAAACGAGGCCAGGCCGTTGGCTCACAATACAAGATTTACATTCATTAAGTGTTGTGCTCATGACGTTCATTCTCAGAAATTTCATTCTGAAATTATGGTCTATTTGAGAGACCGGTAGATCTACTATGGCGAAGAATGTCCCCTTTGATGTGCTAATCTGTTTGTTAAGTTCTTGCTTCATGCATTATTTGGCTTAGAAGATAGCACAGTTCCTTCATTTCGTCTGATCGGCACTAAACAGTCAATTATGACCTCAAAATACAAAAACAGGTCCTCAATATTGGTTTGATTGCCACCTTGTTACAGGCACTGATTTGCATTCATATATTTGACGGCTATTGCAATGTTAACCAGAAAATATTTTTGCGTACCACCTTCCAAGCACATGGAGTCTGACGATGTGATTACGAAACTTCCCGGCAGATTAAAACTGCGTGGCAGACTGAGACTCGAACTCGGGACCTTTGCCATTTCGCCGGTAAGTGCTCTACCAACTGAGCTACCCAAGCATGACTCACGACCCCTCCTCACAGCTTCAGTTCTACCAGTACCTCGTCTCCTGTGAGGACGGGTCGTGAGTCGCGCTTGGGTAGCTCAGATGGTAGAGCACTTGCCCGCGAAAGGTAAAGGTCCCGAGTTCGAGTCTCGATCCGGCACACAGTTTTAATCTGTCAATAAGTTTCATAACAGCGCACACTCCGCTGCAGAGCGAAAATCTCATTCTTGATGTGATTACTAGTTAAACGCAGTACATTTTCAGAGTTTACTATCTCTGTCAGCGTTATTTCGAGCCTCCAGACACGAACATCTCGCGGTTGCGCATTATTACTCTCGTACACGACAGTGTAGGCTGGCACTAGCCGATATGGGTCCGGACTACCCTGTCTCTATTTGCGGAACTTCTCTGACGAAAAAAGCGGTTTATCTGAGGAAAGAGAAGGCTTTGAAAGATAACAATGGTTATGGAGAGAGGGGAGGGACGCTAGGAGACGGAAGGAGCCTGGCGTTGTGTGGAAAGCGGGGAGCCAAGCTAGTCCGTCGGTGTTTAAGCTGGCAAGAGGGGTTACAGTCACATGTCCGAGAGAACATACATCTCACATACAATTGCGATATATAAGCCTCGACGGACATACGACTGGTTAAGTGCAGGTGAGTACCAACGTTCGTCGCTTGCGGGAATGCAGAGAGGCTGCGAGCATCGAGGAAAATGACGCGGGTTTCAACATCAGTGGTGAGAAACACTTGTGAACTCGAGTCGAATGGGAAGAGGGTGCAAATAGCCGAGGCAGTTAAGGAAACCATTCTGGAGAAACTGAGCATGTAGGATCGAGTCCCGGTCCGGTCACAAGATTTCAAGTGCAGCTGTTGAATTATTTCAACGTCCCAAACAGCTAAGTCATAAGAATTTGCCTTTTACGATGACTTAAAGAATATAGCGATGCAAGCATTGTGTTAAGGGAAAATTTGCAAAATTTAGTGTCATTCCGCCAAGATAATACGTTTGTCATCACGGTCAAAATTCAACTTATTGTGCGTCGGTATCATATTGCCCATCACTGTAGTTGAAGCCTTTTCTTCTGTGGATTATGCAGCCTTTGACGTAGATGGTTCAAATGGCTCTGAGCACTATGGGACTTAACGTCTGAGGTTATCAGTCTCCTAGAACTTAGAACTACTTAAACCTAACTAACCTAAGGACATCACATACATCCATGCCCCAGGATTCGAACCTGCGACCGTAGCAGTCTCGCGGTTCCGGACTGAAGCGCTTAGAACCGCTCGGCCACCGCGGCCGGCTTTGACGTAGAGATCAAATAGTTGGCTGAGTGTGTTGTGCTGAGCAGATTCATGAAGGGGGTTGTCACTAACTGTGGACTTAGTTGATGGTCATTGGTGTCTGGCTGTTTATTAATCATGCTGGTAAAGGCAGCATGCAGGCAGGGACTGTGGTGTCAAGTGGATGCAGTTGAAGCTATTTGCTTTCTAAAACTTGTTCTTATTTCTGGTCTCTGATACTATACTGTTTCAGGTGTAAGACATGACACTGTCTTGTATTTATAGGGTCTGAGGTAGGCGGATGGAGCATCGTTGGATGAGATATTTGATAGAGCAGCGATCGTAACACAACGGGACGCTACTAAAAGGGAAGTAACGTTCCATGTCTAACTGTATCTAATCTAATGTTACTGAAAATGAAGGTCTTTTGGTTGCCACTAAGTCTTCTATGGGTCCTAAACAATAATTGAATATTTACTGAGTATTCTCATAAACTTAAAGATTTAGTAGTTTATTTTGTTATGCTTACTCTGGCCGATGAGTCAGTGAAGAAAGGAAGCAGTTGATTACTGGTTTAGGTAAGATTAAGATAATCGAATTTCTCAGGAAGAACAACAATTGAAAGGCTTGCTTAAAAGGTTCAGATTTTAAGATGTTAAATTGTCAACTTTATCCTGAGCATTGGTATGACTAATATGATTTTTTAAATGTTGGTTTTCTTAAGGAAATAATATTGATGGAAGTGTTTACGCTATAGTGGATGAATGTACTGAGTGCTGTTGTTCGGTTATCACTAACCAAGTGTGATATAACTTTGCAATTTTAAAAATAAATGTTTAATGTGTTGGTGTTGTTCCTGTTAGACTTTTCACTCACGCATTAACATTATTTCGTTCCCAAGAGGAGCGGGGTTTGAAGGCCCGTCGAATCCTCCTGTTTTCAACACACTGTGATTTCGGAAAATATCAGATACAATTAATTCTGATATGGTGGCTTCAGTACGTCACGGCTGCTTATTTCACACTTCCTGCTCTAGTTGAGCTAGCTTGTTTGCAATGATAATGTTACAGTCATTTAACTTGAAACTTTCCCTGTTACAGAACCTACTTGTCTGCTTAAACTTCCGAAAATCATTCTCCTCCGGGGAGAACAAGGTTTGTACACATTTAAACAAAATCTTAAGAGCCAATTTTTTCCTGCACACACACACACACACACACACACACACACACACACACACACTTGCGAACACATACACTGGCGTTTGAGTTAACACAGAAGCACTTTCTGACGGCAATCTTTTGTGGCTAACACTCAATTTGAAGTTTATGTCAGAAAACTATGGGTTAGCATGTTACCCTAAGGTATTCTTCCGATGCGCTTAGCGGATATTTTGAATTCTGGTAGTGCATATTGCTAATCCTTGTAGAAGCTGCAGTTGTAACCAACAAACATGACAAGTGTTATGACGTCATATTATATTGTTACTGAATAAACAAATCGTGCAGCTGGTGTACTTTTCCGAAACATACTCCAGGCCCCACCCAGTCGCAATATTTTGTTCGCGGAGAACTGTCCATGATATGCAACAAAACTTTCGAAATGAAAAAACCTTATAAGATAACTGAATTTACTTGTTCTGATACCAAACGCTGCATTAGAATGCACCTGTGATAAACTTTTTTGTGAAATTCAAGAAGACGCATGCTGGAGGTCCGGCACGTCACTCCACACACACACTGCCGGGTACGTCTTATCCGCAAAGAGACTACTCCGTCATTAAAATTTTCTTTCCATGTGGTAACCTTTGTTTGTTCTATCCTGTCTCGTTAAAACAGAGTAGATTTTTAATTAAAAATCTGAAACTTTTATGGACACAGCAATATACACAAGTTAGAAACCTTGGAAACCTTGTTCATTTTTGTAGCCTCTAGAAAGAG
Organism: Schistocerca nitens; assembly: GCF_023898315.1. Classification (NCBI taxonomy): domain Eukaryota; kingdom Metazoa; phylum Arthropoda; class Insecta; order Orthoptera; family Acrididae; genus Schistocerca; species Schistocerca nitens. The sequence continues at coordinate 610,599,893 of NC_064614.1, read as the reverse complement.
ATTTCACAGTGAGTACAGGAGGGGGGGGGGGGGGGGCTGCCGGAAAGCAGAATTCTCATTATCAGTCGAGGGCCCGTATTTTCACATGAGCCCTGCTTCATTGTTCATTTTCTGCACCCCCACTTCTATCCTTTCGGTTTTCTTCTTGTTCTTCCGATATTTGGATATTAATATAGTCTCGTGGTTCGCGGAAAACTGTCCAATACGTCCCCCAGTGAGAGGAGTGTCAGGTTTTAATTTCAGTCATGACACCCGAAAAGAGGAAGGTAAATCCTTATCGGCAGGAACTGCATTAATTACTGGCTCTCTTTTGGTCACTTCATCGTATGTAACGTGTTGACGATCATTAATCAAAAAATTTATTACTTTATGCTTCATACGGGCAAAACATAAAAGACGCACTTTGTAATCGGGTGCACACTGAAAGTTGCAGACTCTTGTAATCTAGCTCTGTGCCCTTAGCACAATTTTGTCAAACTTTTTTCAAAAGGAAAGATTGTTTGCAACGGGCTGCAAAATTTGCAGTTTATTTGTTCATGGCCAGTTTCGATTTTTGAGTCATTACCAAGCAGCTTATAAATTTACCAAACAAGGATAGAGTAAAATGTGTTTCATAAAAAAAAATTATGACCAAAAATACAACAAATGTCAGAGTGATCAATTTAACATAGTATGTTTTTATACAGCTTTTTAAAAAAGTTACATATTTTATTCTATCTGTGTTTGGTATGTTTATAGGTTGCTTGACAATGTAAATGTCGAAAGTCGCCAATAGCACATAGACTGAAAATTGTAGAGCCTATAAAGGACAATGTACTATTTTATAAAATATGTCCAGTCTGTAAACTCATCTGCAAGCAAAATAACTGATTTTGATAATTAAAAAGAAAACAGATTTCAGTGTGACTATTCGCAATACTGCTCTGTGATGACCACAGGTAGTTAACATTTACACGATATCCCATCGGAACTAGCAACAAATGTAGTTGCACTAACGAGCAGCAAAATGGTTCAGATGGCTCTAACCACTATGGGACATAAAATGTAAGGTCATCAGTCCCATAAATTTAGAACTATTTAAACCTAACTAATCTAAAGACATCACACACATCCATGCCCGAGGCAGGATTCGAACCTGCGACAGTAGCAGCAGCGCGGTTCCGCACTGAAGCGCCTAGAACCGCTCGGCCACAGCGGTCGGCTTACAAAGCAGGAAAAAGAAGTTCTCTTCAAGAGGATCTAAAGCATATTGGTCGGAATGCATATTATTATGTGTTTAGACTTGCTAGTTAAAACAGATAAAATAAGAATTGTAATTAAACATCCAGTTAGTGTGTAGAGGTGACCGGCAGGTGAAATATAGTTGTTCTCACATAATGTGGACCCTGTTTACTTATAAAAAGGTACTACGAGCCTGAAATGAGGAAATACTGCAATCAAAAAGCTCACCAGGAGAGATGAAAGCAAGAGTCCTTCAACTCAGTTTGGTACCACAGAACACACGTAAATTACGCAATCTCGTGATTAGCTGATGACATGCTCCCAACTATCGTTGCTCCGTTTAAAAACGCTGTGAATACGAGAAACGCAGCAGAATATGGAATTTGAGTACTTACGATTTCCAAAGACGTCAACAGCTGCAAGGTAGAGAAATAGTCACAGAACAGTGAAAACTCTTTAAGAATATAACCGCATAGCACTTTCCCGACGACAACGTAGGAAATTAAATGTATTCCAACTGTAATAATTGCTACAAAACAGTTACGTAGCCTAGTGTATCTTGTCAGCTGCATAATATTACTTACCTCTCATTCAGAAATGAAAGTATGGTTACCACTCATTGAGCACATCTCGAATAACGTGAAACTTAGTACTAATACTTGTGATGCACAAATTCGTAAAACTTGTGCTGCACAAATTTTTGTTTCGTGTATCTAAAATACAGGATTTTACGTACACCGTATTTTTAAAATTCTGTGTACGGTAGAAAAGGTCTACAGCAGATACTGAACTACTAATATATTGAGGAAAAAGAAGCCGCAAGCAAATTCATAACTGTGCTTGATTACTGTGAAGTAATAAAATTAAGCTCAGCCCTGCTAATTTATACTGGCTGTAGATAATCCAAATAGTGGACTGAAACCGATAATACATAAATCATATAACTTATTAGTGAATAACCGCACGAATCACTGATTGTATCTGATATTACGATGAATAATAAACGCGAGCTGTTGCCTAAAATTAATTAGTCTTACATTAAAAACTTTAAATTAATAGAAAGCTGCACATACATCAAATTAGGGAATTAGGGCACCATAAAGTAACTTACGCATAAATTATGTGACTGATGGACGTAATGAAATAGTCTGCGTGTTTGGTAATTGGCAGTGCAACGTATTCTGCGTGTCATTTACTTCTTTACAGGAGCAGTAATAAGAAGTATTTCTTCTCCTGAATGTGTTGCCATTGTTGAATTCTTTTCGAATTCTCTGTTCGTCAAATGGCTTTCAGTGCATTTTCCTCTCTTTAAGTGGAAATACTTATTTCATTTACGCATTTAATTTACCTAACAAAATTTGAAGTTATGGGCTCATCTCTTGTTCATAATAGTTCTGCTATGTTGTTGTTGTTTTGGTCTTCAGTCCATAGAGTGGTTTGATGCAGCTCTCCATGCTACTCTATCCTGCGCAAGCTGCTTCATCTCCCAGTACCTACTGCAACCTACATCCTTCTGAATCTCTTTAATGTATTCATCTCTTGGTCTCCCTCTACGATTTTTACCCTCCACGCTGCCCTCCAATACCAAATTCGTGATCTCTTGATGCCTCAGAATATGCCCTACCAACCGATCCCTTCTTCTTGTCAAGTTGTGCCACAAATTTCTCTTCTCTCCAATTCTGTTCAATACCTCCTCATTAGTTATGTAATCTACCCATCTAATCTTCAGCATTCTTCTCTAGCACAACATTTCGAAAGCTTCTTCTCCTGTTGTCCAAACTACTTATCGTCCATGTTTCACTTCCATACATGGCTACACTCCATACAAATACTTTCAGAAACGACTTCCTGACACTTAAATCTATGAAACTTCCTGGCAGATTAAAACTGTGTGCCCGACCGAGACTCGAACACAGTTTTAATCTGCCAGGAAGTTTCATATCAGCGCACACTCTGCTGCAGAGTGAAAATCTCATTCTGGAGACTTAAATCTATACTCGATGTTAACAAATTTCTCTTCTGCAGAAACGCTTTCCTTTCCATTGCCAGTCTGCATTTTATATCCTACTTCGACCGTCATCAGTTATTATGCTCCCCAAATAGCAAAACTCCTTTACTACTTTAATTGTCTCATTTCCTAATATAATTCCCGCAGCATCACCCTATTTAATTCGAATACTCTCCATTATCCTAGTTTTGCTTTTGTTGATGTTCATCTTATATCCTCCTTCCAAGGCACTGTCCATTCCGTTCACTGGTGGCCGAGCGGTTCTGGCGCTACAGTCTGGAACCGCGCGACCGCTACGGTCGCAGGTTCGAATCCTGCCTCGGGCATGGATGTTTGTGTTGTCCTTAGGTTAGTTAGGTTTAAGTAGTTCTACGTTCTAGGGGACTTATGACCTCAGCAGTTGAGTCCCATGGTGCTCAGAACCATTTGAACCATTTGAACTATTCCGTTCACCTGCTCTTCCAGGTCCTTTGCTGTCTCTGGCAGAATTACAATGTCATTGACGAACCCCAAAGTTTTTATTTCTTTTCGATGGATTTTAATTCCTACTCCGAATTTTTCTTTTGTTTCCTTTACTGCTTGTTCAATATAAAGACTGAATAACATCGGCGATAGGCTACAACCCTGTCTCACTCCCTTCCCAACCACTGCTTCCCTTTCATGCCACTCGACTCTTATGACTGCCTTCTGGTATCTGTACAAATTGTAAATAGCCTTTCACTCCCTGTATTTTAGCCCTGCCACCTTCAGAATTTGAAAGAGAGTATTCCAGTCAACATTGTCAAAAGCTATCTCTAAGTATACAAATGATAGAAACGTAGTTTTGCCTTTCCTTAATCTTTCTTCTAAGATACGTCGTAGGTCAGTATTGCCTCACGTGTTCCAACATTTCTACGGAATCCAAACTGATCTTCCCCGATGACGGCTTCTACCAGTTTTTCCATTCGTCTGTAAAGAATTCGCGTTAGTATTTTGCAGCTGTGGCTTATTAAACTGATAGTTCGGTAATTTTCACATCTGTCAACACCTGCTTTCTTTTGGATTGCAATTATTATATTCTTCTTGAAGAGTGAAGGTATTTCGCCTGTCTCATACATCTTTCTCACTAGATGATAGAGTTTTGTTAGGCCTGGCTCTCCCAAGGCTGTCAGTAGTTCTAATGGAATGTTATCTACCCCCGGACCCATGTTTCGACTTAGGTCTTTCAGTGCTCTGTCAAACTCTTCACGCAGTATCTTATCTCCCTTTTCATCTTCATTTACATCCTCTTCCATTTCCATAATATTGTCCTCAAGTACATCGCCCTTGTATAAACCCTCTGTATACTCCTTCCACCTTTCTGCTTTCCCAATTTGCTTAGAACTGGGTTTCCATATGAGCTCTTGATATTGATGTAAGTGGTTCTCTTTTCTCCAAAGGTCTCTTTAATTTTCCTGTAGGCAGTATCTGTCTTACCCCTAGTGAGATAAGCCTCAACATCCTTACATTTGTCCTCTAGCCATCCCTGATTAGCCATTTTGCATTTCCTGTCGATCTCATTTTTGAGACGTTTGTATTCCTTTTTGACTGCTTCATTTACTGCATTTTTGTATTTTCTCGTTTCATCAATTAAATTCAGTATCTCTTCTGTTACCCAAGGATTTCTACTAGCCCTCGTCTTTTTACCTACTTGATCCTCTGCTGCCTTTACTATTTCATTCCTCAAAGCTAGCCATTCTTCTTCTACTGTATTTCTTTCCCCCATTCCTGTCAATTGTTCCCTTATGCTATCCATGAAACTCTGTACAACCTCTGGTTCTTTCAGTTTATCCAGGTCCCATCTCCTTAAATTCCCACCTTTTTGCAGTTTCTTCAGTTTTAATCTACTGTTCATAACCAATAGATTGTAGTCAGAGTCCTCATCTGCCGCTGGAAATGTCTTACAATTGAAAACCTAGTTCCTGAATCTCTGCCTTCCCATTATACAATCTATCTGAAACCTTCTAGTATTTCCAGGCTTCTTCCATGTATACAACCTTCTTTTATGATTCTCGAACCAAGTGTTAGCTATGATTAAGTTATGCCCTGTGCAAAATTCTACCAGGCGGCCTCCTCTTTCATTCCTTAGTCCCATTCCATATTCACCTACTACGTTTCCTTCTCTTCCTTTTCCTACTATCGAATTTCAGTCACCCATGACTATTAAATTTTCGTCTCCCTTCACTATCTGAATAATTTCTTTTATCTCATCATACATTTCATCAATCCATTTGTCATCTGCGGAGCTAGTGGGCATATAAAATTGTACTACTGTGGTAGGCGTGGGCTTTGTATCTATATTGGCCACAATAATGCGTTCACTATGCTGTTTGTGGTAGCTTACCCGCATTCCTATTTTCCTATTCATTATTAAACCTACTCCTGCATTTCCCCTATTTGATTTTGTATTCATAACCCTGTATTCACCAGACCAGATGTATTGTTCCTCCTGCCACCGAACTTCACTAATTCCCACTATATCTAACTTTTACGTACCCATTTCCCTTTTTAAATTTTCTAACCTACCTGCCCGATTAAGGGATCTGACATTCCACACTCCGATCCGTAGAACTCCAGTTTTCTTTCTCCTGATAACGACGTCCTCTTGAGTAGTCCCCGCCCGGAGAGCCTAATGGGGGACTATTTTACCTCCGTAATATTTTACCCAAGAAGAAGCCATCATCATTTAACCATACAGTAAAGCTGCATGCCCTCGGGAAAAATTACGGCTGTAGTTTCCCCTTGCTTTCAGCCGTTCGCAGTACCAGCACAGCAAGGCCGTTTTGGTTAGTGTTACAAGGCCAGGTCAGTCAATCATCCAGACTGTTGCCCCTGCAACTACTGAAAAGGCTGCTGCCCCTCTTCAGGAACCACACGTTTGTCTGGCCTCTCACCAGATACCCCTCCGTTGTGGTTGCACCTACGGTACGGCTATCTGTATGGCTGAGGCACGCAAGGCTCCCTACCAACGGCAATGTTGTGAATTGGCAGGAGTCAATTCACGGATTTTGGAGGAAGCCGAAAGGCACGCGTTTAAGCTCACGCAGGCTGGCGTGAGGTCTGGAACAGGTAAAGTAATTATACTATCAAGAAAAGTACGTAGCTGCTGGAATACTTAACTTTAATCCATAATTGGTGAACATCGGTCTGACTGTACATGCATCCCAAGATAAATAACAAATGATAATGGCGCCTTGCTAGGTCGTAGCAAATGACGTAGCTGAAGGCTATGCTATCGTCTCGGCAAATGAGAGCGTGATTTGTCAGTGAACCATCGCTAGCAAAGTCGGCTGTACAACCGGGGCGAGTGCTAGGACGTCTCTCTGGACCTGCCGTGTGGCGGCGCTCGGTCTGCAATCACTGATAGTGGCGACACGTGGGTCCGACGTATACTAACGGACCGCGGCCGATTTAAAGGCTACAACCTAGCAAGTGTGGTGTCTGGCGGTGACACCACAGGCAAGGTTCATGGTTCATGGGGGGAGTTCTGCTATAAGTAAAGCAAAATTAGATGTTGATAAAAATAACAGTATGATGAAACATAATCAGAAGAAAAAGAAAACGGACATGTTAATGTGGCGTATAGCTAAGCACGGTTTCACTTGAGACGCCTAAGTCTGAGGACGTCTTGTGTACTTCGGCTTTCTAGCTTTATTGACAAATTTCGCGATATCTGCATCTGTGTTTCACCATTCTGTGTGAGATTAGTCTTGTTCTGCCTATTGTGTTACTGAATGTTCATAATTTGCAAAATGTGTGGCACTGAAAAAATACTTCGTAATTTGAATTCGCCAAGTCTACTCCAGCTGCCCAACTAAGTTCACTGGAAGTGAATGATTTGATTGTGGATGTAATAGGAATCAATTTCAGACGGATTATTATGACTTGAAATAATTAAACGCCTGAATACTGTGTTACTGAAGGTTTGCTGATGGAACAAAGCACTGAATTGAATTCCATCATCGCAATGGAATTGTAATGCTGTTTCTCTTTCCAGCACAGAAGTTGATTATATAGTTGTTTAATCTCTCACCAGAGGTAGAAAAGTTCTGTCTAAAAGAAATGAATGCTAGTCTGGTCATCATAATTTGCAAGTTTGTAGAGGGCTGTGGTCGGTAGAAATGCAGATAGAAGACAATATCCCGCCATATGGCTGCAGGGCACTAGGTGCAGGTTTCATACATTAATTATATTACCACTTATAACATTAATGATACATGCTATTTTTTGTGTGGTTATCACTGTTAGCATTCAACCGCGATTCTTATACATATTTTAACAACGCGTTTCAAGAGACAATGCTCTCATCATCAGGTTGTAAAATCTATGTCATGAAATTAAACGGACCAAAAAGACAAAATACCATCACCAATAATTGGGAAGTCCATAGAGTAAAACAGAATTAAAAGTATATTGGACTGTGGGTCCTCGTCTTTGTGTGGTTTAGGTGCTAAAATTTCACGTGTGTCATCCTGGATATTTGCACTACACGGCGCTGTGCTCTCTTGTGATGGCCGCTTCACGCGCTAGGGAGGAAGGGCTGTACGTACTAAACGCTGTGACAAGCGGGTCCTCGTGAGGCAAAAATACTTTTAGTGCGTCTTAGCGGGTAATTTTTACTTTCGTTTTGTTCTTCCTGCATAAAAATTTCAGATTGTACCATTCCCTTGTGAAACCTGCAGCGCTACAGTTTTCAAACGTAAAAAAAAGCAGTCCACATGACCCCACCATACTAATTACAGGTTAATGTAACAAACAGAAATGTTGAGAGGAACTTATATGATTCTGACACAGCCATCTAGGCTGCTTCTTCTCTCCCTTGCCATCCTGGTAAAAGTCATTAGCCGTCAGACGTAGAAATTCGGTGTCAGTAGGAAAGTGGTAACAGGGCACAAATTTCGTATTCCTTTTGGAATGTAAAAGTCCTATTCTCGTTCTAGTGCTAAGTCTGTTTCTTACTTTGGCCTTCATTCCGTGTATTGTCGAAAACATTCTTTCCAGACTAGCCGTCGAGAGGTGTGAGCACAACAGCGCCATCATCACGGCTGATAACTTGGGGAAGATAGGTGTTCCATCTCCCCATTTCAGCTTACGGACACCATTCCAGAATACAGCTGGATCTGTACTCATCGATCCTATCTCTGTATTTATCAGTAGCCTCCAATCCGTGTAAATTTATTGAATGTCACTTTTAATTAAAATTGAAACTTTGATGCAAGGCTGGCGTCGGTCGGAATGCACTTGTCTCTAACGCAGAATGGTTCAAGTGCCTTCAAATCTTTTAGAATATTGTCACTGAAGGGAAAGCTTTTGAATATCTGATTGAGCACTTTCAGTCAAAAACTCCAAGCATCGAAGTTTAAAGTTCTCCAGTCGGTCACTAGTCAGATCTGTATTTTTATCAATATTCATCGAAACCTTTCCGCCTGAATATAGTCCATCAAGAGATTCAAAATGAGTGGGATTTCGATACTTCGACGGATTTGATTCTAGACAATTTTCCTTCTTGAAACATTCTAACACCACTTTCAAGATTGCCTCAACGTCATGATATATGGTGTGCATCTGAGGAGAATCTATCTACATCTTAAGATTAAGTGCGTTGACGTAAGGCAACACAAAGACCAAAAAAATTTGAGTCTTGTAGTATTATCGTTTAATTTCTGCAGAATTGTGTCGCTCGCCAGAACTATGTCGTTAGCCACAGCATCGATAAAAAACAGATAATCATATTGCTCAAGAATCCTGGATACAATCGTATGTAAAGAGAGCTAGAGCGCCAGGCTGCCACGAAGTAATTTGTGTGGTTTCACTTTTACAAAGTTCTGAAATCTTTCCGTCTCCCCTGACGTTTGGGGCTACACTGGCAGTCATTATACACATCATTCGCTAGGTCTTCTATGTCTCTGAGAAGGGTTAAGCCAGCACAGGCAGCGCGTAACGCAAATGAATGACAAATGCATTACATCACGAGCAGCTCTGGAATATCTTGCTTAAACAAAGTGGATAAGGTACGGCGGGCCCCTAACCTATTCGCTCCATCCACTGAGATAACAGTCATATTCTCTTTGCAGGGAATATTATTGTCACAGGAGAACTCAACAATATCCTGATATAATGTATCACTAGTAGCATTAGTACTGTAAGTGGAATCAGTCCTAGAAAGATATTAGTAATTTCGTTTCCTTCACTCAGAATACGTACTGCCAAACCTGCTGTGTGCACTCCTTATCTGTTGATTCATCGGATGTGAGGTTAAATATGTTTGTTCTCAGTTACTTTTATTCTGCCACAATGAATATGTTTTGCAACTTGTGAATCAAGATACATTGCCTGGATGAGTGTCCGTAAATGTTCAATAACCCGAAGTGGTAAATCGTGCGCTGCAATAAAACTAGCAAGGCGAATTTCACTGGACTTAACCGTATCATGTAATATTGAGTTGCTACTAACTGATGACATATCGGCAAGTTTAGGTCGCTTTTGCCGGGCGCCACAATTAATTACATGCTTCTAATCACTCGTGTGTTTTACTGTATTACTTTTCGTGGACGTAATTTTTAGATCACAATCACATACTCAGCAGTAGGCGTTATAAGGACCTCTCTTGCTGCGTCCATGCCAACCAGTAAAAATTGTTTCATTTTCTCATTGGGGATTATATTTCATAGCTTATTTCAGCGTTATGGGCGCTGTCACCACAGATTGATAATCGAACTTCGAACATATATCCAAACAAACATAGTGATCCACTACGAGTACTATGCACAATCGTATGTTCTCAACTGGTAGCGGCCACGAACTGCCCAATCCCTTGCACGTTTTGTTGCCCGTATGTTCCTCTCTGTTGAATAGGTAAAACTTTGAATACATCACCTGGGCAGTGTTTGTTTTTTATGGCTTTGCCGGCCCTTGCGTCCCATCACTACTGTAGTAATACAGCTGTAGTAAATGTTAACACAATGTTTCCTTGTGATCGAACTGATAGGTACATGTTATGTAACAGCATATACTAACGGCGAAGGAAGAGCGGAGAATTTCCGAAGATTCACCCAAAATTTCACGAAGATCGGCAAATTTTGGAAGATTTAAACAAAAATACTTTTTTCTGGAACAATTCAAAAAATCAGAAGATTTTCCGAAAATTTGGAGGACCTGGCAACACTGGAAATCTGAAACAAAGGCACGAAGTGTTACGAATGACATCGACTTATAAAGAGCAGTACTTCGGGGAAATTTGCCAACTTAACGCGTCTCCAGTACAGCTAGCCTATTGCGGGCTCATAACATACGATTTTATCTACAATTAATAAGATTAGTGCATATGCGGGCCAAGGTGTCGCCCCGCCAGTGGCACTATCGGTTCTTGAGCAAAAAAGTTTGACAGTCACTGCTCTGTAGTATTACGTGTGACGTGAATTTTATCTACACTACTGGCCATTAAAATTGCTACACCAAGAAGAAATGCAGATGATAAACGGGTATTCATTGGACAAATATATTATACTAGAACTGACATGTGATTACATTTTCACGCAATTTGGGTGCATAGATCCTGAGAAATCAGTACCCAGAACAACCACCTCTGGCCGTAATAACGCCCTTGATACGCCTGAGCATTGAGTCAAACATAGCTTGGATGGCGTTTACAGGTACAGCTGCCCATGCAGCTTCAACACGATACCACAGTTCATCAAGAGTAGTGACTGGCGTATTGCGACGAGCCAGTTGCTCGACCACCATTGACCAGACGTTTTCATTTGGTGAGAGATCTGTAGAATGCGCTGGCCAGGACAGCAGTCGAACATTTTCTGTATCCAGAAATGCCCGTACAGAACCTCCAACATGCGGTCGTGCTGAAATGAAGGATTTCGCAGGGATCGAATGAAGGGTAGAGCCACGGGTCGTAACACATCTGAAATGCGACGTCCACTGTTCAAAGTGCCGTCAATGCGACCAAGAGGTGACCGAGACGTGTAACCAATGGCACCCCATACCATCACGCCGAGTGATACGCCAGTATGGCGATGACAAATACACGCTTCCAATGTGCGTTCACCACGATGTCCCCAAACACGGGCGCGACTATCATAATACTGTAAACAGAACCTGGATTCATCCGAAAAAATGACATTTTGCCATTCGTGCACCCAGGTTCATCGTTGAGTACACCACCGCAGGCGCTCCTGTCTGTGATGCAGCGTCAAGGGTAACCGCAGCCATGGTCTCCCAGCAGATAGTCCATGCTGCTGAAAACGTCGTCGAACTGTTCGTGCAGATGGTTGTTGTCTTGCAAACGTCCCCATCTGTTGACTCAGGGATCGAGACGTGACTGCACGATCCGTTACAGCCATGCGGATAAGATGCCTATCATCTCGACTGCTAGTGATACGAGGCCGTTGGGATCCAGCACAGCGTTCCGTATTACCCTTCTGAACCCACCGATTCCATATCCTGCTAACAGTCATTGGATCTCGACCAACGCGAGCAGCAATGTCGCTATACGATAAACCGCAATCGCGATAGGCAACAATCCGACCTTTATCAAAGTCGGAAACGTGATGGTACGCATTTCTCCTCCTTACACGAGGCATAACAACAAAGTTTCACCAGGCAACACCGGTCAACTGTTGTTTGTGTATGAGAAATCGGTTGGAAAGTTTCCTCATGTCAGCACGTTGTAGGTGTCGCCACCGGCGCCAACCTTGTGTGAATGCTCTGTAAAGCTAATCATTTGCATATCACAACTTCTTGTCGGTTACATTTCGCGTCTGTAGCACGTCATATTCGTGGTGTAACAATTTTAATGGCCAGTAGTGTATCTTTGAAATTGAATACTTGCTTTATACAGTGGTTTAAATGGAAAAAATGCCCACCACCACGTACTGACACGGATAGAACTAAGCCAAGCCAGTAAGAAAAGGGGAATGTCAAGGAAACCAGTGATGGTAAGCTTAAATTATCATGTCAGTATAAGCAGTGCAGGCGGTTTACAGAAACAAGAGGAATGTAAAAGTCATGATGTGAGTATACATCAGCTGAAGAAAAGTCATCTGAGGTGCATGTACGTAAAATAACAGGCGAGGAAACAGGACGTTAATATGAACCTGTTTTGAACTGCAGAGCGAGGCAGCATCAGTACATGTAGTCTTACAAAAATACAAACTAAAGTAAACGTCACGAATAGAGAAACCTGAGTAAAACACCCAAAGCCAAAGGTAGTGAAAATCATGAATGTGACACAGCAAAGGACATTGACATTGGGTGATCCGTCGACTTAAAATGATCAGACACGATCTAAAACTAGTTACTTAGGTAATGTCCCAAGCACGCACACTTCCTACCGCGAATATTAATAGAATCACATTCGACTTTAAATTAGTTCCACTGCAGTTATTTAAGTGAAATCTATATGGTTTCGAAAAATAGTGACCTTCGCACTCGAAGAAAACTGAAGCACAGCCATCCTTGTGCGTGAAGGTATCCCGGGCAGAGATATTGAGGAATTAGAATCCGGGAAAGGATTGCCTGAAAAAGTCAGTTAGCCTTTAAAAAAGTCAGCCTTTTAAACATTAACGTCCTCCCCCCCCCCCCCCCCCCCCCGTCAGGCAGCAACAAAACGGTGGAACGAGCAAACTTTTTTACAGATGAAATATTTTATCTTCTCAGAAAAAAACCGCATAATCTGCTTTAACTGTGTGTTTCATGCAAAAGACCAGCAAACGAATTAAAGTTACTGTAAAGAGTTAACCAATCTTGTGAAGAGCTTTTATCTCAGGTACGCACAGGAATTAAAACACCCCACACCTGTGAAATATAATTTTATGAGTCTCACTTCTGATAGCGAATTCATAGAATGTACTTACCAAAGAATATTTTCAACGAGTTTTCAGTACAGATGTCATCTCCGCTATGTTATCGGACCACTGTGCGTTACCTGTGACGTTAAACTTAAACAAACAGTCCAAAAAAAGTATGGAGGCCAATCGATGTTAAACGTCTGGAACCTAGATACCGAAGACTCACGTTTCGCTTTCAGAATGACATGGACCAACTAACTACATTTCAGATCAAAAGTCGACTGGTGGAACAGACCTGGTAAAAGACATTTGAGAACATGCCTAATAAAATGTATGAAACCAATGAAGAAAAGAGACCCATGGAATTCTATACCATCTTGTGAACTGTACGAAAAACACGACCTTACAAACGAGCACATTCAACAAGTAAGCAGTAACAAAACTAAACCCATTACCATAAAAAAGAAATAAATGGCCGGAGGATCAAATTCAGTCCAAGATCCACAGCGGAAGCTGAGACAGCGTCCATGCATCACCTCGTCGAGCATCCATCTAATCGCAGACCCACCTTCCTAGACAAATTGGCAACAAAATCGGTTCGTATACGACAAGATGTACTACCAATACGTTCCAAAACCGCGCATAAAAACGGGATTTCTCTGGGGCTCATAACTAAAGTTGTATTGGTTATAGAAAGGTAAGGTGAGGTGTTGTGGATGGTCCATGAACTACGGACCATTTGTACGCCCAACAGAGGAATCGCCTCACTGTAGCTGTCCTTCAGTACACGGTCAAAATTTGAATAGTAAACATTTCCTCCTGCTCAGCAAATGGAGCAAATGGCTTGGTTCTTTTTGCAGTAAATGTGGTCTATAGTGCGCCTTAACAGGCTTATTGAGGCACCATTTAATTAATCGAGGGTTTCTGAGAAAACCCGAAAAAAGCATTTTTCACCTTTTTTTAGCCGTCAGAAGCGGAAATCAACGAAACTAACCACAGCAAGTTACTCAAATTTTAATAGTATATTCTCTAGACACTTATCCAGAAATGGCATCTTCCCGTTTATTCACATTTATTCATTATCGAGGAACCTCCCAGAAACATGGTTTTTCTTTAAAAAACCGAGCCTCGGATTCCAAGAAGACAATGCACAGCAAATGGCTCAAATTTGTACAATATAATCCTAAGATTCCGATCTCTAACGAGCTTGAAAATGTTTTCAATATCAAGTGGATAAGTCGCTAAAGCAAAATAATACTGCACTCGGCTATCTCCTGACAGCACTATTTTCTGTTAGGTTAAGTTAATAAGACTTATTTGTACTAACTCGAGATATGTACTTCCCTAAATTTTCCGTCTTAATTCTATACAGTTTAATAGTTACATTTTAGGATGTGTTTAATTATGTGTTTTATCTGTTGTACTGGTCACTATTGTCTGGCCTGTAACTACTGTTGTTTTAAGGGTGTCGCTGGTCGGCCATTCAATCGCTGTTGGATAGGAGTCAGGTAGCTCACTGTAAATTTTGAACTGTACCGATATGCGGAAGCAATCAATAGTGACTGGATTTTGAATGTCCTTACAGTTGAAATAATATTTATTTTATTATTTGCCCTTGTGATGTAGGGCATTTAACATCAGTTTGCCGGCCGCTGTGGCCGAGCGGTTCTAGGCGCTCCAGTCCGGAACCGCGCTGCTGCTACGGTCCTAGGTTCGAATCCTGCCTCGGGCATGGATGTGTGTGATGTCCTTAGGTTAGTTAGGTTTAAGTAGTTCTAATTCTAGGGGACTGAGGACCTCAGATGTTAAGTACCACAGTGCTTAGAGCAATTTGAACCATCTGAACATCAGTTCGCTGAAGCTTGGCATTTCGCCAGCTTTGGTATTTCTATTTCTTACGTTCATAACATAAGTTTTTAAGGCTGTAAGTTGCCTCTGCGAAATTGGAATAATCTTCCATTTCAGAGAAACTGCATTGCGTGTATTTTTCTTCTAAAATAGCATTCCTTGCACAGCTGTCATTAAATAACAATGCCTTCTGTTTAATGAGGAGCCTTCTTTTAATCTGCTTAAGTGTTAGTTAAATTGTTTTGTTATCATCGATGCATTTTGACTAAAAATTTTCTAATCTATTCATACTGAAACATCTTGCTTATTTGTACACTGGCCCCGAAAGGCAAAGATCCTGAGTTCGATTCTTGGTCCGACACACATTTTAATCTTGAAGTAAGTTTCAGATCAGCGCACATTCCGCTGCACAGTGGATCTCATTATACTTATTATCTCTCTGGCGTAAGTAATAGTAATTGTACATCCACTGATCCAGTAAAGAGGGTAAACACAAGCTCACATATTGTACATAATAATTTGCTACCACTCAATTGTTGACAGAGGGTTACTATGGTTAGGCTACGATAAAATGGACATAAAATTAATCTGAGACGATGTTCCGGCAGAACATTTTCACAAGAAGTGTTGATATTATATGTAATTCAACAAGACGGGAAAACGTAAGCCTGGTGAGACTGCTACCATTATTTATCGATTTTCCTTTTAAGAAAATAATTTATGGTTTTACGTCAATTGACTACACCAACAGAGGAATTGTTTTTGGGCTCATCGCTTTGCAATTAGGGCCTGCAGTCTTAGAAAGCTGTTGAGAATATTTCCATATTTTGAAAGCAGAATACAATACACACATCCCTGGCGGTTTACGCGCAGTAGTACCGTCCACTGCACTAAGCGTGATATTTCTCTAACAACTGATGCAGTTACCTTCATAAGTGACAGAGTAAAGTCACGCGAATGCAATCGGTACAATAGCCCATTTTTAAAAACTCGTTATTTTACAGCTGTTTCTGTATTAAACTATAAGATTTCAATCGGAAGTTCTACATAGAAAATGTTCGCCAAACAATACTTGGTGTGCTTCTTTTGCTGAAAGTTCACACCCAAATACAGTGATCTGTAGGTGAGATATGCATGTGCGGGGTATTATTTAACAAGGAAGTATATTGTTAATTCTCCTTACTTGGGTGATACATCTCTAGGGAGTTACTATTCATAATACATAATCACCAAGGCATTTTAATTTGCATATTATTTTGCTTCAGAAAAAATTCTTTGACAAAAATATAACACATTTACTACACATGCGGTATATACTATACTGCGAGACTATTCTCTGTAACACATAACAGCTCTGTTCTGCTAATAAAACGCAGTCTTTGGATCACCGCGCTCACATTTTTTATATGACTGTTGCGATTTAAGTTTACAATTGTAATGCCTAGATATTTAAATTCTTCTTTTGTGTGGCCATATTGTCCATAGTTGCGTTACTATACTTGAGCGTATTTTAATTCAGTCTTTGCAATTACAGGAAAACGCGTGTTTTCGTCACCAAATTCGTTTCGTTTCATTGAAAGAAAGCATCATCATTGGCGTGTAATCAAATATATTTAAAATTTGACTTACTTTTTAGATCAAGGAACAGTTCGTTACAAAAGATATTGATTTTTACTCACGGTAATTCATGTCTGGATTTCCGCCCATACCATGAAACGTCGCCTGTCTGCACGGTTTTGGGTTCTTTTTTGTTTCGCAGTGTAGATTCTGGCATAATCCCGTACTGGTTTGCGGAACTGTGCGTTTTTGATTTAATTGTAGCAAAGTGGAGTACTACCACAGTTTATTTGTAACCTTCTTGCTAAATGTCTATCGCGTTTTTGTAGTGTTGCCAACTTAGCCACCATTGCTTCTTTGATCTAAAACTGTTACTTTTTTCTCTAGTTCGTCATTTGTGTGTCGTTCCATTTAATTATGCTGGTATGTATTTACATAATGCTTAAGGAAGACTGAGTAGTGTATGGTTTTGAAAATGTAAATGGTGAATGGGACAGGGGTGGAGGCAGAGATGAGGGAAGAGCAAATGCAGAGAAGTGGCATGGAGAGTGGGTTGGAGGTAAAATGTGAGCAGCAAAATATGAAACGAAATGGGGGGGGGGGGGGGAGTGTGTAGTGTGGAAATAGTGAGGGGAAGTGGAGGATGGAATAATGCGAAATTTTATTTTTATATGTGATTTTGTGATTATTTTTCTGGTTTTCAATGTTTATTTGGTCGTTGAGTAACAGTTCATTGTGTCTTAGAGGTTTGTGTATATAAAAGTTTTCCTTGAAAGAGAGGAGGTGTCTGTCTTTACTGAATGTTATGACGTTCCTTTCTTTTTCTATAGTGTTCGGTTGGTGGTATTCCAGTGTAAGATGGTCTCCAAATGCTGAATGGCTTGTACCGCATTTCCATGCGTTCATGCAATCTTTATATCTTGTGTCAAATGTCCTGCCAGTCATCCCAATGTAGATTTTTTCAGAGTCCTGCAGTTCTGCTGGTAGATACCAGATTATTAGTGTTTGTCTCGTTTTGATTTTACACTAGCTATGTGTTTCTGTATTGAGTTATTTATTGAAAAAGGGATACAAAGAAATCCTAGTGGATAAACTAAGCAGAAAATGAAGACACAAATGAGGAAACAAACAAACCAAACCATGTTAACACATACAAGTAGCTCAGTCAGAAAAGAATGGAGTACAGTGATCCACCATAGCAAATTCGTGCACACAGTACGTGATATAAAAGTGAGGACTAAAAAATGGGGGAAAGATGCGCAGAAGTTGGGGGATGAGAGTGAGGTTAGGACAGTGCGAGTGATAATTGAGAACAAATGTCTTGAAAATATGTGAAACTAATAATGTTGGTTAACAATATGTCCACTTAAAAGTAATGTATACAATACGATATGTATGTATAAAAAGGAATTACAGCAAAACTGTGATATAAACTATGCATCTGAAAATGATATGGCAAACTCCACAAACAGGCAAAAATGACAATATGTTGTAACTTAAAATCACTATGGCGTAAACAATTATGGTTTGTTAAATGAGGATAGAGGCCACATACAGTGTAAAGACAAGCATCAATAACATACATTAATCCATGTGCATGAAATTGCTATGTTGAGTGATTAATGTGACAAATGAGAGCAGTGATGGGAGGGGGGGGGGCAACAAGATGTGGCGGTCATGGAGGGGAGGATGGATAACGAGATGTGTGTAAGATGAAAGGAGTAAAACAAGAGATACAACGCAAGTCTTTTTATCCTCCCATATGGTGAGTAAAACTAAATGGTATACATAGGTAAGATGTTAAATAAGAGAAGAAAATGAGTTGTAGAACCAACCATTTTTTTCAATTCATAGAAAGCATGGCCCATCAACCAATAATGCACGCTGAAGAAACAAACAGTCGTGGTTGAAGGAACGTAATTGTTATTTATTTACCAATGGCGCGTTTCACATGATTTAGATATTTTCAAATTGGCCTGCCCAAGAAAATATACATTTTGTTTGAGGTGGCATGACCCCATGTCGCAAAACTGGAGTTACAAGCAAGGTATTGTATCATAACCTACTGACACCAGATTGTGTTAGGCACATGGGATAACATGCATACAAAATTCCCAGAAAATAACTGCCCTCTTGAAATATTCGGAAATACTGCGCAGTGACCTATCAATTAATAGAACGGAATGTAGCTGGGAAATGCTGAAATTCAGTGACCGGATTTGTCGTAAAAACATATATAGACACCATTGCAAAAAGGAAAGGAGAAAACAACAGAATTGAGCTGACGAGCTCCTGCTTATTACACAGTCACTGAGTATTGGATATGTACTGTTTGAAATTAATTATGTGTCTTGTGTTTTCGTACGATGTATGACATGTAATCTTGGATTTGTAATAGCATTTTGACGTATCTTCTAGCCGAATTTTACTTCCCAAATTATTCACCTTGCGGGTCGTGTTTGTCACTGCACTTTATTTCATTCTTCTTTTGTATCTCGTGCAGTACCATGAGCATGGCCTTGGACTGAAACCAGTTGGTGAATAAAATAAAATACAACACAAGTCATCATTCGTGTTAAGTATGTTTTCGTATTTAGGTGTACGTACAATTCAACATAGGAAATTGTGACCTAAGTTGTTAAGTGTTGGACGCACGGAGTGGCCATGTCACTGATTGCCCGGCCCCTCCCGTCACAGGTTCGAGTCCTCCCTCGGGCATGCATGTGTGTGGTGTTCTTAGCGTAAGTTAGTGTAAGAAGTGTGTAAGTCTAGGCACCGATGACTTCAGCAGTTTGGTCCTTAGGAATTCATACACATATTTTTGTTAAGTGTTGGCAGTCAATGTTACTGATTCATATTTCATTTTCCGGTGGAGAGTGATCAATTCGGATTCAGTTTGACATTTCCGTTCGGGTTTTACGTAAGTTGCGGACAGTTTGGAAAGAATAATCGCGTAACAGTATCTCTGTTTCCCTTCAAGCAACATCATGCCGCTGTCCTGCATTTGTTACCAGACGTGTACGTCTCTTGACTGGCACAAGAGTGGAAGACATCTTTTGTATATAACTTTGATGGAGCAGTCGGGAAACTGGATATTTTGCTCTGTCGTATATCACCTGATCAACACGGTCTACTAGAAACCTTCACATACTGTTCAACATTTTCCCAGTGCTGAAAGATGCCTGTTCATTAGGCACTATCAGTTTCTCCCATTATATCTTGTTTCTAGTGAATCGTGATATTTCCTATATTCTATGTGAGTCTGCTGTAACACATTAACACATTCTAACTAATTGATACATCTACAGCTATACTCTGCAATCGACGTTTCTGTATGTGACGGAGTGTAGTTTGTATTCCACTGTTACATCCCCCCTTTGCTGCTCCAGTCGCATACGAGACGCGTGAATAACGAGCGCTGGTAAGTCTCCTTGTGAGCTAGAATCTCTGTTTCTTTTCTTCATGGTCTTTTGGCCATGGTCTTTTCGCGAGATTATCCGTCCTATCTGGTACAGATATAATGACGTGGAATATCGAAGTACTGCTTCTTTGAATAGTTAGTGTAGCGATTGTAAGTCTTTTGGGCGTCAGTTTTGCTTCCACCATTAAGATTCGTTTGCGTGTTATAACTAATAAGGTTCTGCTCGTTTGGAAAGGAATTCGCTGTTCTAGGTCTATATTCCCATTTGGGATGACTAGTCGAGTCTGTGCTGTGATCTGATGTTGAGACGAAGGTTGGCAGAGGTCGACGCTCTTGTGCAGATACTACAATGAACAAAGAGTTGGGTGGAACTATTTTAGTTTATTTGCTGTGTTGAAACATATTGCGTCGGCGAGACTGGACGGGGCTGCTAAACAGACATAGGATTCCCTCATCGGTCCACCTAATATTCAACATTCGTCTGTAGCACCACATCTCAAATGCTTCGATTCTCTTCTGTTCAGCTTTCCCGACATATAATGCTGTCGTGCAAACGTACAGCCGGCCGATGTGGCCGACCGGTTCTAGGCGCTTCAGTCTGGGACCCTGCGACCTCTACGGTCGCAGTTTCGAATCCTGCCTCGGGCATGGATGTGTGTGATGTCCTTAGTTAGGTTTAAGTAGTTCTAAGTTCTAGGGGACTAATGATCTCAGGTGTTAAGTCCCATAGTGCTCAGAGCCATTTTTGAACCAAATGTACATTCTCAGAAACTTCTTCCTCAAATTAAGGTCGATATTTGATATTAGTAGACTTCTCTTGGCCAGGAACGCCCTTTTTGCCATTGCTAGACTGCTTTTGATGTCCTCCTTGCTCCGCCCGTTATTGGTTCTTTTACTGCCTAAGTAGCAGAATTCCTTAACTTCATCTACTTCATGACCATCAATCCCGATGCTAAGTTTCTCGTTGTTCGCACTTCTACTACTTCTCATTACCTTCGTCTTTCTTTGATTTACTCTCAGTCGATACTCTGTGCTCACTAGACTGTTCATTCCGTTCAGCAGTTAATGTAATTCTTCTTCACTTCCACTCAAGATAGAAACGTCATCAGCGAATCGTATCACTGTTATCTTCTCACCTTGAATTTTAATTCCACTCCTAAACCTTTCTTTTATTTCCATCATTGCTTCCTCGACGTACAGATGGAACGGTAGGGGTGAAAGGCTACAGCCTTGTCTTACACCATTTTTAATCCGAGCATTTCTTTCTTGGTCGTCCGTTATTATTCCCTCTTGGTTGTTGTACATACTGTATATGCCAATCTCTCTCTATAGCATACCCCTTCCTTTCTCAGAATTTGGAACATCTTGCACCATTTTACATTATCAAACGCTTTTTCCAGGTCGACGACTCTATGAACGTGTCTTGATTTTTCTTTAGTCTTCCTTCCATTATTAACCCCAGCGTCAGAATTGCCTCTCTCGTGCCTTTACCTTTCCTAAAGCCAGACTGATCGTCATCTAGCGCATCCTCAATTTTCTTTCCATTCTTCTGTATATTATTCTTCTAAGCAACTTGGATGCATGAGCTGTTAAGCTGATTGTGTGATAATTCCTGCACTTGTCAGCTCTTGCCGTCTATGAATTGTGTGGATGATGCTTTTCCGAAAGTCAGATGGTATGTCGCCAGGCTCTTACATTCTATACACCAACGTCAATAGTCGTTTTCTTGACACTTCCCCCAATGATTTTAGAAATTCTGATGGAATGTTATCTATCCCTTCTGCCTTATTTGACCGTAAGTCCTCCAAAGCTCCTTTAAATTCCGATTCTAATACTGGATCCCCTATCTCTTCTAAATCGACTCCTGTTTCTTCTTCTATCACATCAGACAAATATTCACCCTCATAGAGGCTTTCAATGTATTCTTTCCACCTATCCGCTCTCTCCTCTGCATTTTACAGCGGAATTCCCGTTGTAGTCTTAATGGTATCACCATTGCTTTTAATTTCACCGAAGGTTGTTTTCACCTACCTGTATGCTGCGTCTGACCTTCCGACAATCATTTCTTTTTCGATTTATTCCATTTTTCATGCACCCATTTCTTCTTAGCTTCCCTGCATTTCCTATTTATTTCATTCCTCAGCGACTCATGTTTCGGTATTCCTGAATCCCCCGGAACATTTTTGTACTTCCTCCTTTCATCGATCAATTTAAGGATTTCTTCTGCTACCCATGGTTTCTTCGTAGTTTCCTTCTTTATACCCGTGCTTTCCTTCCCAACTTCTGTGATGGTCCTTTTTATAGATCTCCATTCCTCTTCAACTGTACTGCCAACTGAGCTATTCCTTATTGCTGCATCTATAGCCTTTGAGAATTTCGACCGTATCTTGTCATTCCTTAGTACTTCCGTATCCCACTTCTTTGCGTATTCATTCTTCCCGACTAATGTCTTAAACTTCAGCGTACTTTTCATCACTACCATATTGTGATCTGAGTATCTGCTCCTGGGTACGTCTTACAATCCAGCATCTGATTTCGGAATCTCTGTCTGACCATGATGTAATCTAACTGAAATCGTCCCTTATCACCAGGCCTTTTCGAAGTATACCTCCTCCTCTTGTGATTCTTGAACAGGGTATTCGCTATTACTAGCTGAAACTTGTTACAGAACTCAATTAGTCTTTCTCCTCTTTCATTCCTTGTCCCAAGCCCACATTCTCCTGTAACATTTTCTTCTACTCCTACCCCTACAGCTGCATTCAGTCACCGATGACTATTAGAGTTTCATCTCCCTTTATATACTGTATTACCCTTTCAATATCCTCACGGACTTTCTTCATCCTCAGCTTGCGATGTCGGCGTGTATACCTGAACTATCTTTGTCGGTGTTGGTTTCCTGTCGTTTCTGATAAGAACAACCCTATCACTGAACTGTTCACAGTAACACACCCTCTGCCCTACCTTCCTATTCATAACGAATCCTACTCCCGTTATATCATTTTCTGCTGCTGTTGATATTACCCTACACTCATCTGACCAGAAATCCTTGTCTTCTTTCCACTTCACTTCACTGACCCCTACTATATCTAGCTTGAGCTTTGCCTTTCTCTTTTCTGAGTTTCTAGTTTACCTACGACGTTCTAGCTTCTGACATTCCACGCCCCGACTCGTAGGACATCCTTTCGTTGATTATTCAATCTTTTTCTCTTGGTCACCTCCCCCTTGGCAGTCCCCTCCCGGAGATTCGAATGGGGGACTATTCCGGAATCTTTTGCTAGTGGAGAGATCATCATGACACTTCTTCAATTACAGGCCACATGTCCTGTGGGTACACGTTAAGTGTCTATAATGCAGTGCTTTCCATTGCCTTTGTGTCCTCATGCCGTTTATCTTTGCTGATTCTTCCGCCTTCAGGGGTAGTTTCCCACCCCTAGGACAAGAGAGCAGCCTGAACTGTTGTCCGCTCTTCCATCCTCTTGACAAGGCCCTTGGCAGAATGAGGGTGACTTCTTATGCCGGAAGTTTTCGGCCGCCAATGCTGATTATTAATCAAAATTTAAGCAGCTGCGGGATTGGAACGCAGAACCGAAGATGTTTTGATTATGAATCAAAGACGCTACCCCCCCCCCTTTTTTTCTTACATGATGACATGTAGGAAATGGGTACAAATGATAGTTGTAGAAAATGAATGTTACAGCAACATAGGTGGCATTCAAAGAATAAACCAAAAAATAAAGATGTAAATCACTAATGCAATTCCAACGAAAAAAAGTTTTTCAATAAACGTAACCGGTTCCATTTGGTACATCGCCATCGGTATCAGACATCTTCAACGGCGCATTTGAAGGGTATCTGCAGCGGAGGCATTCTGCTTCGCTAGTGCCTCAAGGAAAACAGCAATCCATGAATTAGCCTGTCTCGTTCTTCTTGCATTGCTGACAAGGCAGGACGTTCAGCCGTAATGGTGATGCGGCACCGAACATTAACCGCAGCTTGGCACTCCACAACTGAGTGGGGGGTTAACGAAAACACTGCGTAAATAGTTTGCGAAGAGTGTACGGTACCTCGGTGTGCGTTGGAGGGCATTGTGAGCATTTTGTAGGAACCACCAGTAATCAAGCTGCTCTCTCTCTCTCTCTCCGTCGCTGAAGATATAGACGACGGTAACTCCTCTGAACCCTGTAAGCGTATGATTTTCTGCGGCGGGAAAGTAAGATTCATCTGGACAGAGGAGGGTCTGAGGGTCAAGCGTATCAGGCGTGACCCGGAGGTAACAAGCTAATATCTTCTGCGTTAGTCGCCAAACTCCAGACGACGACACGCATGGAAAACGATGTTCATCGGTGTCCAAGAGGTGACAATTTGGGCAATAAGGGGAGTCTGTTAGTCCAATAGCGTGAAGCCGCTGTCGTGTCGCATATTTTTTGTTGGCGATCTGATACCACTTCGAACGCACTGTGGTCGACAGAAAGTTGTTGTGTATCGTTTTCCACACTCTTGACCAATGAATCGTAGGGTACTTGGTTTCCACCACGTTATGTGAAACAGCCCGCAGAAGGTTGGAATAAAAATCTTTCGCCTTTGGTGGACCTTTGGCGGGGAGGTTCGAGCTTACATAGCTCTATTCAAGAATGAAGGTTTACACGTGGCAGAGCTGTGGGGCGACGTGCGCAATCAACACCTGCGGGACGGGAGAGACTGGCAGCAGAACCTGTAGTAAACGACCCGTGGGAGAGGTATGTTGACTTTTCCATCGTTTCCACATGTTGCTCTTGTAAAGGGCAGCTGCTCTTGCCCTGACGTTGACCAATCCCAGCCCCCCTCCCCCCCCCCCCCTTGTGCACTGGGTGGGTAAGTGTCGTATCGAGCTTTAAATATATGACCTGCGGAAATATGGTAACTGGACGCCGCCTGAATTTGGCGACCTATCTGCATCGGTAGTGGGAGGACTTGTGCCGCATCGTTGAGTTTTGATGCCAGTAGAGGTTCAAGTATTCAACACGTTGTGGTTGATTCAAGTCCCGGAGCAGGTTCTGGCACACCATCGCTTGTATGATCTGGAGTAACCGTCGATATTTTGCTGCAGCTGTTTTGTGTACATCCTTCGTGAACGTGATTCCCAAATATTGCTGATCAGAAACTGGTGGGAGGGGGGCGAGAACTTCCGGTCCGAGACCACGTACAATATCAGACACCACTGACTTGTCGATGTTCAGAAGACTGCCTGTGGTCTGTCCGTATCTCTTGATCCAGGTTAGTACTCTTCCAACTTCAACACTGCAACGAACCAGCAGTAGCAGGTCGTCAGCGTATGCCCTGAAACGAAAGGTGACGTCCCGCAGCTTAATGCCTGCTTGCCTGTGGTTAAGGCCCCCGAGGAGTGGCTTGAGTGCGATTGCATAAAGGTAGGTAGAAAGTGGACAACCTTGTCGTAGAGACCTCTTAATGCGTACTGGTCCTACCGTCCTTCAATTCACCTAGACGTGTGAGTTGGCTGCGGTCCAAAGACGCCGGAGCGTGTGAATGAGGGCCGGGGGAAATCCCATACGGTCCATCATTCGTAGGAAGTAGTTACGGTGCACTCTACCAAAGACTCGATTGAAATGGAGACGACCGCCGCTCTCAGACGGGGGGCAGAGGCGATCGCTATTAAGTCCCTGCAGTCATTGGTGACCATGTGTTTGTTGGATTCTCCCCCCTGCGACGTCTGTTCTGGGTCGAGAACCATCGGAAAAATCGTCTTAATACGGCCCGTCTTAAGCCTGGCGAAAATCTTGTAGTCGGCGTTCAGCATTGTGAGTGGCCGGTAGTCGTTGATCGCCCTCCACCTGGATTGTGTACCGATATGAGAAGTCCTTCTACAAATGTTAGCGGTACAACACAGTCTGGGAACATAAGTTCGCGGAACATTATAACCCAGTGAGGCAACATGACGACACGGAAGGCCCGGTAGAATTTGATGGGCAATCCATCAGGCACAGAAGAGTTACTGGCGACGCTTTTGTCCAGTGGGTCTTAAGACTTCTTCGAGTGAGACTTCCTCCATTAGTGCATTCACTGTAGCCTCATCGATAGTATGTGTTACCTGCCGTAACACTTCTGTAGTGGCTACGTCATCTACGGTTCTTTCCTGGTAAAGATGACGCAAACGATCCTCCACCGACTTTACTATGGTTGCTTGGGTCGTACAGGAGCGACCATCCTGTGTCCTGAGTTGTGTGATTAGGTTTTGGTGATGTCGGCGTATATCCGCCACAATGTGGTGCATAGTGGTTTCCTCTGCGACCGTTCGGTCGTGTCGTCGGGTAGCGGACTACGGCACCTTCTAGTTGGCGCTTCGTCAATGATAGTATGTGAGCCTTGATTCTGCATTGGTCATGTTGTCTCCCCGTCGAAAGGGGTAAGCTATCGAAGTCGCTGAGTGCCACGTAGTAAAACTCTAGGGTCTGCCGATGCCACGCAGCCACATCTTTGCCAAACCGCAAAAGTGTCCTGTGGATCGCCGGTTTGGCACAGAGGAGCCGCCACTCCAGAGTCGACGTGTATCGGGCGTTCACAGTCAGTCCACGTTGCTTCAACTTGGCGACGGCAATCCAGGTCCTGGAGGTGAGTTATATTAAGCTTCCAAAAGCCATTGCTGCGCCAGACTTGTTGGGGGAGGAGATTTATAGTGAGGATATAGGCAGTATGATCGGAGAAGGCCTGAGGCCATAGTTCGGTGGCCACCAGTCCTTGTGTGAGGCCTTGCGACACATATATGCGATCAAGTCGGCTGGTCTAACGACCAGTAAGACGAGTGCGGCCAGAGCGATTACCGTGGACTTTTTCCCACGTGTTGGACAAGTGAAGTTCTTGGATCATCGCACCCAGTTACGGACAGGGCATGTAGTGTGGGATTTGGTCCTTGGGGTGCAATACTCAATTGAAATCGACGGCGCAGGCGCTGTTTTCGTACCATCGGAGGAAAAGGGCGGGAACATCCGTGGAGTAGAATCTGGCGCGGTCGTGACGTGTGGTGGTACCCGACTGCGCGCAAACATTACTGAATCGGGTATTGCGCGCCGTAAGTGCTATTCCTCCAGCAGAGGGAAGAAACGTGATGTCGTAACTTCAATACCATCACGAACTAATATTGGAACTTCGGAGTCTGCAGGGTCACCGGGCGTCACATATCTTGTGTAACCATAAAAGTTCGGGAAATGCGGTCGTTTTCACTTCTTGCAGGAAAGCAAAATCAACTCCAGTGGCTCGTATTGTTTCTTTCAGAAGTTGGATCTTGACAGGAGAACTTATCATGTTGATATTCATTGTCGCCATGCGGTAAGCCCGGCGACGCGTTGGTTGGGCGAGGTTATCCATGATGATGTTGGAGAGAAGCGAACATGGGAAGTGATGTCACCCCCCGCCGAAAGCGGTCCTCCTTGTGCTGCTTATGCTGTACGATCCGGCGGCGCCGCAGCTGGCCCCGGATCGGATCTTGTGTATCGACGTCCTCTGCCCACGAAGCGGGCGCGGATGTCTGTTCATGTTCCATAGGCTCGGAATGTTTGATAGGAAGGGACCAAGCGACTTCGCTGCCTGCACTGGTACCTTCCCGCTGCTCACTGTTTATTTCAAGGAGCTGGTAGTCGTACTCTGCATGTTTCTCCGTCTGTTCTGCAAGGTTGGAGTTAGCGGAAACGGCCTCAGCCTCGCGGTTGGCTTCTTGAGTGGTCAGTTGCTCTTCCTCGGCCTAATGGGAACCGCCCTGTTCCGGCACGTGTCCCGACGCGGTCCTACGACTGCGCTTTCAGCATTTTGGTGATTGCTGTTTCCGTACGTGGCATTCACTGTCAGAAGGCTCTGACTCACGTCTTGCTGGGACAAATGCTTCGAAGTGAATTAATTGCCATTTTGCTGTCGTCAATGTGCGTCATGTTCGCTAGCTCAAGCGTCACCGTACTATTTTCCACCACTGGCCAGGCCGGTTGATCATCCAGGTTTCTGTCCGTGGAAGGTGATTCCTGTACCGCTAAATCGGTCGGCTATGTCTGTTTTGTTGAAAACGTCGTGAGCGCCGCCGCGTAAGTCACGGGGAGAATAGTATTCATCGGTGGAGGTGCAACGTCCGTCGGTGGGAGTTGTGTGATCCGACGCTGGAGGCACTCGGAACGAAGGTGACCTTCCTTGCCGCATCCGGAATACGTCTCCTGCTGGCCGTCATAAATAACTATGGCCCGGCGCCCTCCTTTCTGTAGGTAGGACGGTACGTATCATTGGAGGTCAAAGCGCACTTGTCGTACTCCATTGAGCACTGGATACTTCTTAAACTGGGTCCATTTTTCAGCCACGTGTTCGTGTACCGTGCCGTAGGGGCGGAGCGCCGCCACAACGTCTGCCGCAGGGAGTTCAAACGGTAGTTCGAGTATGGGGATAGTGGGCAGTCCCAGTGCGACATGGCCGACCTCGACGTTGCCAACATTTCCGTCCGCGAGGCAGAAACGGAGTTCTTGTTTCATCTCACGAATCACCTTGGCGCATGCAGCTTCATTTATGAGTTTTACATAAACCGTGCTACTGACGACCAAAAAGTGGATACCGACAATGTCGGCAGCTGGGATCTTAACTTCCTCTTTTAAAAAGCGTTCGAGCGTTTTTGGTACGGCAAAGTCATTCCGAAAGGAAAATTTCAAGGTTCTGTATTGGTTTGCCACGATCTTGTAGCGCTAGCCGAAGGAAGTAAACAAGGCGCGCGGGCCCGCACTGCTGGCGGAAAGCACACACCGCTCGGCTGCGACAGCCGGACTGACACCTAAGACCACAGGTGCATATTCTTCCTATGGATGTTCATAAGTTGCACGTATTTAGCTGAATGGAAGCCGATTACGGCAGCGTAATTTATCTATTGTCTTGGTCGTGTTATAAATTCAATATTGTTATCTTCTCTTGAAATATAAAAACAGTTTCTTGCTTCTTAATGAATTGAGATGCGAACATGTTTCCTTTGTCTGTCGAAAGTAATAATCTCTCATTTGTGGGTCTGAAAGACTGTGATGGATAGTAATTTTGCTTAATAAACGTTTATTAATCTACTTATTTCAGATTTGTTTAAAAATACTCCTACATTGTCATTCTTTGTTATTCAATGTTTGGGGTCTGTGCACCGTCATATGACAGCCATCCTGTTATTTACAGGCACTCTGATGGATAGACACTCAGGTGTTGACCTGCCACTAACTTGTAATACATATTAGTAACAAGTAGTTCTTCTCTGCATGCCGTTAGGTTTCAGGTGCTGATTCAGTTAAGTCGACGTGTGCTGCTTTGATTACTGACAGTGTGCTGCATAATTCCGTTCACTATTATGATGTTACGCAAGAACGTTACTCGGGGTTCAATTACTCAGGTCATATAACTGCTTCTGCAGATCAAATCTATGATTACACAAATCAGGAGACACATTCAACCCACAGCTGGACACTGTAACCAGAAAGTTGACATATGTTTAGTCTAGTACATTGTCTGTACTAACCAGTACGCAGTTTGTGCTGTGAACAAGTCTTACATACGCTGGGCCATTTCTTTTTGCCGCGCTAACTTTATGAACGTGTGTATGTTCTATGGCTGTTTCCTATTCTATTTACAGGTGAGATCGCATTTTCAAATTGTGTTCTGTGGCCTTAGAATCATAAGCCAACACGCTGCATATCTTGAAAATATCAGGACTTGATTGTCACTACAAATAGAAGTAGTATCTGCTGCTAAGAATAGGCACGTCTTTCATCCTACAAATCTTATTCCGAAGAGATAGGATTATCCTGAACCATAAAAATCTACAATCGAGAATAAAGTATTTGAACAGGCTCTTAAAAATCAATTTTTTAAATAAAATCTATGCAGCATACATGAAACAAACTCATAGGTCAGCAACAGAACGAAATCGACAAAAGACGCCGCCCGCCCTGTGGCAGCCACCAACATGATTGTACGGATGTTGGGCACGATGAAACCGGTTTACCTCCTGAAGTCAGAGATGACAGTCAAGCCTGACCTATGCCCCTGGGTCCAAGGCGAATCACGTAGACTATTAACGAATGGTGCTTGGAGCTCTTCCTCGGTATAAACGACAGTTTCAGAAGTCGCTTGACACAGAATATTCTCTGCTACCTGTAAAGTGGCACCATATACGTCACACTACTAGTATTTAGTAATTTAGGACGCAACTGAGAACCGTCTGCATGTATGGAATTTTATCAGCGGAGTCGTCTTCATATTGAATATATCATTGAGCAGACCTTGTAGCGGCACATATCTTTCCCGTCTACTTCACTAGCGACTGCACAAAATGAATTCAGAAGGCCAAAACACGATTCACTCTCTCCGCTGTGTAGATCTATAACTCAATTTTAAGTATGACGGTACTTACTACAGACTAGATCAAGTGACTAATCGTTAGCGACGATAATAGGTAACTGAACACAGAAAGACGCACATAATAAATCGCTGATTAGTGTCGCAGAACGACAATAAAGTCTATTTCCAAGATGCATTAAATGGCATGACATTGGAAGTGATGGATGTAAAGAGAAGTGACATATTAATTTACAGAAACGTATCAGCACATCCATAACGCATTAAGACACACATACATAACAAAAAATTATTAAAATCAGTTGCTCAGTGGAACGTTGCCTGAAACATTATGTAAACAAAGTGCTTTTTATGTGAGGGCAGTGCAAGGCTTTTAACGGCAGTAACGAATATTTTATTACTCAGTACAGAGAAGCAGTTTTTAATAAGAAGGGCTGTGGTAATAAAATCTAGCAAAGCTATGTGTTCGCCTGTTCTGAGTTGCAGAGCCAGTGCCAACGTTTCTCGTTTCATATGCGAAGTATTAGCAGTCAGTGTCTACACCCCATTGACAAGCTGTTGCTCATTTAATTACCGTGCGTGCGCTTTTGAATAAACTGGGACATTCTGAACAGCCTTATGAGCAGTTATAACACACATCGCAGAACAATCACGCTTCTACATCTACATAAATACTCCGCAAGTCACCGTACAGTGCGTAACGGAGGATACCCTGTGTAAGGTGGCTATAATTTCGCACCTTGCTAGAACTCATCTACATACTTTGCCATGATTTACGCCCGGAATTAGGCATCATTTGATAAGTTGTACATCGTATATATGAATATTTAAATAATACTGCCATTGTCACGTACACCTCGTAAATAGTTTTTGATGCTTATTGCAAGAAAGGTGACGCTTTATTATGAAAACGGCATAATGAATGATTTGCTATACTAGTAGAGGTTGGAACGACAGTGGAAATGAAACGGCAGACGTAACTCAAGTCCTGTGTGGAAAAGCCTGCACAGGTGTGTTGGTCCTGCTTGACACAGGAAGTAGCCAAGTAGCTGGATGGTCGGGGCACCAGAGTGCTGAAGCACAATACAGCGGCGGCTGGCCAGTGTTGTAGCGGGGTCGGAAAGATAACTGGATAATACTTCGGAAACTCTGAAAATCTTGCATCTTTAAAAAAAATTATATTTCATAACAGAAACATGTCAATGACTTTGTGTTGTGTATTTGTGTAAATTTGGAACTAATTGTATGTATTAGTGGGTACAGGATTCACAAAAAAGCTTTGCGAGACACACTGGAAGCAACAATGTGATGTGTGAATGGAATGGGAGGCTAACGGCACAGCTGCAGAGAAAAGCGGAAGCAAGGGATGCCGTCGATAAGCCAAATCCGTATCAGTGTGTTACTCTTGATAAAAAAAAGCCATATAATTTGATGAATACTGAACAGTTACACCCACAAACTAAGAGTCTGCAATCTATTTAACATTTTTGTAAACGTCTTGTACTTATTTCCCAGAGTAGTCTTAAGAAAATATCTGTGTATTTATTCATGTAAAATTATTGTTTGAAATCCTCTTTAATAATGGTGCTATATACTTCAACATTTTTAATTATTTGTGTATTTATTTATGTATAATTATTGTTTCTTATTTTATTTAATAATGATGCTATGAGTTTTAACATTTTAATGTATTACATTTTTATACACTGTGAACGAGGATATTAGTTAAATTTGGTGGTCGATCCGAACTCTTATTACAAAACTTAGTTGTCACAGTAAATGTAAATGCAGTCTGTCAAAGAGCGCTTTAGAACATAAGATTTGTGAAATGTTTAAAGCGTATACACATTAGGGAAACACTAGACTTGGACAATCAGTTTGTGAAATGATTTTCTTAATGCAAGCCAAGAGCATAAATATGACCACATATAATTTGCTTAGGATGTTTCACAGAATTTTATAAACTTGTATAATGACCAATAGATAACCTCTAGAATAATTGACATAACTACTTGTTTTGCATATTAATGGCTAAACGAAGCACATGAAATTTATTGGATGACCACCTTGAAATGATTAGGATACTTTAATATTTCTTGCCTCAACCTATGTCTTAGGGTTGGATGAATGACAGAGAGCATGGGCCTTAAGTCTCAAGAAACTGCCATTTTTGAAAGAGCATAAAAATTTTTGTAATGTTAGTTAAATTTCATTTGATAACATGGGTTATTTTGCCTGTTATTGTATATTCCAGTTGTCATGTCTCGAAAAATTGTTCCAAATATGAGGAGCAGACAGATTAAATAAACATATAGTAAATAAATTTATGTCAGTAAGCCCATGAATGAACGCAGAATGACTGTAGAAGGAGCTATCATGATTACATTGTTCTTCTGCCCTCAAATTCTTATTAGTTCACTTGTACAGACCATTGAAGGTTATATTATTTTGTACTGTATGAGATAATACTATAAGAATTACCCCATACTAGTACAAAATAGTTCACTGGGTGATGGTATTGTAAGGTGGCTATAATTCGCACCTTATAAGCACTTATTTACATACTTTGCCATGATTTACAACCGGAATTAGGTATCATTTGATAGGTTGTACACCGTATATATGAATATTTAAAGAAGGCTGCCATGTCACGCACCCCTTGTAAATTGTTGTTAATGCTTATTGCATGAAAGGTGACGGAGTATCTTTATTATCAAAATGACGTAATGAATGATTGCCTGTACTAGTAGAGGTTGGAACGCCAGTGGAAATGAAACGGCAGGCGTAACTCAATCCCCTGGGTGGAAAAGCCCGCACACCTGTGGTTGGTCCTGCATGACACATGAAGTAGCCAAGACGGACGGTCGAGGCACCTGAGCGTTGAATGAAGAACAATATAGCAGCGGCCGGCCGATGATGTAGCGGGGCCGTAAGGATAACTGGATAGTGAAAATCTTGGACGCAGCAGAGAGGAACGAGGAAGCGTTACCACGGAAATGACTCAGGCTGGGTTATTTCCGAGGATTTTTACTCTGAGAAGCGTGCCATTGTATGTATTCCTAATTAACGGGGATAGGTATTTCTTCGCAAACTTTCCAAGCCGGACGACTAAAGACTAAAATACGGTTTGTCAGTGTTCAGAAGAATCTGTAGAGAGGGAGACTATTCCGTGGTTTCGAGCACATGATCCGCCTTCTGCAGTTAGGAGAGAGGGGAGCCGAGCTTTGCTGGGAAGCCAGCGGTGGAGAGAAAAGGTCTTCCGTTTTGAGCGCCCGTGTTTGACGGTCGCTCAGTATCAGCTTTTGTTGGTACAGACTGATTTGCTGTCTTTGCTCTCAGGAGATTTTAGAACGGTTAGGTACTGTACTGTTGCGAATTTATACGACTCTGGGCTTCACCCCCGGGTAGGGAGTCGTCATTGAGCACGTAGCGTTCAGTGATTGAGAGCACTTCTTCTGTCTACACTCACGTAGAGAAGTAATCTGAATTCCGTCCTTGTGGCCGGGAGTTCGCGTGTCTTGTCTGTAGAACACAGAGAGGAGAAGACAGTAATAGGTTTTACTAGTCAGAGGACCGCCTGCTGCTGTCCTTGTGTTTGAAAGAGTTTATTTTGTGGCTGGAATTCTTCGATCGTCGTAGACGTGTACGAGAACCATAACTCCGGCGAACTGGACGCAGTGACGTAGCTAATTGCTTCGGTTTATTAGGGCTATAAGGCTAAACAGCTGTAATCACTTAAGTATTATTTCCACTGAGGTTGCACACCACTATAAGTCATCTTTTAAAGTAGTGTCTTCTAGTGTTTGCCACGTAGATGATGCCAGTCATCTTGTGTTATTTACATTACATCGCTTAGCCATAAAAAGGGACAGATTTTGGCAACTGATCAGTAATATTAGTTAGGAAATATAAACATTTGTAATTCAAAGGGGTTTTTAATCTACAATAAAAGTATAAGCAGAAACAACATCTATCATTTAGTAGTTACTAGTTCCCTTAATCATTCGTATATGTTTAAGTTGTAATTTATATGTTAAAGATCATGAAGGAGGAAATTAAGAGATCCTAAGATCTGCTTCAGGGGGTAGCCAGACAGTGCCAAATCTTGATTTTTGCGTTCAGTATTTTCAGTTGGGCACATTCATTTTACATCCGCCTGGAGTAGCATCTTGGACCTGTACAAGTACCAGCAAATTCCATTCCTGTTCACCGAAGTATAGTGTTGGCACACTGGACTCGCATTCTGGAGGACGACGGTACAAACCCGCCTCCGGCCATCCTGATTTAGGTTTTCCTTGATTTCCCTAAATCGTTTCAGATAAATGCCGGATTGGTTCCTGTAAAAGGTCACAAGAGATTTCCTTCCCCATCTTTCCCCAGTCCGATAGGGCCGATGACCTTACTGCTCGGTCCACTCCCCCGAAATCAACCAACCAACCATTTCCTCTTCCACTCGCAAACATAGCGAAGGAAAAACGACACCGTGCGACACCTTATCATCGTGGTCCTTACCTGGCAGTAGAGTCGAGTCTTTAGGTTCAAATGCCCGTTCTCTAAAGTTTCTCGGTAATGTTCCTCGAAAAGAACTTCACCTTCCCCCAAGGAAGCATCTCCGCAATACTTCCGTATATTCAAACATTATATATATATATATATATATATATATATATATATATATATATATATATATATATATATATATATATGGCCCTCCTCTAAACTGGTTCGATGCATTCCTTTAATCCGACCTGGTGTAGATCCCAAACACTCGAGCAGTACTCAGAAATGGAGCGCACTAGTGCCCTATATCCGCCACTGTAATGGATTAAATTTCTAACTTCTCCGTAGCGTGACACTGTCGATGGTGATTTGTCCGTTGGGTGGGAACATTAAGCTCGGCGGCCTCCTTGGTCCCCTTGGAGGAGTAGGCTGTGTGCCGTCACCGCATTTCACTTTCTCCCTTCCTCTGGTTCTTAGCGACACGATCGTTGGTGCTCTGAACAAAAGCATCAGTCATCCACACTGACACATCATAACAGGTCCGAGAAGGGCAACGGCAAAGCACCTCTGCTAGGACCTTGCTATGATCGGTGGTGCAGGATTCCTGCATCAGCACTCTCCTACGCTCATATCCTTAGTATTTCATCACTGAGATTTTTTCCTTGTCAAGGCGTCCAGTAATTCCACTTCGGTTCTTACTGTTAGAGACTTATAGAAATTTTTTTATAATTTACTCATCTTCGTTAATATAAGCTGGTTTTAGGGACACCCGATTACGTATTAACTAACCGATTTAGATTGACATTTT
Organism: Schistocerca nitens; assembly: GCF_023898315.1. Lineage (NCBI taxonomy): Eukaryota > Metazoa > Arthropoda > Insecta > Orthoptera > Acrididae > Schistocerca > Schistocerca nitens. The sequence goes on along the minus strand of NC_064614.1, from coordinate 610,564,362 downwards.
CCTTCATTATATTTATCATAGTTGTATCTGTAGAACACTTTCTTTTTATTTGATCTAGCTGCGAAAACCATGACCGACCGAAAATTCTCCGATAACCCATCTCCTTTGTTTCATTTAAATCATAGTAGGCGTAGCGCTGGCATGCCATGTATAAAGCGGTTTCAATTGTGATGTTTGAAACTTCCCATGTTTACGTTTGTTACGACGTAATGTCAACTATTACATGACGAGACTTCAGCAAGGGGACCATTGCGCTCTTCTGCGTCGTTATTCAGCGAAACACCCATTACAGTAGTTTATCACTGAAAATGCGGATGAGCAATTGTTGTCCAAAATATGTGTGAGACACGGATAGTCGGGCTAATGTGACTCATATCCCGATATTCGCCGTAAGGTATTTGAGAGACTGTGGGAGACCAATACAGGATTGTTCTACACAAATCTAGATCCGTTGCCTCATCAAATACAAATGTCTAGTTTCAGTATTGGGGGCAATCACAGCATTCTCTGTGTCATTTATCGTTTCTTTCACCTCGAGCAATAATCTGGTCATGTGAAAAATGTTGTGTCGATTCCCTAAGGTCTCGACACAATGAGTGGCTAGGTGCACGCGAAACTAACGCAGACGGGCGTAAATTCTGAAACAGGAGACTGGATGAAAAACTATAAAGAAAAGAAGAGAGATTGTCATCTACTTAACTTTTAATGATGTTCTTCTTGTTGAAATACATCTCTTGCATAGTAGTAAGCAATTAGCAATGATACACATGGCGCCTTGCTAGGTAGTAGCGATGGACTAGCTGAAGGCTATTTAATCTGTCTCTCGGCAAATGAGAGGAAGACGTGATACGTCTTGTCGCAAGCTATGTCGTCCGTACAACTGGGGCGAGGTGAAGTCCGTGTCTTGTGACCTGCCATGTGGTGGCGCTAGGTTTGCGAATACACAGTGGCGACACGCGGGTCCGACATGCCGACATGTACTACAGGACCGCGGCCGATTTAAGTTACCACCTAGCAAGTGTGGTGTCTAGCGGTGACACCACATTCCTCCCCCGCAAATCGGCGAACGGTCGTGAGATAAGGCTTCCGCCCGCCGTGGGGAGGACCCCATGTGGACGTAGGCGATGAGGTGGGGAGCCTAACAACAGGCGAGGCTGTGCCACCCGCACCCGGCCATTCGGTCCGAGGGGAGCTAGGAAACGCCTGCAAACCTAGTCCAGGGTGCACGTCAACATGAGGTGTATGCGCACGTAATGATAAAGGGTCGACCTCCATGTGGTCGGAGCACCCGACGGGCGAAGACGACATCTGGTCCGGAGCGGGCAAGAGGTCCATGGCGGAGGACGGCTGGTCACGGGAAGCAAGCGGCGGCGCGTGACCCAGGGAGGCGCGAGGCGGCTGCAGCGAAGCGTCCGCTGCTGGCGGCGCCGGCGGCGGCTGCGGCGGCGCGACGCCATGAGGCAAAATGGAAGGCAGCGTCGGGAACACCTGGGGATGAGGCGAGCCAGTAGATGGGTCCCCAGGGCGCTGACCTGACGGCTCCGTCGCTGAAAGCAGACGGGGAGCGGCAGAACCCAGGCGACGACAGAGGCGCAGCTGATTGAGATGCCGACGCACCTCACCAGAGGCCCCCAAAACCAAATACATCGCGCGGCCGAGGCAGCGAAGAATGCGCCCTGCGAGCCAACGCTGTGAACCGCGATAGTTGCGATAATAGACAACGTCGCCAGGAGCAAAAGCAGGAGTCTGCCGCTGCACAGGAACCGGATGTGGCGGATGCAGCAAAGACATCAGAGTTCGATGAGGACGACCATGGAGCAATTCAGCCGGCGAGCGACCATCGCGGGGCTGAGAGCGATACGAAGACAAAAAGAGCAACAAAGCGTCCTCCCGAGAATGCGACTCTTTCAATTTCAACATCTGTGACTTGAAAGTCCGGACCAATCGTTCAGCGGCACCGTTTGACTGAGGCGAAAACGGCGCGGACGTCAGATGTTGAATACCATTGGCCTTGCAGAACGACTGAAAGTCTGCGGACATGAATTGTGGGCCATTGTCGGAAACAATAGTCTGCGGAAGACCTTCAATGCAAAAGATAGCAGACAAGGCTTGGATTGTGGCAGAAGACGTCGTGGAAGACATCCGGACAACAAAAGGAAAATTACTGAAAGCATCGACCACAACCAACCATCGAGCATTCCAGAATGGACCAGCAAAATCGATGTGCAAGCGTTGCCAAGGGGAAGTGGCTTTCGGCCAAGCAAAGAATTGCCGCGGCGGCGCGGATTGTTGGTCGGCACACGCCACGCAAGAGGAGCACATATTCGTAATCGCAGCATCGATTCCGAACCAAGTACAGTGCTGTCGAGCAAGTTGTTTCGTTCGCACTATACCCCAATGTCCTTGGTGAAGAAGCCGTAAGACAGAGGACCGTAACGAACGTGGGACCACGACTCGGGATTGATCATTATCGGAACGCAACAACAAAACACCACGTCGGACAAAAAGTCTCTCCTTGTGAGCAAAAAAAACGGCGAACCAAAGGATCCTCGATCCGTGACTTTGACAAGGGCCATTGCGTAGCAACAAAACGCAAAACAGTAGCAAGGACAGGGTCAGCAGCTGTGGCAGTAGCTACACGACGAAAATCAATCGGAAACGATGCGACCACGTCATCGGCTTCCGAATCAATGAACATGCAAGCAAGTTCGGAAGAATCGAATGCTTTATCCTCAGCAACAGGCAAACGGGACAACGCATCAGCGTTTCCGTGCTTAGCAGTGGACCGATACAAGATATCGTAGCGGTACTGCGAGAGAAAAAGTGACCAGCGAATGAATTTCTGCGCTGTACGTGGAGGTACAGGCTTGGTCGGATGAAAAAGTGATGTCAACGGTTTGTGGTCCGTGATGATGGTAAAGTGACGACCATACAAGAAATCGTGAAACTTTGTTACACCAAACACAAGAGCCAAAGCTTCTTTCTCTATTTGTGAATAATTTCTTTGCGCAGAGGAGAGCAATTTGGACGCAAAGGCAATAGGGCGATCATGCGAGCCATCCTTGTGCGCAAGCACCGCACCGATCCCGAAATCCGATGCATCTACCATCAACAAAAGGGGTTTTCGGGGATCGAATGGCGTAAGGCAAGTATTTGAAAGTAACGCCGATTTCAACTGGCGAAAGGCGCGTTCGCATTCCGTCGTCCAGACGAACGGAACACCTTTACGGCGTAAGCGATGAAGCGGAGCTGAAATGGAAGAAGCATTGCGCACAAACTTTGAATAATAATTTACCTTACCCAGCACACTCTGTAGCTGTTTTAAGTTCTGCGGTGACGGCAAGTCCTGAATGGCACGAAGGTGCTCTGGACTCGGATGTATTCCTTGGGCATTTATGACATGCCCCAGGTACGGTAAGTCACGAGCAAAAAACACACATTTGTCCTTCCTCAAGCGAAGACCATTCTGACGCAATACCTGAAATAATGTTCGGAGATTTTGCAAATGTTCTGCTTCTGTCTTTCCTGAGATTACAATATCGTCCAGATAGTTCGCAGCCGTAGGGACCGACGCACAAATAGTTTGTAAATATTGCTGAAATAAAGCAGGGGCGGATGCACACCCGAATGGCAGTCTTTTGAAGCGATACAAGCCAAGATGCGTGTTAACCACTAAGACGCGCTGGGATTCGTCGTCCACAGGTATCTGCAAGTACGCATCTGCTAGGTCCAATTTTGAAAAATATTTTCCCGGGCACAGTTTGTCAAAAAGATCTTCCGGGCGGGGCAAAGGAAAAGTGGCAGTCACAAGTTGTGGATTCACAGTTGCCTTGAAGTCCACGCAAAGTCTCAATTTTCCGGAAGGTTTTGGCAAAATTACTAAGGGTGAGGCCCAGAGAGAAGCCTGCACACGTTCAATGACACCTTGAGATTCTAATTCGGCTAATGTTCTTGCGACCTCATCACGCAATGCGTGGGGAACATTGCGCGCTCTGAAAAATTTCGGTTGCGCGTTGTCTTTCAATTCCAAATGTGCAGCATAGTTCTGAGCGCAACCAAGGCCCGGTGCAAAAATGCCTGCAAATTCTTCACAAAGACTAGAAACACTGGCGGAAGGCACAGTCTGATTCACTGATAGGACTTGATTCACTATAGACAAATTAAACAATTGAAACAAATCTAAGCCAAACAAGTTCACTGCACTAGAGGAACGAAGAACATAAAATGACACAAGTTTTGTCTGTCCCTTGTATGTGGCAAGAATGCTGCACTGTCCTAACACAGGTATATGCTGTCCTGAGTAACTAGTTAACGTAACATGTGCGGCACGCAATGGCGGGGCGCCCAGTTGTTTGTACGTGTCGTGACTGAGCAAGGAAACTGCAGCTCCGGTATCGAGCTGGAATGGTATCACTTTTCCTGCAAAGTCTAAGTCCACAAAAAGTTTATTGTCTTGTTGACGACAAGAGCGACTGTCTCGTGCAATTTGAACTGATACAGGTCCAGAAGCACTTGCAACTTTACGGGATTTCCGGCGACGTCGACGCACTCTGTGGGTGGGACGAACACAGTCACTGTTAGCTAAAGTGTCACTGGACGGGTGGGAATGTACTACATGGATGTCCATGGGTGAAGGTCCACGAGCCTGATTGTCCTGGGTTCGATTCCGGCGCGAAGCAAAGGGCCTGGAATTTGTGTGATTGTCTGACCTAAGCTTTTTCTGGCAAACACTTTGTACATGTCCTTTCTTTTGACAGTAAAAGCAAATAGCTTGGCGTGACGGGCAATTTTCACGCGAATGTCTAGTTGCACACCGCGGGCAAGATTTCACTGCATTTGCTTGCTGACGCGGCGCACGTGGTTGCAAGCTAGGCGGCCGCAGCGAAGTCGGGCGCGAGGGCCGCTTAGCGTCCCGTGCAGCGGGCCGGGCGGGCCGATTAACGTGACACACTGCTGGCGAAGGTTCAAATGATGCCTGAGCAAAGTCAAGTGTGTCTTGCCTGTCCAATATGTCTATCACTTGTTGCAGGGAGGGATTAACGAGTTTCAAAATCTGTTCCCTTATGCGAACATCAGAAACGTTCTGTGCAATTGCATCACGCACCATAGTATCTGAATATGGGAGGCCACATTCACAGGCAAACGCGCAGTCTCTAGTAAGGCCTTGCAAAGTTGCTACCCACTCCCTATTAGTCTGACCGGCCGTACGTTTTGTACGAAAAAACGTATACCGTTTTGCAACTACATTTACTGTTTCTTTGAAATAGGCATCCAAAGCAGACAAAATTTCTTCGTAGGACAGAGTTGCTACGTCGCGTCGGGGAAACAATTTCACTATCACACGGTAGGTAGACACACCGACACAAGAAAGCAAAAACGGCTGCCGCTCTTTACCTTGAATTCCATAAGCAGTGAGGTGGAAGTTGAACTGATCGGCCCACTCAGTCCAGCTTTCGGTTGTGGCCTCGAAGGGCCTAAATGGCGGTGCGACAGCGTTGTGTGGCTGCGGTAGCGAAGAAGCGGCTGCCGCCGCATCGGTTTGCAGCGCACGTTGACCCTGGACGAGCTGTCCAAGGGCTTCCAATAACGCCTGCGTCTGCTGATTCTGCAAGCGAAAAAATTCGGACAGTACATCTGGAGACTGCGGCGAAGCCATGACACAAATAAATTAGAGCAAGTATAACACAAAGACTGCAACGTGGGCGCGGCATCCCATCCTCGTCGCCAAAATATTGTTGTGTCGATTCCCTAAGGTCTCGACACAATGAGTGGCTAGGTGCACGCGAAACTAACGCAGACGGGCGTAAATTCTGAAACAGGAGACTGGATGAAAAACTATAAAGAAAAGAAGAGAGATTGTCATCTACTTAACTTTTAATGATGTTCTTCTTGTTGAAATACATCTCTTGCATAGTAGTAAGCAATTAGCAATGATACACATGGCGCCTTGCTAGGTAGTAGCGATGGACTAGCTGAAGGCTATTTAATCTGTCTCTCGGCAAATGAGAGGAAGACGTGATACGTCTTGTCGCAAGCTATGTCGTCCGTACAACTGGGGCGAGGTGAAGTCCGTGTCTTGTGACCTGCCATGTGGTGGCGCTAGGTTTGCGAATACACAGTGGCGACACGCGGGTCCGACATGCCGACATGTACTACAGGACCGCGGCCGATTTAAGTTACCACCTAGCAAGTGTGGTGTCTAGCGGTGACACCACAAAAAATGCCACGGCACACTGTGTTTCGCAGCCACGTTAAACTATAGGTGCAAACTAGGTTGGGTAATTCAGTTCATAGGCTGGAGGAAAATGAGGTCATATCACCTGCACTACAACCATGCCTAGCAAAGCACTGTGTTCAAAGCAATCCATAGTAGAGTCCTGTATTAAGTCCTCTTTCATATAGTCCTTTTTAGATATATTTAATTTTCATTCGATTAAGGGGATACGGAATCACCTATCCCCGCAATGTTAATATATGCCTACTATAGGGAACATTTTCTCACAAACTACTGGAGACAGAGAGGTAAAAATTTTACTGTATGTGCATTCATATGTTACAACAATACTGAAACAACAGTTTATTGTCAAAGTATTTTCTTACAGAGATATTGTACATTTATTTTTAAGTAAATTTTTTCCATCGCTTTTTACTAGTCTATCACCCCTAAGTCTTTTGTAAATCAAGTAATTAAAAAATCGTTGTTTCAGTATGTAATAGGGACCTATGTCACTACGTCATAAAAATTTCAGACTTCTAGGTTGACCAGTACCTGAGATAATGTTCCTAGATGAAGTAAAAAGTAAACTTACGGGAAACGGAGAAAGAAGATTAAAACATTCCTGATCCGTAGCTAATACCCCCTTCACAGTCTTCATAATCATCTTCAAGTCTTCTTTTGGCACCCCTCTGCACCTGTCTTGCTTTTTTCACTAATGTCTTGATTATATTATCAGCATGCCTTAGTCTGTGCTGATCTAAAAAGAACATAGCACGTACCGTACGGGAACCAACACACATACCCAACTTTTGAAGGACCTGGCATTTAGTTATATTTCCAAGATTGAAGGTTGCCACAGCATCATACACACCAAAATGTAGTGTATTAATTCCGACAAACACTGTTTTTGGGAGACGATGCCATATCACACTATTCAAGCACTCGTTGGGGTTCTGCGTTTTTCCGTGAAGACATTTCATCAGAAGACTTCTGTCAGCCAGATCTCTGAAAATGGGCTTTATTTCTGCCATGATGGCTGATGGTAGACTGTGGTGGTGAATGTATTTCTCTCCTGTTGTTAGTCCTCTATTGTATTTACACCAGCTGTTTTCACCTTTGGGGCACAAACCATGTTGTGGATGCTCATACGTGGATGCGGTGTGGAAATATAAAGCCCATATAGCTCTCCTCATTTCTTCAAGATTGCCTGTATTTTGCCTGATTGCAAGGCCATAGCAGTTCTGAATGTGGTCTATTATGGAATCAGTCAATCTTCCTCTGCCATCCAAGGTTTTCCCATCATCTAGTTTTTTCCCTTTCATAACTGATTTTAACCTTCTCAGCCTGGCACCCATTCTCTTCTGCACATGTCCTATACATTCAAGTTTGCTTATATTTACACTGTTCCCATATGGTTTGCTTTCTAAAACTTCTTTGAATGCTTTAGAGTCACCATCTCCCAGATATTTGACATAGCGAACATTATACCACTGTGAAGAGCGATGAAAAATTTTCTTCACCCCAGCAACCTCCATGCCACCACTACTACCATAATAATTAGCAATACAGTCATCACTGTGTTCATTTTTCAGCCTGCCTGTGCACCTACAGTATTTAGACATTATTGCAACATCAATAACCTTGCCAGTATCAACACTAGTTGCTGTTACAACACCATTGTTGGAGGTGTGGCCCCTTTTCTGCCACGTGCCATCAAACGCCACTGTGAGGTCACGACTGCCGTCATTTTCTTCCACTGCTTCTTCCACAGCAACCTGCATTGACTTCTGTGCTACATCTTCAACTGCAGATCCTAGTACATAATTGTAAGCTTCAAACTTTGAAGGTGCACTTGGAAGATTTAGAACACCACATAGCATATCACCAGCTGCTTTGCCCTTACCAATTGCTCGCAATCCATAAACTAACCTAATATTTACACTATAAAGTTCAGTTTTCTTGTATCCATTATTTACAGTTACTGAAACCGAACTTGGAAACTTACAGCTGTATTTACAAACACTGCATATTAAATTAAACTGGGCAGCCAGGCCAACATGGGATTCTACCTTCAGAGAAACGTTTCCATGACATTTTTTGCAGCACAAACTGTTTTCAAGAGCTTCACACAATATATTCGTATCAATGAGTTCAAAAACTTCATTCCCTCTATCAAGTAAATTATATTTCTCTTCCAAATCTCTTAGTTTTTTATGAGAAGCACTGTTTTCATTTGGTGTAAGTTCGTTCGGCAAATCAGTAATAAGTGGATTCACATTTTCCAACTGTGATGATGATGAACTGCTTTGCTTTGCTAATGAATCATTATTTCTTTTCTTTTGCCAGTTCACACGCTTTTTAAATACTTTTGCTTTAGCTCTAGGCATTTTCACTGCGAAAAATGAAGCACTAAATACGAAATAACTCAACAACAACTACTTTCTTATATCACACTGTTTACAAAACAGTCCCGCCACAAAGTCAAAGAGTAACTTGAGGAAACCAGAGAGAAACATTTTCGGGCAACTAGTGTATAAATAGTCGCTGGAAACCGGGATATTTGAATTCATGTCACTTTAAAGGTACTGCCAAAAGGTTCATGGTCAGCCACGAGAGACGTGTATAACTAAAGCGCAATACCCGATCTCACAAATATATAAAAATAAAATAGTTATAATTGTAGTAGAGCTATGTCTGATACGTCATTTTAAAGAGGAAACATGGCAGAATATAATACGCCAATAAAAAAAAATTCGATTTTTTAACCCAAAATCCGATTCCGTATCCCCTTAAGGCAGCAATCTATACAGCTGTTGTTTGCTTTGTGTAAGTAATTGCTGGGAGAAAGATTGCCTAGGGAACCACCGTAAATTTACAAGTTCTGGATAAAAAGTATTGGCAACACCATTGTAATTCATACCGGACTTACTGACAGACGTTCACCGTCTTACATGACCTCAGTATACTCACCCCGCATCTCGATCACTTTTCCCCACAGAGATGGAAGCCGTCGGACACCATCAGCGCGTACATTTCTGTGGATGTCTCACAAGGGCCGCACTATGGGATGGGCGATGTCTTCTCTTGGTTATAATGCGTGCCACACAGAGGTTCCTTCATTTTGGCAAACATGTCGTAATCACACAAACTCGTATTGGGTGAATAAGGTGGATGTTCGAATATCTCCTACCCTCACGTACGGAGGTGTCCCTGCATGAGGCTCCCCATGTGCCATCGTGCATGATCATGGAGGACGACAGGATGCAGTGCCAAAACGAAACATTATTGTGCGCTCCGACCACATGCCCACTTCAATCCTGATCCATGCATGTTGTTCGTGTTTCCTAAACATACTGTTCGTATGTTTAGTACTCTTCAGTTTCTGCTTCCGCACCTGTCGTAGGCCTGGAATCCACTTGGGCCACGCAGTATCCTGCTTTCTTAAAAAGACGAGTTAAAATATCCTGAACCGAGAAGAAAGCGAGAAGCTGTGGAAAATTACTCCTTCGAGTCTCACCGGTAGGCTTCGGCGAGAGCAAGACACTGAGTTCTTAGTAGGATCGATGGACCCACAGGTTTGGGCGAGTGAGTGGCACCGACCTGGCTTTTTTGTAATTGGGCGGCTTACGCCCCCACCCGGTAAAGGCGGCTGTGGCTTTCTAAAACGTTGGAAGAAGACAGCGAAGTGAGTACGACTTGCTCTTATGAGTGCTGTAGTACTTGAAGGAGTTGCTTTCGGTCAGAATCGGTGCAGTGTTTCCGTTATTAAAAGTAGGTGCCTCGGTGCAGTGTTTCCGTTATTAAAAGTAGGTGCCTTCTGACTTAATTAAATTCTTCGTGAGTCTTAACACTCATGTTAATGTGTATAGCGTAACGTAATCTTCATAATAACGGCAGCTATTTCATTTGCAGCATGCGAGGACTACCTTATGAGTCAGAAAATCATTTTAATTGTTAAATCAGAGCGTTCAAATCAAGTAGCGTGAGTAACCATACGAACACGTAAATTGAGCCTTCTCTATTTTCGCGAATAAATTCCAAAGTGTCGGTTTCTATCGTAATTTTAGTATACCGTAACTATCCGTGGCTTTTCTCGGCCACCATGAATACATTTTCAATCTGTGAACTGGTCGGAATTATCAGAACTCCTGCCACCATAGTGAGCTTAGTTTCTGCGATCCCTCCATTTTACTGTGATGGGATTAGCTGTAGCGCATATTCCTTCCTCTGGTAGTTCTCCTTCCAAACTTCTATGAATGTTGGAATGATACTAGTGCCCAGCGCACATTGGTTTCCCAGATACATTCACGAAATCATTCCTCGCTCGCGATAATATCTGTTGGATATCTGCTCTAAGGAACGATAACGGTAAGTCGGTTTCCCATTTTTCTTCCTGTTGAGTGAGTTGAGGAAGAGGATTTTCATATATAAAGAATGTTAAAGCTCATTAAAAGTAACTTCCTGCCAGATTAAAACTGTGTGCCCGACCGAGACTCGAACAGTTTTAATCTGCCAGAAAGTTTCACATAAGCGCACACTTCGCTGCAGAGTGAAAACCTCATTCTGGAAACATCCCCCAGGCTGTGGCTAAGCCATGTCTCCGCAGTACCCTTTCTTTCAGGAGTGCTAGTTCTGCAAGGTTCGCAGGAGAGCTTCTGTAAAGTTTGGAAGGTAGGAGACGAGATACTGGCAGAAGCAAAGCTTTGAGGACCGGGCGTGAGTCGTGCTTCGGTAGCTCAGATGGTAGAGCACTTGCCCGCGAAACGCAAAGGTCCCGAGTTCGAGTCTCGGTCGGGCACACAGTTTTAATCTGCCAGGAAGTTTCATACCAGCGCACATACCGCTGCAGAGTGAAAATCTCATTCTGGAAACATCCCCCAGGCTGTGGCTAAGCCATGTCTCCGCAGTATCCTTTCTTTCAGGAGTGCTAGTTCTGCAAGGTTCGCAGGAGAGCTTCTGTAAAGTTTGTAAGGTAGGAGACGAGATACTGGCAGAAGTAAAGCTGTGAGGACCGGGCGTGAGTTGTGCTTCGGTAGCTCAGGGTCCGCAGCTCGTGGTCGTGCGGTAGCGTTCTCGCTTCCCACGCCCGGGTTACCGGGTTCGATTCCCAGCGGGGTCAGGTATTTTCTCTGCCTCGTGATGACTGGGTGTTGTGTTCTGTCCTTAGGTTAGTTAGGTTTAACTAGTTCTAAGTTCTAGGGGACTAATGACCTCAGCAGTTGAGTCCCATAGTGCTCAGAGCCATTTGAACCATTTTTGGACTGATGACCATAGATGTTAAGTCCCATAGTGCTCAGAGCCATTTGAACCATTTAAACAGGAGCGCCGTGGACGCGTGGTTAGCGTGAGCAGCTGCGGAACGAGAGGTCCTTGGTTCAAATCTGCCGCGCGGGATTAGCCGAGCGGTCTCAGGCACTGCATTCATGGACTGTGCGGCTGGTCCCGGCGGAGGTTCGAGTCCTCCCTCGGGCATGGGTGTGTGTGTGTGTGTGTGTGTGTGTGTGTGTGTGTGTCCTTAGGATAATTTAAAACAGTTGGCCTTCGGCGGCGCAGCGGTTTTGACGGTGTTTACGTTACGTCTGGGCGAGAGGTGTTTACGTTACGTGTGTAGCGGTGTGTCGTGGTATACATAGAACGAATCATGGCCTTGTCGTTCCGCAAATCGACACTGAAATTTAGTTTTGTTAACGAATATGCTCGACCGAAGGCTTACGAGATAGAACGTTATTTACGGGATGAGGTGAAAATCGAACCTGACGTTCTAGTTAGAATACACTTATCTATAGTCAGCAGCGTGGTCTATGTCAAGCTCATAAATGAAGCGGAATGTGGCGACCTACTACTTCGACACCGACAAGGACTCCGTTTCTGTCATTCAGACGGGAATGTTGGAGCGGTAACAGTTGAACACGCCGTTATGGGCCTCCGAACGATCCGCGTCTTTGAGCTTCCATTCGAAGTGCCAGAAGAATTGGTGTCAGACGCCCTGCGTCCTTACGGAACGGTCCTATCCCACGTGGCTGAAAAATGGACGAGTCTCAAGACGTATCCTGTCCTCAATGGCGTCAGACAAATACGGATCGAACTCCGAAAACACGTCCCGTCATATTTGTACATCGCCGGTTGTAGGGCGATTGTCATTTACGACGGACAACCAAGGACGGGCTCTGGATGTGGGAAGGAAGGACACATACGTTCTGAGTGTGCTCAACGAAGGTTATTGCAGCTGCCACGGGATGAACCACCCCTCACGCCGCATCCGACTGTGCTCCCCATGACTTATGTCGCCGCATTACGCGATGACGTGGGCCGCGAGACAGACGCGTACCAGAACACACAGACAGCGGCGGATCGTGGCGAGCCACAGAAGGACGACGTTGCGTTGGACCGCCTGCAGCAGTCACAGGACGCCCTCTCTTCGGTTCCGCTTGCGGCCCCTTGAGATAAGGCACTTGGAGACGTCGATAATACGGCGGCGCATGATTCCGACGACCCCCACGAACAACTGGAGACCATGCTAACCTGTGATTCCGAGGCCCGGCAACGAAAACAGCGATCACCAAAACGCCGGAAGAAGCGCCGCCTCACGGTGGAGAACAACCACTCTTTTTTTTTGTTTTGATTTTTTTGTTTTGTTTTAGGGCGCAATACTGCTATGGTCATTAGCGCCCGGTCCGTGACTTAGGAAACAGTAAAAATCGAAAATGGAAATCAGCAGCAATGGGAACGAAACTCAAAAAAATGGAGAAACTAAAAGCAGAAGGAAAGCTTAAAAATCCACTACAAAAAGGGGTTGGTTGTCACCAAAAAAAGCTTCAAATGACTGACGTCGTCTCACTGGCACTAATAAACTCGAGAACGCGATCGGCCGAGCGCGTGTCATATGCTAAAATGGACGATATATCAGGCGACAGCTGTAGACGGGCGCGTAACGGAGTAAAATAGGGGCACTCAATTAAAAGGTGTCTTACCGTACACAGCTGAGAGCAGTGGGGACAGAGTGGGGGAGGATCGCCGCTTAAAAGATGTCGATGGCTAAAAAGACAGTGTCCTATCCGGAGTCTAGTTAAAATTACCTCCTCCCGACGACGCGTTCGGGAGGAAGAGGTCCAAGCACAGGGAAGCGCTTTCACGTCCCGCAATTTATTATGGGGAAGTGTCGACCAATGTGCGTACCATAAAAGAACAACACGACGACATAAAACGCTCGGAATCGATCGAAAAGCTGGCCGAAGAAAAGAGACTGCAGCCTTGGCCGCTATATCAGCCGCCTCATTTCCACAGATGCCAACGTGTTCAGGGAGCCAGAGGAACGCCACCGAGACACCCCCCCAGGTGGAGCAAGCGCAGACAGTCCTGAATCCGGTGGACCAGAGGGTGGACAGGGTAGAGAGCTTGGAGACTGAGGAGAGATCTGAGAGAATCTGAGCAGATAACATACTGTATCCGCTGATGGCGGCGGATGTATTGGACTGCCTGGAGAACAGCGTAAAGCTCCGCAGTATACGCCGAACACTGGTCGGGAAGCCGAAATCGATTTGGGGTGTCGCCAACAATATAGGCACTCCCTACACCTAACGATGTTTTCGAGCCATCAGTGTAAATAAATGTGGCTTCCTTCATTTGTGCACATAGAGCAGCAAATGCCCGACGATAAACAAGTGAAGGGGTACCATCCTTGGGAAATTGACAAAGGTCACGGAGCAGGCAGATCCGGGGACGGAGCCAAGGCGGTGCTGTACCCCAAGTTGTCATGAAGGTTTTAGGAAAGCGGAAGGAAAGAGAATGGAGCAGTTGACGGAAGCGGACTCCCAGTGGTAGTAGGGAGGAAGGGCGGCCTGCATACCCTACATCCAAGGAGGCGTCCAAAAAAATGTCATGGGCTGGATTAGCAGGCATGGAAGACAGATGGCTAGCATAACGGCTCAGAAGGACTGCTCGCCGATTGGACAGCGGAGGTTCAGCAGTCTCAGCATAAAGGCTTTCCACAGGGCTGGTGTAAAAAGCTCCAGACACTAAACGTAATCCACGGTGGTGGATAGAGTCGAGACGACGAAGAATAGACGGCCGAGCAGAGGAGTAAACTATGCTTCCATAGTCCAATTTTGAGCGCACTAAGGCGCGATAGAGGCGGAGAAGGACCACTCGGTCCGCTCCCCAGGAGGTACCATTCAGGACACGCAGGGTGTTGAGGGATCGCAGACAGCGAGCCGAAAGATAGGAATCGTGGGAGGACTAGCACAGTTTTCTGTCAAACATAAGACCTAAGAATTTAGCGACGTCCGAAAACGGAAGGTTGACAGGTCCTAGATGTAAGGAGGGTGGAAGAAACTCCTTACGTCGCCAAAAATTAACACGAACTGTCTTACTGGAAGAAAAACGGAAGCCGGTTTCGATGCTCCAAGAGTGGAGGCAATCGAGACATCCTTGAACACGTCGTTCAAGAAGGTTGGTCCGTTGAGAGCTGTAGTAGATCGCAAAATCGTCCACAAAGAAGGAGCCCAAGACATCAGGAAGGAGACAATCCATAATTGGATTTGTGGCAATGGCAAACAGTAAAACAGCACGGAGCCCTGGGGTACCCCGTTTTCTTGGGAGAAAGTACGGGAGAGAGTAGTGTTCACCCGCACTCTAAATGTGCGCTCTGCCATAAATTCGCGAAGAAAAAGGGGCAGCCGGCCTCGAAAGCCCCAAGCGAACAGTGTGCGGAGGATGCCTGTCCTCCAACAGGTATCGTATGCTCTCTCCAGATCAAAAAATATTGTTACTGTTTGGCGTTTCCGGAGAAAATTGTTCATGATATAAGTGGAGAGAGCAACAAGATGGTCAACTGCAGAACGATGCTTTCGGAAACCGCATTGGGCAGGTGTTAAAAGACTGCGGGACTCCAGCCACCAAGCTAAACGGCAATTCACCATACGGTCCAAAACCTTACATACACTACTCGTGAGAGAAATGGGGCGATAGCTAGAGGGGAGACGTTTGTCCTCTCAGGGTTTCGGAACAGGAACGACGATATCTTCCCGCCATCGTCTGTCGATCCAAATTCGATTATAAAGGCGAAGGAGGTAACGCAGACTATGGGTTGATAAATGCAGCAACATTTGGATGTGGATACCATCCGGTCCTGGGGCGGAGGAGCGAGAAGAAGAGAGTGCATGTTGGAGTTCCCGCATGGACAAAACAGTATTATAGTTTTCGCGATTTTGAGAGAAGAAAGCAAGAGGTTGCACTTCCGCTGCACGTTTCTTCGGGAGAAACGCTGGCGGGTAATTTGAAGAGCTCTAAATCCCAGCAAAGTGTTTGACCCAATGAGTTAGAAATTGCGACGGGGTCCACTAAAGTATCACGCGCGACAATGAGCCCAGAGACCGGGGAGAAACTAGGCGCGCCTGATAACCGTCGAATCCGACTCCAAACTTCCGAGGAGGGAGGGGAGGTGTTAAATGAGCTAATAAAGAATTTCCAGCTTGCCTTCTTGCTATCGCGGATGACGCGACGGCATCGCGCACGGAACTGCTTATAGCGGATACAGTTGGCCAAAGTAGGATGGTGGCGGAAAACGCGAAGAGCACGTCGCCGCTCACGTATTGCGTCACGGCATGCCTCGTTCCACCAAGGAACTGGGGGCGCAGGGGCAATTCGGAGGTGCGTGGTATTGAACGTTCCGCAGCTGTAAGAATAACGTCTGTAATATGTGTGACCTCATCGTCGACGCTAGGAAAGTGACGGTCATCGAATGTCGCTAGAGACGAAAAAAGTGTCCAATCGGCTTGGGCAAACTTCCAGCGTCGCGGGCGCATATACGGCAGTTGAGGCTGCAGTCTAAGGACACATGAAAAGTGGTCACTCGAGTGTGTATCATCAAGGGCGAACCATTCGAAGCGCCGAGCTAGAGGAACAGTACCGACCGAAAGGTCCAAATGAGAGAAATTTGTCGTGGAGGCAGACAAAAATGTAGGGCCCCAGTGTTGAGGCAAACTAGATCCGCTTGGTGGAAGACGTCTAGCAATAGTGAGCCACGTGGACAAGGATGTGGAGATCCCCAAAGCGGGTGGTGGGCATTGAAGTCCCCAACCAGCAAATAGGGGGGTGGAAGCTGACCAAGAAGATGAAGGAGATCAGCTCGTGCCATTGGTGTGGACAATGGAATGTATACAGTACAAAGAGGAAAGTTATATCCAGAAAGGGAAAGACGGACAGCGACAGCTTGGAAGGAAGTGTTTAAGGGGATTAGGTGATAATGGAGAGTATCATGGAGAATAATCATGAGTCCTCCATGGGCTGGAGTGCCTAAAACAGAGGGGAGATCAAATCGGACGGACTGAAAATGGGGGAGAACAAAGCGGTCATGGGGACACAGCTTTGTTTCCTGAAGACAGAAGATGACCGGCGAATAGGATCGTAAGAGGATCGACAATTCATCCGGATTGGCACGAATGCCGCGGATATTCCAGTGGATAATGGACATAGGGTGAACAGAAAATGGAGGAATGTGACCAAGGTTGCCGTCAACGACTGCTCAGAGCTTGCGACCGACAGCATGGAATGGCATTCAGCCGAAGGCAGAAGATCCTGATCCATAGGTTGTTCAGGAGCAGCTCCAGCCACCAGCGATCGTCCGGTTGATCGGCCGCCAGCAGTGCGCCTCGGCGACACAGAAGACGGCCGAGGGCGATTTCCGCCAGGTGATGCTGTAGATGAGACACGCCTTGGCGGAGAAGGAGATGAACTGGCTTTCTTATTAGCCTTCTTGGAAACATGGTGTTTAGATGAAGGAGGAACCGATGGTTGTGAAGTTGGGGTACGTACAAAATCTTCACGAGTATGCTCTTTTTTCGAAGTCTTGGTGTCTGACTTTTGGGCTCGAGATTTAGCAGAACCCTATGAAGGGTGAGCCATAGAGTGGGCAGGCGAAAGTGGTGAGGTTGAGCGGGCGATATTTGCGCTGGCCGATCTGACGACCGTGGCACTAAAGGTGAGGTCGCAAGTCTGTGTGGCCGCCTCCTTTGTTGGCCGAGGAGAAGCAAGGACAGTGCTGTATTTTCCTGTCTGAGGCACGGTGGGCTGTCAACTGGCGAATAATTTTCGAGCAGCAAAGGTCGACACCGTTTCCTTCACTCTGATTTCCTGGATGAGCTTTTCGTCTTTAAAAATGGGGCAATCTCGAGAGGAAGCAGCGTGGTCACCCATACAGTTGATGCAATGAGGGGATGGAGGTGGACAAGCACCCTCATGGGCATCCTTGCCACACGTAACACATTTGGCCGAATTGGAACAGGACTGGCTGGTGTGATTGAACCGCTGACACCGATAGCAACACGTAGGGTTTGGGACCTAAGGGCGAACGGAAATTATCTCATAGCCTGCTTTGATTTTCGATGGGAGTTTGTCAAATGTCAAGAGGACAGTGCGGGTTGGAATGATGTTCGTGTCAACCATTTTCATAACTCTATGAACAACCGTTACGCCCTGGTCAGACAGGTAGTGCTGAATTTCTTCGTCAGACAATCCATCGAGGGAGCGTGTACAAACGACTCCACGTGAGGAATTTAAAGTGCGGTGCGCTTCAACCCGGACAGGGAAGTTGTGGAGCAGTGAAGTACACAGCAATTTTTGTGCCTGGAGGGCACTGACTGTTTCTAACAACAAGGTGCCATTCCGTAATCTGGAACAAGACTTTACAGGGCCCGCAATTGCGTCGACACCTTTCTGAATAACGAAAGGGTTGACCATGGAGAAGTCGTGACCTTCGTCAGACCGAGAAACAACAAGGAACTGTGGCAACGATGGAAGAACTGTCTTTGGCTGAGACTCAGTGAACTTACGCTTGTGAGCAGACATAGTGGAAGATGAGGAAACCGTTGCGGAAGAATCCCCCATGATTACCGGCGTCTCCGATGGCGCGCTCCTCCCTTGTGGGGGCCCACTCTGAGGGCACTCCCGCCTTAGGTGATCGTTCACCTCAGGTCACACCTCCCGACAAACGGACAGAGGGACCAATCGGCACTTTCGGAAGGTATCAGCTCGGGTAATTACCCCTCCCTGGGCCTGGCCATTACCAGGGCGTACGTACGTGTCCTACCTGTCTACCTGGGGGCGGGGAATTACGCGTTACCCCGTCACCGGCTACGCACGAAAATGCGTGGGTCGGCCCTCAGACACGCACAGGGAGGAAGA
This sequence comes from Schistocerca nitens, assembly GCF_023898315.1. NCBI lineage: Eukaryota > Metazoa > Arthropoda > Insecta > Orthoptera > Acrididae > Schistocerca > Schistocerca nitens. The sequence goes on along the minus strand of NC_064614.1, from coordinate 610,545,965 downwards.
AAGAGAAAGGGAAAAACAAAGAAAGGGAAAGGAAAGAAGAGAGGTCTCAAACGCCGCAGCGGAGAAAAGGGTAAAGAGAAGAGGTAAGGAAAAGAGAAGGACAAAGGAAGACATACAAGCAGAGAAGGCGAAGAATGCGTTACATTTACGAGCGTCCCTCTCCGGACATAGCACAAACCATACTCCCAGAGGGGGAGAAAGGGAAGGAAAGAGCCAGAGGTGAGGGGATAGGGGGGGCGAAGATGGGGGATAGGGAAGGATGCGGAAAAGGAAGGTATGCAGCCTGGAAAGGAAGGAGGGCCACATTAGCTCGGGGTCCCTTGCTCGCTACGCACGTATCCACAAAAGAGTTGTGGACCCCCTGGGGGGAACGACCACTCTGATCTAGCAGACAATTCTGAGAAGTTTACGGGTACAGAACAGACGAACATGGATACAGAAGAACTGCCTAGCGTGGATGCAACAGTGGCCAGTGGGAGGGCGGCACGACCTACCGCTGACGATGCTCCAGACACAGCGAAGGAGCTCGATAGACGGCAACAGGCTACTGAGGAGGCTACGGCGCCTGCACCGCACGACAACGATGGGACACTAGGGGACTGGTCAGAAGAGCCACCCCCGTGGGGAACAGATGACGCCGGAGGAACTGCTCCCACGCACTCTCCCGGTGTAAGACCGGCAGAGTGCACGGAATAATGGCAGACCATATGAGGAGACGGCGGGGCACGTAAGTCCGACAGCAGCCTATGTACGGCAAAATTAGCGACCGTACGGTACCCTATCTACGTTGACCGCCATGCAACAAGCTTATCGGATCGGGTCTGTTAACATCAATAGCATTGGGACGCCGGTAAAAATCAAGATGCTCAGTGACATGGTAAAGGCTGCGGATTTAGACATATCACTATTACAAGAAGTTCGAGTACTTCCACCCTCGGACTTTTACGGTTACGACATTTACTGTTCTCTGTGTGACGAGAGAGGCGTTGGCAGAGCTATACTATTAAAGGAAGGGATATGTGCAGACGAAGTAGAGTATTTGCCTTCTGCCCGTGGTACGGCCGTGACCATAGGTGGAATACGTTTTATCAACATAAACGCACCGTCAGGCTCGGGTAAGAGAAGGAACAGAGCAGATTTTTACGCACATGAGGTTACACCGTTGTTCCAGGGACGATACGATGGTTGCATACTCGGCGGAGATTTTAATTGTGTGCTTGACAGAAAGGACCAACAACCTAACTATACTACTAGCCAGGAACTTAGGGAGCTGGTCAACGGGATGGAATTAGTCGATACATGGGACCTGAAGTATCGCAACCAACCAGAATATACTAGCCACTCCGCGGGCCGTTTGGACCGGATCTACGTTTCAAGGGCGTTAGCAATGTCGACGGTGGACGCAGAAATATGGCCGACAGCGTTTACAGGCCACGAGGCATAAATTTGTACGGTTAACCTTGATAGACAGCAGGTATGGAGACGGAGGGGTAATTGGAAGATGAACGTCTCCCACCTGCGAGATGCAGAATGCCGACGCATGGTGGAGGACGCGTGGCATGGCTGCATCCGTCGACGAAATTCTTTCGGTTCTGTCCTGCAGTGATGGATCGAGTGCGCGAAACCAGCTTTACGGAGGACGTTAATAGGTTACGGGAAGGATGTTTCTCAATGGCAGCGCACGACCACTGAGTTTTACTTTACCGCTCTCCGGGAACTGTTAGCTCAACCACCTACACCAGAACGCCAGACGGCCGTCCACCGAGTTAAGGCGAAGCTGGTACAACTTGCGACGCAGAGGATGGCAGGTACGATGATACGCGCGAGGTCGCAGGATTTCCTGCCCAACGAGGTTCCCTCGATGCATTATGTGATAAGGGAACGACGAAGAAGACGCAGGAATTTAATACATGAGATCAATCTCGGCGATGGCCGTCGTTTTACAGCACAAAGGGGCATAGCACAGGCATTCACGGATCATTTTAGCAGATTATATGCGAGCAACGGGGAGGGTCAGACGGAGCTGGGGAACGTCCTGGAAGAGATCCCACACGCGACGAGTGTGAACGGGGAATCGGACGGGTTATCTGAAATTACGTGTGTGAAGAGCTGGAGGAAGCGATTACACGAGGTGCTTGCAACAAGTCCCCAGGTCCAGACGGATTCCCGTTGGAATTTTACCGTGCCTTTGTGACCATTATGACACCGATGTGGCTATGTATGTTTAATGAGCTTCTGCGGCAAGAAGTACCGGTTCACATTCAATTCACGGAAGGGCCCATGATACCGATACCGAAGCCCCGTGGTGGCAAACGGCCTTGTGATTATCGCCCCCTTGACCCTCCTTAATAGTGACTACAAGATCTTCATGCGCATCCTGGGAAGTCGTATCAAAAAGTCGCTGGAGAATCGAATACATGATGCATTGGCGGCACCACAGCCTTGGGAGACTATCGTGACGTCATCGCCCTCGCGGCTGCATGCCGCCTCCGGGGGGCGATGGTTGCAGTAGATTTCGATCTTGCTTTTGATCGCGTGGATCATGTGTACCTCGCGGCGGTGATGAACAGGATGGGTGTCTCGCCATTATTGACCAATGCTGTGATGCGGCTGTTGCACGGCGCCAGATCAGCGATGGTAGTCAACGGAGGGAGAACTGAGTATTTTAAGATCTTAAGATCTGTGAGACAGGGTTGCCCGTCGTCGATCCTCCTTTATGCGATCGCCTTAGAACCGTGCCTCGCAGGCCTTCGCCGCCGTCTTACCGGGATCTCCCTACGGCATTTATCATTCAAATGCAGAGCATACGCGGATGATATTGTGTTCCTCGTGCGGAATGAGAGGGAGACTCAAACCGCACTGGATTGGCTACAGACGTATGGGATGGCAACTGGAAGTGTGGTCAACTACCGAAAATCACAATTCATGCATGTGAGGCGTGGCCTAGAACCAGGAACGGAAGGACCCTTACCTGCGGTGGAAACCCTCCGCTGTTTGGGTATCACCTTTCATAAAGAGACAGCGAGAACGGCTGCGGACAACTACCGAAGACTGTTACTCATAGTCCGCACGGCAGTACGACTAAACGCACTACGGTCGATGGATATGCTGCAGCGAGTGTTACTCGTCAACCATTATCTTGCACCCATAATGTGCAACCTGACACACTTTGTCCCATTGACGCGCGCGATGGCTATGAGGATTCAGGCTGATTATGGGTACTATGTGTGCCTGGGACAACTCTTTAAGGTACAGTACAACACGCTTACCCTCCCAGCGCGAGAGGGGGGCGTTGGTTTAGTTAACGTGCACGAGAAGGCGCGTGCCATGTATATTAATACCATGCTCAAACGGTGGCGCAACAGGAATCACTCGCTTACGGGGACGATCATCGAAGAACTCGTACCAACATCGCATCTTCCTCCAGTCAGTGTCGGCCATATATTGCCCCCTTTAACGTATGTGCGCACGTTCATTGTGGAACACAGTTACGTTCGGGAGCGTTTACCGACGACCCGACAGTCGACATCGAAGGACGTGTACCATCTGCTTCTTCGACAGATCGCCCGGAATAGGGTGGAACGCAAACATCCAGCTGTTAATTGGCACGTGGTGTGGCGCACGGTCCACCACCCCCACCTACTTACATCAGTCAGATCAACGTGGTACATTGTCGTCAACCGAAAATACCCTACAAATGATAAAAAGTACGTAATACATTTGGCGGATTCGCCCTTGTGTCAGCAATGCGGCGTGCTGGATGCGGACGACCATCGGCTGGTCTGTGGCGAGGCATTGGCTGTCTGGACTCTCGCAAGGAAGATAATAGCATTCATGCGGCGCACTATCTATAAAAAAAAATGGTTCAAATGGCTCTGAACACTATGGGACTCAACATCTGTGGTCATAAGTCCCCTCGAACTTAGAACTACTTAAACCTAACTAACCTAAGGACATCACACACATCCATGCCCGAGGCGGGATTCGAACTTGCGACCGTAGCAGTCGCGCGGTTCCTGCCTGAGCGCCTAGAACCGCTAGACCACCGCGGCCGGCCACTATCTATACAGCAGTCTCTTCTGACATAGTATTTTTTCCAGAGGCAACGTATTTTCCGCGTCATAAGACGAACGCAGTGGCGTGGATCATAGGTATGACGGTCCATTACATCTATAGAGACACACGTACGAACTTACTGAACGTCTTGGATTATTGGCAATACTTGCAAGATGGACACACAAAACTATTACGGCTACAAAAGTACAAGGATTGGTATGCCAATTTCCTAGTAACGGTTTTTGCGGACCCGCCATATACTTGGGGTGTGCCGGGTGCGCAAAGCAGAGTGGCGGTGCTTTCGTTGTGAAACCGAGCAAGTAATGTGATTGACTAAGAACGCTATGCGAGTATGCGACCTACGAAAAACTCATGCTTCAACAGTTATCAAATGGATGTACTTCAAATTTTGTTTTTATATCCATAAATACTTTTCTTTAGGGTGCCGGAGGTGGCCCCACTTTGATTTTGTTGTTATTTCATGCTGCATGGTAGGACGGCAACGAGGTTCCTTCCAGGACAGTTATCATGTGTCAGGACGTACTATGTTTATTTTGTGAATAATAAAGGTTTCTGTTTCTCCTACCTTCCTTCATATAAAATAAATACATAAATAAATAAAAACCCCTCACTCCAAAAAAATAAAAAATAAAAAAAGTTGTTTGAGCACATAAAAAAAAGATGGTAGAGCACTTGCCCGCGAAAGGCAAAGGTCACGAGTTCGTGTCTCGGTCGGGCACACAGTTTTAAACTGCCAGGAAGTTTAATATCAGCGCACACTCCGCTGCAGAGTGAAAATCTCATTCTGGAAACATCCCCCAGGCTGTGGCTAAGCCATGTCTCCGCAGTATCCTTTCTTTCAGGAGTGCTAGTTCTGCAAGGTTCGCAGGAGAGCTTCTGTAATGTTTGGAAGGTAGGAGACGAGATACTAGCAGAAGTAAAGCTGTGAGGACCGGGCGTGAGTCGTGCTTCGGTAGCTCAGATGGTTGAGCACTTGCCCGCGAAACGCAAAGGTCCCGAGTTCGAGTCCCGGTCGGGCACACAGTTTTAATCTGCCAGGAAGTTTCATATCAGCGCACACTCCGCTGCAGAGTGAAAATCTCATTCTCATTAAAAGTATTCCAGCTTACGATTTTCCCCTCATAAGTATTCCACCATCTTCCCACATCCTCAACACGCTTACTAATAATGACAAAAGCTGTTTGAAAAAAGAATAGAGAAGTTTGACGCCCCTCATTCACTGACCAGTTGTGTGAAATCATAACCTAAAATTCCATTACGCTTTTGACAGCATTTAATACCTTTAATACCTTGACAGTCTTCACACGGCATTGCACAAACTGGTTACGTAACTTACTTTCCATTCCATGGGAGGAATCATGACAGTCATTCCGTACACAGCTATAGAATCTGACAAGGAAATTGATTGGGAAAGAAAATGTTCAACTTCCGAATTTTTGTCTATAGTTGGTGTACCGCAGCTGATCACCTATCAAAAAGCTAATGATGTCGGCTTAAACAATGTTATTATAAAGGTTCTCAATTTATACGACTCAGAGTGCTTTAAAATTATCGCTCTCTGGATATGAGTTTCTGTAACTTTATGCAAAGTGGAAGAAATTCACTGACGTGCCAGAGTGGAATGGATTCATGGAAGGAGCCACAAATCACGGACAGTCGGTTCGTTCAGAAATAATGTGCCTCCCATTCTTAAATTATCCTCCAGCTTCCTGCGACACAATATACATCTCTTCAAACAGAGTTGAAAAAGGCACAAAACATAGTCAAGGGTGGTGTTTTGTCACTTTCGATTAGCCACTTCATCTGGAGGCGATAGATATTGTAAGAAGCGAAGACAGTGACTTAATACATGTTATTGTACGATTAATTGGGTTTCACCTTCTAGCGTCGTTCTTGGGGTGCGTCGATACAATAATGGCAGGAAGTGGATTAAGAGCCTTACTGTCCACTATATTTGCTGAAAACGGTTTGGATAAAATTTTGGTTGGACATGCGTATCCTCGAGCAATCATAGCTCATTTACTGTTTCATGTGGTGTTGTCGTATTGTATCTTTCAGAAGACTGAGTTCAAAGATGAGATTAAAATATTTGGGGAACTGTTTCTTTCGCATAACAGCCCATCAGTATTCAAATTCCGTGAAAACGACCGCTAAATAAATGTGAAAACAAAGTTTGAAAATGAGATTTCTAGCAAGAGGAAGTACAGCTAAATTATGGGTGCAATATTATCGCATGGTTACCCTCAGAAAAGAGTTCATTGAGGCTGAATATTTAAACACCGCTACGAAAATGCTACCATAGTTTAATGCTGCTGGTCATTTTCTGTACGTTAACAGTACTCACATTTACTTACAAGAGATGCTCGCATTGGAAGGCCAAACGGATGATATGAATTCAATAAATTTACCACTGAAGACTACTTCATCATTAGGCAAAGTGATAAATTTTGGTATGGTGTATGGTATGATATGGCAACAGAGCAAATTTTAATGAAGACAATGAAAGTGAAAGGTGGTTTAACTCACGGACTTGGGTTTTCAGATCTGTGCTCACAAAGTGGACTGCAGGGATGGAATTGTTACAGCATGTTTGTCAACAAATTTAAGAATTCTGTGATATATCATCAGGAACATGAGAGCAACATGTGTATTTAAGAGCTTCAGACGGAGATCGAAATTTAGCAGACCGTGTAGCTGATGATTGTTCTACTGTGAATACATTTCTTAACTTGAAGTTCTGTTTCTCATTTGAACTTTCCCCACACCCCACGACGTTGTTCACAGAAGACGGTCTCAATAAGAGTACAAAAAATGATGCATACACACCTCTCCAACAGAATGAAGTAGCCAAAATAAAAAGATTTGTGATGGATGATGGTTACCCGTTCCTTAAAGTTGTTAGGCACGTTAAAGAAAAGTTTGAAGCCATATGTATGCAATATGAAACCTATTTGAGAAAGTACTTGTGATCCAAAATCACAGTTATATTCGATTGCTACACAACTGATGCCTCTCGAAGGGGAACAGTCTTCTGAAAGATCTCGTCATTTAAAGAGACCAGGATCTCCATAAGATGTCATTCTCGATGAAAATACAAATGCTGTAGTCGCACAGGGGAGTTTTATCGCAAATGAGAGGAACAAGACTCGTTTGATTTTGCTGCTCATGTGGAAACCGGGGGGGGGGGGGGATATATTCATATACTACTGGCAGAAGAAGATGCGGATTCATGAACTGTGGATACTGCTATTTACCAGGTTGCTGAGTCTGACAGTGTGCCAATCGTGAGTGAGGAGAATGGTGTGCTTGTCCTCCTAACGTGTTAAAAAAGCAACTATAACTACTTGTACTTCCATAAATTGGGAACGGGGAACTCAGGAGGCGTATACTACTCCAGTAATCCTTTTAATTTCGATTCTGCACTTTCCGTTTTCTTTCTTTTTTTTTTTTTTGGCCAAGAAAAACTGAATTTCTAAACCTTATGAAGTAACAACCATTCCTCAAAGTGCAAGCTGCTGTAATTTGTTAAATTCCAAGTTTCTCAAGACGTAAAAGAAAGGGCAGGAGAATAGTTGATGTTAGCATTGTACGGGAATTCCATCTGCGTGACCTTGGTAGACTTCAGATACGAGCTTTCTCTAAAGTCTCCACCGAGAAAAATCTTTCAAAGTTGGAAGGCTACCGCCAGCATCGCACGCAGCAAAATGGACCTCAATGCTGTCCTCCCATCAAGTGAAATCTTGCCTAGGAACGAAAATTGATCCACGCCATTGGGGCTGGAAGAAAAACTTATCACGCTTGTTTACCGTGACGATGACAAGAGATACAGAACACACAGGCTACACAAGATGGTTTCCTGTGCATGCAAAACAGGAAGCACGGCAATTTGTGGATGTCGCAAATCTAGACAGAACTGCTCCTCGGCGTGCAGACATGGCTGCGACTTGTTTTGCGAGAACACTCCAGAAATTGAGGTTGATATCCTGAAGATCGGATACTGGACCGGGACCTACTGCGGTCTCCCAAACGATCTCGATGGAAGTGAAACCTTAGCAACCCTCTCATACCAACTAAGGCGTGAATAAAAATGCTATTCAATGAAGAAAATTAAAAAGATATACATACAGAATACAAAGGTGCTCATTATAGTGCCGTCTTCTCACTGGATATTTCATTTGATCTAATAACTTTGACTCGCAAAAACAATAAAACTGAATTACTTTGGCTTCAGAGTGTATGAACGCTTAGTAGTGCCTAAAAGTGATAACATGAAATTTCATACTCTACAACTTCGATAAATAGACATTTTTCATTTGGATTAGCCGTTTTTGAGTTAAGGCATTGGATCCAACTTGTTAGCTAAGCTGGTAAAAATGAATGAACTTTGACAACTGATTGCGGCTAAACGGCTGCACCGATTTTGACATGTAAGTAGCTAATTCGACGCAAAATTTAATATTCTTTGATCTTGGTAACAGTAAAATTTTCGGGAAGATAGAGTCTCTGGCTAGTATGTGAAAACCTATAAAAAATGAAAAAAACTCTTGGCTTTTTAGCCACAAAATCTTGTCCCGAGGTTTAAGGAGGTCGAAAACTTGGATTGAACATATTGTCAACTATATACAGAAGACAAAAAATAAAATCTTCTATCTCGTTTTCTGCAAGAAAAAAGCACTCTGTTACTGCACTACTTCAGGGTAACGTTCAAACTGCGTTGACGTAGACTTCCAAACTGTACGCCAAAAATGTACCTGGTGTCCAGGTCAGGAGGCTGAGCGATAACTCAGCGTCACGCGGCCCGGCGACAGACAGGGCCATTTCGCAGTTTAATTAAAACTGGAATCAATCGGCTGCAGCCAATAAGGCAGGCGCGCACACTTTTCCGCGGCCGGCTGACTTTTCCAGGAACCTCGGGCCAACTTCCTCTTCCGGATTCAATTAAGCCGCGCCGCGCCACGCCGCACTCGCAGCCGCTGTTGGTGGTGCAGATTTGTGCAGGGCTGCCAACCTTACTGCCCACCCCATGTTCGCTTATTTAACTGTAATTAGGTACTTCCTCCTAGCTTATGTCAGTCTGTTTCCTTTTGAAATAATGCGAGAAGTGCAATCAAAATTCTTGTTCGTGTAAATTATAACTAACCAAAGTTTCCGGTGGGCTGTACCTGTAAGTTTGCCTAAATTTGCACAGATTGATTCATTACCTTAGAATCATCTTCCTGTAAAAAAGATAAACAAACAGAAATTTCGGGTCGAGTAATTTGAAATTGGAGAATGGGAAAACATGTAAGGTTCGTACCGCGTTTTGAAAGCCACCATCATCGGGGCAATTCGTAATTTGCAATTGGGGCAATGAGATATATCGCAAAGATGGGGAACTACAAGAGGGAAACAGTGGTTCATTTGAGCGTAGCTTACGTCGTTCCCTGAGGACTGAAATTCGGGGAAACTGACGGACACTCGCCGGACTTCTTCGACTTATCCAAATCCGGGGAAGTCGGATATGGCCAGACAACTAAACCGTAGTGGGCAGTGGTTGCCATGTTCTTCGGATGTAAGTCCACTAGATTTCTATTTAGGGGAAACATGTGTATGCGGTAAGGAACAGACACCTTGCACATATCAGGGAGACCAGTGTTGATGCTTATGCTCGCATTCCGATACATATAATAGTTAAAGTCCATGACAAATGGATGAAGCGGACAACAATACTCGTACGATGTGCTACACAGCAAACCTTTACATGTTTTTACCAGTACTTGCCGTTTTCAGTTCGAAATGTGACATGCCACGAGATGAATAACGCTAGGCCGTGATGTATAACGTCGTTATTCTCTGTTTCATATATTACATGACCCTTTCCGCCTGAAAATTACGAGTTGTATTGAATAAGCAGGCTTCAGATATAGCAAACATGTTGGTAACAGCCTCACAGATATCAGATATTCCCCCTCTTCCATCTCACACTACTCGACTTTACGTTTGCGCTCATTCACTTTTTTTTCGTTTTAGTACGGTGGTTAAGCACCTATGGACCACTCTTTATTCTCCTAGCATTGTTGAACTGCTCGTATTGTTTTGTAATGGCACTAAGCGTATTCTGTTGTGTACACGAAGACAATGTTGTTCAAACTTCGTGGACTGAGAACAAGTGTCTTACGCTTTAGCCCACAAATTAACTGTGTTTCTCCTTACCATTTTTTTTCCATCCAAAGTGACTGCTTTCTTGCAATGTCAGAAATTTTCGTGATGTGTTAACGAATGATGTAACAGAATTTCTGAAAGAGTTGGTTTATGAGTTTATATTCTATACCTAAGAACTTGTAATCTAGTAACTAAAAGATTTCTTTTCAGCCTTGTAAACAACTTTTCGTAACTGTCTGATGGGCCGCACTGACACAGTCAATGTGCCGGATTCGTGCTCTAAAGCAGCATCCTCACGAAGATTTTCTGTGCTCCGTAAATGCGCAGTCTGGCACGGTTCGAGGAACGGACCGCGGACATCCTTTCGCATCCTTCTGAGCTGAGCTACCGTTCCATTCATAACGAGCTGGGGTTGGTGGCACGATAAAATTATACTCAGTTTTTATTTCTTCTTCACGTACTCACACTAAGATTTAACTATCGTATTTTAAGCGATCTTCCGCAGAGATTTTAATACTTTACGTTGAACTGTAGCTAATGGGACAAACTGTGCCTCACATTGACTGTTTATTGCTTAAATTTCTTGGCCATTACTTTTCTTAAGAGTCTGGAGACTCATTGCCTTAGTGGGGCTGGCAATCGTTTCATTATCCCCTGTTTAGCTACTCAACATTTTTTAATTATCAGTATTTTTTGTATTAAATATTACGTGGTACTCTTCTTCCCCAGTGTGGTTAGTGAGCGATTGCACTATATTCTACCATTTCAGTTGTCATTAGTAGTTACATTAGATTCTTCCTTGACAAGAGCCCGTTGTAAACCTTCTTCCTTCTAACTGGTAGTCATAGCCTTACTCGCTGTAAAATTCCATTAGCCATACGCGGTAACGGTCAATTTTATCGCAATCCAGTAGGACGGTCAGTAAGGGGGAAGGTTACAACATCACAATATTCACCACTTGCTAATGAATAACTGGTGTTCTCTAAGATAATTAGTCATAACGGAAGGGCAAAGGACCGCTGCGGTTTTCGTTTTCAGCATATACTGACGTGGGTAATGAAATTAGGTATATCCATGATCCAGAAATTGGGTGCGCTGTGAAAACGACTTCTTGCTCATCAAGTGCTCCGTGGGTATGCAGATTAGACTGATGCTCAAATCCCAGATCATATAAAATAATAGATTACCTTCTTGAAAACACAACTGCTGGGCCCATCGGAAAACGTTTTGTGATAAGTTCGTGAACTCGTCAAGGGCCTTCCCTATTGCTTATCGTTGGGTGACCTGGACATTGTAGTTCGATAATCCAATGGTTGCTAAATGATACAGTTTGATCTGGTAAAAAAAAGTTTAGTCAAACAATGTTTAAGATTACTGATAGCACATGAACGTCGAATTATAAAACAATTTGAGACTGAGTTTACATAATTAAAATAGAACAATGATGAGAAAATAAATGACTGTTAGGATCGCCACCAGCATGATGCTGGACAGTTATTATTGAGATCGTGCCCAGACACACAATGGACCCGAATTACGTTTTCAACCGTGATTGCAAACTATATAGGGTGAATCACCTAAAACGTGCACCACAAATATTGCAGGATTGGAAAGTGCTTTTGATGTGCGTTTTTCACAGATTGGATTGGTATTCAGGGATCGTATGGTTAGCCAATAAACAAATTGTAACAATTTATATTTTCTAAAGGAACAATGACTATTGAAACAAACGGACTAAAAGCAGGGTAAAGTAGAATATAAATGGTGTTATGTTGCAGGATTGTAGTGCGAGTCGTTTACGAGATACCGTATTTTGAAAAGTTTCCGAAATTTGTTTGCGCCATTCAACCTACGTAGTTGCTAAGTAAGCTGTTGCTATGTTTGCTTATGCGTTCCTCGAGTGCATTGCGACTTGCTAATAAGTTAGTGTGTGACAGTCCAAGCAGTAGGTCGCGAGTGGGCGATGGGATTTCCCAAAGCAGAGAAGCCCGATACGAGAGTGGTGTGTGGAGAGTGTAGGAAGGATGCCGCAACAAATCCCAATAGACTTCAGCTATTTGAGTAATCATTTATCAGCAGCTTCAGCCATTTACGTGAAAATGGTATTCTCATATTTACACAACGTAAAAGAAGGAAATAAGTGCCGACAGAAAAGGGGGATATTAACGTTCTTGCTGTTGTTGCAGTTGATCCGAACGGTAGCCCAAGCGCAATCGCATGAGGAAGTGGCATAATTCAGGGAAGTGTCTCACGCATTCTCCATCGACGTAGATTCCATCCCTATCACATCCCTCTCCATCAAGAGCTGCATGGAAACGATTATGAGAATCGTGTTAACTTCTGTACATGGCATTAAGACGGTATGCTCTGGGTGTACCACGTACCTTGTTTAGTGATGGCCAGGTAAACCAACGAAACATGCTGTGTTGGTTTGTTGACAATCGCCGTTGACTTCGCCAGGAAGAACGTTAGCGTCCATGGAGTGTAAATGTGTGCTGTAGTATAGTGAACCATCAGCTCATAGGCCCGTATTTTCCATATACGGAACACTGAACGCGTAGAAGTGTCGCAGCCTCGTAACAGACCATCTTCCTCTGCAGACTATGAGGAACCTGTGACACCAATATGATGCCTGTCTTGCCCACAGTGCACGAAGTACTACAGTATGTTCTCACGAGTTGTTGCCAAATCGTTGGAATGGACGCAGAGTGCCTGTATCCTGGCCGGCCCGTTCTCCTGGTTTGATGCCTGTAGACTTTTTCTCTATGGAGAAAGCTGAAAGACGCTGCCTACAAGGACATACCAACTAGGCCCGATGATATCCAACGACGTATTTTCCAGCCTGTTCATATCTTCGCTGAAATGCTAGCACGTGTACTGTTGTCTTTCCATGCCAGACTGGAAGCGTGTACTGTCGCCGCCGGTGGTCATTTTGAACACAATCTGTGATGATAAATTGTCTCGTTACTGGTCACCATCCGCATAACTAGTGCCTTGTTCCTCAGTGTGTGTTACCACAAGTCTCGCTGTGAGAACTCTTCAAAATACGGTACCTCGTAAACAACTCGCTCTAGAATCCTGTTACAAACATCACTGACGTTCTTATTTACTCTACTTCTAGTTTGTTAATGTCAGTAGTCATTGTTCCCTTGAAAATGTACATGATTGCACGAAAAGTGCACTTTTGAGTATTATTTCAATATGTTGACTGTCTAACAATACGAGCCCCTGACTACCAATCCATTTTGTGAGAACAGCAATATTTGCGGTGCTAGTTTTAGGTGATTCACTCTGGATAATTACACAAAAAGGGAGTATGAACCCGAACAGGCCACATAACATAACAGTGAATAAAGGAAGACTCAGAAAAAAACATCACCAACTGAGCCAGCTGCACAAAGTTTATACCGAAACGAAACCGGATTGCTTAAGGGAAAGATACCCTTTAGAGCAAGAATTAGATAGCGGAAAAACTTGCACGCGAGAGCGTGAAGCACGTAGACGAAGTTTGGAAGACCAATAATGGAAACCGGGAATGAATTCCTCTTCCTTCAACATATCGCGGTTTCCAAAGTCGGGAGTGCACGTTATAAATGGAGCCCTACTGTGGCAGCTGTCGAGAAGCCTACGGCCAAGTCGCGGTGCGCCGAACTGTGGCCGCTGCTAACTGTTTCTGGGCTGGGCAGATGTAACTGCGAATTGCAGATCCCCTTATCATCCTGATTACTCGTCACGGATGCTCGTAAGTCCCGACTTGGTAAGAGATTGAAGTAAAAAAAATAAAATAAAATAAAATAAAATAAATTCGAATGCCTCTCTGAATTGTGATAGGTTTCCTTCAGACCTCGGCACGGTCTTTCTATCCATTCCCACAAAGCTCCTAGATTATCTTCCAATCAGAGATTTGAAAGTCGGTTCACTAGCTTTCACCACGAAGTAAAAGAAGGATCCAGCAATGACATATATACAGGGTGAGTATATTTCGTAAACCACATCAAATACTGACGAACCGATTCCACAGACCGAACGTGAGGAGAGGGGCTAGTGTAATTATTTAATACAAACCATACAAAAATGCACGGAAGTATGTTTTTTAACACAAACCTACGTTTTTTTAAATGGAACCACGTTAGTTTTGTTAGCACATCTGAACATATAAACAAATACGTAATCAGTGCCGTCTGTTGCATGGTAAAATGTTACTTACATCCGGAGATATTATAACCTAAAGTTGACGCTTGAAACCTCCGACGTTCAGTTGCTTGTTGTAACAAACACGGGCCACGGTCGGCGAGCAGCATCTGCAGGGACATGTTTACGATGACGACTGTGTTTACGAGTGTGGCTGTAATGCACTATTATGGTTTGGTCTAGCTGTCGCAGTGTCCGCATGTAGTGCCTGCTGCTATTGTTATTCTGCATTCGTCTCCGCACGCAGACCAACTGTAGTACACCGTGTTACCAGACGTCTGTGATAGTATAGTGTTGTAGGAACTGTGACCTTGGTGTATTCGAACTCTGAAAAGGCGGAGATGATACTCATCTATGGCGAGTGTCGACGAAATGCAGCTGAAGCCTGCAGGGTGTATGCAGAACGGTACCCGGACAGAGAGCATCCAACGTGCCGCACATTGCAAAACATCTACCGCCAACTGTATGCAACAGGTATGATCGTAGCACGCAAACGGGTCCGTAACAGACCCGTCACAGGAGAAGCGGGTGCAGTTGGTGTGTTAGCTGCTGTTGCCATGAACCCACACATGAGTACACGGGACATTGCGAGAACCGGTGAACTGAGTCAAAGTAGTGTCATGCGCATACTGCATCGTCACCGCTTTCACCCATTTCATGTGTCGCTACATCAGCAATTACATGGTGATGACTTCAATCATCCACACTGGACTCGCATTCGGGAGGACGACGGTTCAATCCCGTCTCCGGCCATCCTGATTTAGGTTTTCCGTGATTTCCCTAAATCGCTTCAGGAAAATGCCGGGATGGTTCCTTTGAAAGGGCACGGCCGATTTCCTTCCCCATCATTCCCTACACCCGAGCTTGCGCTCCGTCTCTAATGACCTCGTTGTCGACGGGACGTTGAACACTAATATCCTACTCCTCCTTTAATCATCGAGTGCAATTCTGTCAATGGGCATTAACAGAGAATGCGTTGCAGTTCTACCTGTTTACCGATGAAGCGGGTTTCACAAACCACGGGGCAGTGAATCTACGGAATATGCATTACTGGTCCGTGGACAATCCTCGCTGGCTCAGACAGGTAGAGCGACAGCGACCGTGGACTGTAAATGTATGGTGCAGAATCATTGGCGACCACCTTATTGGTCCTCACTTCATTTCAGGGGCCCAAACAGCTGCAACATACATCGCGTTTCTACAGAATGATTTGTCAACGTTGCTCGAAAATGTCCCACTGGAAAACGCGTCGACGTATGTGATATCAGCATGATGGTGCACCTGCACATTCCGCAATTAACACTAGGCTGACCCTTGACAGGATGTTCGACGGGCGTTTCATAGGACGTGGAGGACGCATAAATTGGCCAGCCCGTTCCCCTGATCTTACACCTCTGGACTTCTTTCTGTGGGGTACGTTAAAGGAGAATGTGTACCGTGATGTGCCTACAATCCCAGAGGATATGAAACAACGTATTGTGGCAGCCTGCGGCGACATTACACCAGATATACTACGGCGTGTACGACATTTATTTCGCCAGAGATTGCAATTGTGTGCAGCAAATGATGGCCACCACATTGAACATCTATTGGCCTGACATGTCGAGACACACTCTATTCCACTCCATAATTGAAAACGGAAACCACGTGTGTACGTGTACCTCACCCCTCATGGTAATGTACATGTGCGTAAGTGAAAAAGACCAACAATAAAAAGGTGTTAGCATGTGGACGTAATGTGCTGTTCCAGTCTCTTCTGTACCTAAGGTCCATCACCGTTCCCTTTGGATCCCTACGTAATTCGGTGCTCTCCGATACACACGATCGAACATCGGAGGGGTGGTACTCAAGCGTCAACTTTAGGTTACGATATCTCCGGATGTAATTATCATTTTACAATGCAACTAACGGCACTGATTACGTATTTTTTTATATGTTCAGATGTGCTAACAAAACTAACGGGGTTCCATTTAAAAAAATAGGCTTGTGTTAAAAACATACTTCCGTGCATTTTTTTATGGTTTGTATTAACCAATTGCACTAGCCCCTCTCCTCACGTTCGGTCTGTGGAATCGATTCGTCAGTATTTGATGTGGTTTACGAAATATATCCAGCGGTAATGTTAGGTGACTCAACCTGTATATGTGGAAATGGGAAAGGAGTGTCACCCCGTTCCCACGTCCAGACTTGTCGGAAATTCTGGAAATTTTGTTGAGTTTCGCACAGCATCCCCATGGGAAGGAAAAATATTGGAAATCTGCAGACTCGTGAGTGGCTATACATTTAGCTTGAGGAACCATGTCTGGAGACCAAACACAAGTGGATAACAGCAAGTGGACAGAAGAGGACTCCATCCAAAGTTTACTAAAAAGCAGAGTTCTCACACTGGTTTCCTATTCTGCCTATAGAGGACACCATTCTTCCTTTCCATCGCTCACTGTCTACGGAGACTGAGCCAGGGGATTTCTAATTGGAAATATTCAATTTATAAGACGTTACATAAACGGAATTTTGTGGAATTTCTTTTTAACCTATCGTCTCACAGATGTTCACATCTTGGGCTGCATTGATACTTATTTTGGACCGCATGCAGCCTGCGGGTTGGAGAACCCTATTTAAAACAAATATCATCAGGTGGTTTTAAATCTCTAAATTGTCTGCTCACTTTGTCGGCTTCCCAGAGTTAAATAAGTGACACTACCTGGAACATTATTGATTGACCAGGAGAAAATAATTGTCTCATTTCCGGTTTATATAAATATTTATATTAATTTTTTAATTCATAAATTGAAATTATATTGCTTCTGCACGTAGCGGAGAGATTGTTCTGCTTTTTCAGTATC
The DNA here is from genome assembly GCF_023898315.1 of Schistocerca nitens. Classification (NCBI taxonomy): domain Eukaryota; kingdom Metazoa; phylum Arthropoda; class Insecta; order Orthoptera; family Acrididae; genus Schistocerca; species Schistocerca nitens. The sequence continues at coordinate 610,528,713 of NC_064614.1, read as the reverse complement.
ATTCTGTGGTGTGACAATTTCACGAGGCACCAATTTGCTGCTGGAATTAATCGTGTTCCTACTTCGTGAGTGTGGCAGGCAGACTGCAATGGCCTTTGCTGAACCTTGAGTGTCTGCAAATGTACAGAAATAAACAAATAAAATTATGAGACAGGAAACATAGAGGGAGTTTCCAACTGATAAATAGTACAAGTTACATAAACATACAGAACTTTAAGTAAATGTTGATTTACGAGTCTTTTAGGCTTTCGTATGATGTGATATATCCATACATCTTCCGACTTAAGAGGACAGTAACGGATATAGACGATGGAATCTTCAGGTCATTCAGTTTGCTGGATAATTTTGTTTGCTGTGTTCGGTATATTGTGTATGCTAATGTTAGGTGATTTACATCAGCGTCTACTTCACTGTTATGTCTGCACTTTGGGGCCTCCATAATTTAAATTTTATGTAGGTGACCAGATGACACAGTCGCATTCGTATTATGGAGCTCTGGTGCCGTGTACCCATTCAGTCAACGCCGGCCTCTGTGGCCGAGAGGTTCTAGGCGCTTCAGACCGCAGCCGCGCTGCTACTACGGTCGCAGGTTCGAATTCTGCCTCGGGCATGAATGTGTGTGATGTTCTTAGGTTAGTTAGGTTTAAGTAGTTCTAAGTTGTAGAGGATTGACGACCTCAGATTTTAAGTCCCATAGTGCTTTGAGCCATTTGAACCATTTTGATGATCTATGGAACAAGTATTAATGTATGTATGTATGTATGTGTGTGTGAGCTGTTTCCCACAACTTGCTCCAGTCTTCCAGGGTCTGCTAGCGTATTTTCCGTTTAAAGTAACTACAGGGGAGTCTTAAGCCCTTGGAATATGTCTTAAGTAATACTTTTTGTATCATATCTGACGGCTATTTCGTTTCCAGCGAAGCCTGAAAGCCCTTTGATGCAACTAAGTTCACGGCAATGTTAACTTTTCTTGCAATATGAATCAAACTCAGTACATCTAAAATGTATTCAGGCGGGTTACAATCAGATATGATGAATGTACCCTCTCAAGAGCACTTTTAAAGTCCGCTAAGATTAAAAACTTCTCAAATTCGTTTCTGATTACACAGATAAACGCTCCGAAAACTTAACCTTTCAGCAGTGTAAATGGACGCTTCATTAGGTATAGAATATCTCCCTGTATTTAACAGGAAAGAAAAAGCACATCTCGTTCCGTCTGGATCCAGCCGTGCAGAACTGAACATAATTTGGTAAACCTTTTTCTATAAATGAAACTGTTGTCTGTGTGTCATCTGTACTGTTTGTGAATGAGGGCGAATATAACAATTTCTTTCCGAAAGAAGCTAGCTCGTACAGATAGCTGTATTCTAGTATATTCTAGTATACCGTTGCCTTGAAGGACTAACTACAACAGTGCTTGCAGCTGACGATAACTTGTTATAAAAAGAGCAGATAAAAGTTTGTTTTTGTGCCTCTTGATCAAACTGTTGGATTTTCGTGAAAGTCAGGTTATTGATGTCCGTGTGTTGTTTTCGCAAAAATTTCTGTGCTAGTATCTGTTGAATGTGGAGTGGAGTTTCTTTTCCGTCTACAAGGAGTGTATTGGAATATGATGACGACATGGAACACAAAAATTTTGTCATTGCTCTGTATTGTAGTTTGACCAATTCACCAATACATAATTTGGCGTGTTCCGTGGAATATACATCCATATGAGTCTGGCACAGCTCCCCACGGCGCTAGTGCGGTCGAGGGGAGTATATGCAATCCGTGATTAAATTTTATCATCACGTAGTCGATGTGTTGATGCCTTGATCACCTTCCGTGTTTATATAGCCCTAGGAAATTGGCTGATGGATTAGTAAAGATAGTACACGGATACAGTCGTATAATATCTGTTTTTTTTCCTTTTTAAGGGAGCTATTTCTTATTTATTTTCTGAGAGCGTTTCTAGCCATCATGCGTGTTATGCTGTCATTGCATCGTTAAGTCACAACGATTAACCCATAATAATGATGTGGAAACGCAAATGTACGTATCATCACGTACTAGAGGACTTCGTTATTAGGAATATATACGTGTTTCTTTTAACTTGAGACAACCAAATACCTCGAAAATGACGCATCGTACGAAAAATATGTTGTAGATGAAAAGTTTATATAGTAAAGGGGACATCTGTGTGCTACAACCGGCTACCTTCCTGCATGGGCAGCGTCGAGTTTGTCTTTTTAAATAGAACCCAGTATATTCATTTCATTTTTGGATTATATGTCAAAAAATACGTACGGTTTACCCAAACCGCTGTTTTCTATTTGTGATAGATGGCGCTGTAATCGACAAATATGAAGTGTGCCTGTCTCTGCAATGAAGAACGACGCATTTCATCCTACATCTCATCTAAGATTTAAGTGTAAACCTCTTTGTTCTAAGGGTTGATATTGATGTTGGAAATTTACTTGACACAGACTTTAATATTTCTGACATGTATGATTTGCTTGATCTCGGTAGCCGCCCTCCGGCCCAGCCATCAGGGTGACTGATTTCGGTGTGTTTCAGTCCAACCGCAGTTAACCCTCGCGCTAGCCGCTACGCGGCTACCGGCGAAACACAAACCACAGCCATTGTAATTACGCAAAATGTCCATGAAGCGAGAGTGGCAGGTGCACCTACCATGAATACTCACGCGAGAAGCAAAGGGACTCACTTAGGTTATCTAAAAAAAAAAAAAAAAAAAAGGAAAGAAAGAAAGAAAGACAGTGGCACTTGGTATTTACCGATTACAGCGTCAAATGGCGCAAATGGCTCTGAGCACTATGGGACTTAACTTCTGATGTCATCAGTCCCCTAGAACTTAGAACTACTTAAACCTAACTAACCTAAGAACATCACACACATCCATGCCCGAGGCAGGATTCGAACCTGCGGCTGTAGCGATCGCGCGGTTCCAGACTCTAGCGCCTAGAACCGCTCGGCCATTCCGGCCGGCGATTACAGCCTTATCTACCACGATTGGAAAAGAGTGGTATGGTAAATCGTACGTATTTTTTGGCGTAGGACTCAGATACGCAGTAAAAATAAGGGGTTTCCATTTGAAAATATGAAGTTAATACACCCCCCCCCCCCAAGTATGAGGGTGGCTGGGTGGTGGCCAGTTGTTGCACAGACAGATATCCCCTTCAGTACTATTAAATTTCCATCTATAACGTACGATGCCTATTTTTCCAGATATTTGGTTGTCTCTAATTAAAATAAATACCCTGTGTATAGCCCCTTGAGGCAGTCGCTCAGTTACGATACATGGGACGGGGAGTGTGTTATCCTGCTGTCGCTTGCATATAAAGTATTCGTTGGGACAGCAAGTCATAGGTAATGCAGGTATATATATTTCTGGTGTAGCTATAATTCGGAGTTTTACATCAGGATTGGTTTCTCCACCTTTTCATACGCCACACTTACATGGAGGGATACCGCTGCCGATATTCCTGTACCAGAGAACTGCAGTTGATGTCCAGTGTTAGTATACTAAGATTATCCGTGGTACTTCTCCTTTTCCGAAAACCATATTATGTCTATGAAGGCAAGGTGATGTTTTCTAACACCTATTCCAGGCGAACTTTTATAATTTTTCCAGATTCCCGACGACAAGGGAAGGGAGTGACAGCAGGCGACAGCAGGCGACCATGGACGGACTTTTTTCCTGATTTAAGGATAGGAATGACTATATTTGTGCTCTAATACGCCGGAAATGTGTTGATACTCGACAGTCCATTACAGATATGGATTAACATTTTCTTATCAGATCTTGGCAGTAGTCATTTAATAGGTTGGGTGACAGACGCCAGGTGCTGTATCAGCTCTTGACTGCTACGCTTGTTCCATCTCTGATATCGTAAATGGTTTTCCCAGTATCGGTATTGGACGTTCGTGGGTGTTAAAGAACCCAAATGAGGGTTCCCAACTGGGGGCTATTACTGGTACAACCCTCTCCGCATATTCTTCTATCCAGAATCTTAGAGAACAATTTTTGTTTGATTAGTTCCTCAGACCTATGGTCATAGAACAAACATCGGACAAAGGAGTGTTTTCAATGATCTTCTCACAATAATCAAGCCAACTATTTCGCTTTAGTTGTTTAAATGTGCATACGCGTGAGCATCTGATTGTTTATGGTTAATAAATTTATCCCAAACAGAAGTTTGTCTAAATATTTTAAAGGCTTATTTCCGCTTTCCGATAGCGAAGTCGCAATCTTTATTCCACCAGGTTGCCGATGGTCCTCTCGGCATGGAGGCTGGATTAAGTGTGAGAACTAATGCAGTCGCTGCATCGTTGGTAATACGAAAAAATTCGTGCTAGCTTTCTGTTGCTGATGATAATGTGGTTACAATTCCTTGTTGTTTTACCCAATTTGCTTTGTTAACTTTCTGCTCTCTTGATGGATTATTGGTCAAACGTGAGTAAACTTGTACTTATCGCTATAGCTTTATGGTCTGATCCCATGAGATACTGCACTGTTTATAAGTACCGACGTTCGGTGAACGCAGAGTTATGTCGTCGGCCGACAGGCTCTGTTCCTGTTTCCGAATCAGTATTGGTGATTCATCATTCGAAACATAAAGACCGAAGTCACCCACACTTTCAAGTAAAGCTGTCTTGACAGTCACGACTGTGGGCATTAATATCTTCACAAGTCATTGATGATGGTTCTTTCTCTCTTATTACATTGTCCTGAGGTAACTATTCTCGGTGGGGAAATGCGTACAGCGATATTATCGATATTTCTTTGTGGATTATTCTGGTCCTAACAGCTACAGCGTGGAGACTATTTATTTCATCACTAAATTAATTTGAAAGTGGTAATATAACTACTTCTCTTGCTTCATCCAAATCATCTCTAAATTCATGAAATAATCCAAAACAATCCGAAGAGCCTGGTGTGAACCCCGTTTCAATAATTATTTTACGATGCAGGACACTTTTTTCCCATGCTAAATGAGCATTCCACGACAAAATTCTGTATTTTATAGTTGATTCATTCCGCTGTATGCTGCAAATACTTCTCGGAACGGTTGTATGCGAATGGCTCCTGATGGCATGGACCTGGCTTCCTGAGTTACGTGTGCAATAAACTCAATAATGTTTCCTATTAAATATTCGCAACCAGTCTGTGAGATCGTTCAGTTATGAGGTTGAGATGGATATGTGTTATGTATGATGGGATGAATGGGGAAACGTTGCGGCGTATTTGTGCCCTGCTTCGTCTGTGCATAAACCTGCCGCCATGCTCTGTTACAGCTATGTGATTTAGGTTTGTTTCTAGAGTGTAATAGTAGTGTGAATCACTGTACTGGCCATTCTCTATACTGTTGTTGCCCTAGGTATTATAAATTATACTGTATTTCTTATTTTTGTTGCTGTTCCGGTATTGGTTGTATTACGCCACCCGATTGACCTTTAGTTACAGGTTCGTTGATTGGTTGCCACTCTCGTGGTTGTAGGCTGCGAATTCCGCGTAACTGTTATGTGTTGAAAGCTTATGTAAGGTTTCTGCATATGTGATCTGCTGCTTGGAATCGATTTCTCGTTGTGTCTGCGGTCGTAGCGTGGGCATCGCCGCGTTTTATACTTTGTTGGTATTTATCTTCGACCATAAATATAATAGACTGGCCCTGACGTCATTTTCGTGGCTCCAATATCTCTGGGCTAAAGTCACGTGAATGTTGATAAAACATGGTTGTTTCGTGTTGCGCTTATGGCTGTACTCAGCGTTTTGTCGGAAGAAATGGCATTACATTTCACGTGTGTTTCTATGATAGTGCAGATGCGTTTATTGAAATCTGCTGAAGTGACTTTTATATGTTTTTTACACTTGAAATAGAGTACCACGTAAATTAAAGTGTTGAAAGTGATGCCTGTGAAGTCAGACTCATATTACATTTTGGAAAGTATCTGTGATATTCGGTTACAGAAGTAAGTATAACTGTTTCTCGTTCCTACTCTTAGGTTCCCTAAGGATGAAACCCGAAAGCAGCTTTGACTACAGGCCCTGAAACGGAAAAACTTTAAGCCATCTGCACATATTTGCCTTTTTGTATACACAAGTGACATTATAATAAGGTAAGAGCACCTATAGTCGACACATGAAGAGAATTTTTTTCTACTTTCTAATACTATTAAATAAGTGTAGGCTCCAAAATTATTTTCTGAAACTTCAAAGTCTCAACTTTCATCTAAAATATTTTTTTTTGACCGATAGTTTAAACTTTTATAAAAATAGTAGGAACTGAACCTTTGAAGTGCACCTAAAATTGATACTCTAAAATGGACCTGCTCCTAAAATCGACAATTTTGGCACCTATAGTTGACATAATTCCCATATCCCATTTTATTTTATAAGTGACTAGAGCTCAAAACGCGGCGAATCCAATATTTAAAGTTTTGAGACGAGCTCACACTTACTGTTTAAAAGAATACTAACGACATTTTGCTTTAATTGATAGTTTATAGTAATTTCGTCCCGCTGCCCACCAGATGTTAATTTTATAAATGGTACTGTGAACAAATCCCGGTCAAATGTAGTTCTGACATAATTTTTCGTAAATAAAAAAGTAATTTTTGTTGGAAGCGTTTGGCAGTCAATTGAGAAATGTGGGTAAAATACGATACAAACATAGGATGGCAGACCGCTGATTTGGAATCCCGCCACGTTTTGCCAACAGTCACGTGGTTTATGTTGGAGCCACACCAGCCCTATAGCTTCTGCACGTCAAGGCCAGTCTACCAGTATCTATGATCGAAGGTAAGTATGAGCTTGGCGTGAGTTTCCCGTAGCGAGGTATTGCCGACGGCCGTGTAAACAACACCACGCTTCTTCCTTGCAAACATCTATTGAAGCCTCTTCGCCGCATTGGCTTCATTTATAAGTAGTTTGGCCTCTGCACTGTAGAGCTACATTAATGTTCTGCACTGAATTATTGGAGAAATACATGGTTCTACTGAGCATCTCGTACCGAATATTATCACGTGATGCTGTACTATATGTGAATTAAATGCAATCTTGCGCACCAGTAACAGCACATTCGTTCCTGAGTTTATATCAACTTTCCTTGGGTTTCGTTCGGCATTAGTAACTGAGTAAAGGTGCTAGGTGTAATTTTAACCAGGATATTAGCACAAAGATTTTATCAGTTTATTCTTTCACTAAAATACAAATATAACATTTTTGCAAACACATTTCAACTTTTCATCATGAAAAAAGGCAGTTCTCAATTCAATAGTAAAAATAAAATATCTATAAATTGGGAGAGCTTCTGTAAAGTTTGGAAGGTAGGAGACGAGGTACTGGCAGAAGTAAAGCTGTGACGACGGGGCGGGAGTCGTGCTTGGCTAGCTCAGTTGGTAGAGCGCTTGCCCGCGAAAGGCAAAGGTCCCGAGATGGAGTCTCGGTCCGGCACACAGTTTTAATCTGCCAGGAAGTTTCTATAAATTGTATTTGTTATTAAATCTTCAGCTAGCTGAAATGATTAACAACCTTTACCTCAAATGTCAGTGAATTACAAGACAGTAAAAAAACTTTAATTAGTTCTATAAATTATTCACTCTTGTATCAAAACAATGAATGAAGTATACTTCTGGTTCACTGGCTTTGGAATGACTAGCCGACTGGCGTCTTGGAATGGTAGTAACAAATGGGCAGGGTAACAAACAACGGACTGCTATGATAGAAAGCAGCAGAATTAGTCTATTAAAAACATCAGTTTTAACACAAATCAAATCTGGCCACTAAAAATGCACAGGACATTCATAATCATACTTGGCTGAACCTTCGGAACATTTAAAATTGCAGTAGTGCTGTCAACTATTTTTTGTTTTGGCACTCCAGATATTGACAATTTAAGAAGAACAAACAATAACAACAGTATATTAAAAAGATTCCACACTAAGGTAATAAAAAGAAACACAATATATAAACGTTTTCATGCTACTCAGAGGAATATCAATATGTATTATTACTCAGAATTACGATACTGTGTAGGGAAGCAGCCTACTCACGCCGTAGTAAATTCACATCAGTCTTTCCATTGTGTGCCAGCCAGTCCGTTGTAACTAGCTCTGACGTCATAAATGTTGCGCAATACTTTAAAAATCAAGCAAATAACCTAAAACGTTTCTAGCATGTCAGGAGTAATACTAAATCAACATGTGTTGGATGTCAGTTCAATAACTTTAACCATTTTCGAAATTTGGACGTTTTTCTGTAAAAATCATTGGCGCAACAGAAGAGAGCTAGAGATTTAAAAATTTATATTTAGATTCCTTTTCCATAATAATTTTAGTGGAAATTCATGATTTTCTGGTTTTTGTCTTAAAAATTAAGGAAGCAAGGTAGATTAAGTAGGCTAATAAATAAGACTAGGATGTTTATATTTAAGTAGAATGGAGATCCGCTATAACCATAAAGATGTGAGAAGTTTCATTTGAATAACTATAAAACTATAGCGATAGCGTATCTCCAAAGGGCAAGTTCAGAGCTCGTCTACTGCGTGCAGTGTAATTAAATTAATTCTCTCGCCCAAAATATTTAACTTAACCACGTCAAACTTTTATTATGATTACTTACCTGTGTGTTGAATGCACATTTAAATTGAGAGTGTCACCGGCCATTAGCAAAAGAAGCTATGATTTATTCAATAACTTAATGTGGTGCATTACTAGCCCAGCAGCTAGTCGGGAGAGCCGATTTGATCAGGTGTTCCCTTAGCCGTCCGCACCGCGGCTTTATACGAGGGGCGTTCAGAAAGTAAACTCCGATCGGTCGCGAAATGGAAACGACTATGAAAATCCGATAAAGCTTTGCACAGATGTGTTGGGTAGTGTCTCTAGTATAACCCCAGTTAGCATCACGTCGCTCTTCTCATTTCTGAGCTCGCAGTAAAGATGTCTAGAAAATAGTGTCTGCCGCCAAGTACGAGGGCCTGGTGAGAAATTTCGCCTGAAGCTATGCAGCTAACATTACATAACTGTCGTGCGGTTTCTTCTTCAAGACAATCCTCAGCCGCATTCTGCAGGGGCAATGAAGATGCTCCTGCATCGTTTTCAAATGGAAATGTGAGATTACCCACAATACAGTCCGCAATTGTCTCCCCCTGAGTTTCATCTCTGGTCACATGAACCGCTGTCTTTGAAGACAACATTTTGACACAGACAACGAGGTGTAGGCCAGCGTGGAGAATTGGCGGAAAGCACTGGCGGCTGCCTTCTATGATGAGGCTATTGAAAAGTTGGTACAACGCTATGACAAAAGTCTAAGTCAGAACGGCGACTACGTAGAGAAGTAGCTGAAAGGTGTAGCTAATTGTTACAAGTAAAACTTCTGATGTTCACTGTGGTTTCAATTTGGCAATCAATCGGAACTTACTTTCTAAACAGGCCTCGTATATACAGGGTGTTTCAAAAATGACCGGTATATTTGAAACGGCAATAAAAACTAAAGGAGCAGCGATAGAAATACACCGTTTGTTGCAATATGCTTGGGACAACAGTACATTTTCAGGCGGACAAACTTTCGAAATTACAGTAGTTACAATTTTCAACAACAGATGGCGCTGCAAGGGATGTGAAAGATATAGAAGACAACGCAGTCTGTGGGTGCGCCATTCTGTACGTCATCTTTCTGCTGTAAGCGTGTGCTGTTCACAACGTGCAAGTGTGCTGTAGACAACATGGTTTATTCCTTAGAACAGAGTATTTTTCTGGTGTTGGAATTCCACCGCCTAGAACACAGTGTTGTTGCAACAAGACGAAGTTTTCAACGGAGGTTTAATGTAACCCAAGGACCGAAAAGCGATACAATAAAGGATCTGTTTGAAAAATTTCAACGGACTGGGAACGTGACGGATGAACGTGCTGGAAAGGTAGGGCGACCGCGTACGGCAACCACAGAGGGCAACGCGCAGCTAGTGCAGCAGGTGATCCAATAGCGGCCTCGGGTTTCCGTTCGCCGTGTTGCAGCTGCGGTCCAAATGACGCCAACGTCCACGTATCGTCTCATGCGCCAGAGTTTACACCTCTATCCATACAAAATTCAAATGCGGCAACCCCTCAGCGCCGCTACCATTGTTGCACGAGAGACATTCGCTAACGATATAGTGCACAGGATTGATGACGGCGATATGCATGTGGGCAGCATTTGGTTTACTGACGAAGCTTATTTTTACCTGGACGGCTTCGTCAATAAACAGAACTGGCGCATATGGGGAACCGAAAAGCCCCATGTTGCAGTCCCATCGTCCCTGCATCCTCAAAAAGTACTGGTCTGGGCCGCCATTTCTTCCAAAGGAATCATTGGCCCATTTTTCAGATCCGAAACGATTACTGCATCACGCTATCTGGACATTCTTCGTGAATTTGTGGCGGTACAAACTGCCTTAGACGACACTGCGAACACCTCGTGGTTTATGCAAGATGGTGCCCGGCCACATAGCACGGCCGACGTCTTTAATTTCCTGAATGAATATTTCGATGATCGTGTGATTGCTTTGGGCTATCCGAAACATACAGGAGGCGGCGTGGATTGGCCTCCCTATTCGCCAGACATGAACCCCTGTGACTTCTTTCTGTGGGGACACTTGAAAGACCAGGTGTACCGCCAGAATCCAGAAACAATTGAACAGCTGAAGCAGTACATCTCATCTGCATGTGAAGCCATTCCGCCAGACACGTTGTCAAAGGTTTCGGGTAATTTCATTCAGAGACTACGCCATATTATTGCTACGCATGGTGGATATGTGGAAAATATCGTACTATAGAGTTTCCCAGACCGCAGCGCCATCTGTTGTTGAAAATTGTAACTACTGTAATTTCGAAAGTTTGTCTGCCTGAAAATGTACTGTTGTCCCAAGCATATTGCAGCAAACGGTGTATTTCTATCGCTGCTCGTTTAGTTTTTATTGCCGTTTCAAATATACCGGTCATTTTTGAAACACCCTGTAAGAACGCTGCGCGAGGAAGGAAGGCCCCAGTTCTCTCCAGACGCTGAATAGCACACCATCTGTGTCAGGAGTCGCGTCGCGTCGGTATTATTGCTATAAACAGCCTCGGATGCCGTATTAAGTTACTTGGGATACGCGTAACCATGAAATCATTTTCGAGTGAAGTGTTAATTCTGGGATGACTTTAATTATCGATCTTCAGTTTGCGTATGTCGTATTTTCACGTGCCGCCGCGGGACAAACATTCTACCATTATTTAGCGTGGCGTTTGATGAACCTAATCATCAAATTATGGCGAGCATTCATTTAAATATTTAATTTGGACAGTTATAGTGGCATCAGCGCATTAGACTCTGAACTGCTCTGTTAGTCACATTGTGTGGATTCTTTTTTTTTTTTTTCATCTGTGGCTTTCAAAATATAGAGAGAGTTTTTTTTTTCACGATCGTTTTTGATTATAAATCCCAGACAATCTCCTAATTCCTCAGAGCTATAAGCTGTAGCTATAAGTGTATTTCTCAGATGAAGTGGGCACTAGGAATTCTAATTACAGGTTTCACGTTTTGCGAATCACTTTCTGGTTGCCAATAGTGTAGTTAGAAAGCCAGTGATGAGAGCGGCAAAAGACAGCATAAATAATAGGAACATGTATATAACAATTAATTCCACCCACATATGGTGAAACGGCAGGGAAATGCATCTGTTTCCACATTCTACATTAAACAATAAACAGCAAAATTTCCACCCGCCGCCCCACAACTGGCCGACAGCAACAAGCTGATGTTCAATCCAAATCTCCGCCCAAAGTGCAGTGTTTAACATAAGGTTCTTACCAAAATAATTTTCATCTTTGGCCGTCCTGTGACGACGATTTCATAGCAGTCTGGGTCGTGCGCCAATGTTAACGCACTCGGGGTCACTTCCTTGTTAAGGCGCTTCTGGACGTTAACCGCTAGGCGTGGATTGTAGGAAACGCACCAGAAACAAAAAGACCACGTGAAATCCCCCTGCTCCGCCCGCCACAATAAGGAGCGCTTTTCTCCAGTGTCACATCTAACCCATAGGCGGAGACGCTGTCCGCACCGCCTCCAGCACACGACTGCTTCAGCGAGCAGATCGCTTTGCTGAACTCGGTACACGCCGCTTGCTCCCTCTAGGCAAGTAAGGTAAACACGTACTCGCGAGTCTAGCAAAGATACAGTCACACACACACACACAAATTATCGATTCCGCGCACTCGCACAGATCATTTATGTTACATGAAACTGACAAACACATCCAAGTTTCTCCCATTAAATATACAATCATGTTCATAAATTAAGGATAATGCTGATACACGGTGAAACAACGCTCTGGTGGGAGCTTTGCGGTTTTAAATCACCTCGGGGTATGACCATTCGGTGCATTTGACCTGCGGTCGTCGCACGGTGGCGCTTGCAGCAGTCCACATACAAAGAGGTGTGTTGGTGCACGTCGAAGTACGATGCAGCGAGTAAGTGTGCAGACTTTTTCAGACGTGCTACTGGTGACTGTGTGTTGAAAATGGCCCAAAGAACACATATTGATGACGTTATGAGGTGTAGAATACTAGGGCGACTGGAGGTTGGTCAAACACAGCAGGTCTTAGCACGGGCCCTCTGTGTGCTACAAAGTGTTATCTCAAGATTATGGCAACGATTCCAGCAGACAGGAAACGTGTCCAGGCGCTACAGTACGGGACGTCCACAGTGTACAACACCACAAAAAGACCGATATCTCATCATCAGTGCCCGCAGATGGCAATGGTGTACTACAGGTAGCCTTGCTCGGGACCTTACCACAGCCACTGGAACAGTTGTCTCCAAACGCACAGTCTACAGACGACTGAACAGACATGGTTTATTCAGCCGGAGACCTGCAAGGTGCATTCCGCTGACCCCTGGTCACAGGAGAGCCCGTAAAGCCTCGTGCCAAGAACACAGTTCATGGTCATTGAAACATTGGTCCCATGTTATGTTCACGGACGAGTCTAGGTATAAACAGTGATTCTCGCCAGGTTTTCATCTGGCGTGAACCAGCAACCAGATACCAACCCCTTAATGTCCTTGAAAGGAACCTGTATGGAGGTCGTGGTTTGATGCTGTGGGGTGGGATTATAGTTGGTGCACGTACACCCCTGCACGTCTTTGACAGAGGAACTGTAACATGTCAGATGTATCGGGACGTCATTTTGCACCAGTATGTCCGCATTTTCAGGGGTGCAGTGGTTCCACCTTCCTCCTGATGGATGATAACGCACGTTCACACCGAGCTGCCATCGTGGAGGAGTACCTTGAAACAGAAGATATCAGGCGAATGGAGTGGCCTGCCTGTTCTCCAGACCTAAACCCCATCAAGCACGTCTGGGATGCTCTAGGTCGACGTATCGCTGCACGTCTTCAAACCCTTATGACACTTCAGGAGCTCTGACAGGCACTGGTACAAGAATGGGAGGCTATACCCCAGCAGCTGCTCGACCACCTGATCCAGAGTATGCCAACCCGTTGTGCGGCCTGTGTACGTCTGCAAGGTGATCATATCCCATATTTATATCAAGGTACATGCGCAGGAAACAGTGGCGTTTTGTAGCACGTGTTTTCGGGACAGTTTTCTCAACTTATCACCAATACGGTAGACTTACAGATCTGTGTCGTGTGTGTTTTTCCTTTGTGCCTATGCTATTAGCGCCAGGTTCGTGTAGTGTCACGTTGTGTGGCACCACATTCTGCAATTATCCTTAATTTATGAGCATGAGTGTACGTAATTCCATTCACTGTTCGCTGAAATTATTGAATTCAGTTCAATTTTCACTTTGTTTCAGATATTCCCGCTGTACGAATTACCAACATACATTGGGTGTAAACTTCCAATAGTTTTATCTAAGCTTTCCGTAAACACAATAAAAGGCACAAGATCCGTTCTACTGTACCTGTTGTTATTACGTCTACGTTCGTGTATATTTTGTCCTGGACTAGGTTCCTAATACCCCATCTGATTAGTGGCTTCTTGAACCTATATTACTACAGGGCTATGCTCAGTAGTATGGATATCGATTGAATCTACTTGTGTCAAAGTCTACAAGATGTTCTGTGTGGTATTCAGTAAAAAATGTTTTTGTTGTGGTTAAGTATCGTCTCAAATTATGATAATTGGACTTACATTCTGCTTCCAGCATGGTAAGGATTTTTTGGACTGACCCGTTGTTTTGATTGTTGCCTGTGTCTGTTGTTGCTGGAGATGTCATTGCTGCCCATGCAGTACGTACTATTGCTACTGTTTCTTGTATTGTAGGATGAACAGTTGTAGCGCCTATTGTTTTTGCTGTAGTATTTGTTGTTGCTGTCAGTGTTGCAGGTGCTCCTGTTTTGCTCATGTTGTCGTAGCTGTTGTGGAATCTGTTGTTGCTGTTCCTCTATCACCGTCGGCTCCAGAGTAACTTGCTGCAGAGGAGACTGATGAGAGGCTACTGTTACTGCCTGCATAAGTTGACCCGTGTCAGGTGTATGTGACATACATTCCGCTGACAGTGTGCGTAGAAACAGTGTGGGTACAACACACCGTTAATGCCATCTGAATAAAAACGAATGCTACACACGCTCGCTGCAAGCAAACAGCAATTGGTCGTGTGGAGAGAACAGAATAACACCTTTGTGATGCACAACTGCCGAGTAAATTCAACACTTACAGCAACGAATCGACAGCATCTCTTTTACGATTTCACAAACCGTATTTGGAGACAAGTTTCGTAAGCAATAAATTATTATTTCTCCCTAAACTACCATCTTACAATAATCCGGGGGGCATACCATCTGCGGAAGTTAGCGGCACCCGCGTACCGCTGTGGTTATCTGTTCCTAAAATTAGCAACGACTGTCTGAAAAGTCTATACAGTTCAGTAAATATCTAGACCACCTTGAAGTATCTATTCGACATCTGCATCGACGTAAGTTTCAAGCTATTCCACTACACATGAATCAGAGCGATAATTCACAACCACGAAGCATAGACTTGATGCATGCATGGTAAAACACCATCGATCAGTTCCGTTGAATAATAACGTTAAAACTCAATTCGATTTAGGTGAATTGCCCCATTGACTTACAGAAATTCCAACAGTGTTTCATAGTCGCAGACCTATCATCAAACTAACATTGTTATTCGTAGATGTAATTCACTGTTCTGTATTATGCGCTATTTTTACTATGTCACTAGCGAGAATAACTGTAAAAATTCACAAGCATCGAGGAACTGTGATACTGGGAATACTAGCGAACGCGGCGGATTTACCGCCCAAACGATCCTGAGCCGTTGCAACCGCTTCCATAAAACTAACCGGGCTGTCCCCGCAAGATTAACTGGCTAAGCCCTCGGTTTATGTGCTTTCCCATCTCCTCGGCATCAGAAAGCGATGCGACAGGAGTTATCTAAATAAATCAACTTTCAGAAGAGATGTATTGTCCGTCTTAGTCCCGAAGGGTTGCTGGACCTCGGCTGTTCAGTATAAAATGTTAAATGAAAAACACTTTCAGCCGTCTAAATTTATTTTATTTTGTTACCAGTTTCGGCATTACATTACGTATCTTCAGGCACTCTGACCGACGTGTAAGTGAGAGCCTTCCTACACGTGGGCGTCGGGGAGCCTGAAGATAGTGTAATGTAACTTCGAAACTGGTAGGAAAATAAGGCTGGAAATATAGACGACCGAAGCTATTGTCATTTGATATTTATAGAGCTGTAATGGGCGCAACATGCGCACTAACAAAACAAAAGCAAAACCAATTGGAGGATTGTACGATCAATTTGATTGCACATGAGACTGATAGTTTTTTATGTTATTTCATAATGATGGAAATTTATCATCAAAACAAACATAAGCAAGTCATTTTTGGTAAGTACCTATGTATAGTGTCTTTCCTAAAAGAAACTGTCTCTTCTTTTTATTCCAGCATTCAGGCCGGAATAGTCTCGCCTTTCTGTCGTAAGTTGCATATTTAATTTTAATCTTTGTTTTTATTACTTCTTCTACATATGCTATATCCAATGGAAGTGTTTTATAATGCTACAGCGCTTGTAACTCGACTCGCTGTTTTGTGTGAATATGTTCCTTACTGCAATTTGATTGCAGATAAATTAACAGTGTAATAATAATCGTTGGTGCTTGAACACCAGCTTGGTTTATCACATTTCAATCCTGAGTAGCTGCATCGATACCTTTTACCTCTAGGTAATCCAACGATTCCTTTACCCTTAAATTGTAATAATTACTTTTGTGTATTTTTTGCAATTTCCAAATTCCAACCCACTATATTATCTCCTGTTGCACACATCTTTCAATACAATAGCACCGAGAAGCCTTTATCACCAATACTTTTGTTTCAGCATTTTCTGTAAGCCAGTGTTCCTGCTTATTAAGTAGCATATCGGTAACCTATGTTAAGAAAGTCCCTTTATAATACTGTTCATTATATTTTGCTAGATGCGCACGATCGGAAAGGAAATCATTATTCAGCTTCGACATCTAGCGCCCATTGGATATTACCCTACGTCACTGCTGCTGTATTACTGGTACCTGCTTACAAAGGTGAACCCGCCTTGTACAGTCAAGGTGCTGCCTTAGAACACCCCTCCAGCTCGCAAATATTCATTACCATTAGCGCTTACTCGTCCGAGCTGAGTGCTCGGACTACAGTTGTGCCTTACCAAAAGTACGATCCGGTTGTTTTGGTACGCTATATAAATGACGTAGTAAATGATAGGATCACCGATAATATTGGTAGCATTGGTGGGAAAAGAAACATAAATGATTGTATAGGAGGGAAACTAGGAACGAATCGCTTCTTTGTTTTTTGTTTGTTTGGTTGTTTGTTTCGCACAATATTCCATGTTATTCCATCGTGTATTTTATATTCTTACAGAACATAAATTGCATTAACGTAAATTGCATTTTCCAAGTAATGAAAATTAGTTGATCACTTAACATCTGTGCTTTTATTTAACCAAAGCAATTACTATTGACGCAAGTATAGTTTACATGCATAAACATATATAACTTATTTTGTACTCAATAGAACGTTCATCTGATCAAAGACAAGAGGTTCCTGTTATTACTGATAAATGTTAAAGTTTTTTATGAATAACAGAAATATGTTTGATATAAGTTCCACGAAGTATTGAAGTGATGTTTGATATATTTTTCTTTACGTTTCTTTGTTTTATATTTCTGTATAGGAAATCGTATTTTCTAGCTCTCCATGATAAATCTGTACTGTTTTATTTATTTTCACTACAACATGCTTCTGTTTCACGTTACAAATCAACAATTTTCGAATGAAATATGAATTAAACATTGTCAGTTTCGGTGGTGCTGTAAACACTGTTTATTGTTAAATAACAGACAAGAAGCGTAACAAGTCACCCCCGTTTTCTCACGGCCCTGTCAAAAGAGGATGGAGGAGCGTACAGAGGTTCAGGGCGCTCTGTTGTCCTGGAAGAGGGAAACTGCCCCTAAACGCGGAAGAATCAGCAATGAGGGTGCAGTAGGAAATGGGAACCAATGCATTAACAACACATAAAGTTTGTCTACAGGAATGATGGCCTGTAATTGAAAAATTGTCATGATGATCTCTCCATTGGCAAAAGATTCCAGAGTAGTGGCTCTGAGCACTATGGGACTTAACATCTGAGGTCAGCAGTCCCCTATAACTTAGAACTACTTAAACCTAACTAACCTAAGCACATCACACACATCCATGCCCGAGGCAGGATTCGAACCTGCGACCGTAGCAGTCACGCGGTTCCGGACTGAAGCGCCTAGAACCGCACGGCCACCGCGGCCGGCTTCCAGAGTAGTCCCCCATTCGGATCTCCGGGAGGAGACTGCGAAGGAGGAGGTGACCATGATAAAAAGATTGAATAACCAACGAAAGGATAACGTTCTACGAGTCGGGGCGTGGAATGTCAGAAGCTTGATGGTGCTAGGGAAGCTGGAAAATCTGTAAATGGAAATTCAAAGGCTCAGTTTATATATAGTAGGGGTCATTAAACGGAAATGGAAAGAAGGCAAGGATTTATGGCTAGGTATATAGGGTAATGTTAACAGCAGCAGAAAATGGGATAACGGGAGTAGGATTCGTTATGAGTAGCATGGTAGGGCAGACAGTGTGTGTCACTGAACAGTTCAGTGATAATCGACAGCAAACCAATACCGACAACGATAATTGAGGTAAACATGCCGACGTCGCAAGCTGAAGATGAAGAGCTAGAGAAAGTATATTGAAAGCGTAATACAGAACGTAGAGGCAGATGAAAATATAATACTCATGCACGATTGGAATGCTGTTGCAGGAGAAGGAGTAGAAGAAAAGGATACGGGAGAATGTGAGATTGGGACAAGAAATGAAGGAATGAGAGAGGAGAAAGTCTAACTGGGTTCTGTAATAAATTTCAGCTCGTAGTAACGAATACTCAGTTCAAGAATCGCAAGAGGAGGTAGTGCACTTTAAAAGGCCGGGTGGTACAGGAAGATTTCAGTTAGATTACATCATGGTCAGACAGAGATTCTGAAATCAGATACTGGATGTAAGGCGTATCCAGTAGCAGATGTAGACTCAAATCACAATGTAATAATGATGAAGAGTAGGCTGAAGGTCAAGAGACGAGCCAGGAAAAATCAGTTCGCAAAGAAATCGAATATGGAAGTACTAAGGAATGACGAGATACGCTTGAAGTTGTCTAAGGCTATAGATACAGCAATAGCGTAGGCAATACAGTTGAAGAGGAATGGACATAGCTGAAAATGGCAATCACTGAAGTTGGAAAGAAAAACGTAAGTACAAACAGGGTAACTGCGAAGAAACCATGGGTGACAGAAGAAATACTTCAGTTGATCGATGAAAGAAGGAAGTACAAAGATATCCAATGAAAGTTATAAATACAGAAACACAAGGCTCTGAGGAATGATATAAACAGTGCAGGGAAGCTAAGACGAAATGGCTGCATGAAAAATGTGAAGAAATCGAAAAAAAAAATGATTTTCGGGAGGAGTGACAGCATATAGGGAAGTCAAAACAACCTTCGATGAAATTAAAAGCAAGAGTCCTAGCATTAAGTGTGCAACGGGTATCCCAAAAAAAATGGTTCAAATGGCTCTGAGCACTACGCGACTTAATTTCTGAGGTCATCAGTCGCCTAGAACTTAGAACTAATTAAACCTAACTAACCTAAGGACATCACACACATCCATGCCCGAGGCAGGATTTGAACCTGCGACCGTAGCGGTCGCTCGGTTCCAGACTGTAGCGCCTAGAACCCCACGGCCACTCCGGCCGGCCGGGTATCCCACTGTTAAATGCAGAGAAGAGAGCGGATAGGTGGAAAAGGTAATTTGAAGGCCTCTACGTGGGGAAGATTTGACTGAAGTGGTAGTAGAAGAAACAGGAGTCGATTTAGAAGAGATAGGGGATCCAGTATTTGAATCAGAATTTAAGAGAGCTTGGGAGGAATTAAGATCAAATAAGGCAGCAGGGATAGATAACATTCCATCAGAATTTCTAAAATCAGTGGAAGAAGTGGCAACAAAATGAATGTTCACGTTGGTGTGTAGATTGTACGAGTCTGGCTACATACCATCTGACTTTCGGAAAAATATCATCCACACAACTCTGAAGACTCCAAGAACTGACAAGTGCGAGAATTATTGCACAGTAGGCTTAACAGCTCATGCAACCAAGTTGCTGACCAGAATAATATACAGAAGATGGAAAAGAAAATTGAGAATGTATTAGATGACGATCTGTCTCGCTTTATAAAAGGTAAAGGCACAAGATAGGCAATTCTGAAGTTGCAGTTAATAATGGTAGCAAAAGTAAAGAAAAAGCAGGACACGTTCTTGGGAATCGTCTACCTAAATAAAAGCATTCGACAGTGTGAAATGGAGCAAGATGTTCAAAATTCTGAGAAAAATATGGGTAAGCCATAGGGAGACGGGTAATATACAATACCTACCAGAGCCAAGAAGGAATAAGAAGAGCGGACGACCAACAACGAAGTGCTCGGATTAAAAACGATGTAAGACAGGGATGTAGTATTTCGCCCATGCTGTTCAATCTGTAGATTGAAGAACCAGTGGCGGAAATAAAGGAAAGGTTCAGGAGTGGAATTCAAATTCAGGATGAGAGGGTAACAATGATTCGATTCGCTAACGATATTTCTATCCTTAGTTTGTCATATGAAGTGAGCAGTCTAACGAGTACAGATATACACTGAGAGTAAATCAAAGGAAGATGAAAGCAATGAGAAGCAGCAAAATGAGAACAGTGAGAAACATAAAATATCAGGATTGATGGTCACGAAGTTGATGAAGTTAACGAATTCTACTACGAAGGCAACAAAGCAAGCAGTGACGGAGGGAGCAAGGGGAACATCAAAAGTAGACTAGCAGAGGCAGAAAGGGTATTCATGGCCAAGACAAGTCTACTGGTATCAAACATAGGCCGTATTTTGAGGAAGAAATTTCTGAGAATGTACGCTTGGAGCACAGCATTGTAGGTAGTGAAACATGGACTGTGAGAAAAGCACACCAGAAGAGAATCGAAGCATTTGAGACGAGGTGCTCCAGACGAGTGTTGAAAATTAGGTGGACAGATAAGGTGAGGAATGAGAGGAAAGGAGTATGTGGAAAACGCTGACAAGAAGAAGGGACAGGATGATAGGACATCTGTTAAGTCATCACGGAATGACTGCCTGGTACTACACACAACGCTGGGCTCCATACGTACATTCTTAGAAATTTCTTCCTCGTATTAAGGCGTGTGTGATGTGGATCTGTCATTTCTCATATTAAAGCCTGTGTGATATAGACTCGTCTTGGCAAGAAATGTTCTTTTTGCTAGTGATAGTCGGCTTTTTATGTCTTTTCTCCGTCCATCATCCGTCATTTTGCTACCCACGTAGCAGAATTCCTTAGCTTCGGGGTACTTCGTGATCAGCAGTTCTGATGTTTCTCGCTGTTTTCATTTCTGCTACTTCTTATTATTTTCCCCCTCTTCGATTTACTCTCTGTAATTCTGTAGTCATTAGATGGGCAGTAGACAATGTGTAAGAAAATCGAGAGGAAACAATAGAATTAGAAGGCCAAGAACCAAGTGTTCGGATCAAAATGGGTATAATACTGCGATACATTCTTTCGTCCCTAATGTTCAATCTATGCATCGAAGAAACAATGACGGAAATAAAAGATAGGTTCAAGAGTGGAAGCATATAAATGATAATATTGCTATCCACAGTATTTGTAAAGAAGAATTACACGATCTGTTGAATGGAATAAAATGTAATGAGTACAGAATATGGTCTGAGAGTAAACAGAAGGAGGACGCATGTAGTGAGAAGTAGCAGAAATGAGAAAGCGAGAAACTTATCATCAGAATTGCTGATCACTAAGTGGACGAAGTTAAGGAATTCTGCTACTTTGGAAGTCAAATAATCCATGTCGGACGAAGCAAGGAGGACGTAAGAAGCAGACAAGCACTGGCAAAGAGGACATTACTGGCCCATAAAAGTCTGCTTGTATCAGACATAGACCTTAATTTGAGGGAGAAATATCTAAGAATTTACGTGTGGAGCACAAAACTGTATGATAGTGAAGCATGGGTATGGGAAAACCAGAAGAGAATCGAAGCGTTTTGGATACGGTACTAAAGATGAACGTTGAAGATTTGGTGAACTGATAAGGAACGAGGAGGTTCTCCACAGAATCGGCTAGGAAAAGATTATATGGAAAACACTGGCACGAAAAAGAATGATAGGATACTTGTTAAGAGAGCAGAGTTACCCTCCGTAGATGAAAAATCTGTAGAGGAAGGCAGAAATTTTAGTACAGCGAACAAACTGAGGACGTAGGTCGCAAGTGCTATTCTGACATGAAGAGGTTGGTTCAGTTGAGGAAATCGTGAAGGGCCGCATCAAACCAGTCCGAAGACTGATAACTGAAAAAGAAAAAAAGAAGACAGGAGGAAAATTATGCAGGTCAAAAGATGTTCTTTGGGTTACCCGGTCTTTTATATATCCTGACTCGGTTTTTAGACGTTTAACTGGTTGCAGTTTTTGGGGGAATCTGGTAAGACATTGATAGCATACGTAAAGAGAGTGATCGTTACAAGGTAACGCCTGAGAGGCATGCAACACATCTAACGAACAGGTAACGCAAGTACAACCGTACCTGACCAAAACTACTAGGGAAACTATCGTAATCTACGCTTACTTGTATAGTTAATGGTAGCCTACGGTGGTTGTACAACTCTAGCCCTGACAGATCTCATTCATGCAATGAGTCCGCCATGTTAGATAGTGAATGACAGATGCTAGCGCAATTCTTTTCAGTCTGATTTTGTACTTGCGCACTACGTCTCATGCCGAACGATTTTGGGAATTCTGGAAATTTGTGGTTAGTTCCTATGGGACCAAACTACTGAGGCCATCGGTCCCTAGGCTTACACAGTACTTAAGCTAACTTACGCTAATGACAACGCACACACCCATGCCCGAAGGAAGACTCGAACCTCCGACGGAGGGAGTCGTGGGAACCGTTGCATGGCGCCCAAGAACGCGCTGCTACCCCGTGCGGCGAACGATTTTCCTAACATTTGTACTCACATGGAATTATGTAACTGATAACACTGTGTGGCACTCACGTGTCTAGTAGGTGTTACCTTTTCAAAACGTTTAACTTATTACGTGATATACAGATAATGTTTTGTATTCGGAACATTACGTGAATCATGATAATCTGAGAAATACGATAGAAATATGTGGCTGGCTGAACTGTGCCATCAGAAGAGTCAGACACACTGTTACGCACTAACAGCTTCTGCCTAGAAGGTTGGACTAGAAACCAGACCTTACAGGCAATAACAATAATTAAAATTAGTGGGAGAACTCTGATCATCTGTCATAAAAAGCACTCTGTTAAAATACAGGATACAGTGAATGTTGTATGGCAAGCACAAAACAGGGTGAGAATAGGGCTGGGGGTTCTCCCTTCAGTGTATGAACCCGTATGTTAATGGGCGACAGCTTATACGGAAATGTGTCAGTGCGAATTTATAATATCAGAATAATCTGTATGAGGTACGTGACAGCCGTACTATTGGTCTGATAGACTGCAGCTTATTGTCAGAGACCAGCACTATTCCTTTTACAACAGTAGTACAGCACGTCGAATTAACAGCGAGGTGACAACTTGCAAGAATATCACAGTTTGTGTGACTGCCCATTGCCTGCAGCCCTACGTCTGCTTACTCTTACCACGCATTCCGATGTGGAGTTGCGTACCGAATACACTGTCACAACGTTGGTAGATCTGTCAGTTCGCACCTCATCTGGTACGCCCTGAGGCCACAGCACATGTCCCCGAGAGGCACGCTAACAGGAATGTGCCCTGTCTACACGTCCAAGGCGAGTGCCGACGTCCTAGCGCCTGACATGTTAATACGATACGTGCGAAATTTTGGTAGTTCGCGCTATGGTGTCGGCGCCAGCTGACACGCGAACACTAGGAGTGCAGATAGTAGACGGCCAACCTGCCAGAGGGCCTCGCCTCTGCATTACAATCTCGCGCGTCATCCTGCCTCCCCCTCCTCCACCCTCCACTCTCTTTCTCCAAGACGTCTTCGCCTCGTGACCAGAGAGCGTTGGCAAACTGATGCCGTGCGGTCTATTACACGAGTCTGATTTTAGACTTCGCTGTTTAAGTGCCAAGAAAGAGTAATTATTTCATTCCATGGAACTGCGGTACTCCACTCATTTTATGTCTGCCTCTACCAGACAGTGATGTTTGTTACATATAATGACTTCTATAGACAATGCTGCACAGTTTCAGTATATTTAAAGAATAACATCGTGAAACCGCCAAAAGCTGTTGTGTATTTATTCAAATATAATTAGTTCCGGTAAAGGGACTATCTTCAAGCCACGGATTCACATTACATGTCAAATACGGCATTGCTGTTAGTTGTAGGGTC
This sequence comes from Schistocerca nitens, assembly GCF_023898315.1. Lineage (NCBI taxonomy): Eukaryota > Metazoa > Arthropoda > Insecta > Orthoptera > Acrididae > Schistocerca > Schistocerca nitens. The sequence continues at coordinate 610,504,689 of NC_064614.1, read as the reverse complement.
AGTCCCCAAGTGTACAAATCGACATTCCATCGCAGTGCTAAGCATATGGCTGAAGTCGGACTATTAACCGACTACAGATGATGTTTCCTCTCATTACGCAATTGCAGTTGAGGGCTGTCAATAAATGTGCGAGATAATAAAAACACACGTATGTGACACATGCAACAACTAAAAACCATTTATGTATTTCATTGGGTGATTGTTCGGGAGATTAAGTGAGCCGGCCGCGGTGGTCTAGCGGTTCTAGGCGCGCAGTCCGGAACCGCGCGACTGCTACGGTCGTAGGTTCGAATGCTGCCTCGGGCATGGATGTGTGTGATGTCCTTACGTTAGTCAGGTTTAAGTAGTTCTAAGTTCTGGGGGACTGATGACCACAGATGTTAAGTCCCATAGTGCTCAGAACCATTTGAACCATTTGATTACGTGAATAAACAGCGAGGTTATCAATACCTAAGTGCTAGCTCATCTGGAATTAGTGATGTCAGCCAGAAATTAAAAGAACAAAGAAATTATATATGACTGGTAAAATAGAAGCACTGAAGGGAATACTGAAGCCAGAGATGAGGAATGATTTAAAGAGAGGTCAGGCCGATATGTAGGTCAAAGAGTAGACGAGCTTTCCCCAGGGCCCATCCGTGGCGAGAGAAAACCCCCTGCATCCGCCCCCCCCCCCCAGCCCGATTAATAGCTAAGACAAGTACAGAGCAAAGAATGTCTTCTAGCAAGGAGATTCATAAAAGCTAAAGTGAGTAGGCTAGAACCGTAAGGGACCTCAACTGAACCGAAAATAATAAAATAAGCTGAGAGAAACAATTAACTCATTAGGTGTGTGGGTTCAGGTGAGTGTCCATCTAGAGACTTACGTATTCGACGCCAAGGAACCTTACTTAAACTCCTTTTGTGGTCCCATGATGCCATTCTGTAAGTACTGCGGTTATTCATCGACAGTTCGGTTGCTCTAGACTGTTACAAATAGCATTCATATTGTGCAGCGTTTCCGGTTTAAATAAATAGTATTTCGCTGTTGTGCATTTTGTGCCAAAGTAGACTGGGATTTAAAGTCTCATTGACATAGACGTCATTAGAGACGATGCAAAAGCTTTGAATGTTAGAAGGTAGGCCGTGCCCTTGCGTTGCCTGGAGCCATTTAGGGATATCACGGAATACCTAAATCGGGATGGGCGGATGTGGAATCGAACCATAGTCCTCCCGAAGGCGAGTCCAATGTGCTAACCATAGCGCCACCTCGCTAAGTAATGCAGATCGTGTCACGTGGACTTTACCGGGGGGACACCGCGCGACCGCCATGGACGCAGGCTTGAAGGGGGGGGGGGGGGGGGGGGGGAGCGCAATAACTGATCGGAAAAAAGCAAGGAAGGAGACGATTTAAGAATTGTCCGGGAGAAGAACACGGATTCTGCTACCCTTCGTTTTCCTGCCTCCTGCCCATGAGATGAGTCTTCCTCTCGGCCATCGACTAAATACACGCTGCTGTGTCACTGCGCTTTCTATAGAGTCGAAGTAGCATCATATTGAAACGACTACTATTGAACAGACGAGTCTATCGCTAAATGTGTAGCAAATCATTATAAATCAAAGTCGAAGACTTATTTGTATTGAAGAAAGTTTATTTCTCGTCAGTGATCTCGATACTATCTGGATGTCTAACTCTGGATGTCTGGACGTGCCGGCCAAAGATGCTCGCATTTCGTTTCTTTCCAAATTACGACATGGCTGCCACGAAATATCAATTCAAAATAAATATACTTTTCGATTCTACTCCCACATCAGCCTATTATCGCATATTGATATAAAGTTCAAAGCCAGATATAAGTAATTCTTCATCACGTACAGACCAGTCGAAATTGTCTTGCCTAACTACAATATGGTGGACTATACAGATAACAAGAATCTCCAGGTTCTAAGATCAGAGATCCACATCCAGGTAGTATAGACAACATTGCCTCTTGTGCATTTTCTACTATCTATGAGAATTTCGTTTTCCTAATTTTAATAAAAAACTTAAAGTGATGTACGACTCTGTCATATTCTCCTTCCTCTTCGAGACGGTCCTGTATATTATGTTAGCTTAATTTTATGGTGAAATAATAATGAGATGCGTAAATTGCATTACTTTTGATTTACCCAGGTACATGTAGTGCCATACTCCACTAATCAAAAATCGTTTATGTATTTTTCAGCCTGTTAGTTGGAAACGGTTGGTTCGGTAATGCTATGATCACGCGCAGTAACTGTGCTATTGTTCCCAAATTACAACGTACATCATTCGAGGCTGCAGTTTATAGTTTTAAGGGAAGTCTGATCGTCATCACTATTTTCATGCAAAGCTGATCTTCAACCGTAACAAGTACATGGTCTGGCATCAACAAGCTCAGTGTTTTCCAACTACGATTGGCTATGATAATTGCGACGTTCTGAAGAGAAAAGTTTTTTTATGGTACTAAAACACACTTACGCCGTATCACTGAGTTTAGCAGAAAAACATTTTCCTTTTCCTGTCGGATATGTGATGCGTTCCTCCCTTGTCAGATATTTAACTTTTAAACATTTAACCTTTAAAGGACGTACCTTCATATAAAAGGGAGCTACATTGTACATGCTTTACGTGGCAGCACTGTGCTTTGATCACACACCCGCCAGCTACACAGCCGGCTCTTGTTTCCGATGGAGTTCTTATGCTTCATCACGGTCTTGTAGGATCTCAAAGGTCGGCATGCGCTTGCTGAAGTTAATATGCTGTTTCATCAACAGCTTCCGGTTTATGCCGATTTCTGTTGATGGAAGGCTAAAGCGAGATGCGATAAAGGAGTAAGAAAGCAAAAAACTTGGATACTGTATGTAATTGACTCAGGAAACTCACGATACTTGGCTGCGTTAGGGAAAATTATTTATTTGCTACCGGTTTCGGCCAATTACCATCATCTGGCCCGAGAAATAGGCTAATAAAACTCACTACTCCATCATGTTGAAAAATAAAATCTATCAAACTCTTGAATAATCACACAGAAGGACAGTAATTTTTAAACGTCGGCAACCTTCGTCACGCACTCACTACAGGAAACTCTAACAGGTGTATTCAAAAGTTATTCCAGTACTTTGTTGTCGTTTAGAAGTAATTTACATTATTATTATTACACTTTAGAGTGAATTAAAAATATTTAGAAAGGTTGCTTAATCGAAATCAGTAAGGGCAAAGATTACCGCAATGGTACGCTACGTCTTTGCGAAGGTGTTTCAGTAAGTAATGCAACACTTTTTTTTCTCGGCCAATTTCGATTTAAAAAAGTCGGAACGTGTTGTGGAATATCGTACAATATTCCCGCATCAGCCCCTATGGTTTCATCAAGGTACTATAGGCGGTGGGGCTGTACTTAGCCATCAAAAAGTCGTCTGTAACGGAAGTCGATCCAAGAAGATAGCTGTCGATTTTCTTTTGGCGAAAACACAGCATCGCAGATATTCATAGGCGCGTGCACGATGTTTACCAAGACCTGGCCGTCTATCACGATCGTTACATGGTCGCGCAAACCGGTCCGATCGCATCTAGCCTCACACAGCTGTGACTTCTGCGATCTTGGAAGGTGCACATATTCTCATTCGAGGTGATCCACGGATCACAATGAAACACCTCGCTGCTCAACTGGACGTCTCTGTTAATAGTGCCAACACATTCTTCCATCAACTGGTGTACTCAAAGATGTGGGTTCCTCGCCGCCTAACAGGAGACCATATACAGCAATATATAGTGCGGAATTTCTTGCGCGTTACGAGACTCATCGTGACAATATTTTGTCAGACATCGTCAAAGATGATGATACACAGGTTCATAACTTCAAAAGCGAAACAAAATGGCAATCCATGGAGCGGCGCCGCACTACCTCACCTCTGAAGGAAAAGTTCAAGGCCGCATCCTCAGCCGGTCATGGCGACGACCTTCTGGGACTCTGAAGGTACCACAACAAACTTCATAGTTGATCGCAGCACTGTGAGGGGAGACATCAATCAGAATAATCTCTTCTGGGACTCTGAAGAGATTATTCTGATTGATGTCCCCCCTCACAGCGCTGCGATCAACTATGAAGTTTGTTGTGGTACCCTCAGATGATGCTGTTCTGGGTACTGATTTCTCAGGATCTGTGCACCCAAATTGCGTGAAAATGTAATCACATGTCAGTTCTAGTATAATATATTTGTCCAATGAATACCCATTTATCATCTTGTCTGCTTTAGGACAGGCGACCGTGTTATTTTACTACACCGTTACAATTTCACTAACATATGTCTTCACCACAGTGACTTATCATTCAGAATTAATCTTTGTAATTACATTTCATTACATTTCAGTCATTATTAGGACAGTGCATCCACTTGACATATTAACGATTAGTTGTACTCTTTTCCAAATCGCGTCGGTTTATTTCTTCGGAATCGATGCCTTTCCTGTAACTGAAACAAACGTAATCACTGTCGATAACAGCGTGTTTCGGAGTTTGTGCGCAGGTTACAGACTGGCTTAAGGGCGTGGTGTGGATAACACAGTACCACGGTGTCCCAGTGTGACCAGCCGTCGTGGAGGAATGCCGCCTCTGGAATGAGGTACTCGGGTTACATTACGGTACTCATTATCGGTATCCGTTTTGCCCTAAGGACAGAAGCTCCCCCTCTATCGTTCATAATGTGACTGTTCCACGATTTTCTTTCGGTTATTCAGTTTTCGAATTTTATCATTTGTGGAGTGAGTTTGGAAACTACGGATACGTAACAGGTGTTTCCTAACAGACCTCAGCGCAACCTGAGTTTGACCCTACTAATCTTTAAATGAAAGTTCTCTCCCAATTCTCAAGTGAGAATTAATGCGCGTGTTGCGTTGCTGCATATGTTGTTCCATGCGTTTACCCCATGCATTAAAGCTTCTGCTTTTGCTGATTGTGTATTTTCGTATTTATAGAATAGGTGCTTGAAGTTTTTTTAGCTCATGTGCTTTGATATTATCAAGTATTGGTGATTCGCTATGGTGCACGATTCATGAAATATGTTAGAATTATACGTTTCACACATTAGGCAGTGTGTCTGATTAGCGAGAATAAATAAGTTTAATGACCAACAAAATAATTAGGATGGTGCTTACGCTCGTAGCGTTATGCCGTAAGTTTAATAAACAGAATAGACACACTTAACAGAGACTTTTGTCATAAATAATATATTCTCCCACACTATTTACAACAGTCTACCAATGCTTGGGTAACTTTCCGATTCTGTGACTGTATAAATCATGTGGTTTTGACGTGAAGAACTCGTCGAGTAATGTGGAACGCATTTTCATCTGGAAAGAAAGTTCCCTGAAAGTTGTTCGATAGAGAGGGGAGGAGGTGACAATCACTTCATGCAGTCTCCCCCGGCGCTCTTCTTGGACTGCGTCTGCAGAATGTCTGAGTTGTTGACAATAAATATTAGCTGTGATGGCTGCTCATCAAAAAAGCAATTTGTAGTACACCACATCATCGCTATTCCACCAGATGCATAACATAATCTTTTGTGGATGCACGCAGATCTTTATATGGGGAGTTGCTGCTTTGTTTGGGTTGAACCATTCCTACCTTTTCCTTACGTTCGCATAAAGGCACGATTTCTCGTCGCTATTAATGATACAGTGTAGAAATGGTCGATGTTGTTCACGAGCCGAATAATGACGAGCAAGCAGAGATGAAGTTATGGCCACCCGTTAATTTCTGTGATTTTCCCTTAGAACGTGAGGTACTCATACACCGGCTTTTGACTCTCCCCCTTTGCATGCAGACGTCGCACAATGGTGTTAAGATCAGAATTCGTCGCAGTTTACCAGTTCTCGAGTGCCATGAGGCTGTTCATTGTGGATTAAACAATCTTCGTCGTACCCTGAAGGTCCTCTTGAAGGTGTAGGGTCCCTAATGTTAAAAGAATAAAACCATATTCTTGCCTTGCTCCGTCCAGTGGTATCATCCTCTTACACGAGCAAATGTTTCTGGCTGCTTCCGCTGTTGTCACCCCTCTACTGAACTCCATTTGGCATTCGATTTTCTATCGTCCACAGCTCCACTCACTACCTCCAAATGACAAAACGGCAATATGTAAACTCAAATATTAACAGTGGGGTACAGACAAAAAATTACAGCGCATAAATAAATCCATAGCAATAGGAATATCAACATACAAAACAAAAATGCTGCGAACTTATGCTCCAATCTAATAATCAAATTAATCACATTGCCCCCTTTCCCTGTTAGAGAATGTTCGAGAAGTACGGTAACAGCTTCGTACACCCGTTCATAAGAAACAAGAACAGCTATGTTCTCCCTGAGTACTTACAGATTGCAGCAGCGGTTTGGCTTCCATATCAGAAAGAAAATCTGAAATGTCATACCGTCGAATAAATCTAATACGTGATTTGTCAACTTATGTGACTTACAGCTGTCGACTACATAGTCTACAATTTATTTACAAGATATAAGTAGGATTTAGCCGCTGTCGGTAGGCTGTCTTCTGGCAGCGGACGCGATACTTCCGGAAAGTTGGCGGCGGCGCGGGACGGAAATAGCTGAGAGCCGGCGGCAGCAGCGTGGATTCGCATCAATAATTAACGCGCGGGGTGGTGGCAGCCCTGAATATTAATGCCACCCAGAGGAGCACGCTAGCTACCCCGACACGGCAAATATTTTCAGTTCTCGGGGCGTGGCCTCCGTCTGGTATTCTCTCAACCTGCGCCTTCTTGATTTAACTACGTTAAACTGCTCGCAACTCTTTGGAAAACTCTTAGATAGGTGTGCAGGTGCCTTGGACCGCTTCTTGGTAAACACGTCAAGTATAATTTTACTTTCAGATGAAGTATGCTTAAAATTTCTGGCGCAGACTGTCCCCCTTGTAATAGGATTGTAACGGCGTAAGGAACAGAAATTATCCATATTACTACAGCTTGTAGGTTTTTTTTCTTTCCTGCTTCTTGTGAACTACGAAAGAACTTTTCCTCAGCGAGGCACCATAGAAAACGCTCGAAAGTGGACTTACTGAAGTTCAAATTCTCCTTCATGTCAATACATTCTCTACAAAGTTTTGGTGCATGACGAATCCATTACTGAGCTCAGATTCTGGAAAGTCTGCAAAATACTCGCGTGCGACTGTCATAGCTTCGTCGGACTCAAAACGATAACTAGACACCAATCTGTATGTGGGAATATGCAGTAATCAGACATTGTAAAAGCTGATTATTTGGGAGGATGTTACAAAGATTCACACTTCCGAGCCCTGAATTGGGTCAAATGGCTCTGAGCAGTATGGGACTTAACTGCTGTGGTCATCAGTCCCCTAGAACTTAGAACTACTTAAACCTAATTAACCTAAGGACATCACAAACATCCATGCCCGAGGCAGGATTCGAACCTGCAACCGCAGGAGCCGCGCGGTTGCAGACTCTCCCGTAGCGGTCGCGCGGTTCCTGACTGTAGCACTGAATTCCTCATTTTCCCAAGCATATTAGTTGACAAGTTGATGGTGATTTTCTTTACATTCCAGCCCAAAACATGTCTCACTTACTTTTTGATTCAATTAACTCAAACAAATGCGCAGTATTCAGCAGTCACTGTTTTACCCTTTTTCAAGATAAACCAAGAGTGCGGCGGCGCGGTTCTATCCGTCCCCTTTACGACGGACCTGCACCTGCCTGTGAACATTGTCTCAGCAGATCATCAGTAGGAAAGCCGAGTGAAACCTACTGTACTTCGACGTGAACCAGGCTGCAATTTAAGTCACTAATCTACGTTTCGGGAGACACACGGAATGTAAGTTTGGAAATTTTGTCCTCAGTTAATATATTCTGAAACTTAGGTGAACAAGTGTCACTGCCAAGCCCGTGCTAGTCTTAACACAGTCATTCACAATCCCTTTCACCCACGTTAGCAAGTTTATGATGTTGCATTTCCCGAAAACGTAGTAGCTACAAAAATACTGATTGTTATAGATCGATAATGCTCGCCAAATATTAAGTCTGTCGGTACCAAATGCAGTCACAGTATTTTGGCCACCGACCTGCTCAATACGCCACGCGGAATATATGTCTTATCTCGTCACAAAATTCACTTAAAAATTCCGAAATTTCTACACACACATCGGAATAATTATGCCGTCACTTTCCAGCACTTTTGATGTATGAAACACTGCTAGATCCGGCAACTTATCATTTCCATCGGAACTACTACTGCACACGTCCGATCTCTTTCATAGCTAGGCTTTGACTCTTCTCTAGAATACTCTAAGTCTTCTCTACCAGCAGAGAAAGGCGCGCGAAGAATTTTGCTTTACCATTGGTCACTTTACTCAACAGCCAATAGCAAAACAACACTCTCCCGCGTCAGTCCGCGCTTGTCATCAATAACCAATCACAAAATTATAAACCTGACGACTGCACTTTTTAACGACGTAATTATCTAATATACTATTGTTATTTATACCCGAATTAACTTTCCCTTTACCATAAACTTACTTTACAAAACTATTCTATAAAAATACCCTTTTTCCATATCCATACTTCTTCTAAATGTTCCCACACTAAATCCTAGTACATAACTCGTTAAACAATTATCTTCATATTAACCTTAAACCACATTCACCCATCATTCATACTGCTTAAACACATTTATAACATTTCACATACACAAAAAGAAATAATAACACTTTATGAAAATACTAGAACAGTTTATGAAAAACATTCTATTACTTTAGTGCACTCTAGTGGGCACAATCGAAACTAAATCAGTCCCTTATCCAATACTGTCCTATATCGGCTGATACATAAACTACATGCGCGTCCAGTCTCGCGTCACCATCTGTCACTATCCAGCTCTGAGGCACATCTCCCACTTAACCGACACCAAGGCGCTACGCCTCAAGAGGCGTAAATTAATTCCCTAAATATCAAAGACCTGCCCGTAACTCTTCTGGAAGGTGAAATCAACTTCGGCATTTCTGGTAAACTTCCATTTCCAACTGCTGCTTTAATAGTTCCTTCCATTAGTGTTAGCTCCACATGTGACCCATTATTATTAATTGGATTATTTTTAAAACTCTTGTAGGACAGATTATTCTTCACATCTACTTTGGAGGTCACTAAATGCATACGGCATGCTGCTTCCACAAGCTTTCTCACCAGTAAGAAGTAAAAGTTTCTTTTGATGTGCTTACGGCATAAATAATTTCGTACGCCTTTGACCATTCAAAACTATTCGCCTATTTCGAAAGTATTTTCATCCTCGATATGAATCATCTTCAAAAGCGGTACCATCCTGTTTGAATGTTGTCACCCTTTTCGTACTGTTGAATGTGTTGAATCCTGATGAGCTCTTACAGAATCTGAACCAATTTCGTTTCTGATAAACCGATAAAATAAAAGCTTTCATAAATTTTATTGTATCCGCCTGAAAGAGCCACATCCCACGTGACTACTTTAAAAGGTCTGATACGGAAATTTATTCCTCAATTGTAGATAATGTTTAATTTGCGCTGTAGCATAACACGTAACATCACAAAAAAGTGAACATTTGTTTGATTATAACATCACTGTGTTTGGCTGATAAATACGTCAACAACTATGCTCTGCAGTTCACCTTATGGTGTGTGGTGGAGGGTTCTTCCAGTACCAGCTTAATTCCCTCCTTTCCTGTTTCGTTTACGATGAACTGCTGCCGCTTAGCTTCCGTACAGTTGGCAGTATCATTGGTTTTCCGTCTGTCATTTTGTCAGATGTGGGCCTATGTGAGAGGAAATAATATGTTAGCAGACTTTTCTTGGTAAGCATGCTCTGGAGTTGGTATCTGTGAACCTCTCCCAGACGCACAACGCCTCTTGCAGCGTCTAAGACTGGAGTCTGATGACTGTTGTCGTATTGCTCTAGCAATTTATAAACGAACCAATGACTATACGTACCGCTCTTCTTTTGATCTTCTTTATCTCCTATATTAACCTGACCTAGAAAGATCCAAGATTGACGAGGAGTATACAAGAACTGGTCACGCAAATGTTTTAGAAGACATTTTTTGGGGTTAAATATACTTCCTCAGGATTCTTGCCGTGAATATCAGTCTCATATTCCATTTTCCCATATTAGTTCTTGTAACTGAGCCACTTTATGTTGCTTCTGACGGTTGCCCCTGAATATTTTATGGTTTCTAGTAATTTATCGACAATAGTGTAATCAAAGATAACTTTGCCATTCTATTTATTTGTGTGGACGGCTTTTATTTATTTACGTTGAGGGCCAAACATGCGTCCCTGCATCAATTGCAGATTCCTTTCAAGTCTTCCTGCATTTCGTTGCGTTTTCTAGCGTTTCAGCATCCATGTATACACGTCATCTTCATCCAGCAGCGCTTCCACAGGGGAGGGGGGCTTCCAGTGTTATCCACAAGGTCATTTTCCTGTATATACAGAGTGTTTCAATGTCTTTGCTTCGAAGCTCTAGGGGTGATAGACCACGTCGTGGGTAACAACTTTTGTTAGAAATAAATGTTAGATTCTAGGCGTCCTTTAGTATTTGCTGCACTTGGGACAACGAAATTTCACCGAACAATCAGGGTTTTCTGACAAGGCGTGCTGCGTACTACTAAACCCGGTAATTTAATACATGATTTTCAACAAGGAAACCTAAAGAATAAGGGTAAGTGGAGAAGATATTTTACTAGAGAATCATGAACTATAACTGGCTCGACTTGGCTCGGCTTATCCCCTTTCATGTGGTGCACATGACAGGGTTAAAGGCAACACACACTGCATATGGAAGTCGCTGAGTGCCTACTCTGGGGAGCGTCGGCGAATGTTTTGTCTCCAACGAATGCTGTTTCCTGTGATATTATGATCTATCACCCCTAAATCTGAGATGCAAATGTTTTGAAACACCTCTACACATATCCACCTCCCCTTTGTCTGCCTGTAGTCTCCTTTCCCTTTCCTCTGATCATCTTACCCTGCCCCTCTCTCACTATCCCTCTCCTACCCCATCTCTCTGCTCAGCCATGGCCATCTGCACACGGAGACCCTACAAAAGAGGACGATAAAGCAGGCTGGTACTGCTCCCACACATGACGCCTGTTGTGCAGGGAAGTCTACACATTAGGAGGGGCTGCCAGACCATTTCTCGCCCCTGGCGTGTAGGTTGCACTGTAAAACACGATGGTAGGGCAGGCCTTATACTCTTTCCACACAATCCATATGTCATGCAAAGCAGTCTATACATCTATACGCAAGGGCTCAAAAAGTAACACGTTTTTGTCCATATCTCCACTCCTATTGGAGCTAGGAGGATAAAGCCCAAAGTTATTACACTTGTGAGGCCTGGTGTTTCTGTGCCAAATGTGGCTGCAATCGATACAAGGACCTTGGAGATCTCAGGCATACAATATACACTGTTTTATACATACAGAGAAGAGATTTAAAGATTTCACCCCAACAAGAACGATATATCTGCTGTGAATTCCTGAACGCTGTCAAAATGTTGCTGCAATGCAGCCGTTGCTTATATTTTGTGCACGTATGACACTATGAATGAAACTGCGTAGCATACCTTCCAAAAGTCAAGAGATGTGTCATCAACTTTGGTGTCGTTGCGTACGGCGCTCTGGATCTTATGGAAAAACAGAGAGTGGAGTCCCACAAGATCTCCATTTCTGGAATTCATACTGATTCCTAGAGATTTTAGTTCTCTCGGAGAGACACAATACGTAGACAAATATAGTATTCTATAATACCGTACAACATATTCATATCAACGATATAGGCCTATAATTGTGTGAATATCTAGACGACCGTTCTTGAAAACGGAAATGACCAGTGCTTTTATTCCAGTCATTTGTTACCTTTCACTGATGTATCAGTTTAAACAGCGATCACGTTCTTTCGCATAACCTGTGTGGAGCCGTACACATATCGTCAGGTCTATATGTCGTCGGTCTGATGAGCGTTGAATTTTATTTTCTATTTCGTGATTACACGATTACAGTATCTGCTGTATTGGGGCGTTCATAGGGAGATTGAAAGGAGAATACATATACGGTCATCCACGGTGAAATTATTGCAGAAATTCTGTTTTTTATCTTCCATTTCAGTGACAGTATGATCACTAATCGTCTAAATAACTGATTTTATATCCGTCTACTCACTTCATATCGGACCAAATCTAACATTCTTAGAACTTCTTGTCAGATCGGTCAGCAAGTTTTACTTTCGTTGTCACTGAAACCACCCATCATTGTTCATTCTAGTCTAGTTCTGTTGTTGTACGTCAACAAAATGTTATCAAAAACTTTTGCCATCACGAGTTTATTGCCAAACTGCTCGAAGTAATTTTCAGGAAAGACTTCCGTAACAATCTCACGCAAATGCGTTTAAGTCCATTTTTGTACAAGGTGATGAGGGACTTCGGCTATTTAATATAAAACGTAAAATTAAAAATACGTTCACCCGTATCTATTTTGAATGTAATTTATTTATGCGACCAGTTTAGGCGTTTCGCTTCGTGATCTTCAGTCCAGAGTGTTGAGACAACAGCAGTGACAGTGTAAACTGCATAACAAAAGGGGCGGTGTAAAATTTACGAAGTCAGTTATATACGATATTAGTATGTAGTAAACATTTAACATTATCTAAACTGTACAAGGTGTAAGTCAGCGATAAATTAAGGAATAAATTGAGAAAATCGGTTGCCACTATATTAATGTAAACTAGGAAGCTATATATAGTAAAGTGGACCTAGTCACATACTGACAAGCTACTAATATGTAACGCTAATGTCAAGGCTTGTTAATCAGTTGTAGCAATACGATCACAGTTGTGTACTGACGAGAACAATCCAAAGTTGAAAGACTTTTTATATCTTACCATACACTAACAAAACTATTTTTCGAAGGTCAACCCACCGTTAACTACCTGTATCACATTGTACAATATACTAATAAAAATAAGAATTTAATGTTCCATCATCGATTCATAAGGTGCCACCTATTTAATAAAAACGCGTTTAATGAAGCAAAGTGTGGAGCTAACGCTATATTGACCAGTTAGGATGTATTAAAATATCATGTGGAATAGGTCACAACCAGCATTGGCAAGAAGTTTCACGTCTGCTGGTAGGCAGACGTAAGGCTAGATGACATAGCGAGCTGTTCAAAATATTCAAATGTTTGTGAATTCTTAAGGGACCAAACTGCAGAGGTCATCGGTCCCTAGACTTACACACTACTTAAACTAACTTAAACTAACCTATGCTAAGAATAACACACATACCCAGGCCCGAGGGAGGACTCGAACCTCCGGTGGGAGGAGCCGCGCAATCCGTGACATGGCGCCTCTAACCGCGCGGCCACTACGCGCGGGTAGCGAGCTGTAAACTACGAAGTTACTCTACAGACATGTTCCAGAATATGCACACAACAGATGAGAAAAATATTCGTTGCAATCAAACAACTAAAGACACATGCCTCTATATGACACATAGCTCTTATTCAGGGTACGACAGGGGATAGTTTGACCTTGACCAGAAAAACAAAACTGGTACAGTGGACCAAAAACAAAGGACGAATCCAGTTGTCGCTTAGTAAATATCGGATTATAGTATGGATAATAATAAGACGCTTATGAAGCCAAAAGTTATGACGTGAGTATCCACAGGTGTGCTGCTGAATCATAGACACGTAATTATCAATGTCGTAATTTACCCATAATATTTAAGCAACGCGCCAAAAGGCAGTGTCAGTTAAGTTGGACAAACGAATGTATTGAATAGACGCAAAGTACACACAGGCAATATTTTGAGGCCGTATACTTACTTCATATGAAATCAAAAGTTATGTAGAAACATCTATATGTCATACAATAAAACAGAATACAAGGGAACAATTAAAGCGGTAACAAGGGTTATCAATGGTGCGTATGTTCCCCAAATATGTCAAACGACCAGCCCTAAAACAAAAACTGTGTGAGGCTATACTACGAAATGTGTAATACGTAAGTCAGTCGGTACCTTCATGAGTACATGGTTAAATGAGAATGTGAATGTCAAGGGGTATGCCAGAAACACTACGTTGAGTATTGTCAAGGCGTGAGAAGCACAGGTGTATAACCCGCAATAACACAACCACGTCATCTAATAAAGGTGTAGATGTGTGAAAAGAAAGACCTAACATGTACTATCAAGTAAGAACTCACAACAATAATACCATAATGCTCAAAATTTTAGTGTAGTAACCATTGTTACACATCAAAGAATGAAAGTAGCCGAGGGAGTAGCTTAAGGCAATGTTAACATACAAGACTTGTGAACACCAGAAAGGTACTAAAATAAAACATCCATGCTATATCATGAATAAAAAACCACGCTGTTGTAGTGCAGCCCCGAAAGATGGCGTTAATAATAAAATAAGAAATATGTTATACTCCAAGTGTGTGAACAAAATTGCGAGGGAAAAGTACAACAATCACAACCTACTATTAAGTATTGTTCGTAGTGTTGTTTCCCACATATTGAGTCCACATGAAAGCATAGCATAACATCACTGTTTCATTCATAACCAGGAATTTATGTTAATGTATTCTAATGTACAGGCAAACATGGATGGGAAATAGAACCCCATGGTAATTGTAAGCGAATCAGACGATCATAACTTTAAAACATTCAAACATGTTGTACAGTAGTCTGATACCACAATTGGGAAGTAAAACGTCTGCAATTTATGGTGACCAATATTAAAAGAAAGAAACAGGTTGCACAAGCCACCAGCTGTAGCCATGGCATACAATCAACCAATTTGAATAAATGCTTAACACACTGACATGAAGTAAAAAGGAAGGATCAGAAAAGAAAGTGCAGACTGCGAGCAGCACATATATACGAGAGAGCTGCGTTAGAAGTTTAGGAAATTATAAGGGTTGTTTGCAGTCTTCCTGTTTGGTTCATGTCAGTGTTTTAAGCATTTATTCACACAGGTTGATAATACACCATGACTACTGATGGTGGCTTGTGCAATCCGTTTCCATCTTTTAATATTAGTCAGCATAAAATACAGAGGCATAGGTTCCCAGTCGTTGTTGCAGACTAATGTAGTCTCATCTTTTAATTCATTTATAAGTACAATATAGTTCTACTTTGCGTCTAGTTTGTCTGTATATTGGAAAACATTAACATAGTTTCCTGGTTATGACTTCCATTGATACACAGTGCTTTAATGTGAACTTAATATACTGTATAGGAAACAACTTCACGAAGGATACATAATTGCAGGTTGTGGCTGTGTTGTACTTTTCGCTTGCAATTTCGCTTACTACCCTGGGTGTGTAAGTACACATGATGATGTTTTATTGGTATTAAATATATTTTTTTAACCCAATTTGATTACGGTTATCAGGCCCTCTCTTACATTGGACAAGAGTTTCATACATGCAGATTTACAAATGGTTCAAATGGCTCTGAGAACTGTGGGACTTAACATCTGCGGTCATCAGTCCCCTAGAATTAGAACTACTTAAACTTAACTAACCTAAGGACATCATACACATCCATGCCCGAGGCAGGATTCGAACCTGCGACCGTAGCGTTCGCGCGGTTCAGGATTGAAGCACCTAGAAGCGCTCGTTTGCAGAGTTACATCATAGTTAATAAGAAATAACAGTTTTAATATGACAACTAGTATTAAAATGGTGTGTCTGAAGTGGCCGGCTGGGGTGGCCGAGCGGTTCTGGGCGCTACAGTCTGGAGCCGCGCAACCGCTACGGTCGCAGGTTCGAATCCTGCCTCGGGCATGGATGTGTGTCATGTCCTTAGGTTAGTTAGGTTTAAGTAGTTCTAAGTTCTAGGGGACTGATGTCCTCAGAAGTTACGTCCCATAGTGCTCAGAGCCATTTGAACCATTTTTTTGTCTGAAGTGGCAGTGTGAGTATAGTAGATGACAAAAAGGATCTACGTATAGGAGGATACGCCCTAGTGAAACAGAAATAAAATGAACCAGCGTAACTCACAGAGTGGAGGATGAGAAAGTAAGATATATAAATCAAAGTAGTTCCCTTCGGTAGCTATATACCGGCGGAGATGCTGTTCTCAGGCTTGGTAGCTGTGCTGAAACGCTTAACTGATAAGGCCTTTCTTTTGAACGCTCTCCAAGTCCCAATGTAACGTCCTTTTAAGACGTTTCTCAATTTATGGAAAAGAAGAAAGAAACAACGATTCAGGTGAATACGAGCTACGGAACAAGAGTTCAAAAATTCCGTAGCGAAAGTGGCCGTGTAACATGGGGCCTTGTCATGATACAGCATCCACTTGTCTGCCACGTACAGTCATATTCGATTCACCTTTTCCCTGAGCCTTTCGAGGAAATCTTCGTAAAATGCTTGATTGACAATTTGTCCTAGAGGAACAAATTCTTAATGCACGATACCTCCACTGTCGAAAAAAAAAATCAGCATTGCTTTGATGTTTTATTTGCTCATTCGAGCTTTCTCCGGTCAAGGAGATGTCTCAGTGTGCCACTCCTTATTTGCTGCTTTGTCTCAGGGCCATAGTAAAAATCGTGGATTCATCACCTGCGATCAGATGACTAAATCATTCGCAAATATTTTCAGTCGTCTCAAGAGGATCAATGTACATGTTTCTTCGACTGTCCTTCGAGGTTTTTCGGCACTATTTTCACACAAACCTTCCACATGTGCAAAATTTGGATCAAAATTTGATATATGGTGAAAGTGTTTAAGTTTAACAAGTCACTAATCATGTTGTTAATCGTGGGTTTGATCCCTCAAGAGCACGCACACATTAAACGTTTCCATCAGGTTTTGAAGTTGATGGTCTCCCTGAGCGAGGATCATCTCCAACCTGTTCTCGGCCTCCCAAAAATGATCTGTGCCAGTGAAAAACGTGTGCTCGGATTCCTCAAGTTCAACATAAAACTTGATGCATAACGTCGCTCTAATTTCCAGTGTTCCATTTTCCTACTACAACTTCACTGAAGGCGCTCTCAAACATCACGTGATGGCCGTACGCAGCTGAAACTCGGACTGGAACGGATGAACACACCGTTCTACACAAGTAGAACGACAAAATGATGCCAGATCGCTCACGGTGTTAGCAGTCTCATTACTTTTTTCACACACTTCGTATATCCAAATCTATAGCACGCATAGAGCAAGGAAAATGTATTCTCAGAGCACTAAATATGAATGAGCCAAGTGTGATCTCAACACAGTGAAAGTATTTCGTGAACCTATAGAGGAAGTAATAGCAATTGAGACAGTACGGGAAGCAATGAACGACATCGTCACCTACAGATTTCGCATCAGCTGGCTTAGAGAAGCAATCTAACCCATTATTTGAATAACGATAAGAGATAGAAATTGGAAAAACTTTGTAGCGCCTATTGCCGTACACTTTGTTTAAAATATACAGAGATGGTATAGCATGCATACCTGACATTGTCAGAACACCAATGGAAGACTGTTAACGTAAATCCAGCATAGAAGGTGGGCTTACAGGAGCAAACTGAGAAAACTGCTAATAAGAAAATTTTGGAAATTTGTGGTAAGTTCCTATGAGACCAAACTGCTGAGGCCATCAGTCCCTATGCTTACACACTACTTAATCTAACTTAAAGCGTGGCTGTTAATGAGAACACAATCACTAAAACAGTCAATGGACCGAACCTATATCGATAGTACCAAAAAAAGAGGTGCAATACATATTCATAACAGACTGTAGAAAACTTGTAAGTAGGCTGTTTAGGTTTTTTTATTGGTAACGCCACCTCTGTATGAAAATCACTGGCTGTGCTGTGTGCAGTCTGTGGCTGCTTTGCATTGTTGTAATACTCGCCATTGTAGTGCTAGGCAGCTGGCTGTGAACAGCGCGTAGCGTTGTGCAGTCGGAGGTGTGCCGCCAGCAGTGGTGGATGTGGGGAGAGAGATGGCGGAGTTTTGAAATTTGTCATGAACTGCTACATATATTATGACTATTGAGGTAAATACATTGTTTGTTCTCTATTAATATCTTTCATTTGCTAACTATCCCTATCAGTAGTTAGTGCCTTCCATAATTTGAATCTTTTATTTAGCTGGCAGTAGTTCAAAAATGGTTCAAATGGCTCTGAGCACTATGCGACTTAACTTCTGAGGTCATCAGTCGCCTAGAACTGAGAACTAATTAAACCTAACTAACCTAAGGACATCACACACATCCATTCCCGAGGCAGGATTCGAACCTGCGACCGTAGCGGTCGCTCAGTTCCAGACTGTAGCGCCCAGAACCGCATGGCCACTTCGGCCGGCAGCTGGCAGTAGTGGCGCTTGCTGTATTGCAGTAGTGGGAGTAACCAAGATTTTTGTGAGGTAAGTGATTTGTGAAAAGTACAGGTTAATGTTGGTCAGGGCCATTCTCTTGTAGAGATTATTTAAAGTCAGATTGCGTTGCGCTAAAAAAATATTGTGTGTCAGTTTAAGCACAGTCGAGTAAAATTGTTTAAAAAGGGGACGTTTCATATGGCGACCCTGCCAGGATACCTCACTGGAATCTTCTGATTTTTTTCTTGTAGTAATTAGTGTAGATTTTGTTTATTGCTAGCGTGTAATTGTAGAAAGAATCTCCTTTGTAGTTGCAGTCTTTCATTGTTGTACAGTAAAACAGGTGTGGCATGCATGTAGATTTGCACCAAGTATTTCGCAGCTGCAATTAACTAGATATTATTTTCAGTGTTATGTTAATTGTTTTCTTATTTTTGCTCTTCAAATTGTGTTTTTCTGTGTTGTCGTGTGAAATACTGTGACAATAATGGCGTGTGAAAAACGTAATACTAGGCTCGAAAGTAAACTGCGAAATGACAGTGAAAACGAAAGCAGTGTGTTAGCGCCACCGAGTAATGAATTAACTGATGTTCAAAGTAATAATTTGGTAATTGTGCATGGAAATGGAGTGGGCGGCAAACAATGGCGTAGACAGTGAAACAATTAGTGAACAGGGAAGCATTATCGATCGGTCGGTCGGCAACAGCTCGCCTCAGGAATCCGAAATGACAGGACACAATTTCGCAAATACTATAGATTCAGGTTCTGGGTCATCACCGTTTTCTCAAATGAGTCAAGACACATTTTCTGCTTGTCAAAATGTGAATGTTGCCGGTGAAAATGCACTGCCAAAAAGCATAGAGAAACAGATTCCAGACACTAATACATTATTATTGCAATTAATGCAACAAATGGAACAAAATCAGAGACAAACACAGCAACAGTTAGACACAATGGAACAAAATCAGAGACAAACACAGCAAAAGCTTCAAAAGTTAGACACAATGGAACTAAATCAGAGACAAACACAGCAACAGCTTCAAAAGTTAGACTCATTGGAGCAAACTCTTGAACAAACACGTGAGGATTTAACTACTGAGTTACATCACATTGAATCGAAATGTCAAAAAGTCTGTAATGACGTAAAAACACAAATTTGTGAGCATTTCCAACCTATTTTCTCGCGGCATGAAAATGCACTACAGAATCACAAAGCAGCCATAAAAGAACTGCAAACTACTGTTCACGAAAATCATGAGACCTTGCAAGCTAAATTTGACTCAGTTGCATCTACCGATTCGGTTACGCAACTTGCAAAAACTCAGGAAAACTTAAAGGACACAGTAGATACTCTGAAACTTGGTTCAGAAAAACACACTGAGGAAATGTGTTCACTATCGGAGAAAGTAGCCGAACTTTCGGATCAGTTCACTAACTTATCTACGAAGGTAGATGATAATCTGAATGACACAAAACCGGTAGTCTTTAATGAGACAGAAGAGTGCGAACAAATTAGGAAACTGAAACAAAATCTGAATCAAATTAATACGCAACACCAAAGAGAAATCCGGGAAGTACAAGATCAGCTGACACAGGTAATACAAGAATTACGTATTTCAGAGGACACTCGCGCCCCAACACGGGAAGAGGGACTTAGAAATACGGAACACCCACAAGATAATAACACAGGACACTTCGGAAATTATGAAAGAAATTGGCAAGGTGCACCGAATTTTGAGATGGAACCGCCGACACGATGTAACAATGACCGATATGCTACTCGCCGACACGATGATTTTGACTATAAGCTGTTAATTAAAACAAAAAACAAAAAAAACAAAAAGGGAGACAGAATAACTTCAGACGCAACAGTTCGGCGCACAGTTACGATTCAGGGAGAAATTCTCCACCACATGACCGACAAACAAGAAACTATGTAAACTACCGACATGACGTAGGACGATATATTCGTAACGACAGACCTGAATTGCATCAAAACTGGCGGGATTTAAACAGAGCAGGGTACTTTCGACAACGTGAATTTGTAGAAGTTAGGTCTCCAAATCCCAATAGCGACGCGCGCCAACAAGGGAACAGACAATGACTCGCACCGCAGGGAGCCGCGTGCGCCGGCTGGCTCAGGGAAAAATAGCATACACACTAACCTTGAGAAAAATTCCAGTATTCTTTACCGATGTATACCGCACGATAATTGCATTCAAGTTCAAACTCTGAGTACTATGAAGAGTAAAGGATTGCACCACACTTCACATGTAAAACCGTGTATTGAGAGATAATCTGCTTTTTAACTTTGTCTTTGCCATAAAACTTTTCACTTCACATTTCTAGTATGCTTTGTCAGACTTAAGAAACTGTTAACATGCAACAATGTTTGAAGTTAAGTATCCAGTCTAGAACCTAGGGAACATTTTTAAACAGAAGTTACGAATGCATTGTTATAGTGAACAGACATCACAGTGTTATTGTGTGTGTACATTCTTGCTTGTTAGTTGCATGATTACGTAACGACTATAAGGCTCACTTACTTAGAACATTTACCAGTACTGCTAATGAGATTTTAATGCAACATTTTGGTTTACTTGAAAATACATTCTGGATTCAAAGTACTTTCTGTGGAATTAATGATGACTTAGCATTTGGTTTCTTTGACAGATACACGATTATATCACGACGCTACTAATGAGTGACAATTTACAATGTTGTTTTTGCGGTGTATCTGTTTTATATCCGCACAGTTTTTCTGAATTCTTCTGGAAAACAAAACATGTTTTAGTAGTAAGCTACAATTTGAGGGCCTTTTTCGTAGCACAACAATACTTTACAGTATAGTACTTTCTTGATCACAGTAATGTACGTAATAACTACGATATCTATACACACAGCATTTCACTTTCGTTTATGATGAGGTAAGTACATTGACCTCAGCAGAACGTTGCTTACAGAGGACGATAATTACGACACTTCCACAGAGATTATGTTGCGACAAGACACACAGTTTAGTGCTACAGTACACGTATTTGAGTGATTAATTTTGTACTTAAAACATTTATTTTTAAAGATTTTTGAATTGCAAAGAAAGTTTTCCGTGATACATTTCATTCCATTGCTGTAATCTGTAACACCTGAGGGTATAATTACATTAATCCTCAGGGGGGTACACGCCTACTTTGTGTACCATGTGTTTGGCACGCACAAGGAGCCCTAGCTAATATGGTATTTGCTTATACAACTTTACACATCGGTACCATATTTCTCTAACACACAAATTACACAGCTATCTGATCATTTAACTGAGAGATAAACATTTTTTTTTACTGCATTAGTGACAGATGTTTACGTAATTACACAGTTGAATAACTTCACACTTATGAAATTGCATTTTGTCTGTACTTTGTGAACTGTTCATATTTTTTCGGAACCATTGTGATACTATGAGAGCTTTGAATGATGTATTTGGTAAGGGAGCATGATTTTAAAGTACATTTGAGGTAGATGACACTTTTGACATGAGCAGAGAATTTTTTTTAGGTTTTGAAATTATTGGAGGAAGCTACGACGATTTTGAGAGTTGACTGAGGTGTTATGATGTTATTATTACGATGACTATGTGTATTATGCTGTTGCAGTATGTTTATGATCAGTAAGCTGATGCTATATATTGAAGAAGTGTCGACGAATATGTATATGTGTAATAAGGTAAGGAATAATGAATAGTGTTTTGGGGACTGTGGTTTGTGAAAAAGGATGTTGGAAACCGAGAAATCATACTTTAAGAGTTATGAAATGTGTGTAAATGCGTGAATGTATCACAATGCCGACGAAAACTTTTTGAACACTGTTATATTCATAGGACTTTTGTTTCTACACATTTGCAACATAAATTCTTGGCCTGTGAAATATTTATATGAGACTGTCACTGTAGCGGAAACTGGTGTCGTAAATATTCCGGTAAGAAAGTTCAGTGACCACCTGCACGTAATGCGTCTTGGGCACCCAGCTGAGCGGCCAGGTGTGCCAGACGCCTGGAGAAAAAGCCATTATTGCGAGCCCTTTTCAGCGGCACAGGTAGAAAAAGAAAGGGAGGCCATTATCCTCGCTATTGACGTTCCATTGTAGAAAGCATCGTAAATACGACACGCTAATAATAACTTGGAAACATTCTTACATCTGCACACCTGATTAGGACAAGTGTCTATCTACGAGAATTGAGAGAATTTCTACTAACTTATGAAATGCCTCATGACTACTGAATGATTATTTTATGCTTTACTTTGTACATAGTTGCTTATTTCATTTGATATCTGGTTTCCAGCTGTCTTGCAGCATTGGTTTCATAAAAAAAAAATTAAATGCATTTGCTAATGTGAACACTTTCTGTCAACAGATCTATTAAATAATAATTTTGTGATCCACATTCTTCAAAAAAGGAGCACTTGGAAAGGAAAGAACAATAAGAAGGGACTAGTAACAGTAAATGCATACATAATATTCTTTTCAAGTACATGGTAATATTTTTTTACAATAAGTTGTTGTGGTGCACCACTTTAATTACATAGACATTAAGATGTGAATAGACATTTCCCTTATCTGCATTGTTGTCTTTAGTATACTAGCTTGCGCTTTGTCATGTTTAGATATAATTTATTGCTTCTGCTGTTTGCCAGGCATAGTGCTACTGAATTTTAATTTGTGTTACTCTGTTAAGCCAGTTTTACTACTGATTTATTTTTCTTGTTTGCTGCTCATTGCCTTATATTAGTTGTAATTTATGCTGGTTGCTTTGCTTTTTGTATTTTTTATCATTGCTGTTTGTGTTAATTGTTTTGTGCTGTTGCATTGCCTCGTTCCTTAGTTTAGCATCTGAGCTCAGTAGATTTAAGTTAGCTTAAGAGGGGGTAGACTATATAAGAGACTGCGTTGCGATGAATTGGAAGAAATGCATTGAGAAGTGATACGAAAAAAGTACAGAAAGCAGGTATAGGTAGGATTTTCTTGGAAATAAATAATGAGGTAAGAAATATGTGAAATAAATGCAGAAAGCATGCTTGGATAGGATTTTTTTGGTGGAAGCAAAGGTTGAAATAAGACGAAAGATCTATGGAATGAAGTTTTGGGTTGGACTGCAGTACCAAAAGTTACACTGAAAACGAACCCTGTCCTTTCCATTGTGTTATCCCCCTATGTGTTTGTGAACCCTTGTGTATTTGTTTTCTTCCTGTCTCTGTGTAGTTTCATAGAATTTTTTTTCTAATACTATTCACTATGATGAGGAATACTGTTATCCTCAAATATAATTGGTATTAATAATATGTTATTTAACTTGTAAATATGCTTAGACATTATTTATTCTGTTTTGTTTTAATGCTCATGTGTGAAGTTGATGTTTCAAAATTTATTCTGATCTTTTATGTATGTACTCATGTCATAATTCCTGTAACACTGACGTATATGTTATTTTGATTCTTTTGTAAAGCCTGTACTACAAGTGTTATCTGTATTGTTATGTTCTTTAATGATGTATTTTGTACCTTTGTAATTGTATTCTTATGTTATAAAATTGTAATTGACACCAGGTCATAAAATTAAGTAACTTGTAAGTTCCATTTCACTGCACACGTTTCTGTTGGTCATAGTATATGGACAATATGTGAGAAGTAGGGACTGTTAGTGTTTGCACGTGTGTTAATAATTCAGCAAGGGACTGGATAACAGCATTGCTGGTTCTAAGGACAATTCCAAAAACTTTGTGAGCGCACAAGTGGTGGTTATGGACTTGCTATATTATCCGCAAGACTCTTCAATGGTGATTGTGCACCTGCACAGTCACAACAGATGGCTGCTGGCCATCTCTACAAGGACTACAGTGGGTCTGCACCTTTGATGACCCACCAGTACCATTATGTCTACAAGGACTGCAGTGGGTCTGCACCTCTGGTGGCCCACCAATACCACAATCTCTACCAGGACTACAGTGGGTCTGCTCTGTGATGACCTACTCACCAATATTCTTCAAAACTTCGACTGACTCTGCTGTGGGTTTGCTCTGTTGTGGCCCATTACCTGTCTGCATGTCAAGAGTCAACACTGTCTTTCGGTTGGAGGGACAACACTACTTCTTCAAGACTGTATGGAAATCCACTACTTCTGTGTGCATTGTCTTTTACTGCTCAGACTTTGAGAAAAACACGGCAATTTTAGTGTGATCAACGATCAGGACTGTCTTTATGGACTGTGAGAAAATTTTAGCGTTTGACCAACATTGTATCAATAAGTGTGTGCATTTGATTTCTTTGTTATTCTAATTGTGAAAAAAAATTTTAACAAATATGTATTGGCCAGCGCCCAAAAAAATTTGTAAAATTTTTTGTAGGGAGCATGGGGGCTATGTAAGTAGGCTGTTTAGGTTTTTTTATTGGTAACGCCACCTCTGTATGAAAATCACTGGCTGTGCTGTGTGCAGTCTGTGGCTGCTTTGCATTGTTGTAATACTCGTCATTGTAGTGCTAGGCAGCTGGCTGTGAACAGCGCGTAGCGTTGTGCAGTCGGAGGTGAGCCGCCAGCAGTGGTGGATGTGGGGGGAGAGATGGCGGAGTTTTGAAATTTGTCATGAACTGCTCTATATGTATGATGATATCAAGGTAAATACATTGTTTGTTCTCTATTAATATCTTTCATTTGCTAACTATCCCTATCAGTAGTTAGTGCCTTCCATAGTTTGAATCTTTTATTTAGCTGGCAGTAGTGGCGCTAGCTGTATTGCAGTAGTGGGAGTAACCAAGATTTTTGTGAGGTAAGTAATTAGTGAAAAGTACAGGTTAATGTTAGTCAGGGCCATTCTCTTGTAGAGATTATTTAAAGTCAGATTGCGTTGCGCTAAAAAATATTGTGTGTCAGTTTAAGCACAGTCGAGTAAAATTGTTTAAAAAGGGGACGTTTCAAACTGAACGAAAGCCTTTCCCATCCCCAACATAAATGAGACACTGAACTAATTGTGAAAGCGAAGTAATTCTGAACTTTATATTTGGTCACTGAATGCTATCGGATTTTAATGGTACCAAAGGGTACCAAAGTGGCTAAATAATGTATCAAGTACGTTTCAGGGATTAATGATGTTTCTTTGGCAGGACTGCAAGGGACGAAGTGTTTATGGTACTTGGATAACATAATGCTCTATGGAAGTTCGTTACAGGAACGTAATGAAAAACTACAGGAAGTGGTGCATAGATCAAGGGCACATTTGTTAAAATTGCAATTAGAGAAGTACAAATTCCTGACATAAGAGGTAACATTTTTAGTACATAAAATTATGGATAAAGGTGCAGAGCCAGATGAGTGTACTGTGGAAAAATTGAAGAACTTTCTAGTTCAGAAATCCATGAAGGAATGGAAGTAATCTCTAGGATTCACTGGATATTATTGTTGGTTCATTCTAAATTTCAGTGAAATTACGACTCCATTACATAAACTGCTGAAGACTGAAGTGCCATTAGAACAGTAAGGTAGTTTAGAAGCGGCATTTGGAGAACTGAGAGAGAGATTAGTAAATTCTCCAATACTGAGCTACCTGGATTTCGAGAAACCGTTTATGGTAACAATAGACGCCAGCCGAGAGGCTTTGGGAACACTTCTGTCACAAGGGAAGATAGGCAATTATTTACCAATCGCCTATATTAGCGGTAATTCAATAATACTGAAAGGAAATATTCTGCAACTCAGAGTACTTAGCAGCTGTGTGGGCTACAAAACATTTCAGGCCATACTTCTGTTGGAGACATTTTGCCATAGTAGCAGATCACAAGGCACAACTTGGATTTTCAGTGTCAAAAATGAACCATCGAGTTTACTAAAATGAAGGTTGAAACTGAGGAGTATTATGATTAGTATGTGCATAAACCTGGAAAGCTCAATACAAATACAGATGCATTAACATGAATGCGGTTTGATGATGTAGACTGTAGAGGATGTAAGTGAAAGTATGGGGAATGTAAGAGTGGCTAGGGAAAACGAAGAAGAGGAGGACGGAAACGAGGAACCTAACGCAGAGGACAACGTGGAAATCATGAAGGAAATACACGACAATCTGTTAGGTGGACATTAAGATATTCACAGGACCTAAGACTGAATACAGAATTATAAAGAGTGGAATTCCATGCTGTACTATAGTATTCCAGTGAACCATGATTATAAGACTTTTGTATACACTTAAGCACTGTATAGTCGTTCAGTCTCCTTATATAGTCCCTTTCTCTCTCTCTCTCTCTCTCTCTCTCTCTCTCTCTCTCTCTCTCTTTCTGTCTTCATTTTCTTCTGCGGACGTCAGCATACTTAACTGAACCGATGTTGTGTAACACTGTTGGTACTGATTCTCTTCTTTCTGTAGTAGGTGTAAGAAAGTTGCCTTAGACTGTTACATAACAGGCCATAAACCCCAGAACAACAGCTGGGTCCTGCACTACGTAGTTGGATCTAGGCGCAATACGTTCGGATTCGATTTCGGAAATCGTTGGGGAATTCAACGTTCCGAAAGCCACAGAGTCAAGAGTGTGCCCGAGGATACCAAATTTCAGGCATTACCTATTTACAATTTGTACAGAAACCAGATGGCAGTTATAAGAGTCGAGGGACATGAAAGGGAAGCAGTGGTTGGGAAGGGAGTGAGACAGGGTTGTAGCCTCTCCCCGAAGTTACTAAATCTGTATATTGAGAAAGCAGTAAAGGAAACAAAAAAAAATTCGGAGTAGGTATTAAAATCCATGGAGAAGAAATAAAAATTTTGAGGTTCGCCGATGACATTGTAATTCTATCAGAGACAGCAAAGGACTTGGAAGAGCAGGTGAACGGAATGGACAGTGTCTTGATTAGGAAATGAGACACTTAAAGTAGAGAAGGAGTTTTGCTATTTGGGGAGTAAAATAACTGATGATGGTAGAAGTAGAGAAGATATAAAATGTAGGCTGGCAATGGCAAGGAAAGCGTTTCTGAAGAAGAGAAATTTGTTAACATCGAGTATAGATTGAAGTGTCAGGAAGTCATTTCTGAAAGTATTTGTATGGAGTGTAGCCATGTATGGAAGTGAAACATGGACGATAACCAGTTTGGACAAGAAGAGAATAGAAGCTTTCGAAATGTGGTGCTACAGAAGAATGCTGAAGATTAGATGGGTTGATCACATAACTAATGATGAAGTATTGAATAGAATTGGGGAGAACAGGAGTTTGTGGCGCAACTTGACAAAAAGAAGGGACCGGTTAGTAGGACACGTTCTGAGGCATCAAGGGATCACAAATTTAGAATTGGAGAGCAGCGTGGAGGGTAAAAATCGTAGCGGAAGACCAAGAGATGAATACACTAAGCAGATTCAGAAGGATGTAGGTTCCAGTAAGTACAGGGAGATGAAGAAGCTTACACAGGATAGGGTAGCATGGAGAGCTGCATCAAACCAGTCTCAGGACTGAAGACCACAACAACAACCTCTCACCACGGACAACGCAGCGGCCGACGGCCTTCACTTAACGATCGAGAGCAGCGGCGATTGCGTAGAGTTGTCAGCGCTAACAGACAAGCAAAAATGCGTGAAATAACCGCAGGAATCAGTGTGGGACGTACGACGAACGTATCCTTCCGGACAGTGCGGCTAAACTTGGCATTAATGAACTATTGAACCAGACGACAGCAAAATATCGCCGCGCAAAGCCTCTCTTAGGCCCGTGACCATATCGATTGGATCCCAGACGACAGGAAAACGGTGGACTGGACATATGATTACCGATTTCAGCTGTTAAGAGCTGATTGTAGAGTTCGAGTGTGGTGGAGACTTCACGAAGCCGTATATCCAGGTTGTCAACAAGACATTGTGCAAGCTGGTGGTGGCTCCAAAAGGATATGGGCTGTGTTAACATTGTATTGTCTGGGTCCTGGTTCTGTACAGCTAATTGGAGACCATTTGCAGCCATTCATGGACTTCGTGTTGCAAACAAAAGATGGTTTTTTTTTATGGATTACAATGCGCCATGTCACTGGCCACAATTGTTCGCGACTGGTTTTAAGAACATTCTTGACATGAGTCGTGCTTGGGTAGCCTAGATGGTAGACCACTTGCCCGCGAATGGAAAAGGTCCCGAGTTCGAGTCTCGGTCGCGCACACAGTTTTAATCTGCTAGGAAGTTTCATATCAGCGCACACTCCGCTGCAGAGTGAAAATCTCATTCTGGAAACATCCCCCAGGCTGTGGCTAAGCCATGTCTCCGCAGTATCCTTTCTTTCAGGAGTGCTAGTTCTGCAAGGTTCGCAGGAGGGCTTCTGTAAAGTTTGGAAAGTAGGAGACGAGATACTGGTGGAAGTAAAGCTGTGAGGACGGGGCGTGAGTCGTGCTTGGGTAGCTCAGATGGTAGAGCACTTGCCCGCGAAAGGCAAAGGTCCCGAGTTCGAGTCTCGGTCGGGCACACAGTTTTAATCTGCCAGGAAGTTTCATATCAGCGCACACTTCGCTGCAGAATGAAAATCTCATTCTGGACAGTTTGAGAAAGTGATTGGGCCACCCAGATCGCCTGACATGAATTTCATCGAACATTTAATGGACGAAAACTAAAGGTCAGTGAGTGCACAAAATCCTGCACCGGCAACATCTTCGCAGTTATCGAGTGCTATAGACGCAGCATGGCTCAGTATTTCTGCAAGGGTCTTCCAACGAATGGTTTAGTCCATGCCACGTCGAGTTGCTTTACTACGCCGGGCAAAAGGAAGGAGGTATCCCATGAGATTTGTCACCTCCGTGTACGCTCCCATCACTTCGGTTATTTATTTATTTATTTATTTATTGTTCTGTGGGACCAAATTAAGGAGAAGTCTCCATGGTCATGGAACGAGTCAATACATGGAATTATAACACGATAGTAGAAACATATAAAACGAAATATAAAAAACATATTCAGGCGATAAGTCTTAAGTTCAAATAGAGAAAATCAGCAATGTACCACTGGAATTTGCTTAATTTTTTAGCTCTTCCAGGAGCTCCTCGACAGAATAGAAGGAGTGAGCCATGATGAAACTCTTCAGTTTAGAATTAAAAGAGTTTGGGCTACTGCTAAGATTTTTGAGTTCTCGTGGTAGCTTATTGAAAATGGATGCAGCAGAATATTGCACTCCTTTCTGCACAAAAGTCAAGGAAGTGCATTCCACATGCAGATTTGTTTTCTGCCTAGTATTAACTGAGTGGAAGCTGCTAACTCTCGGGAATAGGCTTATATTGCTAACAACAAACGACATTAAAGAGAATATATACTGTGAGGGCAATGTCAGAATTCCCAGACTACTGAATAGGGGTCGACAAGAGGTTCTCGAACTTACACCACATACAGTTCGAACAGCCCGTTTTTGAGCCAAAAATACCCTTTTTGAATCTGAAGAATTACCCCAAAAAATAATACCATACGACATAAGCGTATGAAAATATGCGAAGTAGACTACTTTTCGTGTTGAACTGTCACTTATTTCAGATACTGTACTAATGGTAAATAAAGCAGCATTTAGTTTCTGAACAAGATCATGGACGTGGGCTTTCCACAACAGCTTCCTATCTATCCAAACGCCTAGGAACTTGAACTGTTCCGTCTCGCTTGTAATATGCCCATTCTGTCTGATCAAAGTATCGGTTCTTGTTGAATTGTGAGTTGTTGTTGTTGTTGTTGTGGTCTTCAGTCCTGAGACTGGTTTGATGCAGCTCTCCATGCTACTCTACCCTGTGCAAGCTTCTTCATCTCCCAGTACCTACTGCAACCTACATCCTTCTGAATCTGCTTAGTGTATTGATCTCTTGGTCTCCCTCTACGATTTTTACCCTCCACACTGCCCTCCAATGCTAAATTTGTGATCCCTTGATGCCTCAAAACATGTCCTACCAACCGATCCCTCCTTCTAGTCAAGTTGTGCCACAAACTTCTCTTTTCCCCAATCCTATTCAATACCTCCTCATTAGTTACGTGATCTACCCACCTTATCTTCAGCATTCTTCTGTAGCACCACATTTCGAAAACTTCTATTCTCTTCTTGTCCAAACTGGTTATCGTCCATGTTTCACTTCCATACATGGCTACACTCCATACAAATACTTTCAGAAACGACTTCCTGACACTTAAATCTATACTCGCTGTTAACAAATTTCTCTTCTTCAGAAACGATTTCCTTGCCATTGCCAGTCTACATTTTATATCCTCTCTACTTCGACCATCATCAGTTATTTTACTCCCTAAATAGCAAAACTCCTTTACTACTTTAAGTGTCTCATTTCCTAATCTAATCCCCTCAGCATCACCCGATTTAATTTGGCTACATTCCATTATCCTCGTTTTGTTTTTGTTGATGTTCATCTTATATTCTCCTTTCAAGACACTGTACATTCCGTTCAACTGCTCTTCCAAGTCCTTTGCTGTCTCTGACAGAATTACAATGTCATCGGCGAACCTCAAAGTTTTTACTTCTTCTCCATGAATTTTAATACCTACTCCGAATTTTTCTTTTGTTTCCTTTACTGCTTGCTCAATATACAGATTGAATAACATCGGGGAGAGGCTACAACCCTGCCTCACTCCTTTCCCAACCACTGCTTCCCTTTCATGCCCCTCGACTCTTATAACTGCCATCTGGTTTCTGTACAAATTGTAAATAGCCTTTCGCTCCCTGTATTTTACCCCTGCCACCTTCAGAATTTGAAAGAGAGTATTCCAGATAACGTTGTCAAAAGCTTTCTCTAAGTCTGCAAATGCTAGAAACGTAGGTTTGCCTTTTCTTAATCTTTCTTCTAAGATAAGTCGTAAGGTTAGTATTGCCTCACGTGTTCCAACATTTCTACGGAATCCAAACTGATCTTCCCCGAGGTCCGCTTCTACCAGTTTTTCCATTCGTCTGTAAAGAATTCGCGTTAGTATTTTGCAGCTGTGACTTATTAAACTGATAGTTCGGTAATTTTCACATCTGTCAACACCTGCTTTCTTTGGTATTGGAATTATTATATTCTTCTTGAAGTCTGTGGGTATTTCGCCTGTCTCATACATCTTGCTCACCAGATGGTAGAGTTTTGTCATGACTGGCTCTCCCAAGGCCATCAGTAGTTCTAATGGAATGTTGTCTACTACCGGGGCCTTGTTTCGACTCAGGTCTTTCAGTGCTCTGTCAAACTCTTCACGCAGTATCTCATCTCCCATTTCATCTTCATCTACATCCTCTTCCATTTCCATAATACTGTCCTCAAGTACATCGCCCTTGTATAAACCCTCTATATACTCCTTCCACCTTTCTGCCTTCCCTTCTTTGCTTAGAACTGTGTTGCCATCTGAGCTCTTGATATTCATACAAGTGGTATCCTTCTCCCCAAAGGTCTCTTTAATTTTCCTGTAGGCAGTATCTATCTTACCCCTAGTGAGACAAGCCTCTACATCCTTACATTTGTCCTCTAGCCATCCCTGCTTAGCCATTTTGCACTTTCTGTCGATCTCATTTTTGAGACGTTTGTATTCCCTTTTGCCTGCTTCATTTACTGCATTTTTATATTTTCTCCTTTCATCAATTAAATTCAATATTTCTTCTGTTACCCAAGGATTTCTATTAGCCCTCGTCTTTTTACCTACTTGATCCACTGCTGCCTTCACTACTTCATCCCTCAGAGCTACCCATTCTTCTTCTACTGTATTTCTTTCCCCCATTCCTGTCAATTGTTCCCTTATGCTCTCCCCGAAACTCTCTACAACCTCTGGTTCTTTCAGTTTATCCAGGTCCCATCTCCTTAAATTCCCACCTTTTTGCAGTTTCTTCAGTTTCAATCTGCAGTGATAGATTGTGGTCAGAATCCACATCTGCCCCTGGAAATGTCTTACAATTTAAAACCTGGTTCCTAAATCTCTGTCTTACCATTATATAATCTATCTGATACCTATTAGTATCTCCAGGATTCTTCCAGGTATACAACCTTCTTTCATGATTCTTGAACCAAGTGTTAGCTATGATTAAGTTATGCTCTGTGCAAAATTCTACAAGGCGGCTTCCTCTTTCATTTCTTCCCCCCAATCCATATTCACCTACTATGTTTCCTTCTCTCCCTTTTCCTACTGACGAATTCCAGTCACCCATGACTATTAGATTTTCGTCTCCCTTCACTACCTGAATAATTTCTTTTATCTCGTCATACATTTCATCAGTTTCTTCATCATCTGCAGAGCTAGTTGGCATATAAACTTGTACTACTGTAGTAGGCATGGGCTTTGTGTCTATCTTGGCCACAATAATGCGTTCACTATGCTGTTTGTAGTAGCTAACCCGCACTCCTATTTTTTTATTCGTTATTAAACCTACTCCTGCATTACCCCTATTTGATTTTGTATTTATAACCCTGTAATCACCTGACCAAAAGTCTTGTTCCTCCTGCCACCGAACTTCACTAATTCCCACTATATCTAACTTTAACCTATCCATTTCCCTTTTTAAATTTTCTAACCTACCTGCCCGATTAAGGGATCTGACATTCCACGCTCCGATCCGTAGAATGCCAGTTTTCTTTCTCCTGATAACGACGTCCTCTTGAGTAGTCCCCGCCCGGAGATCCGAATGGGGGACTATTTTACCTCCGGAATATTTTACCCAAGAGGACGCCGTCATCATTTAATCATACAGTAAAGCTGCCTGTGAGTTAGAAACTGTAAAAACTGAGTCTTACTGTGATTTAGCATTAAATTATTTTCCACAAGCCACGAACTTATTTCATGAACTACATTATTTGATAGTTTCAATATTACACACAAGATCCTTCACTACCAAGCTGGTGTCATCAGCAAACAAATATTTTTGAATCACCTGTAATACTAGAAGGCATATCATTTATATAAATAAGAAACGGCAGTGGCCCCAGCACCGACCCTTGGGGAACGTCCCACTTAACAGTGCCCCATTGGGACTGAACATCACTACCATCAATATTGCGGAGAATTACCTTCTGCTTTCTGTTCTTAAAGTAAGAGGCGAACCAATTGTAAGCTACTCCCATAATGGTCCAACTTCTGCAGTAATATTTTGTGGTCAACGCAGCCAAAGCCTTCGTTAAATCAAAGAAAACAACTAGCGTTCGCAACCTTTTATTTAATCTGTCCAAAACCTCACAGAGAAAAGAGAATATAGCATTTTCAGTTGTTAAACCATTTCTAAAATCAAACTATACATTTGACAGCAAATTATGTGAATTTAAATGCTCCAGTAACCTTGTATATACAACCTTCTCGATAACTTTAGCAAACACCGATGGCATAGAAATAGGTCTAAAATTGTTAACATTATCCCTGTATCCCTTTTTACAAAGTGGCTTCACTACCGAGTACTTTAATCGGTCAGGAAACCAACCACTCCTAAAGGAAAAGTTACAGATATGGCTAAGTACTGAGCTAACATACATAGAACAATACTTCAGTATTCTGCTAGATACCCCGTCATATCCATGAGAGTTCTTGGTCTTTAGTGATTTAATTATTAACTCAATCTCCCTCTTGTCAGTATCATGGAGGAGCATTTCAGATAATAGTCTCAGAAAACTTTTTTCTAAGAGCGCTATGTGATTCCCTGTTGGGACTAGGTTTCTATTTAGTTCACCTGCTATATTCAGAAAGTGATTATTAAATAGTGTACATATACGCGACTTACCAGTAACACGGACATTCCCACTACGCACTAATTCTATATCCTCGACCTGTCTCTGCAGACCAGCCACTTCCTTTACGACTGACCATATGGTTTTAATTTTATCCTGAGACTTAACTATTCTATCTGCGTACCATATACTTTTTGCCTTCCTAATAACATTTTTAAGCACCTTACAATACTGTTTGTAATGGGCTGCTGCATTTAGATTTTGCCTGTTTCTAACACTTTGATATAATTGCCACTTTGTTCTACAAGATATTCTTATCCCTCTAGTCAGCCACCCAGGTTGCCTGTTTCTGCTAGTACCCTGTTTAGAACGTTCTAACGGAAAGCAACTTTCAAAAAGCACGAGAAAAGTCTTGAGAAAAGCATTATATTTATCATCTACTGTATTAGCGCTTTAAACGTCTTGCCACTCTTGTTCCTTGATAAGGTTTACAAAGGTCTCTACAGCAACTGGATCAGCTTTCCTAAACAGTTGATAACGATACTTAACATGTGTTGCAGCTCAAAAATCTTTTAGAGTTAAAATTTGTACATCATTATCTGAAAGGCCATTCACCTTTTTGCTAACAGAATGTCCTTCTAGTAATGATGAATGAACAAAAATGTTGTCTATGGTTGTTCTACTGTTCCCTTGCGCTCTCGTTGGAAAGAATAAGGTTTGCATAAGATTATATGAATTAAGGAGGTCTACCAGCATCCTTTTCCTTGCACAATCACTTATACAATTAATGTTGAAGTCACCACATATAACTAACTTCTTGTATTTCCTATAAAGTGAACCAAAGACCTCCTCTAGCTTTAGCAAAAATGTTGTGAAGTCGGAGTCTGGGGAACTATAAATAACAACAGTTAGAAGTTTAGCTCCATTACATTTAAACACACCTGCACAACATTCAAACACCTTTTCAGTGCAGTACTTTGAAACATCAATTGACTCAAATGGGATGCCGTTTTTCACATACATGGCTACTCCGCAAAGAGCTCCTAGAAAAGCTGCCAGCCAACCTGTATCCTGGTAAAGGAAGCCTCTGAATCATCTCCTTATTTAAGAAGTGTTCAGATATACCAATAATTTCAGAGTCAACATCTATAAGCACTTCATTAACTTTATGTCTAATACTTTGTATATTTTGATGAAATATACTAATTCCCTCATTACTCGGATGCCTTAGCTTTGTCAAAAGTGGTTCCTTTGTTAGAGAGGCTTCCCTTAAGTAGGAATACCTATCAGCTGACTTCAATCTAAAAAAGGTGCAGCTCTAACACCCACTGCTGCAGGAATTTTCCCATGAGTGATCCCACCACCCCCACCTATGCTGTCACCTATAAGCTTTGCCAACCTCCCCTTCCCATACCTGTTGAGGTGCAGGCCACGTCTAGTGAAACCCGTCCTGCTGATAGACTCCACCGACACCACTGAAATGTGACTCATGTTTTCTGTCATCAGCGCACCCCCAAATCTCATGTTATTACGCCTGGCGCAAATAATGAAAGTCAAGACATACGAGTATGAGTTTGATCTACAGGAACGGTACACATCTACTTTTTTCCACTGTCTGAACCTGTAAGACATAAAACCTGGGTTACTTTGCGTACTTTAATTTCATCATAGCATATGGAATAATATCTGAGATTCCTCAGTTCTGGCACAATGGATATTCTGAGTTTAAAGGTATCTCTTCCCTTACTTGGTTTGTTGAAACAGAACAGCTGCTGTACCCAGTTATTCGTCACAAGGTAATGAGAGGCTAGATCTGAATATGAGGGAGGCGGCCATGTGTTCCTACTGTTTTCAAAAATTTGCAATGTTATGGAATTCACAATTTCAACCAGCTCCGAGAGGATGGAGGTGGTAGCGACGAACTTCATGTCTTCAATAACAGGTGAAAGGTGCTTTTTGCTCGGGAAGTTCTATCCTCTGCGTTCGATTGATAAGTGCTGTTAGAGAAATTTAATAAAATAGTAAAGAAGCATTGTATTTGTAATCAACGCTTATCTAATCCAATTTCCTGCTTCGGATTCTAGATGAATAACGAAATTATTACTAATGTTAAACTTTTTAGTTTTCTGCCAGTTAGTGGTAGTGAGGGAGAGGTGCCCTTCCCGTCATCAACCTCCATGTTCACGAATCGTGCAACTGAGGTGAGAATAGGATACCAGCGCGGTGTTCACCTAGACGGATATGGGAAACCGTCTAAAAGCCACATACAGTCCATCGTGACAAAAAATAAAAACACCTACAGCCGTCCTTGTGATTTTATGTTATTTTTTCGCTACTAGTTATTTGAGTTGACAGTTGATGGTTGGAGTGCTGACACATCATCTGTTAATCCTGTAACGCTGGCAACTGATGGGTTCTGCATGGGGATCGTATCAATCCGTACCGCATCAAAACACCCTGAAGATGACGCAATGAAGCGTCGAAACTGGTAGCGACAAAATAAAATAAAATCATAAGGACGGCTGTAGGTGTTTTTATTTTTTGTCACGATAGTAAACGGCCGTCGTCCCAGAGACGTCCTGCTAAGAGGATGGACATACAAAAACATACAGTCTCATCGTCAATCCGCGCCTCTCCAAATATTGGGTCGTGATTATTATTGTTATTATATAAATGTGTTTAAATGTTCACCTTTTAATGTAGAGAAACTTCACAGTCGTGTAACGAATTTCTCGAAAGAAGCATTAAGTGAAAGAAAAATGTCCTACGAGTGACTGAGGATCCAACTCGCGGCCCTTTAGAAGTGTAGTCTGACACTTTCCCACAGAGACACGGTTGTTCTATACAATGCGAAATAAAATAACAAAATAATGCCAGAAACCGAAATTTTCTATGATGAAACTTTGAGCCACATCAGAAAGTAACATTTTCTTAGCACCACAGACACTATGATTTGTTATGGCGTCCTGCATTCCAGGAGAACACAAGTACGTGTATCGTGTTTACGGCAAGTTGTTAAATAGTACGCATACCCTTTTGTGCTCATTTCTGTTTTCCATTTTCTCAGTTCCCTTAGTCTTGATTCACTTCTGCCAGGAGAGAACCAACTACGAACTATAATGTTCCCAACATCACAAGAAGGGACTCTTTAGGAGATGTGCCGGATGTTTAATGTGCCGGAACGGCGTAACTATTAAGAACTTTCTGTAATCTACAACGAATCATCGACTGATTACAGGAACTCTCTCATATGTTTTTTGAAAGAGCGGTTAAAAACTTTCCGGGGACATGATTACAGCCAATTTAGAAGCTATAGACGAACGCAAAGGGTTTACTCGCCTCCGAACGTTTACCAAGCCGGCATAGCCAACAATAAAAGCGATTATGGCCGAGTTATAAACTTCAGCTGTTCATGAAATATTTCCTCCCCTTCGGAGATATGGGTTTAGCGTCGAGTTTACGAGGTCATTAGAGATGGCGCATAATTTCCGGCCATGTCGCCTTCATAGACAGGCATTTGCTTTAAGCTATTGGGAAAGCCACTGTTAACCTAAATATGGATCGATATTTGAACAGCAGTTCTCCCGTACGTGTCTTTTCACTAGGCACCAGTCTCTAAACTCTAAAATAACCTTCTCCTGGGACCGAAAAGCGAAATCTAACATTATTTATGTAAACCGACCGAGTAGTCATTAGAACTCCGGAAAACAAACCAAAGTGCAAATGCAAGCTATGTCTGCGTTGGGGCGTAAAGGTAAAACACGACTTGCTGAACTGGAATGTTAATTAACATTCAACGATGCACTTCATTAGCCGATACTGTGCTGCCTCGGTCCTTAATCGGGCGTCTCTGTGTGCACTCCGGGTACTAATGACATCTGTGACCCTACTCCATATATCAGGCACTTCCATTGTGGATTCTGTATGTGGATTTCGATTGCGTAAATATCATCAACCCATTCATTCCTATTATGTTTTGGTAATATTTTCATCTCCTGTTACAATCGGCAGTCAAATTATTCCATGTGTTCTGCATGTTGTACTCTTCACGTTGATTTACAAATTTCTCCCTCTACTCCTCCTTCAGGCTCAATGTTGACTATACGTGGATGACTACATTTTTCTTTTTTTGTTTTTTTATTCAATTCATCGGTCTTCTGACTGGTTTGACGCATCCCGCCACGGATTCCCCTCCTGTGTTAACCTATTCATCTCAGGTTAGCATTTGTAAGCTATGTCCTCAATTATTCGTCGGATGTACTAAAATCTCTGCCTTCCCCTACAGTTCTTATCCTCTACAGAGGGTTATTCCCTGATCTCTTAACACATGCCCCGTCATCCTGTTCCTTTTTCTTGCCAGTGTTTTCCATATACTCCCTCCCCGTTGATTCTATGGAGAACAGCCTCGTTCTTTGGCCGGCCGAAGTGGCCGTGCGGTTAAAGGCGCTGCAGTCTGGAACCGCAAGACCGCTACGGTCACAGGTTCGAATCCTGCCTCGGGCATGGATGTTTGTGATGTCCTTAGGTTCGTTAGGTTTAACTAGTTCTAAGTTCTAGGGGACTAATGACCTCAGCAGTTGAGTCCCATAGTGCTCAGAGCCATCGAAGCCTCGTTCTTTATCTTATCAGTCCACCAAATTTTTAACATTCATCTGAGGTACCACACACCAAACGCGCGAGTCTCTTCTGTTCCGGTTTTCACATAATCCTTGATGCACTAGCATACAATTTTGTGTTGCAAACGAACTTTCTTAGATATTTCCTCGCGAAATTAGGGTCTATTTCTGATACAAGTAGACTTCTCTTGGCCAGCAGTGCCTCTTTGCCTGTGCTAGTCTGCTTCCTACGTCCTCCTTACTTCGCCCGACATGGATTATTTTACTCCCAGGTAGCAGAATTTTTAACTTCGTCTACATCGTTATCACCAATTTTGATGTTAAGTTACCCGTTGTTCTCATTTCTCCTACGTCTCATTACATTCCTCCTTCTTATGTCTATTCTCAAATCATATTCTGTACTCTTTAGACTTCATTCCATTCTACGGATCATGTAATTCTTCTATACATACACCCAGAATAGCAATGTTATTATTGATATCCTTCCATCCTAAATTTTTACCCCACTATTGAATTTTTCTTTTCTTTCCGGCATTGTTTCTTCGGTGTATAGATTAAACAGTAGGGGCGAAATAATGTATCCCTGTATTATACCCTTTATGATCCAGAAACTTCGTTCTTGGCCTTCTAATACTATTGTTTCCTCTAGCTTCCTTTACACATTGTGCACTACTGGCCATTAAATGTGGAGAATGTGCTGGCCAGGGCAGCAGTCGAACATTTTCTGTATCGAGAAAGGCCCGTACAGGACCTGCAACATGCGGTCGTGAATTATCCTGCTGAAATTTAGGGTTTCGCAGGGATCGAATGAAGGGTAGAGCCACGGGTCGTAAGACATCTGAAATGTAACGTCCACTGTTCAAAGTGCCGTCAATGCGAACAAGAGGTGACCGAGACGTGTAACCAATGGCACCCCATACCATCACGCCGCGTGATACGCCAATATGGCGATGACGAATACATGCTTTCAACGTGTGTTCACCGTGATGTCGCCAAACACGGATGCGAACATCATGATGCTATAAACAGAACCTGGATTCATCCGAGAAAATGACGTTTTGACATTCGTGCACCTAGGTTCGTCGTTGAGTACACCATCGCAGGCGCTCCTGTCTGTGATGCAGCGTCAAGGGTAACCGCAGCCATGGTCTCCGAGCTGATAGTCCATGCTGCTGCAGACGTCGTTGAACTGTTCGTGCAGATGGTTCTTGTCTTGCAAACGTCCCCATCTGTTGACTCAGGGATCGAGACGTGGCTGCACGATCCGTTACAGCCATGCAGATAAGATGCCTGTCATCTCGACGGCTATTGATACGAGGCCGTTGGGATCCAGCACGGCGTTCCGTATTACCCTCCCGAACCCACTGATTCCATATTCTGCTAACAGTCATTGGATCTCGACCAACGCGAGCAGCAATGTCGCGATACGACAAACCGCAATCGCGATAGGCTATAATCCGATCTTTATCAAAGTCGCAAATGTGATGGTACGCATTTCTCCTCCTTCCACGAGGCATCACAACAACGTTTCACCAGGCAACACCGGTCAACTGCTGTTTGTGTATGAGAAATCGGTTGGAAACTTTCCTCATGTCAGCATGTTGTAGGTGTCAGCATCGGCGCCAACCTTGTGTGAATGCTCTGAAAAGCTAATCATTTTTATATCACAGCATCTTCTTCCTGTCGGTTAAATTTCGCGTCTGTAGTACGTCATCTTCGTGGTGTAGCAATTTTAATGGTCAGTAGTGTATATTGCCCATGTAATGATTACAGAATGAGTACAGAATATGGACTGAGACAAAATCGGAGAGAGACGAAAATAATGAGGGGTTAGCAGAAATGAAACCAGCGAAAAACGTAACACCAGAACTGGGGACCACGAAGGAGACGAATGGGCAGCAAAATAACCCATGATGGACGGGGCGAGAAGGACATAAAAAAGCTAACATTTACAAAAAGAAAATTTCAGGGCAAGAGAAATCTACATCTCGCGGGCCTTAATATGAGGAATAAATTTCTGAGAATTTACTTATGGACCCCAGCATTGCATGGTAGTGAATCACGGACTGTGAGAAAACTGGAACAGAAGCGAATCGAAGCACTTGAGATGTGATGCTACAGACTAGTGCTGAAAACTAGGTGGACTGAAAAGGTAAGGAACGAGTAAGGTGTCCGCAGGCTACTAGAGTGAGCTCCAGGCTACTATAGTGAGCTACACACGGTAAACAAAAACTAAAGAGGAAGAAAGAGACTGGAATGCATCCAGCAAATAATTGCAGAGATTAGAATGCATCCAGCAAATAGTTGCAATAGCTACTCCGAGGTGAAAAAGTTGGCTTCGTGCGGACCACAGCAAACCAGTCAGAAGACTAATGACTCAAGGAAAAACGTTGTCTGTATTTCTCTACAGGTTACTCCTAATTTTCTCGTGTGGCTATCACACGTCGCATAATTGTGTTCTTGTTCTGGAAAGGCAACTATTTCCAGTGTCTTATATCTACATTTAAATTTTGACATTCAGTACACCACGTTTTAAATGCTTTGCGTTCTTCTTCGTCAGATTTACACACGACTCAAAAGTCAATGACGTTCTATCTCCACTCCAGAGAAACCGTCGAAAATTTCTTTGCGCAGGATCAGTCTGCTTCTGACATCTCCATTCGTTGGATATCCTCTGTAACCTTGGTACTACGTGAGAGATAACTGTCATTACTTCTACGATCATTTCATTGACCATTTAACGTCATGCAAGTCACTGTTTTCCTTTCTGGTGCTTTTAATTACTTTCGCCCTACTCTTATTGTTGTGTCTTGTTCATACAGCATAGACACAATGAGGTAGCTAGGTGCACGCTAAACTAACGCAGACGGGCTTGAAGTTCTGGAACATGAGACTTATTAATGAATAAGAAGAAAAGTACGTAGATGTTGGTTACTTAACTTTTATTCTCTTGTTGGAATACATCTCTCTTGAATATTAGGAAGCTATAAGCACTGATACAAATGGCGCCTTGCTAGGTAGTAGCTATTGACTAAGCTGAAGGCTATTCTATCTGTCTCTCGGCAAATGAGAGGAAAGCTTCGTACGTCTGGTCGCAAGCTATGTCGTCCGTACAACTGGGGCGAGGTCTAGTCCGTGTCTTGTGACCTGCCATGTGGTGGCGCTAGGATTGCGATTACACAGTGGCGACACGCGGGTCCGACATGTACTACAGGACCGCGGCCGATTTAAGTTACCACCTAGCAAGTGTGGTGTCTAGCGGTGACACCACATTCCTCCCCCGCAAATCGGCGAACGGTCGTGAGATAAGGCTTCCGCCCGCCGTGGGGAGGACCCCATGTTGACGTATGCGATGAGGTGGGGAGCCTAACAACAGGCGAGGCTGTGCCACCCGCACCCGGCCATTCGGTCCGAGGGGAGCTAGGAAACGCCTGCAAACCTAGTCCAGGGTGCACGTCAACGTGAGGCGTACGCGCACGTAATGAGACAAGAGGGGCCGAAGGGTCGACCTCCATTGCGTCGGGGAAGCCGACGCGCGACGACGACATCTGGTCCGGAGCGGGCAAGAGGTCCATGGCGGAGGACGGCTGGGCACGGGAAGCGAGCGGCGGCGCGTGACCCAGGGAGGCGCCAGGCGGCTGCAGCGAAGCGTCCGCTGCGGGCGGCGCCGGCGGCGGCTGCGGCGGCTGCTGCGGCGGCTGCGGCGGCGGCGCGACGCCATGGGGCAAAATGGAAGGCATCGTCGGTAACACCTGGGGATGAGGCGAGCCAGTAGATGGGTCCCCAGGGCGCTGACCGGACGGCTCCGTCGCTGAAAGCAGACGGGGAGCGGCAGAACCCAGGCGACGACAGAGGCGCAGCTGATTGAGATGCCGACGCAGCTCACCAGAGGCCCCCAAAACCAAATACATCGCGCGGCCGAGGCAGCGAAGAATGCGCCCTGCGAGCCAACGCTGTGAACCGCGATAGTTGCGATAATAGACAACGTCGCCAGGAGCAAAAGCAGGAGTCTGCCGTTGCACAGGAACCTGATGCGGCGGATGCAGCAAAGACATCAGGGTGCGATGAGGACGACCATGGAGCAATTCAGCCGGCGAGCGACCATCGCGGGGCTGAGAGCGATACGAAGACAAAAAGAGCAACAATGCGTCCTCCCGAGAATGCGACTCTTTCAATTTCAACATCTGTGACTTGAAAGTCCGGACCAATCGTTCCGCGGCACCGTTGGACTGAGGCGAAAACGGCGCGGATGTCAGATGGTGAATACCATTGGCGTTGCAGAATGACTGAAATTCTGCGGACATGAATTGTGGGCCATTGTCGGAAACAATAGTCTGCGGAAGACCTTCAATGCAACAGATAGCAGACAAGGCTTGGATTGTGGCAGAAGACGTCGTGGAAGACATCCGGACAACAAAAGGAAAATTACTGAAAGCATCGACCACAACCAACCATCGAGCATTCCAGAATGGACCAGCAAAATCGATATGCAAGCGTTGCCAAGGGGAAGTGGCTTTCGGCCATGCAAAGAATTTCCGCGGCGGTGCGGAGTGTTGTTCGGCACACGCCACGCAAGAGGAGCACATATTCGCAATCGCAGCATCGATTCCGAACCAAGTACAGTGCTGACGAGCAAGTTGTTTCGGTCGCACTATACCCCAATGTCCTTGGTGAAGAAGCTTTAAGACAGAGGACTGTAACGGACGTGGGACCACGACTCTGGACTGATCATTATCGGAACGCAACAACAAAACACCACGTCGTACAAAAAGTCTCTCCTTGTGAGCAAAAAAACGGCGAACCAAAGGATCTTCGATCCGTGACTTTGACAAGGGCCATTGCGTAGCAACAAAACGCAAAACAGTAGCAAGGACAGGGTCAGCAGCTGTGGCTGTAGCTACACGACGAAAATCAATCGGAAACGAGTCGACCACGTCATCGGTTTCCGAATCAATGAACATGCAAGCAAGTTCGGAAGAATCGAATGCTTTATCCTCAGCAACAGGCAAACGGGACAACGCATCAGCGTTTCCGTGCTTAGCAGTGGACCGATACAAGATATCGTAGCGGTACTGCGAGAGAAAAAGAGACCAGCGAATGAATTTCTGCGCTGTACGTGGAGGTACAGGCTTGTTCGGATGAAAAAGCGATGTCAACGGTTTGTGGTCTGTGATGATGGTAAAGTGACGACCATACAAGAAGTCATGGAACTTGGTAACACCAAACACGAGAGCTAAAGCTTCTTTCTCTATTTGTGAATAATTTCGTTGCGCAGATGAGAGCAATTTGGACGCAAAGGCAATAGGGCGATCATGCGA
This sequence comes from Schistocerca nitens, assembly GCF_023898315.1. Taxonomy (NCBI): domain Eukaryota; kingdom Metazoa; phylum Arthropoda; class Insecta; order Orthoptera; family Acrididae; genus Schistocerca; species Schistocerca nitens. The sequence goes on along the minus strand of NC_064614.1, from coordinate 610,460,752 downwards.
GCCATCTTTGTGCGCAAGCACAGCACCGATCCCGAAATCCGATGCATCTACCATCAACAAAAGGGTTTCTGGGGATCGAATGGCGTAAGGCAAGTATGTGAAAGTAACGCCGATTGCAACTGGCGAAAGGCGCGTTCGCATTCCGTTGTCCAGACGAACGGAACACCTTTACGGCGTAAGCGATGAAGCGAAGCTGAAATGGAAGAAGCGCGCGGCACAAACCTGTTTGGAATTATTGCTAAAACAAAGCAGGGGCGGATGCACACCCGAATGGCAGTCTTTTGAAGCGATACAAGCCAAGATGCGTGTTTACCACTAAGACGCGCTGAGATTCTTCGTCCACAGGTATCTGCAAGTACGCATCTGCTAGGTCCAATTTGGAAAAATATTTTCCCGGGCACAGTTTGTCAAAAAGATCTTCCGGACGGGGCAAAGGAAAAGTAGCAGTCACAAGTTGTGGATTCACAGTTGCCTTGAAGTCCACACAGAGTCTCAGTTTTCCGGAAGGTTTCGGCAAAATCACTAAGGGTGAGGCCCAGAGAGAAGCCTGCACACGGTCAATTACACCTTGAGATTCTAAATCGTGTAATGTTCTTGCGACCTCATCACGCAATGCGTGGGGAACATTGCGCGCTCTGAAAAATTTCGGTTGCGCGTTGTCTTTCAATTCCAAATGTGCTGCATAGTTCGTAGCGCAACCAAGGCCCGGTGCAAAAATGTCTGCAAATTCTTCACAAAGACTAGAAACACTGGCGGAAGTCACAGTCTGATTCACTGATAGGACCTGATTTACTATAGACAAATTAAACAATTGAAACAAATCTAAACCAAACAAGTTCACTGCACTAGAAGTAGAACGAAGAACGTAAAATGACACAAGTTTCGTTTGTCCCTTGTATGTGGCAAGAAGGCTGCACTGTCCTAACACAGGGATCTGTTGTCCCGAGTAACTAGTTAACTTAACATTTGCGGCACGCAATGGCGGTTTGCCCAGTTGTTTGTACGTGTCGTGATTGATCAATGAAACTGCAGCTCCGGTATCGAGCTGGAATGGGATCACTTCGCCCTCAAAGTCTAAGTCCACAAAAAGTTTATTGTCCTGCTGACGACAAGAGCGACTGTCACGTGCAATTTGAACTGATACAGGTACAGAAACACTTGCGACTTTACGGGATTTCCGGCGACGTCGACGTACACTTTTGGTGGGACGAACACAGTCACTGTTAGCTAAAGTGTCACTGGACGGGTGGGAATGAACCACATGAATGTCCATGGGCGAAGGTCCACGAGCCCGATTGTCCTGGGTTCGATTCTGGCGCGAAGCAAAAGGCCTGGAATTTGTGTGATTGTCTGATCGAAGCTTTTTCTGGCAAACACTTTGAACATGTCCTTTCTTTTGACAGTAAAAGCAAATAGCTTGGCGTGACGGGCAATTTGCACGCGAATGTCTAGTTGCACACCGCGGGCATGATTTCACTGCAGTTGCTTGCTTACGCGGCGCACGTGTTTGCAAGGTAGGCTGCCGCTGCTGTGCGGACGGGCGCGAGGGCCGCCTAGCGTCCCGTGCAGCGGGCCCGGCAGGCCGGTGAATGTGACACACTGCTGGCGAAGTTTCAAATGAGTCCTGAGCAAAGTCAAGTGTGTCTTGCCTATCCAATATGTCTATCACTTGTTGAAGGGAGGGATTTACCAGTTTCAAAATCTGTTCCCGTATTCGAACATCAGAAACGTTCTGTGCTATTGCATCACGCACCATAGTGTCTGAATAAGGAAGTCCACAGTCACATTCAAATGCACACTCCCTAGTAAGTCCTTGCAAAGTTGCTACCCACTCCCTATTAGTCTGACCGGCCGTACGTTTTGTACGAAAGAACGTATACCGTTTTGCAACTACATTTACTGTTTCTTTGAAATAGGCATCTAAAGCAGACAAAATTTCTTCGTAGGTCAGAGTTGCTACGTCGCGTCGGGGAAACAATTTCACTATCACACGGTAGGTAGACACACCGACACAAGAAAGCAAAAACGGCTGCCGCTCTTTACCTTGTATTCTGTAGGCGGCGAGGTGAAAGTTGAACTGGCGAGACCATTCGTGCCAGGTCTCTTCGGCCGCCACGTATGGTCGAAAAGGAGGTGCAACAGCGTTTTGTGGCAGCGGTAGCGAAGAAGCGGCGGCTGCCGCATCGGTTTGCAGCGCACGTTGACCCTGGACGAGCTGTCCAAGGGCTTCCAATAACGCCTGCGTCTGCTGATTCTGCAAGCGAAAAAATTCGGACAGTACATCTGGAGATTGCGGCGAAGCCATGACACAAACGAATTAATACAAACATCCCATCCTCGTCGCCAAATAATGTTGTGTCTTGTTCATACAGCATAGACACAATGAGGTAGCTAGGTGCACGCTAAACTAACGCAGACGGGCTTGAAGTTCTGGAACATGAGACTTATTAATGAATAAGAAGAAAAGTACGTAGATGTTGGTTACTTAACTTTTATTCTCTTGTTGGAATACATCTCTCTTGAATATTAGGAAGCTATAAGCACTGATACAAATGGCGCCTTGCTAGGTAGTAGCTATTGACTAAGCTGAAGGCTATTCTATCTGTCTCTCGGCAAATGAGAGGAAAGCTTCGTACGTCTGGTCGCAAGCTATGTCGTCCGTACAACTGGGGCGAGGTCTAGTCCGTGTCTTGTGACCTGCCATGTGGTGGCGCTAGGATTGCGATTACACAGTGGCGACACGCGGGTCCGACATGTACTACAGGACCGCGGCCGATTTAAGTTACCACCTAGCAAGTGTGGTGTCTAGCGGTGACACCACACTTATTTATCCTTAACGCGTATTTTGTGGCACATACACTGTATGAAACAAAATCGTAACACCAAGAAAGAACTGTACGACGTAAACCAAAGTTGGTAGGTGTGTTTCTACGTCTATTCCAATTTCAAGCCAGTCGCCTAACAGTGGTGCTAGTAGCGCCACTATGAGGCTGAAAATCAGCTTCGCTTTGCATATACGTTGCAATGGTAGTGAACGTTAGTTACCTTTGAAATTGGACGTGGTAAGTGATGTTAGTCAAGAATGCCGTCAAGGCGACAAATACGCCATTATCAACACCTCACTGAGTTTGTACGGAGTCGTGTAACAGAGTTTCGTGAAGCTGGATATTCTTTCTGCTATACTGTAGAAAGACGTGGCGGGAATGTACCCACTGTACATGATTGCTGGGCGGTCACGGGAATGTACTGTCGCAAGAATACCGAACAGCAGCGTGGCACTGCCGAGAGGGAATACTATCGTGTTCGGCCTATGGCTATGGCGCATCATAATGCATCTGCCAAGAGCAACTCCAGCAGCAGTTGGCACCATAGTGACGCACAGAACTGTCACAAATCGGTTACTTCAAGCATATCTCCTCATCGAGAAAAACAGAAGTGATTTCTGGCGATCCCCAAGGCAGTGGTAGTGTTATAGGTCCTTTGCTGTTCCTTTTCTATATAAACGAGTTGGGAGACAATCTGACCAGCCGTCTTCAGATGTTTGCAGATGACGCTGTCGTTTATCGACTAATAAAGTCAAAACAAACAGTAAAACGATTTAGAAAAGGTATCTGAATGGTGCGAAAAGTGGCAGTTGACCCTAAATAACGAAAAGTGTGAGGTCATCCACATGAGTGCTGAAAGGGACTCGTTAAACTTCGGTTACATGATAAATCAGTCTAATCTAAAAGCCGTAAATTCACCTAAATACCTAGGTATTACTATTACGAACAACTAAAATTGGAAGGAACACATAGATAATGCTGTGGGGAAGGCTAACAAAAGACTTCGTTGTTTTGGCAGGACGCATAGAAAATGTAACAGACATACTAAGGAGACTGCCTACACTACGCTTGTCCGCCCTCTTTTAGGATACTGCTGCGCGGTGTGGAATCCTTACCAGATAGGACTGACGTAGTACATCGAAAAAGTTCACAGAAAGACAGCATGTTTTGTATAATCGCGAAATTCCAATCACCAACTTTCTCCTCCGAATGTGAAAATATTTTGTTGACACCGACCTACAAAGGGAGGAACGATCACCACGATAAAATAAGGGAAATTAGAGCTCGTACGGAAAGATATAGGCGTTCATTCTTTCTGCGCGCTATACCAGATTGGAATAATAGAGAATTGTGAAGGTGGTTCGATGGACCCTCTGCCAGGCACTTAAATGTGATTTGCAGAGTATCCATGTAGATGTAGAAGCGAGACGCCCTGTAAATTACGTTTTACTGACCCCAAACCACAGCCATTTGCGACTTCAGTGGTGTCAAGCGAGAGCTCATTGAATGTCTGGGTGGAGGTCTGTTGTGTTTCCTGGTGACAGCTGCGTATGACTGTTGTAACGCCACCTGCTCTACAGTGTGTCAACGTGTTGCTTGGCCTGCTTGATGACCAGATCTGTCTCCAATCGAGCACATGTGGGACATCATCGGACGACAACTCCAGCGTCATCCGCAAACCTGTATCGACTGACCAAGTGCAACAGGCATGGAACTCCATCCCACAAACTGACATCCGGCACCTATACAGCACAATGCGTGTACGTTTGCATGCTTGCATTCAATCTTTTCGTTGTTACACCGGTTATTAATTTTCCAGCATTTCGCATTTGCAATGGCTTATCTCACACTTACATTAACCTATGATCTTGCAGTGTTAATCACTTAAGTATGTTATGAGACAAATGTATTCCAGAAATTTCGTTATTCTATATTAATTACTTTTTGGTACAACGATTTTTTTTCGTCTGTTGAAGGAGCAGTCAAATGAAAACGAGACAGATGGGAAGAAAGTAATGAAACTATTATTTCAAAAGTAATCGCCATAGTTGTTAATACATTTATTTTTCTGTGAGACTTATTGCTCAATGGCTTCATGAAAAACTTCTTGCTTTTGGCTACAGAGCTATGACTATACCCAGGTGTGCATCTCGTCATCCGAAGCAAATCGGCGGCCACAGATCTTTCGTTAGTGCTCCAAAAATATGGAAATCGCATGAAAGAGGTCGTGACCGTATGGAGGATGTCTAAGGACTTCCCATCGAAACTTAAGCGTGCATTTTGTTGACGAGACTGTTTCGATTAGGCTACAGGAGTTCAGCTGGAGAACTTTTCACATCCTCCATAGAGTTCCGATCTCTCCCCATGAGATTTCCGTATTTTTGGAAACCCGAAGCCTGACAGCCGTGACCATCACCTTTCTTCGGAAGAGCCGGCCGCTGTGACCTAGCGGTTCTAGGAGCTTCAGTCCGGAATCACGCTGCTGCTACGGTCGCAGTTTCGAATCCTGCCTCGGGCATGGATGTGTGTGATGTCGTTAGGGTAGTTAGGTTTAAGTAGTTCTAAGTCTCTGGGACTGATGACCTCAGATGTTAAGTCCCATAGTGCTCAGAGCCATCTGAACCATTTGAACCAGGATAACAACATCGAACACGTTCTGTACCAAATTACGTTAGGACAGCACAGACAAGGTGCATTTTTATCTTGCTGAAAGATAACGTCAGAGACACCTCCAAGATAAGGAACAATCATCTTCAGAAATCTAACGCCTGCTGTCCAAACTGGGGGGATATGTGAACCAGATATTACACCCAATTGCAGATCGTACCATCTCGTCAAGTGCTACATCGGTATGACGATGACGAATACAGCCGTACAACTTTGTTTCTCCTCGGAGACTTAATCCACGGATACGTGCGTCGTAGCGCTATGAACTGAGACTCGTTCGAGGGGACAACATGGGCTCACCGCTGTGTCGCGTTTTGTCGTGCGTCGCACCTCTTTCCTCGCGTCAAGGAAAGCCGCAACAGTGGTCCCCATTCTGACTGCCCATGGCGCTTCAGGTGTCGTTCGACTGTCCGTGTAGGTCCTCGGGGTGAAACGAACCCCATTTCATGACTCAAGGTACGTCTACCCCCTTAGGCGCTAGTTCCGTGGCTTTGTCGAGCCTCTACACGATGTTGAATACAGCCTTCCTGAAAGCGTCGATTCTATATTCGTATGACGCTCGTTTAATCGAGACAAACGCGTGCAACAACATTGCGGGATGATAAACTTGTTTAGTAAAATCCTGATCCTGACGCTGTCGAATACCGACACGTGCTGGTTGACATTTCTCCTTCTTAAACCAGGCATAGCACGATCTTTCCACACAAAAGTAACACTGAAACAGGATTTTTAAATGAGAATGGCTGTTGCGTGTTATTTGACCATAAACGGAATGTAGATGGCGTTATTCCAGCCTATGTTGTGATGCGCTGAAATGCTAATTGGTGCCGGCCGAAGTGGCCGTGCGGTTAAAGGCGCTGCAGTCTGGAACCGCAGGACCGCTACGGTCGCAGGTTCGAATCCTGCCTCGGGCATGGATGTTTGTGATGTCCTTAGGTTAGTTAGGTTTAACTAGTTCTAAGTTCTAGGGGACTAATGACCTCAGCAGTTGAGTCCCATAGTGCTCAGAGCCATTTGAACCATTTTTTGCTAATTGGCTCAAATGGCTCTGAGCACTATAGGACTTAACAGCTGAGGTCATCAGTCCCCTAGAACTAAGAACTACTTAAACCTAACTGACCTAAGGACATCACACACATCCATGCCCGAGGCAGGATTCGAACCTGCGACCGTAGCGGTCTCGCGGTTCCAGACTGAAGCGCCTAGAACCGCTCGGCCACTAAATGCCAATTGTTTGCATATACAAGCACGTATACTCCGTTCATCATAAGAATAATCCTGATGTAAACAAACACAAACGCGATGATTGATAGCAGCTGTAACTCTCGTACATAGGTATTGTTCCACTCTTGGAAGTAGGTCCAACTTCTGTATTAGGTATCTTATTACTATGTCACCGTAAATGAAATTTTAAGACTTTCTGATGTATTAACAGCTATAAACGTTTTTCTTAATCATACTTTAGCTACATAATTTTGTTTCAAAAATTGTGTACTGTCACAGACCCTGTAAGCACTAGTTGTACTTGTGCTCTGATTGTTGCGTTGTTCATATGTACCGCGAAAATGGATGACACAGCTTCCCGCTTCGTAATGAAACAAGCGCGCGGAACACCGTTAATGGCTAGAAACAATTTATTCTAAATTTTTTCACAGCATTACAGAAAAAAATCAGCTTTGACCTTTTTAGAGAAACATCATGTAATAAATATAGGAGACATACGTTAATTATATTCGTAGCGTTATCGGTAGAGTCGTAGGTTAATAATCGAATAGCCTAGTGGACAGCGGCTCGAAACCCATTGTGATCTACAATTCCTTTTTTTTCGGTTTGAATACCTATATGATTTAAATATGAAATTTATTGAATATGTGATGATTAACTCATACCGAAACGTTATTGTTTTTCAAGAAAAAGGCACATATTCTAGTTTCTCATTACATATCAGACGCAGAATTTTGGTTTTCATTGCAAATACACATCTTAATTATCGATATATTATAAAAGATTGTTCAAGATTTTGAACATTACACAATTTTTTTGGAGAAAAATGAAAAATCAAATACTCTTTGTCTGAATATGCCCATTGTTTTCTAGGACAAAAACACGGGCCAGAGTGATAAGCGTCGTAGGAACATGGAAAACAATAAGTTTCACGGAGTCGAGCACACAGTATGGCTCTGAGCACTATGGGACTCAACTGCTGTGGTCATAAGTCCCCTAGAACGTAGAACTACTTAAACCTAACTAACCTAAGGACAGCACAAAACACCCAGCCATCACGAGGCAGAGAAAATCCCTGACCCCGCCGGGAATCGAACCCGGGAACCCGGGCGTGGGAAGCGAGAACGCTACCGCACGACCACGAGATGCGGGCCGAGCACACTGTATAAATGCCGCAATTTTACAGATTTCCCCTTAATACTGCAAAGTGAACCAAACAGAATTGATCTGGAGCCAAGTTGAGGGATATGTCACGAGAAATAAGAAGCTGCCAAACTTTGGGACTAATGCACGAATCTTTATGACACGTCACTGACGAGCGACGGCGAAATGCAGAACAGTACGTCATAAAAGAGGAGGAGGAAATGTGGACTTTTTGGTGGCTTGAGATTTTCCCGCTGATCGCCTCGTTATCAACGTAGCAGCACTGAAGTGTACCTCCTTCCTTGGCGTCCGACAAGGAAGGGGTTCGGAGGTTACCAGACGACTGACTGTAATACCTTCAGTGGCTTCATTATTTAGCTACACTGTGAAATCCAAGGAGTGCGCTTTTACGCCACACATAGCTCATGCAGAAAAATTACCTTCGTTAAAGTCAGGTATTCATCACTCTCGTTTTTAATTACAGTACTATGTTAGCTAACATCGAAAGCATGCTATGTTTTCTAGCAGGTCACCTAAGAAGTGTATCGCCTGAGTTTTACAATTGTTTCCTTCTGTTCAAAAACTAAATTAACTTCAAGGTTACATTGTTCTCTGTTCGTCTCTTTTTGTGTCTCTATTACAGCTGTTCACATCACTGAAGTTAGTTGAATTAGGTGGCTGGCCAGTCCTTACCAAGTTAAAAACGCCGGTAAAGCTATTGTCCCGTATTATCACTGAGACGACGTACGTGTAAAGCACGGCATAAAACATATCCACATTATTGTACTTGACTGTACTCACGACGGCTTGGGTTCTGCTCTACGCGAAACAAAATCCAATGAGGTTCCAGCGAACGCGGAAGAATACATAGTGTAATGTTTACATGAGGTTTGTTCTTATGATGAACGGATTATAGTACGCTTCATACCAACGTGGCCTTCGTTGCAGACCGCTTTCTTGATATTGCAATTCCAATGGCCAGCACAGTACAGACTTGTAAAAACGTTTCCTTTACTTCTTCCCTTGTTACTTGCATTCCTTCCCTTACTTCTATTCCACTCTGAACCCTTCCTTCTTTCCCTCATTCTCCCCCGTCTATCAACTAGTTTCTCTTCCTATCTCGCTTATCGTTTGCCTTTTTCGAGCGGCATGATCTGGGATGACGTTCTTGAAAAGGACAAGATAGATATATTTCGTATTCTTCCCTGAGGACCACTTTGACAAAGAGATGTTAAATCCTAATCTTCGCTCTTTCTTTCATTTCGCCTCACACTTGCTCTTTGAACATACCCTGTGCTTCTCACATTCTATTAGTCACGTAAATTTTACATTTCTAACTCATAAATTGGGGGTACAGTACTTAAGACAATTTGTTTACGTGGGGTGTGAAATAACTTAGTAAACATAAACGTACGTCAAATCTGAAGTACGTGGGAGATTACCACGTCTAATTTGACAAATATTCTCCTGAAATTCTGCTCTAGGGGTGTCTTTGACTCCTAAAAGTTTGGTTAGAGCGAAAATTTAAATAAATAAAATACATAAAAAACATCAAAACACAAAAAAATTAGAAACCTTGGTAGAGGACTTGTCTGCGAAAGGCAAAGACCTCGGGTTTGAGTTCCAGTAGGAAATAAACAGGGGTGGCGTCTTTGACAGTTAATCAAGCCGTAATGAGTCCAGAATTTGAACCTGCTCGCCACTTAAATTTTGAATAAGAATCATCAGCAAAAGCGGCCGAAGACTTCCTGCTTGAGAAGCCATCCCCGTTCTGCCAACAGTATTTTCAAATAGGGTGGAGGAGCGGGTAGTCGTTCAGGGCAATCTCGTGCCCTTGGGTGAAACTGACACAAGAAGGCAGAAGAATCAGCAGTGATCAACGGTATAAGAATACAGAAGGCAATGGAATCTACTGCATTAAACACACATAAGTTGTGTCAGGAGGACAGGTGGTCTATAATTGGAAAAGTGTCAGGATGATATCTCCACTGGCAAAATATTACGGACTAGTCGGCAATAACTATCTCTGGTAGAGGACTGCCAACGTGGAAGTGACAATGAGAAAAAGATTTAATAACTAACGAAAGGATGTCATTTTGAGCATGGAATATAGAAAGTTTGAACATAGTAGGAGAGCTAGAACTGAAAAGTGAAATGAAAATGCTCACTCTAGATATACTGGGTGTCACTAAGTGAAATGAAAAGAAGATAAGGATTTTTTGCCAGACGAATATAAGCAACACCAACAGCATCAGAAAATGCCATAACTGGGGTAGTAGTCGTTATGAAAAGGAAAGCAGGGCAGAGAGTGAGATACTGTGAACATTTCAGTGATAGTGTACTTCTCATCAGATTCAGCAGCTGACCAATGCTGATAATAGTAGCTTAGGTACACATGCCGACGTGGCAAGAAGTAGACGATGAAATAAATAAAGTATATGAAGAAATTCAGTACGTAAAGAGAAATAAAAATCTAATAATCGCAGTGGACTGGAATGGTTACAATGAAAATAGTAGCAGAAGGGATTACGGAGGAATATGGGCCTGGTGGTAGGGATGATGTCGGAGAAAGTCTGAGTTCTGCAACAAATCTCAGACAGTACTAGCTAATACTCTGTTCAAGAATCACAAGAGGAGCAAGTATATTTGAAAAAGGTCCTGGGAGGTAGGTAGGGTTCCGTCTCGCTAAATCATGGTCAGACATAAATTCCGAAATAAGATTTTGGATTGTAAGGACTACCCGGGTGAAGATATACGCTCTAATCACAATTTAGTAAAGACTGAAGTTTAAGGGAATCGTACGTAAGGATCAGTGTGGGGTAAGAGGACTACTGGTGACATACGAAATGATGAGACGAGTTTGTAGTTCGCTAAAGATGTGCATACTGTGATGAGGAATACGACACTAGGCATTTCAGTAGAAGAGGAGTGGAAACATCTAAAAACAGCAATCGCAGACGTTGGAAAGACAAAGATAGGTGCAAGATAGGTAAGTGGGAAGAAATATTGGGTAATACATGAAATACTACATTTGATCGACGACAGAATGAAGTAAAAATATATACGGAGAAACAGGAAAACAGCAATATAAATGATTCTGAGGACATAAATGAATGAGAAACGAAAGAAAGTCAAGGTGAAATGACTGTACAAAATAATGTGTAAAATGGTGCATGATTTTCGAAATTCTGAGAAAAACAGCTTTAGGGAAAGTCAAGTAATATAAATTATGTACAAGAATCAAGCGGGAAGAATGAGACTGGAACACCAACACCGAGGTTCTCGGATTAAAAGAGGATAAGATAGGGATGCAGTGTTTCGACCCTACTAATTCAAAATATACATTGAATAAGATATGACACAATTAAAAGAAAATTTCAAGAGCGGAATTAAAATTTGTGGCAAAAGATTTCTGTGATAAGATCCGATGAGTGCATTGCTAGCCTGAGAACAGAATATGGATTTAGAATAAACTGAAGAAATACGGAAGTATTAAGAAGTATCAGAAACGAGAATGACATTCCTGGCCAAGAGATGCTACTGATATCAAACATAGGTTTGTCCCAGAATGTACGTTTGGAATACAGCATTGTACGATAGTGAATCATGGAATTAGGAAAACAGGAACAGAAGGGAAAAGAAGCGTTTAAGATGTAGTGTTACAGAAAATGATTAAAATTATATAGACCGTTAAGTAAGCAATGAGGAGCTGCTTCTTAGAATCAGCGGAGAAAGAACATATGGGAGACACTGACAAGAAGAAGGGACAGCATGACAGGACTTCTGCTAAGACATCAAGGAATAACGTCATGTTGTTAGAGGGTAAAAACTGTAGGGGAAGACAGAGATTTGAATACATCCAACAAATAATTGCGGAAGTAGAGTGCAAGTGCTGCTTTGAGATAAAGAGGTTGACATAAGAAACGAATTCGTGGTGGGTCGCATACAAGCAATCAGAAGTTTGAGACAGGAAAAAAGAAAGAAGAAAGAATGAACCAGATGCAATGTCGCGACCAGCCATAGTGAAATGATGCCAACAAATGCACAAATGGTCGAGGAAGGGAGGAAGGCCATCGACGTCTATCAGAGACGACAATTGCCACATGATGGAGGTACTGAGTCGGCAGCAGTTGCAGATATTCGAGGAATGAGAATCTTGTAACAGCGATTCACGACTGGCTCTGTGACCAAGGCGCGGATTTTTGCTGTCGAGGAATTACAAATTGCTACAACATTCCGGCCGTTGTCACGAAGTGAGGTAGTGCTACGGTTAAAACTGTACTCGCATTCGGGCGGGCGTTGCTCCAGATTTAGGCATGATGGTTCCTTTGAAAGGGCACGATCGATTTCCGTGAAACATTCAAAGCCTGTGACTTCGATGGCGACGTTAACCCGTAATCTTCCTTCCCTTCTTCCTTCCGACAGTTGTATACAGCGACTTCGTGACTGTTGAAAAACAGCGTCATGTGTAAGTATTTCTGTCGTTCTGAAGTGTAGTGCAGTGTTCAATAAAATTTACGTGGCTACCATAACAATTTTGTAACTAACTTTTTGACGAATGGGACTCAGATCCACCAGGATCCATCCAGGATCACATCCATTCTTCGCCCTCCTACAACTAAGGCAGTGCCTTACCTACAGATCGTAACGTCGACGAGATCTTTCTAACTTCGTTTTCCGCTGCGTTCTTTCTCACTCTGCCTGCCTTTTCCTGTAGAACACTGTTACTCTCTGTCCATTTATCGTAGTTTTTCACTTACGAACTATTAGGATGTTTGCAGCCGATAGCTACAGAACTTTTATTTTTCGCTGCATCGGATACGAGCACCGAAACGAATCGATCGGAGCAAAGTGTATTACAGGTATAGAAAGAGAAAAAGGAAGTTAGGTTCACTTTTGCGTCTCCTCAGAACTTTAAGCTGTTTAAGGGGAAATACGATTCGTAGAATGACCCGAAAGCGAACCTCGCCGCTTGTAAGAGGCAAGAGTGCTCTGCATTACAATGTACTGCGGTGAGATCGCAACGCTGCCTGAGTAGAATGAAACAGTCCGAAGTGCCATTCGATATGCGTGAAACAACCCAAGTCTTACCGTGCTCACCTTCCCACAATTCCGTTGCAGATCCTGGCTATTACGATGGTATGACATTGTCGCATAATTCGGGTGTTTGGCATGTAAAAATGCACGAAACGTATGACTCAACAACTACAGTGATACAAAAGTAGAACAATTTGATTTTATTACAATAAGATACACTGTCAAGTATTAACGAGAGAAGGGTTGTGAATTGAATTAAGCAAGGTGGCTGACTTGTATAAGCAACTGACTCATTCACAGTACACCACATTCAAATCCCCGACCGAATTTCATGAGTATGATGCCACACCCTCAAGTTATGATGATAAAACGATAAATATTCGTAAGTACTCATAATAAAAAATTAAGACCCTGAGGCTAAAAATAATTTCAGAAACTTTGTTAATTAGTGATTGTCCAAATTTCTACATGAGTTATGTGTAATGCAAGGATGGCTGAGAATGACAACTGAAAACTGACGACACACAGGTATGGTAGTATTTTTCAGTGAGTTTTGTGAGTCAATCTTTCAATTCATGTAATTATTATTATCACACACTTGGTGATTTACGTTGAAGCCAATTCCTTGTATGAACGCATTTTCGCGGACAATACAGCTGCAGTATAAATTTGCTGTTAAAAGACGCCAATGTTTAGAACTTGCTCGTTCCAGTGCTGCTGCAAAAAGCACAGTATGGTCATAAAAAGTAGCGCCGCTGTTTTCTATCGACTGAAATCGGAAGACTTCGGTAATACCCGAGACGAACCGTGGCTCTCACTTTATGGACCACATGGGAGAAGTCAACTCTTCCTTCTGCTGTACGTACAATCTCCGGCCCAAATACCCAGAAATTTAAACTCCATGTGTTCCTGAACGCAGAGGATTCAGAAATTTAGCTTAGGTTGCAGCTTTTCGAGAAGCAAACCTTTTAAGAATCATGATGTTCACTAGTCACGGCAACTCGAGTAGTAGAATGCTCGATAGGTCGAAAATACCGTAACCAAACCATGGAGTCACCCACGCTATCGCTAAGGTAACAATAAATATTCTGCTGCCATAGTCACATCATCAGACAAAACGGCTCTCTCCTTCACCTTCGTTTTCCCGTGTATTCCAATAATCGTTGTCTGTACGTTGCTGCTTATGTCCAAGTATTGACTGCCGGTAATCTGTAAAAGTAGAACAGGTTAAGCGAGCTTTGCGAATCATTTTAGTGCTATCATTTTAATTCCTGTGTCTGGGGTTCTATTCAGTATACCAGTTTATTTATGTTTGCCTGAAATTCTTATTTACATTACATTTCATCTTCCCTGCCTCTCATTAATTTATATTAGTAGCTTGACCACAATACAGATTAATAACTCCTGCATGAAAGAGACGAGGCTGTCGTTGAGCTCATCATCAGGACAGGTGGCTATAATGGGAGCGCTCGTTATACTTAAGAACCGAAAGCAGCAGGAGAGCTGTAGCTGGAAGAAGAATTAAATAACACGAAACAGGTTATTGTAGGGTTATCGCAAGTGCAACACCTAAATGACGATCACATAGTAAATCACGTAATCCTTATTATTACAGGAAAACAAAGCAGAGAGTATTTTAAAATCTAACTTTCATTGTAAACAATAAAAATGGTATTATAAATACAGAAGAAAAGTTACACAGAATAGCAAACACTATTTTAAATATTCCATTGAAACCATACAGACCTATGCTGCAGCGTAGTCACTCTCCAATTAAGATAAAGATATCTACGAAGACAACAACGCAACAGAATACAATGGGAGATTTTAATGTAAATGTAGGATAAAAACGGTAAGGAACGATTTTTAGGGGAAAATTTTGGCAATGATGCTAGAAATAACAGAGGCCATATGCCATCCGTCCAAAAAGTTCAAATGTTCAACTGTGTGCGAATTCCTAAGGGCTCAAACCGCTGAGGTCATCGGTCCTTAGACTAACACACTTTTTAAACTCATTTATGCTAAGAACAACACGCCCGAGGGACGACTCGAACATCCGGCGAGAGCGGTCGCACAATCCGTGACATGGCACCTCAAACCACGCGACCACTCCGCGCGGTCCAAAAAAGTTCCGAGACTGATTTTATTCCAGTCGTATAAGCCACGCCAGTGCAGTAACTACATTTCCACGTGAACTTGGTTCAAATGGCTCTGAGCACTATGGGACTTAACATCTGTGGTCATCAGTCCCTAGAACTTAGAACTGCTTAAATCTAACTAATCTAAGGACATCACACACATCCATGCCCGAGGCAGGATTCGAACCTGCGACCGTAGCGGTCACGCGGTTCCAGACTGAAGCGCCTAGAACCGCACGGCCATCACGGCCGGCAAAGGCCTTCAGCCGTTTGAAGTACGGTTTCTTGTTGGTCATAAAGCTTGGGCCTTCTGCTTATTGAAGGGTTATTGTAGTTTTGTTGTTTAAATTTATGGGTCTTCAGCCGGCTTCCACGTGAACTAACAATTGTAAACAACAGATACGCATTCGACCACTTGGTTGTGAGCAAGCAGCGCTTAGCGGAGAACGTGAGGCCTATGTGTCAACGTTGTTGTGTGTCATAAACCGCAGTGGAGGAACATCCATAAATTAATTGTTCAAGATATTCTCCAAAATGCCTTAGAGAAGAAACAAGTGTGTGCAAAATTTGTTTCTCACACCTTGATTCCCGAAGAAAAACGATGAGTGGACGCTTGCCAAGATTTGATTGAGATGAAAAACGCGGACAATTCATTTCTGGATAAAATCATCGTGGCTCGCGAGGCTAGGGGTTATCAGAACGTCAAATTGCAGAAATTCATATGAAGACATACCCGACATTCAAGCCATTGGGTCAAGCGAGTTGAACGAAACCCCAATGGAGTTTTCCGCCAGTTTCACATGGCTGTTGAATGTTCAGTGCGTTGCATTCAAGTGGGGGAGACTATTTAGAACACCAGAAGCATAACAACGGTCATCTTCATTTTTTCTGAATGTTTTATTACTCCAGTGTTCGAAAGTTTGTGGACTCACAGCGTGCACTATCCGAATACGCTAAGAGGTCACTGCGTTTATTATTAACTCGTTCTTTTAGAAATGTATAAAAATGGGTGTGTAAAGAATCAGCTTGAGCTAAAGGTGCCGGCTGGAGTGGCCGAGCGGTTCTAGGCGCTACAGTCTGGGACCGCGCGACCGCTACTGTCGCAGGTTCGAATCCTGCCTCGGGCATGGGTGTGTATGATGTCCTTAGGTTAGTTAGGTTTAAGTAGTTCTAAGTTCTAGGGGACTGATGACCTCAGAAGTTAAGTTCCATAGAGCTCAGAGCCATTTGAACCACTTTTGATCTAAATATGAAACATTATATTTAATCAAAAAACAAGAACATTACACGCGATATGATGGTGCTAAAAAGCTACAATTTCAAGTGATCGGAAATAAATCAGCAATTTAGATTATGATACTTTAATTAATAACTGGGTCAAATTAAGCAAAGACCTACACAAAAATAACAATTACGTAACAAATATATTTGAAGAGACAACAATAAGTTTTGCCGGTATGAAGAAGGCAAAAGAAACGAAAATCTGTAGCGTAGTAAGACAAATATTAGCGAGAAATTTCATGAAAACAGTAATAGGCCGTACTTAATGATAAAACAATTTTTAAAAAAGAAAAGAAATCGTAAGCTTATTTTTCAGAACATTGCTAGAGAAAGTCAGCGATCACAGTGTAATATTTGAAATTAATTATAAAACAGTCCAGATTACGAAGGAACGTTTATTGGAAGGTGACTGTGTTCGATCGTCACATGATATCTTCATACCTTCAACCATATTCATGGACAATGGCTGTGAATGACCATACTTTTCTGTTCAACGGCAATTAATAATTAATTTCAAACATCATCAGCTGGTAATTCGATTATGCAAGATGGCTTTATTGCAGCACGTGTACACAAGACATTGCTGGCCAGTTTCGGCCGGTGGTCATTTTCATAAGTTTGCAATTACAACACCAAACACAGTGAAAAGTTAAGTCACGTAGTAAGCATCGTTATGCTTGCATATTACAATTGCTGTTGTATTATTCATGTTGCGTCGGTGATCCGTGTGTCACTTAAAACCTGCTTGACGCTACATGGTAACAAAGTCTTCGTCACACACACACACACACACACACACACACACACACACATATGGCAGCATCATGGTCTTACACATAAAAAACTGTTCCCAATGCAAACATTTTGTACGTCATGTAAGTAAAAAAGTCTTAACAATAGGCTTCCTGATCTTTGTGAAACACATTCAGCGATATAACGTATGCTTTTGCTTCCTCATACAAAACTGCGATAACATGCAGCGCCCACAGAATATGTTTAAACATAACATTTGCACAGAGTCAAATTGTAACAGTGGAGTGAGCTACAGGCTTGTGACCACAGTATCTCGTGCTTGTCATTATTCTTAATAATGAAAAAATTAGTAATATGACGATGAAAGAATATCGTGAAGTCAACAAAATGATTGGAGAGACTCCATAATGATGAGGAAACGTAAACCTAACTTTCATAAGAGAAACGACTGAAACCAAAGTATGTATAACGCAAACGGAACAGGTATATCTGTATTTGATAGTACAGTGACTAACGACAGAGACAAAATTTCACATGTCTTCCAATATCTGTTTAAATATATACATTGTTTAAGGCACTAATCAGAAACACAGGTAGCTTATAATGGCCACCTGTCATTGCGGAAGATATTTAAGGCGATATTTGTAGAGCCACTTGAAGTATAGAAAAAAGAAGGGCGGCAGAACATAATGGCGGCTCAGTAGTAATGATTAAAGATCGAGGAACTTCCAGTATTACATATTGCCCGTCGGTGACAAACACAGTTCAATCCAACTGAGGCATTTCTGTGATTATTACGAACAACAAGAAAGGAGAAAGACGATACAAGGAAAACTATAGCCCTATAGATATCATCTATGCTGTTTGTTTTTGGAACACAACCTACGACCAGCTTAGAGACAGAAGTGATGACATTTTCTGCAGGACCTGACCATCATTTTGCAGGACAATGCTCAAGCACGTATAGTGCAAACTGTTACTGATTTGTTTGACTGATGGGGCTGCTAAGTGCTACACCACCCACAGCACTCCCCTGACTTAAGCCCTCGTAAGTTCAACTCGATTTCTAAACTGAAGGAAACACTTCACGGCATTCGCTTCAGAACTGCTACAAATTTGTCGGGCAACAAACCGCGCCGCTCGAACTGCCAACACAACTGGCACTGCTAAGAGTATCTTACGACTTCCATATCGCTAGTAACGGGTTATATACAATACTGGTGACTACTTTGAAGGACAGTAAAACTTTGAAACACGTATCTATTTTGCACGGGCTGTAAATAAATACCTCGTAGAACGGTAAATGTATCAATTTGAGGTAAGGGATCCTGGTCCAGAAACGAGCTGGTGGAAAGTTGTAAGCGAAAACCGCAGTTATACCTCTGAGAGTTCACCTCTTATTTCTTTAAACTACTATCAACGTATTCTGAAATCTTTGCTTTCCATATTTTGGGATGGGGTAGTATGGACCAAAACAAGAAAAAAACTGTCTAACAAACATGAGGTCCAAAATGGAGACCTAAGAGCTATGAGCACTTGAGTAGAAGAGCTGTTTCACAGCGGCATATATGAACAAGTGCTCACAGCTCATAACGTATGCACTTAGAGTCCATGGTTACTGGACTTTATTCTTGTTTTAATCCGGACAATCACCTCTAAAAACGTGAAAGCAAAGAGCTTGCAATAGAAGAGTTCCAATGTCAGAGGTATTTTCGTTTATAACTGTCGACCCCTCTCGTTTCAAGACCTGGTTCCCTTACCTCAAACTTGCACATTTTTCCTTCTCCATCATCCTTGAAAAGTTTGTAAAATCATCAGGAAGTCATCCAGCGTAATTGCGTTCTGGCTCAAAATCCTAGAAATCCTCGTTTACAAAGTAAGTTAGCAAGTAAACACTAAAATCATCTGAGGCACAAATAACATCACAATTAAAATTCTTATTATAAAGACGCAACATTACTGCAAGGTACACACACACTACCGGCTTGAGAAAATATCCTTACAAGATCTGAAAATCTGCTTCCCTGTAGCACATGTCGTTTAACCTAATAGAATAACACAAATGGTAACCAGATAACAATGAACTAACTGGGCTAAATACCAATCTGGAAATATAATGTGATATTGCACTCAAAAACTTGGCAATCAAGGAAACAATGTTTTACAAGTACAACTTTAATCTACCACAAAGCTTTCTCAACGCACAAGTTGTAATGACCTTGGTCAATGTACAGCATTGTCTAACGATGCAACCAGTGCAATAGCCTGCTAATGGGTAGTCTGCAACAATCTGCACTGTCTACAGAACAAAAGTAATATATAACTAAGCAGACTCATGGTTATGGAATGCACAATTGGTATCAAAGAACAGTATACATAAGCAATACATAAGAGCTTCCTCGTGCAGTCCCGTGTGTACGGACCGGGGGGGGGGGGGGGGGGAGGGAGGCGGGCACTGTGTCTTCCCCGGCACCACAACTACACCGGCCAGCAGTTGTTCGCTTACCCCTTTAAGAACAGGCTCGGGCGGGTACGCCTGCAGGTATGCAGCCCGCGCGTCGGCTTTTATGTTTGGACACAGCAGAGAGATCTGCTTGTGGTCGTCTATGCCGCCACACAGTGTGCCAACTCGCTTCAGAACTAGGACAGAACAAATATAGAACAACGTGCGCATTCCGACTTTAATCCCACGAAATTATATGTAGATGACACTGGTGAATACTTGTCAAATGCTGCGGTGGCATTCCAGTCACAAGACCATGTGATACGTATCGTGACAGTTGCCAGTAAACAGTGACTAAGACAGCGATACATTTCTTTAGGTATTGCTCTTGTGGCTTGTTTAATATATGACAGCGTTCTTGCCCAGTTATCAGGATAAAATAAGATGGGTGACACTCCGGAACGTATGTTTATGATATTTTTAACCGGTGTGACGACATATATCGACTTTAAATTACTACTGATATCATCCGAAACCGTTGGCTGCAAAATTTCCTCTGTGTGGTTCCACTTATGTAAATGGCTGTCCTACTACATCAGTAGCACAATTAACGAGTTCGAATGTATTTGCGTCCGCATATATGCGCCTTTTTACTGGACGACCATTATTATAGCGCGTGGCAGAAATCTGAAACGTACTACAGGAATGTGGCAAGACGGTACTGTTGTAATCAACTCGAGAAATTATTTTGTTACGTCACATGCCATGAAAATTACCAATGAGGTGGCCACACACTGGGCGCCAAAAATGTAGTGAACTCGGGAAATTAAATGAAATCAAACACAAAGGGTACAAAATTAAAGGGTTCATGTGTGAATATAAAAGATTGCTTATATGTTCAAAACGTGATAGAAATGTATTTATTTTCGTGCTGCTTACACAAAACAAAACAAAATTATAAATCTCAGGGCCGATTTGAATGGGCATGGACACGACTCAGTTATAAGGGGAAGGAGGAGGGAACGAATCGTCTCACCATTCTTGTTACCATTCGTCGTATATTGCTGTCGGCGGCACGCGCTGCGTCGGTGCGGCGCGTCGCCTTGGAGATGTGCTGCGCGGGTTGGCATCCCTCATCAACAATCGCGACTTTGCGGCGGGCCCAGGTAAGATCTCCGCGTTGTCTGCCCGTTGTCGGTTGCGTGGCCGAAGCTGTGCTGTCACGGTGTCGGAAGGCGGATGCTGGCGATGGGTGGAAGAGCGCCCATGTCCTCTCACTTCCGCGGTGTCTCTCTGACTCCCCCTTTTCGCTTCTCCTCCATCTCTCAGCCTAATTCCACTTAGCAATATTCCTCCTTTCGGCCTTGTCATTGGTGGACGGCATTTTCAAGGCAACCCAGCGACAGATCGCCGTTTCATCGCCACGCCCATCCGTGCAGCGTGGAAATTTTCTGTCTGGCGTGTGCCTCGTGAATTGGCATCTTTCTCACGATTTCACATTCTTGAGATGTTTTCCTACATTCCGAGGCTGTTGGGAGAGCAGCTATACAACACTTCTTTATAAGCGCTCTCTCTGCGTGAGCCCTGACAGACTCATGTTTGGGCTCTGTCTTAAAATCTGCCAGCATCCGTCATTTACAAGGAATGTCCTCATTGTCTATAGAAACATCTTTTTAAGAATACTGGCTTCTTTCACACGCCTCCCGAGCTTTTTGTACGCTGCTCCCTGTGCCCGTGGGGTGCTGCAATTGTTAGCAATCCCTGCTTTCCAAGGCAAGTAAAATGACTACCGCCAGGCCAGAAGAACTCAGATACATTCTTGGCGTTCCGTCCTAATGGCTGCAGATGTCCATCAGTTCTCAGCATGGCAGGGTTCTCGTTGTCAGACAGGCCCTTCGCATCGTGTCCGTCCTTGAGCGAGGCGCAGACGCCGGCCTGGCTTCCTGCTGTGTACTTGCAGAATGGCTGCACCCGGGGGCTTCCCACAGGGAGTCCGGCCCCTTCCTCCACCACGGCCGCTCGTGGCGAAAGTGGCTGCTTTATTACACAGCCCCTTGTCATTACTATTAAGCTTCTGATACTGAAGGTTGAAAGTCATGGCCAAGTGGCCCATCTATGTTCACTTGGACCGTAGAAACACACTTCAAAACAAATCAAGCCTATTGTCAAGTTTGACCCAGGATTCCAAGCATGTTACTGCATTTTGCACCGATTGGAACCTCCGTGAGTTTAATCGAGTGCCTTCTGGGTTGTCGACAGGTGCTGCCGTGCTCTTCCGACTTTTAGATCGTGTCCTGGGCGATCTAAAATTTAGCTCTGTCTTCAACTAACTGTACGACGTTCTGTTATGTAGTCGTTTCTTTGAGGAACATCTGTGGCACCTTAAGTGGCCAGATTGACAGTTAAGCTGTCAAAAATTGCCTTGGCTAGGCAGCTCCTTTCGTTCTTGGGGCACTTGTGTCGGGTGATGGAATTAGTATAGACCAGGAACGTACCTTCCATTTAAGGAAATTTTCTCCCCCAAGGAATAAAAAGGCGGTGACCAGGTTCATCGTCACGGCCAATTCTTTCAGGAAGTTCATTCCCAATTTGGCCCAACTTGCCGCTCCCCTTAACAGCCTATTCAAATGGGGGAAGACCTTTATCTGAGGGGAGAGCCAACAGGCTGCTTTCGAGGCTATTAAGACTGCCTTGAGTTATTCTCGATTTTGAGAAAAGGTTTATTGTCCAGACCGACGCGTCCATTGCTGCCGTAGCGACTGTGCTGTTGCAGTGAGACGCTGAGGAGAGGCGGACGCTTCCGTCAGTGATCGTGAGGCCATGGCTGTTCTCTTTGCCCTCGAGAAGTTTAGAGTCTATCTCGCGCAAAGAGAATTAGATCTAGAGACGGATAACCAAGCCTTGAGTTGGCTTCTGGAGAGGCCTACAAAGACCGGTAGAATTTCTAGATGGGCGGTGCGTATATCTGCCTTTCGTTTCTAGGTTCTTCATATTAACGACTCCAATAACCATGTCGCCGATGCCCTCTGTCGTATGTAGGAGAGAATTGGTTACCACCCGAGGCTTCTATCTTTATGTTTTGGCCGAGGTACCTGAGCTTTTCGGCGTGGACACCACTGTATAAGGATATCCATCGGTTAGTCGGCGAGTGCGAGTTGTGCAAGAGGGGTAAACCCATCATAACTCAACCAAGGGGCTTTACAATCCGAGCGCGAGCATAATTCTACTGACAAATTGATCGATTACGTGGATCCCCTTCCCAGGTTGTGGTTGATGGCTTCTCCCGATTCGCTTGGCTTGTCCTTATCGTGGAAGTTACCGCATCTGTTATCGTCCATCATCTGTCTGGGATCTTTTCCCTGTTTGGGCCACCTAAGGCTCCAGTCAATCCAGATATTTTAAGCGCTTTTGTTTTGGTAACGCCATTAAGCACACCACCAGCCCCTACTATCCTCAACAGTCCTACGCCGAAAGGATGAACAGGAACTTGAAGGCGGCCCTCATTATTTACTATGGCAAGTGGAAGTGTCAGACGAAGTGGGACGACTTGCTTTCAACTCTGCTCACCAAGAGGCTTCCTTGGCCGTGCCGCTGACTTTATATTTGCTATGCTCTTAATTCTCATTTAGCAAGTTTATGGGACATTAATAATCTTTTGCCTGACAAAATCAGTCCCGATATCATTAGAGAGAATTGGGATAAGACCAGAAGGATGACAGAGTTAGCTCATCGACGATGGAAGAGGCGTTACAATCGAGGGAGGCAACCCTTTCAAGCTAAGTCTGGGAAAACTGTATTTGTACGTAATTATGTCGATGGAGGACAGGACTGTGGTACAGCGACAAAACTCGCACTGCGGTTTAAGGACCTTGTCCAAATATTAGGGTGTTGAGTTCAGTTGACCAGTTGGTCCGTAACCCCACTACCGGCAGGACCTGCAGGGTCCACGTTTCCCAGGTCGAGTAGCCGAGATATGGTTCCTCCCCTCTTATTTAATGCGGTAAGGGGAGTCTTTCAGTTTGAGTGGGGGAGGCTGAGCCATGCTGGCTCGTATCGATATCTGCTTCGCAACCTACTGGCGTGCCTACACCGTTCTGGCACTCCGCGAGGTGGCGCGACTGCACGGCGTTGATAGTTTTGCAGTGATATCTAACTCGAGGGCAATATCGGTCTCTCGCGAGGGAGGAAGAGATGGCCGTTGCGGCACAAGGTGGTGCCCTCTTTGAGATAGTGCGTTGCGTTGTACGCGCAAACCGTTACGGTGGAAGGATGATCTATGGGGAACCTAGAAAGCTCGTTGTTTGGAAAGGTGTTTTTGTGGAGCATTCCATTCAAGGGGTAAGTAGATCAGTCCACTGCGTCCCATGCACTTTATGCAGCATTAAACTGGACGCCGTGCGCACCTGCGAGAGCCCACAGTTTCTTCGCTGAGATGGCGAAACGCTGAATTGCATGGTTGCCGATGCCGCGCATTGTTTTGGGCGGGCCGCCTCTCCCTTCCCCTTGCGTCCTATTGCTCTCAGGCATTTTATTAATGCTACTGTCACTGTATTTGTTTCAGTACAGCATTAAAATTTTACATTTGTAATTGTTATTGTTATTAAGATCTTGTCAATCTAACCAAATGAACTGTAAAAATTGCTCTGCAAGACGTGATCAGCGCCTTTCATAGTCACGTCATAATGTGTTTAAGGTTACTGTACTGAGTTGAAGCTTTATGGGCACGTCACTATTGTTTAATATTCTTCCCTCCCGGGGTGCTAGTGTCGTACACGTTTCTTCTCATTTCTGCCTAATGCTTGTTATTCATTTAATATATGTTTATGTTTTAATATGTATTGGTTATAGTTATGTTCTAGGTGCGTGGCCTGGCCAGGTCTGATTCTGACGTAAGATCTTGTTTGGCTTTTCTTACGTGACTGCATTCATCTCGTAACTTACGTTCATTCCTCAACGCCCAAAAGTTTTGGGTGTGCTGTTTGACCTTTCTCACTATACCACACTGCAATTAATTGTAACTACTTAATTTAATTACACTACTGGCCATTAAAATTGCTACACCAAGAAGAAATGCAGATGATAAACGGGTATTCATTGCACAAATATAGTAAACTAGAACTGACATGTAATTACATTTTCACGCAATTTTGGTGCATGGATCCTGAGAAATCAGGACCCAGAATAACCATCTCTGGCCGTAATAACGTCCTTCATACGGCTGGGCATTGAGTCAAACAGAGTTTCGATGGCGTGTAGAGGTAGAGCTGCACATGCAGCTTCAATACGATACCACAGTTCATCAAGAGTAGTGACTGGAGTTTGTGACAAGCCAGTTGCTCGGCCACCATTGACCAGACATTTTCAACTAGTGAGAGATCTGGAGAATGTGCTGGCCAGGGCAGTAGTCGAACATTTTCTGTATCCAGAAAGGCCCGTACAGAACCTGCAACATGCGGTTGTGCATTGTCCTGCTGAAATGAATGAAGGGTAGAGCCACGGGTCGTAACACATCTGAAATGTAACGTCCACTGTTCAAAGTGCCGTCAATGCGAACAAGAAGTGACCGAGACGTGTAACCAATGGTACCCCATACCATCACGCCGGGTGATACGCGATGTCACCAAACACGGATGCGACCATCATGATGCTGTAAACAGAACCTGGATTCATCCGAAAAAAAGGCGTTTTGCCATTCGTGCACACAGGTTCGTCGATGAGTACACCATGGCTGGCGCTTCTGTCTGTAACGCAGCCATGGTCTCCGAGCTGATAGTTCATGCTGCTGCAAACGTCGTCTAACTGTGCGTGCAGATGGTTGTTGTCTTGCAAACGTCCCTATCTGTTGACTCAGGGATCGAGATGTGGCTGCACGATCCGTTGCAGCCATGCGGATAAGATGCCTGTCATCTCGACTGCTACTGATACGAGGCCGTTGGGATCCAGCACGGCGTTCCGTATTACCCTCCTGAACCCACCGATTCCATATTCTGCAAACAGTCATTGGATCTCGACCAACGCGAGCAGCATCGTCGCGATACGATAAACCGCAATCGCGATAGGCTATAATCAGATCTTTATCAAAGCCGGAAACATGATGGTACACATTTCTCCTCCTTACACGAGGCATCACAACAACGTTTCACCAGGCAACACCGGTCAATTGCTGTTTGTGTATGAGAAACTTTCCTCATGTCAGCACGTTGTAGGTGTCGCCACGGCGCCAACTTTGTGGGAATGCTCTGAAAAGCTAATCATTTGCATATCAGAGCATCTTCTTTTTGTTGGTTGAATTTCACGTCTGTAGCACGTCATCTTCGTGGTGTAGCAATTTTAATGGCCAATAGTGTAATTTGTGTGGAAACTGTATTCAATTTGGTTTGTCTCTTTTAGAGTTTTTACTGAATGAATTTGTTTAATACATAATTTAATGATTACTCAAATCCTAGCTTTGCGGTCAATTAGTTGATTGAGTTTACTTTTAAAATTTTGTAATTTAATTGCACCTAATTTATACTTCGTTTCCTTTGGTGAAGGGTTCTACTGTGCCTGCACTACTGTTTGATTGGACCTGTCTTGCTTAGGCGATTCCTCCGCTGCGCTGTTTCCTACGTGGCAGCGCTTTCCCCCTCGGCTGCGGGCCTGGTTGGGGGGACCCGGTGCTGCAGTGGGTGTGTGCTGCCGCGTGCGTCTGCTCTGCGCGGCCACACACCGGCAGGCTGTTCGTTGGGCAGCGTGAAGCCCGACACCGTCACTTGGCTCTTCATGCCGCTCCGCCAGCCCCCTAAGATGAGTTTGCCTTTCCTTCTGTGACCTTTAGCTATTTGTTCCTCAGTGCCTCACTTACTGAGATTCTTTCTTGCCCCTTGCTCATCAGTGTCGGTGCAACCCTGTGATATTAAGGACTTGCTGCCCTTGAGTCAAACACTTATTATTCAAATTTATTCCTGCTAATTAATTCTCTTAGAAGGGACAGTCCTAAAAGATTGTTGTCCTGGAATTGTTTCGGGGCCCGCCCTTAACTTGGTACTGCTTTAAACACCATTTTAAGTTTTTTCGCCTACTTGGCTCTGTTAAATTCACAAATTATCCCGTATTGAATATTTGTCCAGTACCTTATTTGACGGTTAGGTAGTTGTTCTAATTGTCATTCAGAACTGCCTCAACAAAGAATTTACAATGTTTTGGCACTCTCTTTTTTCAAAAAAATACTGGATTGTGAAGCACAGTATTTGAACTAGTAATGCCATTAAGTGTTTTACAGTTGTTCGGATTCTTTGGGGAAAATAAGCCTTTTCTCAGTTGTGATCCTCTCTTCAAAAAAAAAATCAGATTGTAAGAAGAGACGAATGTCATAACTGGGGCGTAGCCTTCCTTGAGGTGTTGAGACACTTGGCCTGTTTATTTCAATGAGGTCAGACTTGCTGCCTCTCGAGAACATCAGGCTTTAACTCTCTCTTTCTAAACCACTCCGCCGGCCGTAGTGGGCGAGCGGTTCTACGCGCTTCAGTCTGGAACCGCGCGACTGCTACGGTCGCAGGTTCGAATCCTCCCTCTGGCATGCATGTATGTGATGTCCTTCGTTAGTTAGGTTTAAGTAGTTCTAAGTTCTAGGCGACTGATGACCTCAGATGTTAAGTCCCATAGTACTCAGAGCCATCTAAACTACTCCTGGAAGCGAGATACGACATAAATCTGAGCGAGAGTATCATCGTTTCTCTATCCTCAGCACCCTTCATTCACAGAGGCTTAAAATTACTGCTCTCCTACGTAACAACACAGAAGCGAAAATTTTGACGGGAAGTGGCGCAGGCGAGCGACTTTTTTACGCCCCAAATCCCGCTTATTTCTAACAATTTACCATTTACTAGCAATTCCTGGTGATTTTGTTATGCCATGACTATAAACAAAGCACAAGGCCATACGCTCCGTGTTGCGGCTGTGGACGTTTGTGTCACCTGTTTTTCGCAACAACAGCTGGATAAGGATCTTCTCCCTTGCTAGTACAAGCTCTATCTAAGTCCCCATTCACACTACATCAAACATTGTATACAAAAAACCTTTGTAACTCAAAAATAAATTCCACGCATACGCAGCTATATCTACATCTACATCTACATCCATAATCCGCAAGCCACCTGACGGTGTGTGGCGGAGGGTACCCTGAGTTCCTCTATCGGTTCTCCCTTCTATTCCAGTCTCGTATTGTTCATGGAAAGAAGGATTGTCGGTATGCTTCTGTGTGGGCTCTAATCTCTCTGATTTTATCCTCACGGTCTCTTCGCGAGATATACGTAGGAGGGAGCAATATACTGCTTGACTCCTCGGTGAAGGTATTTTCTCAAAACTTTAACAAAAGCCCGTACCGAGCTACTGAGCGTCTCTCTTGCAGAGTCTTCCACTGGAGTTTATCTATCATCTTCGTAACGCTTTCGCGATTACTAAATGATCCTGTAACGAAGCGCTCTGCCCTCCGTTGGATCTTCTCTATCTCTTCTATCAACCCTATCTGGTACGGATCCCACACTGGTGAGCAGTATTCAAGCAGTGGGCGAACAAGCGTACTGTAACCTACTTCCTTTGTTTCCTTAGGATTCTTCCAATGAATCTCAGTCTGGCATCTGCTTTACCGACGATCAACTTTATATGATCATTCCATTTTAAATCACTCCTAATGCGTACTCCCAGATAATTTATGGAATTAACTGCTTCCAGTTGCTGACCTATTTTGTAGCTAAATGATAACGGATCTATCTTTCTATGTATTCGCAGCACATTACACTTGTCTACATTAAGATTGAATTGCCATTCCCTGGACCATGCGTCAATTCGCTGCAGATCCACCTGCATTTCAGTACAATTTTCCATTGTTACAACATCTCGGTGCACCACAGCATCATCTGCAAAAAGCCTCAGTGAACTTCCGATGTCATCCACAAGGTCATTTATGTATATTGTGAATAGCAACGACACTCCCCTGCGGCACACCTGAAACCACTCTTACTTCGGAAGACTTCTCTCCGTTGAGAATAACATGCTGCATTCTGTTATCTAGGAACTCTTCAATCCAATCACACAATTGGTCTGATAGTCCATATGCTCTTACTTTGTTCTTTAAACGACTGTGGGGAACTGTATCGAACGCCTTGCGGAAGTCAAGAAACACGGCATCTACCTGCGAACCCGTGTCTATGGCCCTCTGAGTCTCGTGGACGAATAGCGCGAGCTGGGTTTCACACGACCGTCTTTTTCGAAACCCATGCTGATTCCTACAGAGTAGATTTATAGTCTCCAGAAAAGTCATTATAGTCGAACATAATACGTGTTCCAAAATTCTACAACTGATCAACGTTAGAGATATAGGTCTATAGTTCTGCACATCTGTTCGACGTCCCTTCTTGAAAACGGGGATGACCTGTGCCCTTTTCCAGTCCTTTGGAACGCTACGCCCTTCTAGAGACCTACGGTACACCGCTGCAAGAAGGGGGGCAAGTTCCTTCGCGTACTCTGTGTAAAATCGAACTGGTATCCCATCAGGTCCAGCGGTTCTCTTTTGAGCGATTTTAATTGTTTCTCTATCCCTCTGTCGTCTATTTCTATATCTACCATTATGTCATCTGTGCGACAATCTAGAGAAGGAACTACAGTGCAATCTTCCTCTGTGAAACAGCTTTGGAAAAAGACATTTAGTATTTCGGCCTTTAGTCTGTCATCCTCTGTTTCAGTACCATTTTGGTCACAGAGTGCCTGGACATTTTGTTTTGATCCACCTATCGCTTTGACATAAGATCAAAATTTCTTAGGATTTTCTGCCAAGTCAGTACATAGAACTTTACTTTCGAATTCATTGAACGCCTCTCGCATAGCCCTCCTCACACTACATTTCGCTTCGCGTAATTTTTGTTTGTCTGCAAGGCTTTGGCTATGTTTATGTTTGCTGTGAAGTTCCCTTTGCTTCCGCAGCAGTTTTCTAACTCGGTCGTTGTACCACGGTGGCTCTTTTACATCTCTTACGATCTTGCTTGGCACATACTCATCTAACGCATATTGTACGATGGTTTTGAACTTTGTCCACTGATCCTCAACACTATCTGTACTTGAGACAAAACTTTTGTGTTGAGCCGTCAGGTACTCTGTAATCTGCTTTCTGTCACTTTTGCTAAACAGAAAAATCTTCCTACCTTTTTTAATATTTCTATTTACGGCTGAAATCATCGATGCAGTAACCACTTTATGATCGCTGATTCCCTGCTCTGCGTTAACTCTTTCAAATAGTTCGGGTCTGTTTGTCACCAGAAGGTCTAATATGTTATCGCCACGAGTCGGTTCTCTGTTTAGCCGCTCAAGGTAGATTTCAGATAAAGCACTTAAAAAAATTTCACTGGATTCTTTGTCTCTGCCACCCGTTATGAACGTTTGAGTCTCCCAGTCTATATCCGGCAAATTAAAATCTCCACCCAGAACTATCACATGGTGGGGAAATCTACTCGAAATATGTTCCAAATTATCCTTCAGGTGCTCAGCCACAACAGCTGCTGATCCAGGGGGCCTATAGAGACATCCAATTACCATGTCTGAGCCTGCTTTAACCGTGACCTTCACCCAAATTATTTCACATTTCGGATCTCTGTCAATTTCCTTCGATACTATTGCACTGCTTATCGCTATAAACACGCCTCCCCCTTCACTGTCCAGCCTGTCTCTGCGGTATACATTCCAATCTGAGTTTAGGATTTCATTACTGTTTACGTGTGGTTTCAGCCAACTTTCTGTCCCTAGTACTATATGGGCGTTGTGACCGTTTATTAATGAGAGCAGTTTCGGGACCTTTCTATAGACGCTCCTGTAGTTTACTATTAGCACATTAATATTGCTATTCTCTGTTGCATTTTGCCTACTCCTACCTTGCCGCTTCTCAGGAGGCGTCTTGTCGGGCCTAGGGAGGGAATTCTCTAACCTAAAAATCCCACATGTGCACTCCACACGTACTCCGCTACCCTTGTAGCCGCTTCCGGCGTGTATTGCACGCCTGACCTATTCATGGGGACCCTACATTCTCCACCCGATAGCGGAGGTCGAGAAATTTGCACCCCAGATCTCCGCAGAATCGTCTGAGCCTCTGGTTCAAGCCTTCCACTCGGCTCCAAACCAGAGGACCGCGATCGGTTCTGGGAACGATACTACAAATAGTTAGCTCAGATTCCACCCCGCGAGCGAGGCTTTCCGCCTTCACCAATTCCGCCAACCGCCTGTACGAACTGAGGATGACCTCTGAACCCAGACGGCAGGAGTCGTTGGTGCCGACATGAGCAACAATTTGAAGTCGGGTGCACCCAGTGCTCTCTATCGCCGCCGGCAGGGCCTCCACATGAGCAACAATTTGCAGTCGGGTGCACCCAGTGCTCTCTATCGCCGCCGGCAGGGCCTCCTCCACATCTCGGATGAGACCCCCCGGCAAGCAAACAGAGTGACCACTGGCCTTCTTCCCCGACCTTTCCGCTATTTCCCTAAGGGGCTCCATCACCCGCCTAACGTTGGAGCTCCCAATAACTAATAAACCCCTCCCCCCGTGTGCCTATTTGGACCTTGCTGAAGGAGCGGCCACATGTCCACTCACAGGCAGAGCGGGCGATGCCACACGGCCAACCTCCACATTGACCCTCCGCCTCGTGCGCCGCGAACGCCGCTGAACCCGCCACTCCCCTTGGGGAGAGGGTGGCCCAACCGCGCCCGGTACCCGCGAAGATGTCTCGACAGCAGGGACAGTGAGTGAAGCTTGTAACACCTGTGGTGTACCATGCGACGCACCAGGCTCCCCTTTGCCGTTAGACTCCGAGGCAGCAGCCTGAAGACGGCTGACACGTTGAGCTGTTCGCGAACAGTGGCCAGCTCCTCCTGCGTCCGTACACAGCAGTCGCACATCCAATACATAAATACTTGAGCAACTGTTGGTTCCTCAGGTGGTAGAGAACAAAAGCTATCCTATAATAATTCCTGGGGGCATTGCTAGTGACACTGTTGCCCCCCATGAACATTCCTCGAGGATAATGTACTTCGTTCTATTACTTAAATTCTTCGACCACTCATTTGTCTAGGAACTTAATCCATCTGCTCAGACCTTCGTTAAAAATCTGCAGCGGGGAACTATGTCAAACGCCTTTTGGATATCTAGGAAAATGGAATCTGCCTGTTGCCCTTCATCCATAGTTCGCAGAATATCATGTGAGAAGAGGGCAAGTTGAGTACTGCAAGAGCGATTCTTTCTCAATCCGTGCTGATTTTCGGACAGAACCTTTTCTCTCTGAAGGAAATTTATTGCATTCGAACTCAGGAAGTTTTCTAGCATTCTGCAACAAACTGATATTGAGGAAATAGGTGTGTAATTATGTGGATCCTTTATTTTATCTTTCTTATGTACAGAAGTCACCTGTGCTTTTTTCCCAGTCGCTTGCGACTTTGCATTGTGTGAGAGAGTCATGATGAAAGCAAGCTACGTAAGGGGCCAACGCCGCAGAGTACGGTCTCTCTGTAAAACCAAATTGGGATCCCATCGCGGACCTGGTTGCTTATTTGTTTTCAACTCCTTCAACTGTTTCTCTATGCGTCATGGATGCCTATTATTATGTCCTAGTTTACGGCAGTTCGTGCGATGGTCAAACTATAGTATGTTTGCACGATCCTCCTGCGTGAACGATTCCTTAAACAAGAAACTTAAAAATATAGCTTTCCTTTCGCTATATTCTATTGTCACACCAGTTTGTGCGGATGCACAGCTACGTTCGGCCTCCTGCGGGAATCGCAAAGTTGCAAAAATGGAGGCCATGTAGAGCGACTGCGGTTCGGTGGCGCTCGGTGGGAGTGTGGTTTGGCCGGGGGCGTAGCGAGGTAGTCAGCGAAATTGCGATAAATACTGTTTCTGAGTAGCGCAGTGGTTAACACAACTGCTTACTAAGCAGGAGATCCCAGGTTCTAATCGCGGCCGAGCACATATTTTCACTCCCGCCGCTGATTCCACATAATGTCCCGATGCAGCTGACAACAATAGTTCTTTCCCTCTCCTTTGCTTCCCCCGCCCACTCCACCATCAAAATTGGTTCAAATGGCTCTGAGCACTATGGGACTTAACATCTGAAGTCCTCAGTCCCCTATAACTTAGAACTACTTGAACCTAACTAACCTAACGACATCAGACACATCCATGCCCGAGATAGAACTCGAACCTGCGACCGTAGTGGTCGCGCGGTTCCAGACTGAGGCGGCTAGAACCGCTCGGCCACACCGGCCAGCCACTCCACCATCAATTTACATAATTTGAACATGTCCGAAAGAATAGACACCATGCATTCATATAATATGTGACTTGCTAATCTCCTTGTTTCACAAATGGACAGCTCAATCATGCAGCATAGTGTTTTGTGGGGCATTTGGATATGAGAGCGGTCCGATGTTGGACTGCATGGAAACGTGGGGACAGGTATACTCGTCTTCAAGGTTATGGTCGACCACATATACCTTCAGGTCACAGGTGGTAGTGACTGAGGAAAGTCAGATGGCACAATGATATGTCATGGACATCCTGCGTCTTTGTGTGTCACCTCTCATTTGACAGTGTTATGGAAAATTTTTCAAGAGCACAATGCTCTTTCACATAATTTTCAATTGTGTCGTTGTGAAAACGACCCATGACCAGGAAGATCCCCAGATCCGACCCTGATAGAATATGTGCTGGACCAGCTTGGGCGTTAACTCCATCCAATTGCAAGTATCAAGGGTACAAGTACCAGTTACAACAGTGAGCCATGGGGGAAACGCTGGCGCCAGTGATTCTCTTATCTAGTAGGGCAGTAATCCCGTTCGTTCTGACGTGCGCATTTTCTTTTTGGTTTTCGTCTTCTGGGCGCTATTGAAGTGTGGCGCTTCCAGCTATGGTTCGATTGGTTTCCCACTCCAGAGCCCCAGTGGTCGTGCTTGTGCGTTGCTTGGGCACATGTTGTGTTGGCGAGTCTTGGAGTGACTGTTACAGAGGAGCGTTGGTTGCTCACGGCGTTGTGTTATGATTTGAGAAGTGTGTCGGCGGCGGGCTGGTGGTGATGGCCTCCAATGCACTAGCAAGTTTGTGTATTGTACTACCCGATGCTGGATACCTCTGTATGCTATGTGGATTCTCGTCGTTTGCTGCTACTAACGGTGGCCATCTGCTATTTCTCTGAAGTTGTGTGTTGTGATCAATCTGATAGTAATTTGTGTTCACAGCATAAGACGTTGTGGTCTCCAGACCTTCATTGCTTACATACTCCGCCCTCACAATCACATTCCGCACATCAAGACGCTTCATTCGAACCCAAACTCATTAAGATAAAGTCTATGTTGTATGAATTCATGTAAACGATATTCAAATAACAAGTAAATCGCAAGTGCGCACTGAAGTTGAAATACTCGAGGCTGGCGTACACACACACATTCAAGACATGACGGTCACAAAAGCTTTTAGTTCGGGAAAGGCAAACCGCACGCCACGAGGCCGGTCCCTTCAGAGGACGAGTCAACCTATCTACGTCGGCTGGCGACCGCCTGTAGAGCAGACAGCATTTGCCCAAGTGAAAGGGAGAACGACCCCGTCTTCAACTTAAAAGCAAATTCCGCTACATTGTGTGGGAGCGCCTAGCCTACGCATTCTTTACAAACATAGCACGCAGTTTCAGAGGTTTTCACAGGGAGACAGCATACACCAAATGCCGATGCTACAGATTTCAGGATTGGTCGCCTTAAACAAAACGTCATTCTCCCATTTTAGAAGAGCAATGTGGATTGGCAGACGATATTCCAGACCCCTTGAGCTGAAGGAGTAATGGAAGAGACCGAAAGATATACCCCTTCACGTCTGGCGTGGAGAGGGGCCGTCCCGTTGTCACTCTTGGAGCGAGAACACGTAACAAGAGTCTGTGCGCTCGTACGTGTACTCAAAGAGTGAGGAACAAGTCTCTCCTCAGTACTTCACTGGAAGAGCACCTCTGTCGAGAAAGAATCGGCGTGCGAGTCTATATTGAGTCCTTGCGATTAAGCGTTGTTCACTGTGTTGGCCGCCACACTTATTGTGCGATGTGAACGGACAGAGTTATAGTTAAACGCCTGCGAGGGAATTTTAGAGTGGCATCGCGGTGGACTGGTTATCTGACCGGTGTACCACGCCAATAGTTGGACTAGGGGCGATTAGGAGTCCTTGACTTCATCAAGGCGTAGGGAGAGTTTGATTGGCAAAGGTCAATCCAGATAGAACGAGAGTTATCTTATTTGTCAGCAGAGAGCGGCGCAGACAGCAGTCATCGCAGCTTACGATATTGTGCGCTACAGCTCTTGCGAGCCCCATCTTTCCTCCACAACAGTACACCTCACTGCATTTCACACGCGGCAGTCTCGACTGTACCTAGCAACATTCTAACGGATAATTATTCAAGTTGAGTAGGCGTGACTCTCAGCCATTCTGCCAAGTCAATAACAATCTTAAACTTTGTATAGAAATTTCATTAGCGAATCCTATCCTTAAGAGGAAACTTCACATTCCGAAAAGAACCCGGAAATAACTTGTTCAGTCCACAACTAAAAGTACCATTGTGATTTCTCATAATTTTAGCAAAATAATAATAATAATAATAATAATTTTCGTCAGTTACATGTTTTTCTTACACTAACTAGCGCTGCTCCAGTACCCAAGTATCCCACTAGTTACGCAAGAAATGTTGTGAATTTTTGTGTCATTTGCTTACAACAGACGACTCCAGAAGATATTTATTGCTGAAAGTTTTTCAGGCATTTCTCTTTAGAACGTTAGGGGCGTCTGTCTGACTTCTATAGTAGTGTGGGGGTGGAAATTGCATCTTGCAGGAGCCACAGGGTAAAGGGTACATCTCAGATTAAACCGTTGCTCAGAATGACAGAAAAGCCCCCACACGTCACCCACAACAGCCGTAAACAATGTTCTGTATGTGATTAATCCCGCCGTGGTGGGAATAAGGAATTCTCTCTTGGTTCCGTTATATGTTGAGTAGTGGTGTTAAGAGTATAAAACAGCGCTCAGTGACTGAAGCACTAAGCGTGAGCAGTGTAAAGGCTGCATGAGAGTCATTCTAGGATAGTGAGCAGGCCATGTTTAGTGTTAAGACAGTGTACTTGTAATGTTGCTTGAGTATCTTCTGATTTAGCCGGCCGCGGTGGTCTAGCGGTTCTAGGCACTCAGTCCGGAACCGCGCGGCTGCTACGGTCGCAGGTTCGAATCCTGCCTCGGGCATGGATGTGTGTGATGTCCTTAGGTTAGTTAGGTTTAAGTAGTTTTAAGTTCTAGGGGACTGATGACCACAGATGTTAAGTCCCATAGTGTTCAGAGCCATTTGAACCATTAGCCATCTTCTGATTTATTCTCCATTTGAAGAAGCCGTGACTTTAGTATCTTGTGCTATCGGTTTTTATGCTATTGGTTCGGCAGGCCGTTAACTTCTCCGGACTTATGCTTGTTATTGGAGTCTGCCTGTAAGAGTAAAGAATTATGAGCCGTAAGAAGTGAATAATTTTCCATGCTATTGGTTTGAGGTCTTACATGTGTTACGGGTATTAAATTTAAAGGGGGGCGTAGCTTTGAAATAAGAGGATTTGTGTTGTGTCCTTTTTGGTTTGGTTGCTTGTCCTTTGCTTTTTCTTTTTAAATGTTACAGTGTACTACGAGCGGCGGGCACAATCAGTTCTGGATTGACCAATACAGGGGGCGGCGCCTCCATTGAAATATGTTCGGACGCCGTTAGCTCGGCCAGCTACGTCTTGGTGACGCTCGGCGGTACTTGGCTGTATCCTGTCAGAGTAGTTCACAGAAGTTAAATATTCTCTCTTGTAGTTATTTGGAGATTCCTCTCCTTAATGTATTCGGGCTGCGCCAGGGTGCGTCCCCTGTTCCTAAGAGTTTGGTCATTCTTGTTTTAGGGTGTGTCATTCGCTGAGGTATGCCCCCTGTTCCGTGGAACTTAAACTGTTAAGATAACTGCCTAAACATTGTTGTTATACTCGAAAGGGATTTCACGAGTAAGTTCAGTGGAATAACTCACTATATAATTGGTGGAATTTCGTTGTTCTATGATCTGTTTAATTTGCTCTTTTGCTTAAAATTTGTTATTTAATATTCTGTACTGTTGCTTGTTTAACCAATGGGGATTTAGTCCCCTTAATTCCTGTTAAATTTGTGGACAATTATCCTTGTCTATATTTATATGGCGCTATTTGTTATTTATTTAAAAGGAAGAATCTTTACTTAACTTGTTTCATTCCATATACCCTTGTGAAGGCTGTATAAGGTTTTGAATAATATTTGTTATTGGTGGCTCTTGCAAGGCCGGTTTTGTAAAAGATTTTGTAAAACGTTTTTTGAGGGATATGTGTAATAAATCTTTGTCAACTACAAGCCTGTGTTTGCGTTTTCTTGTGATTGCCCTTTGCAACTAGTTTGAGGATTGTTAATTTCACGTCGCGAGCAGTTGTGGGCTAGCTTGCCACAGGAGAGGATACAACGGTCTTGTGACACCCTTGCCAAGTGAATGAGTGCATGTATTCAGGTCAGAGGGTGTCCAGCGTCATACTGATAACTGGTCTCATACTATCACGTTCTGTGTAAAGTTGTGCTCGATGAAAAAACATCACACATCCTCTCAACATGGGAAGCTGAAGTTCGTTTCCTTCCTTCCTTCTGGATGCTTCACTCTCCCAGTCAGCCAGTGTATAAGTATAGTTATGTTTAGCTATGTCGTGTGGCACAGAATATACGTACCATACAGCGTGTGGAGAGTGTTCTGCATCGATGGCGCTTGACAGGGGGTGTTTGGTACCAACGTAGTGTGACACAGCGTGCTTTGTATCAATGTTCCTTGGCAGAAGGTGCTTTGTACCAACGTCCTGTGGTCGAGGATGCTTCATACCAATGTTACATGGCAGATGATGTTTCGTACCAATATTAGTTGAACGGAATGGACAGTGTCTTGAAAGGACGATATAAGATGAACATCAACAAAAGCAAAACGAGGATAATGGAATGTAGTCAAATTAAATCGGGTATTGCTGAGGGAATTAGATTAGGAAATGAGACACTTAAAGTAGTAAAGGAGTTTTGCTATTTGGGGAGCAAAATAACTGATGATGGTCGAAGTAGAGAGGATATAAAATGTAGACTGGCAATGGCAAGGAAATCGTTTCTGAAGAAGAGAAGTTTGTTAACATGGAGTATAGATTTAAGTGTCAGGAAGTCGTTTCTGAAAGTATTTGTGTGGAGTGTAGGCATGTATGGAAGTGAAACATGGACGATAACTAGTATGGACAAGAAGAGAATAGAAGCTTTCGAAATGTGGTGCTACAGAAGAATGCTGAAGATAAGGTGGTAGATCACGTAACTAATGAGGAGGTATTGAATAGGATTGGGGAGAAGAGAAGTTTGTGGCACAACTTGACCAGAAGAAGGGATCGGTTGGTAGGACATGTTCTGAGGCATCAAGGGATCACAAATTTAGCATTGGAGGGCAGCGTGGAGGGTAAAAATCTTAGAGGGAGACCAAGAGATGAATACACTAAGCAGATTCAGAAGGATGTAGGTTGCAGTAGGTACTGGGAGACGAAGAAGCTTGCACAGGATAGAGTAGCATGGAGAGCTGCATCAAACCAGTCTCAGGACTGAAGACCACAGCAGCAGCAGCACCAATATTACATGGAGAAAGGTGCTTCGTACCGAAGTTATATTGCGCAGAGTGCTTCATACCAGAGTTGCGTGGTACAGGGTGCCTTATACCAATGTTAAGTAGCAGAGGGTCTTCATACCAATGTTACGCTTTAGAGTGTACTCAACGCCAGTTTGCTTGGTGGAAGATGGCCCGTACCATATTGCATGGTGGAGAATGCTCCGTACCGATTGTGCATGGTAGAGATTGTTTTGTACCAATTTTGCCTTATAGAAGGTGCTTCTGTACCACATTGCAAGACGAATGATGACTCACAGCCATTGTGTGTCTCAGAAGCTTCTTCGTAACAATGTTATGTTGGGAAATACAGGAAAATTTTATACAGAATATGTAGCTCGCGCCGAAATGGTGCTTTAGAGGTGCGGACCAGGTGGTGCGGTAGCTCACGACTCCCATCATTGCCACCAGATGTGATTCCAAATGTCAGCTAAATACGGAACAGGTAAAATTCGTACCTCCTGAGAGATTTACTGGCGTCTGAAGTTATACGAAAGTAATGATATTCAGATAACTAACATTCTTCTCTGAACTGTAATTATAACTAAACGCCGTGGACAATAAACAATATTACAGCTACGCTAAAAAAGTCATCCGACCGCAACCACTTGATGATATCCAAGGGAATGACTGTACAGCTAGTATGTCTGTCTGTAGCAATGCTACAGCACTCGAAACCTATAGCGAAGTGCAGGCAGACCTGCAGAGGACTGATCGTTGGTCCAGGGACTCTCAGTTGACGCTGAAAGTAAATACGTATGCTGCGAATAAATGGGCGATTAAATTCATTACTGTTCGATGGTGCCATTAGCGATAAATAATTGAAAATAGTAACAACCCCAAAATGCCAAAGAACGAACATCTCCTGCCATCTAACATGAAATTATCATGTAATACAATAGTAGGGAAAGCAAATGCCTGGTGAGTTTCAGTGAAAGAAAAACTGTTCAAATGTGTGTCATCAGTCCCTAAGCTTACACACTATTTAACCTAAATTATCCTAAGGACAAACACGCACACCCATGCCCGAGGGAGGATGCGAAACTCCGCCGGGACCAGCTGCACAGTCCACGACAGCAGCGTCCCAGACCGCTCGGCTAATCCCGCGCGGCTTCAGTGAAAAAAATATTAAGGAAATTTAACTGACTCATGAAGGAATTGGAGTATTGCTCATCATTCTGGGGCATTTACATAGTTGGATTAACAGAAAAATTAAAGAAGCAATAGAACAGCGTGCTTCGTTACAAGTTTTGTTGTAAGCGCAACGTTATTACGGAGATTGTAAACTTCAGTGCTAGATGCTATAAGAGACGAGTTTTCGAGTTTCAAACATGGCTATTACTCATAAACCACACTAATTTCAACACACGGCTATACAGCCAGCCGGTTTGCACTTACTAAGAGTGTCTTCATCAAAATTAAATTTTGATAAATCCTATAAAATAATACACAGAAAATTAAATATGACAAAACACACCTAAATCAAGATGACGGGCGCTGATAAACGCGCAGTTGAGCACCCGAGTATCCAAACAACATCGTCATCATCATTTTTCAATGATTTCATTCCAAGGCTCACGGAATTTTGATTCCACTATTTTTACTATATTTTCCTGCTTCTGGTTCTGAAACATCATTTTCCTCGAATCTACTAAAGGTACCTTCATGCAAATATTTTCTCGATTGTACAGCTGTTTGTAAATGTTTCAGTATCATTCTGCCTTTTACGTAATAGTAATTTCTGTACAGCCTGACACGTGGCTCTTATACTTAAAAGACATTAAGCTCTCCTGCTTTATATTTAGTTTTTAAAATTAACTGTCAGTTTTTCAGTTATTTCTGTTATGTTTCAAATGGACACATGTCGTTGTCCGCTCGTGGTACGGTGCACAACTTGTGTTGTTTTCGTGGCAGCAATGTAAGCCGTTGGGCCGATCGGTCTGATGTTCTTAGCTAGGCACCCGTGGCACTTTTGACTTGAGCATAGCTACTCTAAATTTTGACCATTGCATTTTAGCAATGTAATTTTACTTAAGTAACCTTGAAAATTGTCATCTTGTTTAAGGTGTCTTTTGTCATATTTAATTTTCTATGTATTATTTTATAGGATTTATCAAAATTTCATTGTTATGAAGACACTCTCAGGTGTCTAAACCTAGGTCATTGTACCTAACAGTTATTTGCAACCGGCTGGCTGTATAATCCTATTCTGAGACTCGTTTAGTTCTCTGCAGGGACCAAAAGTGTGTGTGAATTCCTAAGGAACCGAACTGCTTAGGTCATCCGTCCCTAGACTTACACACTACTTAAAGTAACCTATGCTAAGAACAACACACACACAGACACACACACACACACACACACACACACACACACACACACACACACACACACACACACGACCGAGGGAGGACTCGAACCTCCGGCGGGAGGGGTCTCGCAGACTGTGGCAGGACGCCTCAAACCGTGCGGCCATTCGGCGCGGCTTGAAGGGACCCATTTCACTTCCTTCCATGTATGTCTCGCTAATTAATGACAGAGAGAAAATCAAATTGGCGCTCATACGGAGGTTTAGTGACAGGTATTCTTCCCACGACTGATTCTCGAATGTAACAGGCAAAGGGGCAAGCGATAGTGTTTCACGAAATATCCTCGCAACATGAAGTTCAAAAATGGTTCAAATGGCTCTGAGCACTATGGGACTTAACATCTATGGTCATCAGTCCCCTAGAACTTAGAACTACTTAAACCTAACTAACCTAAGGACATCACACAACACCCACTCATCACGAGGCAGAGAAAATCCCTGACCCCGCCGGGAATCGAACCCGGGAACTCGGGCGTGGGAGCAACATGAAGTGTATTGCGGAATATGGATATAAGGTCAGAGCCCCATTTCCGTTTGTAATGGGCTTATTACAATTATCTCGAAACGGTTCTTCCTTCCACACATGTGATGAATGCAACTTAAAAATGTAGGGGAGAAAACTATTTATTTTCTATTCGCGCTTAAACAATGATGTCGCAATATCTATCGTACTGCTCATGACGTTTACTTAATTATTCAGATGTTTCCTCTTTCTAAGTTTCCCAGGGCATGTACTAAATCCTATATTTTCGAAAAATGTAAGAGAACATCCGTTGTCATGTTTGATTGCTCGGGGATCATGTTTAACAAGTCGTCGCACCTTAAACTTTGATCGTTGGCTGACTCGTTGGACGTATCTACAATACAAAGAAACACTACCAGCCGTCTTTCTTCGAAATATGCTTGTGCGCTCGTCGCCATATGTGCTCGTGAGTCGTTTTGCTGAAATATGGGAAGTGGAGCTGCGTCAGGTAGGGCCAGTATCTCGGGCCATAAAACCTCCGTGATGGTGCAGTTATTATTCACCTGCCCGCAATACACACAAATCTCGATCGCATCTGTACACAACGGTAC
Source organism: Schistocerca nitens (assembly GCF_023898315.1). Taxonomy (NCBI): domain Eukaryota; kingdom Metazoa; phylum Arthropoda; class Insecta; order Orthoptera; family Acrididae; genus Schistocerca; species Schistocerca nitens. Next base: position 610,419,041 of record NC_064614.1, on the reverse strand, counting down.
CCCTATACCATTGAACTTGCCGTTTTGTGGCATGCCGCTCGCAAAGTAGGCTGCCAGATTTCGGTGATTTAACGTGTGTAGCCTCGGCGGTCGCTCAGGTTCCGAACTTTCATCAATCAGAGGAGTTCACCATTTGTTAATTGTGAAGCTTTGGAGTAAGAGAAATGTGCGTTAGCTGTGAAGTGGCTTATAACAGTGATGTTGCGTGTAAACGGTCCTATTAGAAGAGGGAGTAAAGTGCGAATTTTTTCAGAAATGTGCTCCGTCTTGTAACGAAAGCTCGGAAATTTTATTTGAATGATACATACCCCAACGAAGAATGATTCTGCCCGAGTTGCCAACAATAAGAGACCTTGTTGCTCTGTTCTACATCGACAGCCAAAGTCTGCATACTACTGTGAAGTGCATAGGCGGAGGGTGCTTCTCACTGCACCACTCATTGGGGCTTCTTCCCGGTCCAAGGCGGGGAGAATAATGCCTCTGTGCGAACTGCATTTAATCTAACCTTATCCTCGCTATGCCTACGGAAGCGACTCGCTGGGACTTTTAGTATATTCCTAGATTAATTATACTCATCTTGATCTTGAAACTGTGTAAGTAGTCTTCCTTGGAATAGTGCCGCTTCCGCTTTTTAGACATCTTCGTGCCACTCCATCAATGAGAAAATAAACATATTACCATTCCTGCTGTCCTCTGTATACGTTTAATATTCCCTTTTTGTTACCTGTTCGTCTTACTTGGTACAGATCACACACATGTGAGCAGTACACTAGAATGGATACCAAGACTGTTTTTATATGCACTCTCCTTTGCAGACTGATTACAGTTCTCCAGTATTCTACCGATGAACCGACTTTGCTTACTTATGGCTGACGCTATGTGATTGTTATGTTTCACATTTGTACGAATTGTTACACCCAGGTGTTTATATGAGTTCGCCAAGTTTTTTCTTTCTGTGAAGTACACAGTTTTGCGATTCTAACCATTTAAAGCAAGGTGACAATCATTCCACCACTTTGAATTCTCATCTAGATCGAACTGAATATCTGTACAGCTTTTTTCAGACAATATTTTTTTATAAATAACTGAATCAACTGCAAAAATTCTGAGCTTAATTTTAAGTCTGGTTCGTGAATGCTAGAGTAAATCTTCAAAATACTGTCCGTTTTTTAAGCAGTGTAGCTCAAAGAATAATAGTTCTAAGTCCGTATAATGCTTGCCATCTTTTCACAGATCGTTTGGGAAAATTTCCACAGCTTTTGGCCTAATACTTTTTCTGAATTGTATTTTGCTTTGCAAGTGAAATAAAGCAAGTTAATTGTTTTCCTACGGCACAGGTAGACGTGTCTCGAAATGCAAGCAAAGGAGAAGCTTCATTTTTTCCTCAAGTTCTTTACACTATTATCTTTAAAGTAGACTTTTAAAAAGATGTTGCTCTGACAAATTGTGGTTCAAAAATATTTTAATAATGATTAACAAAAATTTCAGTAACTAACTCACAGTTTTCTTAAAAAAAAAGTCTTCAGTTTTCAAATTTAAGTCATAAGAATACTTTTAGCTATGTTTACGACAATATACACAATATCAACTCCCCTTCAAACATAATAGTTTTTAACCAGTGTGTTCCAGAACATCAACAAAGCGAACATTCGAGAAAAAGTTACAACATGTTTCTTCATCTAATCTCCATAATATGGATCCCAGGTCCATATTCATGTGCTTTCTGGTGTTGTTCTTCTCCGCTTTTGTTTCCTAGACTTCTTATTCTTGCATCTTTGGTGGCTTGCATCACTGGTTTATCTGCTTCACAGTGTCTCCTGTGTTCAGTGAGGATTAAAGCTTTTTGCACACCCATCAACTCCGTAAACTTGAACCTTGACACTGCACCATCATTGAAACATAGCAGACCATTCAGCACATCTATTTTCAAAGTATTTAGTCCTACGAGAACAGTTTTTAGTATCCGTTCCCATGTACATTTGTTATAACTCTCATTTCGGTTTTGAGCCCTAACTTACCCAATACTTTTTTGGTCAAAAGATGCTTATGATGAGAACAAAATTCTTTTTTTAACAGAACTGTTTGCGTGACATGGGGGGAGGGGGGGGGGCGGTCGTCCTGTGGGCAGCCAGTTTTAAATTCCTCTAATTTTGGAGATCTTTTGATAGAATTTCTTCCAAGTTAACTTCATACTTTTCAGGAAATAACAGAATTTTTTAAGATACTGTAAAAATTAAAAAAATCGGTTTTTTTCACAAATAGTCACAAATTAGACCCTTAACATAGTCTGCTAGATCGTTAATATACAACTTGAGCAGCAGGGTCCCAACAAAACTTTCATGGGGCACATCTGGGGTTACTCCTACATCTGTCGTTGACTCTCCCCCCAGTATACATATTCTACACCATCCATAGCAATAATTCGTCAGTAGACTCATAAATTTCGCTTGATACCCAGTGGGATTGTACTTTCGATAGTAAGTTTAGGTATGGCACTGAGTGAAACTTTATTTTGAAATCAAGAAATACAGCGCTCCCCTGACTACCTGCATTCATATCTTTCACGGTGTATTGTCGACATACATCGACGCTGCGACTGGGGCGAAAACGTTGTGACACATATACACACAATACTACACTGTGCGCATATACTCGTAATAAGCATTTTTTGGAAGAAAAGATTATCATTAATTTTAAATATTTATGTGGAGCATTTCATATTAAAACTTTTTATTTTGGTTGGTTGATTGGTTGTTTGGTTGGTTGATTTGGAGGGGGAGACCGAACAGCGAGGTCATCGGTCCGATCGGATTAAGAAAGGATGGAGAAGGAAGTCACCCGTGACTTTTGAAAGGAACCATCCCGACATTTCCCTGACGCGATTTAGGGAAATCAAGGAAAACCTAAATCAGAATGGCCGGGAGCGGGTTTGAACCGTCGTTCTCACAAATGCGAGTCCAGTGTGCTCAACACTGCGCCACCTCGCTCGGCGTCTTTATTTTGAAAATTCTAATTTTGAATATAGTTTTGCCACCGGTGCCTTCTTCAGGTTAGATAAATCGAACTTGCATTAAATAATACATTTCTGAGAGACAGAGCCGACAGGGGAAGTACGTGCCTTTGGGGAAGTTGGGAAGGCGTGGGAAGGAGGCAGGCTGCGGAGAAGTGGTCGGATGGCAGCACTTGAACAAAGTGAACCCAGTCGCGCCCAAAGAAGCTGATGAAATGTCTCTACATTTTGGCTTCACAGATCGGCAGTGGATGGAGGGATGCAGCCGCTATAAAGTAGCGTTGACGCTGCCAACTGTGTCTGTGTGTGAGTGAGCGACAAATGCTGAAAATACATTTTGGTTATGAGAAGAATATATTGCAATTCACTACATAGAGTAGATGTCGAGTCGCAGACAGTCGCGTCAAAAAAGATTGCTATACATTTGGATTTTCGGACAAAAGGCTTTCTTCTAAAGTAAAGAACACAAACACATTTACGCGAACACAACTCACACACACATAACCACTATCTATGGCCACTAGCGCCGTAAATAAAATCAGGATTAAACCTCAGCATGGTCATGTTAAAAAGAAAGAGTAGAAAGCATTACAACATGATCAAGGTTCTCTACAGGCCACTATTACAGACTCTATAACAATAGAACGAGTGTCTCTGTTGCTGAGATATATATACAATAGAGTACAAATTACCCTAACAAGAGAGAGTGGTCAGTCGACGTCCATTTTCATCATAAGCTCTATACTAAGAAAACAGAATATCTGCTACTGACCAAAGACACATTCTTGTTAATGACATGTGCATTCAGTGACTAATACCAATCTCATAGTATCATGTGCTCTATCAAGTGGTGACGTCATCGGCCTTCAGGTTTGAAACCTCGACAATACAATCCACTCAGTAAGATGGTACGTTTAAAATTGTCTTTGTCACTTAGTTTCACTATCACACACTTCTTGACATCGAAAACATATATTGTCCGCAAAACGGAGACGCTTCAGAACACTGCAAGGAAATCGAAATAAGCCAATAGCCTATTGTTTGCATAGGCTGATGCTTCATGTACGCAACTTTTCCGGTATGGACATCTTGAAACCTAAGTTTCGCCTCACTTCCCGTGACCATTGCTGATATAAAACAGAAAACTGAATGAGAATTCAGTAGCACTCAACACGCATCCTGTTCATCGCATGTGAGGCTATCAGGATGTCAAATTGGAAAGCATCTCACTGATATCTTATTCACTCTTGAAATGGCAACTTTGTACATTTCTCAATGACTGTGCACATTCACTTCCATAATCAAACGACATCTGCTTCTATTTTGTTCGTATACCTTACTAGTTGAACACAATATTATTGCACATGGGTTTGAGGACACTTCGGTCGGCTTAAGTGCCAAGCGCTTAATTGTTGATTCCAGAATAATCATGTAGTTGCAGATCGTGAGGAGTTTTTATCGTGATGTTTCACGAGGAGTCGCTGAACCACCTGATACTATATGCACAATTGTCTTGAAATCATTGACAATGCAATGCCTTTTTCTTAGTCACCATTGTATTTGTGTACTGTAACGTCACCACGCGTTTCAGATAACGGCCACGGGAGGCCCAGTGCAATAATATCGTTTTCGGGTAACAGGTCAGCTTAAATTTCTTCGTTTCCTTGCGCCGCTATGTGCGAGTTGCTGTCTCTGATCCAAACTGGCTTTTATTTCCTGTACGGGCTCTATCGAGGACTTACTTGTCGATGTTTTCTGTGAATGAGATCTCACAGAGTGATATACAACATGAAATACTACAGTACAGCCCGATCTGCCTTGGAAAATAAAAAGTATAAAACTATGATATCAAAAGCAAGAATGGTGACTCCATCCAGTTATGCAGTATACTTGGTGTAGCATGCAAAAACAACCCGTATTTCCTCTTGTTTCTTTATGACACGCATTCGATGTTATCGCCTCCATTACTTTCTGAAGTGTAGCAGTTTCCCATTTATCCGATTCCGGAAATTGTGATTGCAATCGAATATAATTTACAAAAGGCGTATAGAGAGAGACAGCCGCGAAGTAAAACGCCGTGCCCCAGGTGCTGGTAGTGGTCCGGGACCGCAGCGAAATGACCGACATCTTGCTGCCCCGTCTCTGATGGGAAACGTAATGGAATTTTTAAGCGGCTGTCCTCTCCCTGCCTCCACCCTGCTGCCCACCTGGCCGCTTATTAACACAAATTATTAGTTTCCGCTTCAAACACCTGCCTTCTTCCGCCAAGTACAGGCGTCGTCTATACGCCCAAAAGGAAACAAAAATTTAAGTGAACGTTTCTTGTTATTGTCGTTCCACATGTCGTACAAGCATTCAAATTTAATTGCCAGATTTCTCGTAAATTTAACAGCTTGATTCGGACATTAATACAAATTCCTCTCATAAGCATGCTCTCCGTCTGTTTGGAGTAAATCAATGAATACAGCAAATTGGTACTTCTGTATCACATAGAACGGATTTAGAAAACAGTACGATGGGTAACATATACTCTTCAACGAATTTAAAAGAAAGACATTCTGTCAATACAGGAACTGGCGTTTCTTTTCGAGAGACACTCTTCACTTTTTTCACTTGAACATTATCAGTGCTCTGATAAAGAGTTTGCTAACACATATTTACACTTGCTTATGACTAAATCAAACTTTGCTGGTTCTAAGCTCGGCGTCAACAGTATATATTTACAGTGTCATACTGCGACTTCATTTCCTGCTACTATATTCTCTGTACTTTTAAAATTTTTGTGCCTTCTTCGTTCAACAACTATCAACCATAGGCATTCACTAAGGGGAATAATAGAGGAGCGACAGGGGAGGAGGCGACACTTCTCCCTTTCCTGGATTGGTTCAAGTGGTTCAAATGGCTCTGAGCACTATGGGACTTAACATCTGAGGTCATCAGTCCCCTAGAACTTAGAACTACTTAAACCTAACTAACCTAAGGACATCACACACATCGATGCCTGAGGCAGGATTCGAACCTGCGACCGCAGCGGTCGCGCGGTTCCATACTGTAGCGCCTAGATCCACTCGGCCACCCCGGCCGCCGCGGACGTACAGAAGGCAGCTTGAGAAGAAGAGTCAATAGTTGAAGAGTGGACGGAGATATTTACTGGTGAACATCTACGAGTGCAGAGAGAAGGTGGCTCTGAGCACTATGGGACTTAACAGCTATGGTCAGCAGTCCCCTAGAACTTAGAACTACTTAAACCTAACTAACCTAAGGACAGCACACAACACCCAGTGCAGAGAGAAGAAACGAAGTTTTTGGGAACGTAGAAGTCTCGCGGTTCCGGACTGAAGCGCCTAGAACCGCACGGCCCCCCTTTCTGGAATGGGACTTAAAGACTTAATTAACTATTTCCAGAAATTTTTGCTATTCTATTAAACCTCAGATTTTGAAATACTGGAGCAAGGGATAACGTGGCTTCAGCAATCGCCACGTAACTAAGGTTTATTGTACATAATGTGAAGGACAATCAAACAAAATCAAAGATGGTAAAATAGTCCATATTAAAATGAGTGTTAGTCCAATTCCGCAATAGCTGTTTATTTTGTTTCTCCCTGTATGATGACCGTTTTTGTTGTGGCGTAACAAGACAGCCACGCCACTCGGAAGTAGCCGAAAGGCACGCGTTAACTCACGCAGGCTGGTAGATAGGTCTGAAACAGGATACGTAATGAATGCTATAAAGAAAAGTACGTAGCTCCTGGAATACTTAATTTTAATCCATCCTTGTGGTACATCGCTCTTGACGATACAAGTGAGACTCTTTAGATACAAGCTATGTAATGCTAATGGCGCCTTGCTAGGTCGTAGCCATTGACTTAGCTGAAGGCTATTCTAACTATCTGCTCTGAAAATGAGCGAGGCTTCGTCAGTGTGCATCGCTAGCTACGTCGTCCGTACAACTGGGGCGAGTGCTAGTCCGTCTCTCGAGACCTGCCGTGTGGTGGCGCTCGGTCTGCGATCACTGACAGTGGCGACACGCGGGTCCGACATGTACTAATGGACCGCGGCCGATTTAAAGCTACCACTTAGCAAGTGTGGTGTCTGGCGGTGACACCACAGTTTTCATACCCTGGAGGTATATCTTCAGCTCACATAAAACTAGTACTTCATGTTCCACGACTTCCAAGGTGCAAGTGCGCATAAAAACATGTCATTCCTCGGTAAAACCATGGCTGATTCGGCAGATGGGCATCCGATCCGACCCGTGCATGATCAATAAAACATTTCGAAAACTCTTTCAGAAGATGAGCCCGAACAGCACGTGACAGTCTACGCCTGATAGGATAAAACCGTCGTCAAAATCAGCGGGGGGAACGAAGAATTAAGAGACACACAATCCGCGGATCCCTCAAAGTCGCTGGCCATGAAGTATTAGTTTTATGTCACCTGAAATATATATTCAGGATATGAAGCTGGGAAAAACACAATAAAAAGCTATTGCAGATTTGGACTTCCACTCAGTTTAAGACTATTTCACCATCTTCGATTTGAGTTGTTTGATTGTCCTTCACATAATGTAGGCCTACAAGTTCTTTGGCTGTGGTTGCTCGATCTATAAGGTTATTTGTAAGGTTTATTGGATTGTCACACTCTCGACGGGAAGTCATGTGTTCCTTGGTCCATGTCGGTAGTCTCTGGAATATCAGGCATTTAAGGCGGATGTGAACTTTTACAGAAATCTGCGTGAAAAGAATCTCCAAACGTTTCTCTGTCGCTTCATTGTGTCGTTACACATAACATTTGAATGATAGTACATGTGCCGAGTGCCACATCCAGGGCGTCACTGACCAGCCTTCAGTAAGATTCCACGGCACTGAAGTATGCGGCAGCACTTCTCGTCTAGCATTAGCAGGCTCACTTTCGCAGTATACAATATCGCTCAAAAGTATTTTGCAGAGATAATAAATTCGGAAACAAATTCTTTAAATTAAAATTTAAAGGAAAGGACTTAATCAACAAATCTTTATAATTTGTGCTTTATTTTCTTACACAAGTCGTACAGTCCTGATGTCTGCATCAGTAATAACACACAAATGAAAAAATTATATAGACATAAAATTATATTGTTGAAACTAAACAGAAGAGAAGCAATAAATACGCCTTGACCCATGATGTTCTTGGTTTAATACTTGGTTGCACAGCCTTTTGCGTGTATTACTACAGAACACTCGGCTAACATGGAATCCACTAGTTTGGTCATATGCGCCTGAGGAATCTTTTTCCACTGCTCAAATAATTCTTCGTAGAAAGCCTTCTTATTGATGTAGTTTTGTTCACGAACATTTCTATCCGGGTCGCCCCAAAGATTTTCTATGAGATTTAACTGCAGACTTTGGCGTGGCCATTCGAATATCTGTAATTTGTACTGCTTGAGAACTATCTTTCCATGGCCAGAAATATGCTTCGGATCGTTGTCTTGCTGGAATTTCCAGTTACGAAGCATATTTCGTCTTCCGTGAGGCATCATACGGTCTGTTAAAATTTCACCATACTTCAGAATACGATTTACTCCATGAATTTCGACCAGAGGACCTACACCACTTCGTGAGAAACAGCTCCCCACACCTTGGTACTTCCTCCTCAGTGTTTCACCGTGGATAGTTCATAATTTATGTCTTTTCACATGTTTTCGGCCGTCGAACGTAGTGTATCCATTCGGAGGAGAAGTGATTAAATTTGGTTTCACCACTCTGCAGAATTTTTGGGCAGGCTTCAGTGGCCCATTATGCATATTTAGTAGCAAACTGTAATCTGGCATTCCTGTTTTCGCACTTATCAAAGATTTCGAGACTGTCATCTGCCGTTCAGAGCTATAGCTGCTAAGTGACGTTTAACTACCGAAGCAACGATCTTCACCCCGTGTTTTACCCATAGGTCATCTCGTACTGCCCGGGCTGATTTTTTTGGGGTCAGCCGTCGATTGCCTTCGGAGACCCTATCTACTTTTTTGGAGGGTTTTCGGGGCCGTTCGTCCTCCATTGTTCTCTATCGTCTTGCCTTTTTTCTGAAGCCGGGCCCATACACTCACAAACTGTTTTGAGTTATCAGACATCTTCGCAACGAAGGCCTGAGCTTTCCCTTGACTCAGTGCTGTTAATACAGCTTGTCTGAAATCTGCTCAATGTTCCTTAGTTTTAGGCACTGCTGTTCATAAATAAAAATATTAGAATTAAATTTGCTTTACGTAGTTAGGTCTGCTGCAGTCTTCTCTTTCTGAAAAATATTTATGAACCCCTTGGAAACACAGTTTACGGCTACAGTCCATGCTTACTTGCACTCAGCAACCAATACACATAACCACAGCGAGGACAAGCAGTCTTCTGTCTGAACAACCGGTTCATTTCTGATTCCGTGTGTAGATAAACACGCCTACCCACCCACTGCTTCAACTACAAAATACTTCTCAGCGATAATGTAAATACCCCAGGGCAGCCGAGCAGGTCATCGGCACGGAAGAGCTATGCATCAACGACAGTCGTACGTCAGAATCCGCCGTGTGGTTGCCGACACACTTCTGAAGCAGCTGTTACCGTCACAACCGGCCTGCGAACCAACGACTGCTGCCTGACGGTCGTCTTCACTCTGCCGCAATCACCACGGACTGTTCGGGATCCTGTAGCCAGCTCTTGGTCCGCGGTACCAACTGATGTCGTCCCAGATCCGTGTCGCTGTTGTCCACCAACGCCAGCCGCCGCTCTCCAGTCGTTGGCCCAGGGTCCGTCGCCCTGGGCAACACCAACGTCTCCCTCTGCGTTCGCTGCCAGCATGCCTCGTGCCGGCCACCCAAAACTGAAACCTTTTCATTCCATCCTGACTACATGCTGACAGCAAGGCCGCTTGCTACCGGCTGCCACTACGAGAAGTGTTTACAGTGACGCTCTACGGGGCCTCCTCGGTCGAGGGTTCGGAGTCCGTGGCCTGCACTCTGGTTACTGCAGGCAACATTTGACTTCCTCTGTCGTCTACGCCTCAACCCACATACACCTCCCACTTCACCCATCCCAACATATAATACAATATTTTTTTCATTAATTATCAAATATTCTGCAATTCTGTCTGGACGGCTTCAGATCTTCTAGCAGCACACAAAGCTATAGTGGGACGAGCGTCGCTCAGATCGGACTAGAAGTACACGACGGTAATAACTAAACTGACGATGGTCCGAGTTCTGCTGAAGTGCGGGCTGTATACATCACAGGGCGCACATTTTGCCACCAGGTGTTGCCACCAGGCCACTGTAAGCAACCTTAATGTAAAATGCATCTTCTTTTTGAAGCCAGTATGCTGCCTTTCGCTTGAGTTGTTCTAAAGGGCTAACAAAGTTGAAGTTTTCCATACGAATTTCGGTTGCTATTGAGAAGAAAAAACCGCGCACATCTGGTAAAGTTCTTTTATCAGAACTGTAGTAATAGCAGCGCAGCACTGTGGGAATATCGCCAACAGAAACAACTGCGGATAGGTCCCATGTCAATAAATGTGCTAAAGAATATGACCAAGAAATATGAAGCACAGTTTGGACAGGGAGAGGGAGGCGGCCCATTCCATTGAAGATGCTGAAGCTATAGCCGACTGTACAGCACACGCCTCAATTTCTGCAACCAGTGCTCGAGCTATGTTACGGGAGTTGTCTCATCCTTATTAATGGTTGAAAATATTTTGCGGCGCATTTTGGGCCGGTAACCCTACAAGATTCAGAATGTGAACCAAATGATGCCCTAAGACTGGCTACAACAGCGTGACCTTATCTTTCTTTTTTTGGTATGCGTAACAATTGATGACATGCGGTGGGGATGAGGTATGGTGCCTTGAAAGCAAGTACCGCCGCGCATGATGATCTACTCCGCATAGGCTGTGCCGGAACATCCAAATGCACTCAGCTTGCTTGAGTGTCTGTAATAGTTTCTTAAACTTCTTCATTCCTCAGCCATTTTCTTCGAGCAGATGACATCTCGTCGGCCTATTATGTGTACAGTGACATCTGCTCTTTATAAGTACCTCCTTGGGCAAGCTTTGCAAAAACCCAACTATGTCCAAACCACTATTTTCATGTAAGATGGGGCGACACCACATGGCACTTGCCAGGTGAAAGATTTGCTTTGAGCAATGTTCGGTAACGACCGCATTATCACCAGGCAATTTCAAGACGTGTGGTTTCCACTTCTCCCGACCTAAATTCATGTGACTTCTTGTTATGCGGATCTCTGAAAATGTGTTCAAATGTGTGTCAATTCCTAAGGGGCCAAGCTACTGAGGTCATCAATCCCTAGACTTACACACTACTTAAACTAACTTATGCTAAGAACAACACACACATCCATGCCCGAGGAAGGACTCTAATCTCCGGCGGGAGGGGCCTCGCGATCCGTCACATGGCGCCTCTGACCGCACGACCACTCCGCGCGGCGGATATCTGAAAGGATGTATCCCAACTCTCGCTAATCCTAAGGATAGCATACAATGACATATCGCTCTGATTACACAGGATATATACTGAAGAGCCAAAGAAACTGGTACACCTACCAAACATTCTTAGGGCCCCCGCGAGCACGCGAAAGAGCCGCAACACGACGTGGCATGGTCTCGACTAATGTCTGAAGTAGTTCCGTAGGGAACTGACACCATGAATCCTGCACGGCGTCATAAATCCGCAAAAGTACGACGGGTTGGAGATCTCTTATGAACAGCACGTTGCAAAGCATCCAAAATACACTCAATAATGTTCATGTCTAGGGAGTTTGGTGGACAGCGGAAGTGTTTAAACAAAGAAGAGTGGTCGTGCGGTCAGAGGCGCCATGTGACGGATCGCGAGGCCCCTCCCGCCGGAGATTAGAGTCCTTACTCGGGCATGGATGTGTGTGTTGTTCTTAGCATAAGTTAGTTTAAGTAGTGTGTAAGTCTAGGGATTGATGACCTCAGTAGCTTGGCCCCTTAGGAATTGACACACATTTGAACACATGTTCAGAGATCCGCATAACAAGAAGTCACATGAATTTAGGTCGGGAGAAGTGGAAACCACACGTCTTGCCTACTCTGTGGCAATTCTGGACGTGTGTGGCGTTTCGCATTGTCCTGCTGGAATTGCCCAAGTCCGTCGGAATGCACAATGGACATGAATGGATGCAGGTAATAAGACAGTGTCACCTGTCAGAGTCGTATCTAGTATCAGGGGTTCCACTCCATCTGCACACGCCCCACATCATTACGGAGCCTCTAGCAGCTTGAACAGTTCCCTGGTGACATGCAGAGTCCATAGATTCATTAGGTTGTCTTCATACCCATACACGTCTATCGGGGCTGGATACAATTTGAAACGAGACTCGTCCGACCAGGTAACATGTTGCCAGTCATCAACAGTCCAATGTCGGTGCTGACGGGCCCAGGCGAAGCGTAAAGCTTCGTCTCATGCAGTCATCAAGGGTACACGAGTGGGCCTTCGGCTGCGAAAGCCCATATAGATGATGTTTCGTGGAATGGCTCGCACGCTGACTTATTGATGGTCCAGCATTGAAATCTCCAGCAGTTTGTGGAAGGGTTGCACTTCTGAAACGTTGAACGATTCTGTTCAGTCGTCGTTGGTCCCGTTCTTGCAGCTTTCTCCGCTGAGCGATGTCAGAGAATTTATGTTTTATCGGATCTATGATATTCACGGTACACTCGTGAAATCGTCGTACGTGGAAATCCCCACTTCATCGCTGCCTCGGAGATGCTGTGCCCCATCGCTCGTGCGCCGACTATAACACCACGTTCAAACTCACTTGAATCTTGATAACCTGCCGTTGTAGCAGCAGTAACCGATCTAACAACTGCGCCAAACACTTTTTGTCTTACACAGGCGTCTCCGACCGCAGCGCCGTACTCTGGTTTACATATCTCTGTATTTGAATACGCATGCCTATACCAGTTCCTTTGGACTTCAGTGTACTATGAACAACTGTAGACCACGCCGTGTTACGGATGCGCATATTGCTAAGTCTAGAGACTATATTTAATACACGTTATCATGTGTTTGAAGGTTCCTCCCCTTTTGCTGCATATGTTAACATGTGTTTTATCGTTCCTCCACATATGCTGCAAATGTTATCGTGAGTTTCATCGTTCCTCTCCTTTTCCTGCTTTCTCACTAAATTGTGTCTGCTTGCAGCGCCATATTGTCACCTTGTGACAGCAAGTGGAACGATTATTTCTTAAGCGTGTCCACGAGCATACTTAGTAATTGAACATACCTACGGAGTTTCAGTGTCCTGTAATGTATACAGCCCACACTTCTGCAGGAGGAACAATGTGAGTCTATTGTGGAATGTACGACGACGTATCCGTTAGGACAGGAGGGCGGAATTTGGCGTCAATGCGCTATGTCAGCTGAAGACCGACGCGAGTGCCTTTACTGACACTGGCGGTGCACCTGAGACGCAAATTCAAACAGAGAGAGTTTTTACGTTGTACAAAGTTTTATACCATTATATTTCTCACTACGTGAGACTGTAATGATTTATTTTGGATAAAGATAATAATTTACTAATCTTTTATACTGTTATGAAATTTGCAAAGATTAAAAATAATGTAACAAAGCAGGGTAAACGACGGCCAAGGAGAACTTTTTTGGCAGGGACAGCAGAGTGGTGGAAGAGACACACAAATAAGTCATATGTGACAGAAGCAATCAGAAGGTTGCCCGAGTTGGAAGATCGCTACTGAGTGAGGGCGAGATGTGAGTCAGCAGGTGCAGCCAGCGGGAGGTCGCAGAAAACGAGGAATGCAACATGCCATCCCTGCTGTCGCTGCCAATGCAGACGACACAACCAGCTGCCGTTGTAGAGAGTCTCACAGAACTACAGGTCAATTCAGCTCGTAACATCAGGGTTGTATTGGATGGATACTACTCTCGGAAATAAGGAGGCCTGCCGTTTGCTGAATCACATGTAGGGAGGGAACACCACCATCGTGTAAGACGACCCCTATAACTTCAGACTTGCTGGAAGATATATTATATTGACTGCTCTTGACACAGTGGAAATTGGAATTTCATTTATATAAGCTGGCCGGTTTGCTGAGAATATATCATAGATAAAAAATAATTTAACCTGTGAATTGTCATCTCCGTAGGTCATTGTAAATTACTGACTATGCTCTCTTGCAAACCTTCTCCTGTTGAATTTAGCGGGAAACAATATCAGAGCAGTTGTGGAGACGCCTGACATCTCCCCAAGCTCATAGCTATGAAGGCATCGCAAGTAAATCGATTTTCTGCCTACATAAAACAATGGCCAGCATAATTTCAAATAACTGCCTCTGTTTCGTCTATCATAACCGATGTTTTAGGAAACCCTGCAACTGTGTTATTTATAATTTGTGTAACGAAGAACTAAACCAGTTGCTTATTTTTTCATGCTTCGAGAATTTGTTCTCATTTTCAAGTGCATTTGTTTACCTAAGCATTTCTGTGACCTTTACATAAATGATTTTCTGCGTCTCTTGCAATATAGATGTCTATTTGAGGTTATACGGCAAACGGAAAAGCTAACAAAATGAATCTTGGAATGTTTTCATATGCTAATGTTAGAGATTGTATTTTTCTTTGTCTACGTAGAGGTATTTTGCGTCCTCCATCACACAGAATATCACACACACGCATCTTATCACTTACGCAGTTTGTTTTTGTAATCAAAAGTTCCTGCAAAGACATTACTACACTATTGATTCAATGGTTTCACAAAGAGTTTGTAGACAGACATGTTATATTTTGTGGGGGTTACTTTATACACTGAGGTGACAGAAGCGCTAAGCACATATACAGATGGCGTTTGTATCGCGTGCACAGGATATAGTAGAGCAGTGCACTGGCGGAGCTGTCGTGTGTGCTCAGGTGATTCATGTGAAAATATTTCCGACGTGCTTATGGCCACGACGGGAATTAACAGACTTTGATAGCTGAATAGCATTTGGAGCTAGAAGCATGGGGTATTCCATTTCGGAAATCGTTAGGGAATTCAATATTCCTAGATCCACAGTGTCAAGAGCGTGCCTAGAACACATGTCAAGCATTACCTCACACCATGGTCAACACGTGGCCAACGGCTTTCACTTAACGACCGACAGGAGTGGTGTTCGCGTATAGTTGTTAGTGCTAACGTGAAATAACCGCAAAAATCTATTGTGGACGTACGACGAACGTAACTGTTAGGACAGGAGGGCGAAATTTGGCGTTAATGGGCTGTGGCAACAAAAGACCGACGCGAGTTTCTTTGCTAACAGCACGACAGTGCCTACAGCGCCACTTCTTCACTCCCGACCGTATCGGTTTGATCATGCCCTGTCAGATGAGTCTAGATTTCAGCTGGCAAGATCTGATTGTAAGGTTCAACTGTGGCACAAATTCCACAAACTCCCAAGCTGTCAACAAGGCACTGTGCAAGCTGGTAGTAGCTCCATAATGTTAATAGGCTGTGTTAATATGGCTTGAACTGGGTCCGCTGGTACAACTAAACCGATCATTGACTGAGACCGTTTGCAGCCATTCGTGGACTTCATGTTTCCAAACAACCATGGAATTTTTATGGATGACAATACGCATAGCCACCGTTCCACAATTAATCGCGAATGGTTTGAAGAACATTCTGGTCAGTTGGAGCGAGTGATTTGGACATTCAGCCTGTCCAACTTGACTTACATGGAACGTTCTTGGGACATAATCGAGAAGTCAATTCGTGCATGAAATCCTCTTACGGCAATACTTTGCAGATGTAGACGGGTATAGAGGCAGCTTGTGCAATATTTCTGCATGGGCTTCCAACGACTTGTTGAGTCCATGCCACGTCGAATTGTTTCAGCAAGCCGGGCAAAATGAGATCCGTCACGATATTAGAAGGCATCCCATGACTTGTCATGTCAGTGTATATTTCTTCACCATGTTGACACGTGTAGGGCAGTTAATTTTTTACAGCTTTTCTCGGCTGAGGAACATAATACGTCGCTTCAGATCACGTCTCTTTTTTTGTTTTTTGTTTTTTTTTTCTTTTATTATTTTGCAGAATCCACCAAGGCAAGCGCTCTCTGTTAGTATGAAGGCGCAAGAAAACTGCGATGCTGCAAGTTGCAGGTACCTCGTATACAGTAATATTTCTCAGCAGGTTTGGATTCTAAGTCGTTAAATTAAGGGATTCAACGAACTGTGGTAACTAATTCCTAAGACATGTTCTTGTTATGATCTTCAGTAATGGTTTGATGCATCTCTCCATGCTGACGTATATAGCACAAGTCTCTTCAATGCTGTGAAACTATCGCAACTACATCCACATGAGCTATGGCCAAGCTATATCTCCCCCTGCAATATTACACCTTCTGCCCCGCACCCAACCACGCACACACGCACACACACACACACACACACACACACTCAAATACAAACAAACCTCCAAATGATTGATTCTTTGTTGCCTCACGATGTTTCCTGTCTACCGATCCCTTCTTTTAATCAAATTATGTCACACATTTCTCTTCTCCTCGGTCGATTGGTAGAGAGGATAGCTTTGAAGAAATATGGAATGTTTGGGGGCTACAGCTAGCTGGTTCAAATGGCTCTGAGCACTATGGGACTTAACATCTATGGTCATCAGTCCCCTAGAACTTAGAACTACTTAAACCTAACTAACCTAAGGACATCACACAGCTAGCTGGAAGTGACATATTGCTATATAAGTAAGAACTGTGGAGAGATATATGGGACCCAAAAAACTTCTAAATTTTATTTGCAGAACTTTTGGCCCATGCCCAGATGACTTACGTGCTGTGAAACAAGGCTTGGATTGTATGTAAGTCCTGCATACTTCTTATACTCTACGTAGAAACACAGAATAAGAACCCTTCAAATGGAAAAAAGTTTTGTTTTACATTTTATAAATTGTATGTAGTTTTATACTGTAGAGTATTCTTTCCTTCCTAGAGTATTTTGAGTATCTGATTCGAGGTGAAGTTATAGTAAACATATCTGTAAACAATATCAGATCCGTATTTCCAATCTAGTCGATATAGTGGATAACTCTGCTGATGGGAGTCGCTTTTTTGTTTAATATGGAATAATTAATAATTTTCCGTCCTCCAAATTCAGTGATAACGATCAGACTTAATATGGTAGTAGAGAACAACGGTTTTCTGTTCCACTTTAAGTTAACTTGACACTGTAGTTCCATTCCCATGCGAACGATAAGCGGGCTGCAGAATACGTGAATCGGGATGACTATATTAATCATTTTTATCATAATGCGATGCAGTGTAACTCTTACTATAGATCGTCAACGTAGGTTGCTGCATGTTGCAATAATTCTTCATTAGGTATTACATTGAGTTCGTCAAGGATTTTTAATTTGATGACTACGTCAACAGAAAAGCTTCTGTACAGAAGCAGAGTATTCAGATACGCTTCATTCCACTATGTTCCCTTTTTCTACCACGCCAGAAGACAACCTGAATATAAGGTACTTGCTACACTATACGAAGGAAGCACAGAACTCATTTCTATCGCAAGACGTGTTCTGAATTTAAGATGGAGAGTCAGGGCTGCATATTATTTATTCCATGTTTCCCGCAGGATTCTGCGTGCGTGACACATTGCAGCAAGTCGCTATGAAGAATGTTCCTTCGTAGCCGCTGACAGCGATGTTTGCTTATCTAGCAGCCCATAAATCAGCCAGAGAAAAAGCTTGAAATAAGATCTCAGCACAGCCTTACCCATCCTTTATGGATTTTTCAACTGGCAAAAATGACTTCTAATTTTAGTCTAATATACAATACATGACACTGCTATTCGCAGTAGTTCCATTAAATTATGCGAGAATGGTACAGATAAAATCCTCTCATCGTGAGAAACAATGATGTATTTAATATATAGACTGTTGGGAACAACTACTTCAAAGTGACATACGTCGACAGCAGGTTTTAATTAGAAACGGTACCAGACTGTTAAAAATACTTTGGTTTTATCAATGCAAGGCTTTTACCGTTAATAGTTACAACAAAATAGCTTTTCTGCTTCAACAGACAACCGCCTAAAGTAATCTGATAGCAAATCGGCAATGGAAACCGTTTTAACGGGGGACGTTGATGAAAACACACACACTATTTCAAAAATGCACCAAATCCACAGTTTTGGAGATATGGCAATGAAATTTTGTACCATGCTTTACATGAAACTTTTTTTGAATGAAATTTGAAGTTTTATTTTCAAAAAATACTGTATGTTCCTTTTTCTCAGAAAGTATTCAAGAGATTTCTACAAAAATTTCTCTGTTTCATCTTTATATGTTGTAAGCTTCTCTAATGAGGTTTTTGGAATAGGTCAAATAGGAGAATTTCATAATTTTTTAATTAGAATTCCACAAGTACAATTTTAAATTCGCTTTGCCCCATATCTCAGCTCGCAATCAGAATTTCAAAATTTTCTCTTGAGACAACGTTTATTAGATTTACTGAAATATGTGTACAAAGTTTCAGAATTCTAGCATTCATAGAATCTGAGGAAAAGGTACATAAACTTCAAAAAACAAACTTTTCAGGAAAAGCAAATTAAAGTTCAACCTAACCTTTTTCCTTATGTCACTTCTTCAGAGGGCACCACATTTGTACTCTGGGTCGTCCTTCTCTTCAAGGCTTCTCTTCTGGTTTCTTGTTGTCTTTCTTTTTTTTTCCAGGTCTTCAAATGACTTTTCAGGATGTCTAGAGTAAAATTTCCTATCTTGAAGCCCATTCTTTCTAATACCTTCATCCTCCCGACGTTGCCATCATTATATACAATAACTGCATCATAAGTTGCAATTCTGACAACTGTAGCAGATGGAAATGTGTTTATAGGGCGTCGTTTCCATATGAGTGAATTTAGAGACTCAGTTTGATTTTGGGTTTTGCCATGAACACACTTTTTGAGAACTGCAGGATCGGCCAAAGATGATCTATAAAACCAAAGAGTATGTATCACGGCCTTCAAGATGCATCCGGCACACGTTTGGTTGAAAGTAATACACAGAATCGTTGTTCACTGAGCTGGTATTGAAGTGCTGCTTCGAAACGTGGGCATGACAGGGAGGCCGCGTCACACTTTTAATTAATTTTCAGGCACTTCGGATGCCATTCCAACATTGAAACTTTGGGAACTTATTGACCATGAGTTGTACTAACAAATGAAAAATAAATCGAAAATTGACATTTTTGGTCAGTTTCATCAACGTCCCCCCTTAAGACCAGTTAAGCAGTGTACACAGACGAAGAAAGTTTCGTAACACCAAAAAATAATTAATATAAAATAATTAAATTTCTGACATACATACTCAACTGAGTGACGATGTAAGATCACAGATTAACGAAAGCGTGAGATAAGTTACTGTAAATGCGAAATGCTGGAAAATTAATAGCCGGTGGAACAGCCAGAGGGTTAAATGCAAGCACGCAAACGTACATGCATTGTGTTGTGCAGGTGCCGGATGTCAGTTTGTCGGATGGAGTTGCACGCCTGTCGCACTTTGTCGGTTACTACAGGGACGGTTAACGCTCTTTGTAGATGACGCTGGAGTTGTCGTCTGTTGACGCCCGACATGTGTTCGATTGGAGACAGATCTGCGATCGAGCCGCGCAAGGCAGCACATCGATGCTCTGAAGAGTAAGTTGCTTTATAACAGCGATATGTGGGTGAGCGTTAGACAGTTGGGAAAAACCCCATGGAATTCTGTTCATGATGGCAGCACAACGGATTGACGTAAAAATTTGCAGTGATAACCACGTGTGTGCATCCCAGACCACAACTCCTGTGGTAGGTCCATTGTGTGTGGCACACAGATATGTTGGCTGCAGCGTTCAAATGGCCTCCACCTTAGCAACACCGAGGCAGAACCAGCTTTAAGCTCTCGCTTGACGGCATTCAAGTCGCTAATATGGTGGTGTGGGGTCAGTGGACCGTGTCCGTCAACGTGGCTGTCTGGAGCCCAGTCTTCTTGCAACGGTACATTCTCGTGACCATCGCTGCCAACAATCATGTGCAGCGGCTACATTTCTGCCACGTTTCTCTGCAATATCGGAGAAAGAACATCCAGTTTCTCGTAACCCTATTATACGACGCCGATAATAGCGTCTCTTTTTAAAAACGTTCTAACATCAACTCACGACATACAACCTCAAAGATAAATAACGCTCAAGATTATGTCAGCGTGTGTTTGAAGCAAATATGATTTGCACGCTCATAGTGTCGCTACTTGCGTTACTCTTAAGCGATTGGCGCGAAATTTGAATAGACATCGTCTTTCATATGCAGAAACACGTCTACCAACTTTCATTTATGTCTCACAAATCCTTCTTGGTGTTGCGATTTTTTTACCGTCACTTCTCGTAATGCTGGCCACAATTTAATGTCTTTACGACGTATTTCAGTTATTTCGTCTACAGATTTACAGGAAGTAGAAACTTTCTTTTACACTTTTATTACGTTGATTTCTACATACATGAAGAAGTATATGTATTTGCCTAACCATTATGAAGAGTAGCTCGTGAAAGATGTTTTTTCGGCGAGAATAATTAGGTGTTACTACAGCCACACTCAGCAGATTAACTTTCTCTCCATCATACCTCACTTGATTGTGACTCCTGGAAGAAATCATGTGGCAATGAAATGTATTTCCCTCGACCTAGCAACTATTTGCAAGATGAGGTCAATTGTGTCTAGAGAGCCTAAATATGTAGAAACTGTAGCTAATTCCATAGAAGTGTCAAGTAAGTAACACTGTACACTAATAAAATCTCTGGAAAAAGTGGCTCTCTGTTTCAGTGATAATGTTATTTAATGTTTTACGGCACTATTACGAAAGCATTTAGTAATGACGTAACAGGCTGCAGTCAGTCTGCTGCCACTGACAGAACAGAACTGGTTACGATATTGTGGAATTTTTTCGTGATAGTGTCGTAATTATTGTTGCTGCTTGTTGTATTCAGAATAATTATTGCAAAAGTCAGGTACCAGATTTAAGTGTGGCGCCTTCACTAATAGCTAATCTGAAACTAGGTAGAACAAATATCAACATATGTGTCAACTGTGTGTTGGGCTCGAAGTGGAATCCGGGTATCTGTTTAGCAGGAGAGTGAGGGACACCCTCAGTTATCCTTACATGCCAGATAGGATTACACGTTTTAACGTGTCACTTGTTCTCGTCCGCCATTTCCTACCCCAACACTCTCCTGCTATTTTGTTAGACTAGCAAGTCTGAAGAAAAGAAAATGCCAAGCAATTTGTCAGTGTTACCATTATTTACCTTCAGCAGAACTTGTCTTTAGCTCTTCAGTTTTTCTTTGCATAATTCAGTATATAATTGTAGACGGCAAAACAAGTATAACAGTTGTCTGCACAGTTGATTATTATTCTAACAGTTGTACTGCAATTCATTCTCAAATTTGTCTAAAAGATAATTACCAGATTCGTTCGAATATCGAACATCTTCAGATCAATTGTAAATGCAGCGCAACCCGTCAGTTACGTAGACTGCCCTGCAACTGGAATTGATCTCAAAATATTAGATACTTGTACTATACTGGTAATTATTATTAGAATAACTCCGACGACAGATTACAGTAAAAAGTATTACAATAACACCTTAGCTTATAACTCAATCAGTGTTTCCTGTATTTCTCATATTGATCGTGACATCTTTGGTACTACGATGGCAACTTTTGTCTACAAACCTTACAGTAGTTTTCTGTTCTATATTCATTCAACATCTTCAGTTACGTTAACTCTGGAAATATCACTTCTAACGTTTTTTCACCTGGAATTGTTCAGTAGCCTTTCAAATTCTGACCATGCTTCCTTCCGCATCAATATACCATACTCGCATCATAAAAGCGGTTCCCCATTGCTCGGATCTTAAACGAACTCGTGTCATCTGATTGTCCTGTCTTCTATACTTGACACTGATTTTCCACCTACACCTCGTACACTAACCAGTCACATTTACATTTCTCCAGAACTATGTATAGCTTTATCGTTGCACGGTTAGCTTTTTCCTACAACAGTCTCCGACTCAGTTCCTGTGCAGGTCTCTTTCAACAACGATGATTTTTCTGTTTTTATAGTCGTTTTAATTTTATTTGCAAACAGTCTACATCCCTATATCATACTTAGTATTAGTACACACTGAAGAGCCAAAGAAACTGGTACACCTGCCTAATATCGTGAAGGCCCCCGCGAGCACGTAGAAGTGCCTCAACACGACGTGGCATGGACTCAACTAATGTCTGAAGTAGTGCTGGAGGGAACTGACACCATGAATCCCGCAGGGCTGCAGCCATAAATCTGTAAGAGTACGAGAGGGTGGATATCTCTTCTGAACAGCACGATGCAAGGCATATGCTCAATAAGGTTCATGTCGGGAGTTTGGCAGCCAGAGGAAGTGCAAAGTCATAAGAGTATTCCTGAGCCACTCTGTAGTAATTCTGGATGTGTGGGGTGTCACATTGTGCTGCTGGAATTGCTCAAGCCCGTCGGATTGCACAATGGAGATGAACGGATGCAGGTGATCAGACAGGATGCTTACGTACGTGTCACTTGCCAGAGTCGTACCTAGACGTGTCAGGGGTCCCATATCACTCCAACTGCAGACGCCTCACACCATTACAGTGCCTCCACAAACTTTTAACACTGCCCTGCTGTCCTGCAGGTTGCATGGATTCATACCGTTGTCTCCATACCCGTACAAGCCAATCCGCTCGGTACAATATGAAATGAGACTCGTCCCACCAGGCACGTTTCCAGTCATTAACAGTCCAATGTTGGTGTTGACGGGCCCATGCGAGGCGTAAAGCTTTGTGTCGTGCAGTCATCAAGGGTACACGAGTGGGCCTTCGGCTCCGTAAGCCCATATCGATGAAGTTTCGTTGAATGGTTCGCACGTCAATACTTGTTGATGGCCCAGCATCGAAATCTGCAGCAATTTGCGGATGCGCTGCACTTCTGTTACGTCGAACGGTTCTCTTCAGTCGTCGTTGGTCCCGTTCTTGCAGGATCTTTTTCCGGCTGCAGTGATGTCGGAGATATGGTGTTTTACTGTATTCCTGATATTCACAGCACATTCGTGAAATGGTCGTATGGGAAAATCCCCACTTCATCACTGTCTCGGAGATGCTGTGTCCCATCGCTTGTGCACCGTCTGAAACACCGCGTTCAAACTCACTGACATCTTGATAACCTGCCATTGTAGCAGCAGTAACCGATATAACAACTGCGCCAGACCTTGTCTCATACAGGCGTTGCCGACCGCAGCGCCGTATTAGCTGTTTACATATATCTGTATTTGAATACGCATGCTTATGCCCGTTTCTTTGGCACTTCACTGTATTTTCTACTTGAAGTATTTCCGGAGTAAGCAAATGCTTTTTCGCGGTACCTACGGTGGTCTCTCAGGCCATTTCCCATCATTATTACATTTCTCTCCTAAGCAAACATCCTCAACACAATTGCTTTGACAATTTGTCACCACTTTGAAGATTTTTCAGTTCGTCTCATTCTGTTCTGGGTTTTCAGTGACACCTTCGTATGCTGCCTTTCATATATTCTTTAGAACTTTAACCTCTACTCATCGTAACGACATCTTCACTTACTAGTAAGTAGGAGTCATGTAATTTCTAGGCATATCATTTTTCTTTGTTCCTAAATGGTTTTAAACATATGTTTTCGTCTGTTCTGATTTTTAAAAAACTGAAAACTATCACCGAACGCCAGACAGTTTATTCCCTCGCATTTCTTTCTATGAAACCATGCATTCTAGTTATTCTCTGTCCCTTTCTCTCTGGCTCTACAGTGCACAATTACTTTGAATGTCGGGCTCCCCTTCTCATAGTTGACCGATATCTCAGTTTCGACATATGTACTCATACAAATTAATAGAGACATCGCGAACAAAGTTTCCTTATTTATTTCCAGAGTAAGAGTGAGAGTCCATGTTACGTGGAATGGAGAGCATACAAGGCACACATTATCAGTTAAAGACAAGTAAAAGTAACGTAAAGGTGATGAGTAGTATAAAAAAATTACATAAAATTTGGGATTAATACTATTAATTGGGATTAATACTATTTAAAAGGATAGATTTCACAGGACGGCCAAAGAAGGATATGAGCAAATGTACACGTATATTGGCAAAAACGAGAAGAGATTTTCGCAGTTTGATGTAAATTTGACGTAGAATCTGCTCAGAGAGAGTATCTCTATCATAAAACTACATTAAAGTAAACCTGGATTACGGAAAGATGCACTAGAGGAGCGAAGGATGGTTATTATACGCAGATACAAAGACTGTAATGTGTAAAACAAGATACAGAGCATATAGGTTGTTGGTGAAAAGTAGAGGTGAAAAGATTAGTAAACACTGGTAGAAACAGTCTGAAGATTAATGAGTATTTAATACAAGATTAAAAAATAAAATATTTAATTCATTGATCTGAAACTATTCTTTTGCTGGCCTTAATGAAGGAATGTAGAATACTGGTCAATAGGTTCGATAAAACAGTTATAGTCTCGCACACAAATCGGCGATGTTGTTGAAGTAAGCCTCGCGAATGAAAGGCTAGATGACTTTCACCTTGAGGAATTAAATATACATTATTCAAGATAGTTGCGTAAATTAATAATTCATTTCATGAAACAATTTTTTTTTTTTTTTTTTTTTTTTTTGCGGGGTTTAAGTAGTTCTAAGTTCTAGGGGACTGATGACCTCAGATGTTAAGTCCCATAGTGCTCAGAGCCATTTTTTTGTCATTTTATACTTGACATATTATTTCAATATTCCTAAATTAATCTACATACTGGACTAGGTCTTCACATGCTACTTTCAATCTCCTTGAATGAAATCATTACAGCCATTTACAATCTTACGTGTTACACTAGAGCAGAACATGTGATTGGCTGCAATGAAGAGGTATCGGTCTGGTGTTGTTTAAAAAGAAACAAACGGTAGCCATCTGACAACTGCATTTCTTCGGTATTATCGTTCTAAATAGTCCATAAATGTTTCTAACAATAACAAATGAGTAATGACATATCAATTCCCGCGCTTTACGGTGATTTTTTATTTCTCTGGGCACTTCTAACTAACAAATGTCATCCATAATCGGTGTAGGACCAGTTAATTTATTTCAGGAAGTGACAGTAAGGCATTAACGGCAGATGGGGCTATATTTGCGACGGGTCGTTAAACTATAACTAAATGCGTAAGTACCGACCTTTCCTGCCTATTTTATCTTCACTCTTCCTTTTTTGTATCCTTGCACTTCATTCGTTCCGATTTAATTCTTCTGCAGGCAAGTGAGCGTTAGAGAACGAGTCGAAAACACACAAAAAAATCTGATAAATCGTCTTGTCACATAGATGCGATGGCTATTCTTTTTGCTTTTAGGGTATACTTGCCGCTGTTCATTTGCTCTGCATACGTCAGACTTTGTTATCTGAAACAGCAAAGCAATTATTTTCTTTCCATTAAAATACCCATTGCTATTGGCGTTTAATTACCCTCCGTCCGCTGGCAATTTTTTACGGCACATTAAAACAAACACCGAACTTCGTAATTCCGTCGGACGAGCAGTAAATGAAACACGTGCCATCCAAACACTGCTGAACGGACAGCGACTCCCCATACACCCGCTTATCCTTTCATGGACGGTGGGGGTACCGTGCAGTTCTCTGAATATTTCAAAATGTGCCTTCAACACTGTGATCTAAGAGACAGTGTTAGCCGTCAATTGTAGCAAAACAGTTGTGTCCTTATGTAATAAAATCTTGGTTCAGCACACTATTTTGATGGAGGGCTAGTTAATAATGTAATGAGCTAAGTATTGAATTTTTACACAAGGAAGGTGCGTGATAAATACTGAATCATTTTGCTTGGGTGAGTATGCGTACAGTTCACTGTTGATAACTAAAGGTGTTTCACACACGATTCTTAAGTTACAGAACAATAGTCCGATTTTTTCTTTCTGAACATGAACTGCTAACTACAGAAACGGAACAAGCACACTCTTACAAATTATACAAGAGAGACAGAAAACATATTTATACAAAACTCTAAGGAAAATTACTATATATTTATACAAAACGTTAAATAAAATTACTCTATATTCTTTCTAAAAATATTTGGTTGCAAAGTGTTTTAGACCACGTAATTTTTATCCAACTTTGTTTTACCGGCAGCTCATAATTTTCTTTTTGTTTTTAACTGCATCTCTTCGCTTTTTGCAGCAAACAATGTCAAATGTAACTTATAGGCCTTACATTTTGAGAATACAAATGTATTTTATTTTCCTCAAGCATGTTATTACATAAAAATAAGTTCGTGGACTTTAATATTCTCTTCCGTTTCATCTTCCTTTGTTGTCGAATGTGCTAAAATTTCATTTCAAAATTGCATTCTTTCTTTCGGAATGTAAAGCAAAATTTATTTAATACTATCCACTTTTAAGATGTTTATGGTTGGTTTGGCTCTGTAGGCAGTTTCCTTGGGAACTTATAGATCCACCTGAGTAGTCTTTGAATAAAAAGTATCAGCTTGCAGGCCATTCGTGTTTGCCTTACATGGAGCTAACTTTGGTGTACCTTTGCTGTTGCTAAGGTCATGATTGATAGTGGAAAAGAAATCTCTTGCTTCTTAGAACACCTTCTCCATAAATATCATTACTAAGACAAGATTTTTGTAGAATTTGGCCACCAGGTACTGTACTCTGGATAGGTCTTCTATTTTCATGAAAACACTAAATTTGGCTTCCTTCTGTGAAGAACCCAGTATGAGGTCTATCAACGCGCTAACAATGTAATGTCGTTCCTGGTTTCTCAGCTTTCTCCTGATGATACCAAAATCCATATATTGTGTACAGCAGGAAGGGAACAAGTCCGTTTCTGCAGTATGTGGTGATTTAAACCGGCTGCTGGGAGCTTGACTGTCCAAAATTTCTGCACCTGCAATAAACGATGCTTCTACTCAGTTTCACTTCTTTGACACACAAAAACGAATTTTGAAAATTTTGTACATATTTTCTTTCTGCAGATAGCTACCCACATAATAACGACACAAAGCATAACTATTTTAAATCGAGTACACAATGAGACTACAGTTTGTTACGAAGACTTCGTCTTCCCTTTAGAACAGTTTTGCTGTATTTACTGTTCGTTTTCAAACGGAACACCGAGTACAAACAAAACTTACACCTCATACCTAGTAGATACAACACATCCAAAGATTTTCCTGTATTCCTTGACACGATCACAAAAATCTTCATCTGATAAGGGCAAGATCATATAATACTGTATAATGGTTTACGATAGACATGTTTAATTGAAATTTAGTTATAAAATAGCTGTAAGACAATACGTCTAAATGAGTTTATCTTTAGTTATCAGTCACCTGACTAGTTTGTTGCGACCCTCCACGAATTCATCTACTATGCCAACGTCTGCATGTCAGAGCAGCCCTTGCAACCTGCATTCTGAATTATTTGCTGGATACATTCCAATCACTGTCTTCCGCTATAGTTTTTACTCTCTACAGCTCCCTCTAGCACCATGGAAAGTATTCCGTGATGTCTTAACTGATGTCCTATCACCTTGCCCCTTCTTCTTGTAAGTGTTTTCCATATATTTCTTTGCTCGCCAATTCTGGGGAGAGAACCTTCTCATTCCTTATTTTATCAATCCATATAATTTTCAGTATTCTTCTGTAGCACCACATTTCCAATGCTTCGATTCTCTTCTGGCTATATACATAATTTACAGAGAGAAAATCCTGATTGCCAACCAGTCACCCGTAACTTCTCTTTTCACAATTTACAAAAAATGGCAATCAACGAAACCTAAATAGTTGTGATTCGCTCGATTTTTGTTGTGGTGTATTAAAACAACATTGACAATGCTTAGCAAGTTATGCTGAACAGAAAACAGTTTGGTTTTTAAGGAAGTATGTCTGTTTGGAAATGTATCGTTCAGGTAGTATTGAGTGACCAACATTGATGGTGTTTCGAATGTGTTGTTGCGTATGTGTTTCACACTTCTTTAAGGGGAACAAAATAAGCAACACACTGAGCAGCAAATTACAAAAGTAATTCAATTTTTGGACCGTCAATTTTGCACATCAGCAGTACATAGGTGCAATATCATAAAGAAAGTTCAGATGTGCGATTAATACGGATTTGGTTGAAATGACTTCTTGTAAGAGTAGCATACACCAAATTTTCGATATTCTGGAGACAAAAATATAGAGATTCAGCAACTGTTGAGTAAAATGTGAATGTCGTGTGACTAGGGCCTTCCGTCGGGTAGACCGTTCGCCCGTTCCAAGTCTTTCGATTTGACGCCACTTCGGCGACTTTCGCGTCGATGGGGATGAAATGATGATGAGGACAACACAACACCCAGCCCCTGAGCGGAGAAAATCTCCGACCCAGCCGGGAATCGAACCCGGGCCCTTAGGACTGACAGTCTGTTGCGCTGACCAATTTTTTTTTTTCCGATATAGTTCGTTGCGTTTTGGTCTGTGTGGACGTCACAAGACATCCGTTCAAGTTCATCGTTGATTCCTTGACTCAGTTTTTTTATTACAGAGAGCACGCAGCCCTCCGACCGAACACGCTGAGCTATCGTGCCGGCGTCCACTCAGCTACCGGGCACGGACAACTGTTGTGTAAGGTGGCAGTAGAACTGCATCTCCCACCACCAACGCAACTATTGGGATATTAGCTCATCCGAAGAAAAGATTAGTCACTATCTGAAAAAAAAGCGCACCTGTCGCTTTGAAATCTGGTTTCCTGGGATCACGTAACCCTCCACCTTTGAAAAAAGCCATAGTAATGAAGTGGTGTGTATGTGCCGGTTGGTTGTGTGGAATTAGCGCAGTGAGATGCGTCGACATTGTGATGTGACATAAATGCGGAAGTATGCTGTCATTGACATAAATGCAGACGGTGCTGTCATGTTCGGAAATGCCCACAACCACATTATGAACGAAACTGCCTGATTTATTGATGTATCGACGCGGACTATCCAACGTGTCGATAAGGAATAGTGTACAACTCGAAGCTATGAAACGTGGAGGAGCAACAGTGGTCGTAAAATGATTCTAACAGACAGCGACCGCAGATCAGTGTCACACCGTGTCAACGACAACTAGTTTCAAACCCGACATGTACTGCAGCTATCAGTGAAAGCTGGTCCATGTCAACCAGTTTCCGAGCGAATATAGATAAGGGAACTGCACGCAGCTGACATCGGGAATCGAGTACCTATGGAAAGGCCATTGCTCACAGTGACATACAAATCTGCACCTTTTCAGTGGGCCAAGCAGCACATGGAGTCGACAGCTGCTGAATTTAGCTCTGTAGTTTGATATAACGAGACGCTATTTTGCCTCTTTTCAACGGTACCCTAGCTTCAGGTGAACAGACGTCCTAACGAGACGTTTAAACGTCAGTGAGTTGGGACGTAGTTCCGGCCAGAGTTGGTACTGCCATATTTTTGGGGTGTTTTTCGTACCATGACTTGGCTCACCCGATCAGATTAATTCGAAGGGGGATTAAGTTTATTTCAACACTATCAGTGACAGAGTTACATCTACATGATCAGCATACCGTGGACATTCCAGGGAAGAGTCTGGAACCGCGCGGCTCCTGCGGTTGCAGGTTCAAATCCTGCCTCGGGCATGGACAAGTGTGATGTCCTTAGATTAATTAGGTTTAAGTGGTTCTAAGTCTACGGGACTGTTGACCTCAGATGTTAAGTCCCATAGTGCTCAGAGCCATTTGAACCATTTGATATGAACCATGGAAGGAAACATCTGTGTTCAAATTGGTGCATGTGTAATGTCACAAAATGTAAAGTATGAGACATACTTTGTCGCGTCAGACACTTGGTGAATAAAGGAAACGGTATTTATTGGTAATCTGTGTTTTGCAGGAGATCTGATAATGTAGCCCAGAAATATCCATCCTGAGCAGTGCCGCGGCGTTGACACCATTATTGACAATGTTTCTGGAAGCAACAGTGGAGTATATTGGATCCCGTACTGGATTTATTTATTAGTCTACATTAATGTTATCCCCGTAAAAATACTTCCAATTGCATATTATACATTTATTTCAGCGCTTTTTTAATTCCTAGAAGACTTCTAGATTTCAGACACTAGGATAGCGTTTAGTTCTCTCACAACGCATTTGTAATCTCACCTGTGTCGAAAATACTGTCCTTTAAGGCTGTCTTTATTTTTGGGAACAAGAATTCACATGGTGGAGGCAAGGGCATTCCAACAGTATTGCTTTTGGCCAAAAATTCGCGAACTAAGTGTTCGCAGTCGCATTATCGTCGTACAGAAACCATGAATTGTTCCGCCACAAATCCGGCCGGTTTTTTTCTGATTGCTTCATGCAAAATGCGTTTAACTTTTAAGTTAATGATCGTTTCACCTTGCAGCAAAATGTTGCGGTGCACTGTACTGTTAAAACCGAAGAACCCCGTGAGAAGCATAGCACTCGCATTTCACGGCACTTGTCGAACATTTACCGGTCTTGGCGATCCATAATGATATCGCTGATTCTATTCTATTGCTTGCGCCTTTGTCCCGCATTTTGCGCGGTGTTGGCGTGGTTAAATCGGATTTGGCATGTTAATGTGAAGGGGTGGCCAGATGCCTTTCCTGCCGCCACCCCATACCCCCCGTCCCCCGGGACGGAATCAGAGTACCCCATCTGTCTGCGTCTAGTGTAAATCATGGAAAAGTGCGGATGTATTTCAGATGTCTGTGAGTCGTGTAACTGAGGCAGGACGTGGGGACCAGCCCGGTATTCACCTAGAGGGATGTGGAGAACCGCCGAAAAAACACATCCAGGCTGGCCGGCACACCGGCCCTCGTCGTTAATCCGGCGGGCGAATTCGATCCGGGGCCGGCGCGCCTACCCGAGTCGAGGAAGCAGAGCATTAGCGCTCTCGGCTAACCTGGGGGCTGATTCTATTGAGCCTTAATTTCAACATCATATCTGTTAACTCATGTTTCGTCTTCTTTTACGACCCGTTCCGTTATCTTCACCTTCTTCGAAACGTTTATAACAGTCGTAAACTCTTGTTTCACCAATAATAGGCTCACCATATGCAGTAATTAACATTTGTAAAACTTTTATGCACTTCATTCCGTTGTTATGGCAAAATTTAATACAAATACTCTGGTCCATTTCATGCAAAAGAAATAATCGCCGATACTACTAAAACACCTATAACCTTTTCAACAGTTGACAACAGACTAAATATCCGATATGCCTAACGTTGTACAGATACTTCTGAGATATGTTTCAGAACATGATGTCAAGAAAAGTCATGTGAATCGGTCTAATAAAATTACAAATTCCCCGTTACTTTTGAACACTGCTCAGTGGCAAGAATTCTTGCGTTTCAACGCACCCCGCGGCGGAAACACAACGCGAAGAATAACCCTCAGATTCTACAATATAAGTGCACTAGATTCTGTTTACAGTCCTGTCGAAATATATCCATCAGTTTAGGGGGAGATACTACACGAACATGCCGTCCGATCTCAGGCATCCGTTTCTATATTTGCAATACATATAGGACCCCGGACTTGACTTCTCCTACTTTCATGTAATTTACTCTCTTTATTGCCTTTCCCCTAAGTCAAGTTTGAGTGATTGCTTGCGAGATTATCATTCTACTAGCTTTCGGGAGGACACCGCTTCAAATCCCCATACGGCCATTCAGACTTCAGTTTTCGATTGTTACCTCAAATTAACGGAGATTTAAGAACATTTCCTTTCAAATGGACTGATTTTACTTCACTTTTCTTGTCCTGTATGATTATATACTTCGTCTCCATTGACCTCGGCACTCTATATATATATGGTGTTTCCGAAAAAATTAATTTCTTCTTTTACACGTTTTACAAAATCTCAATGTCAGCCTTTCTATTTTTTCTGCGGAAAACATGACATGGTACATAAGAATAGAAGAAAGATTAGCTTTTAATGTCCAGTTGACGAGATCTTTAAACAAGAATTCAAGAGGCATTAATCTTGAAACATTCAGGAAAAGTGCGGCATACGTAAAATGGATTTTATTAGGTGCTTATCTGTTATTATTAGAAGCTATTGTGTGTTCTCTGTTTATATAAATTCTGCTCAGATTTGTTGGTGTATTTCTTTTATTTTTATTTACGAATCTATTTTATGTTACGTAGAATGGTGTGACGTAAAAATTATTGTGCGTTCTGTCATGTGTTATGGCAAGTGAAGAATACATGTAGCCCGTGCTCTTCAACGAGAGTGGAACAAAAACAACTGATATGTTGGAATGGGAATACGGTATGGCGAACGTTTTAGGAGGAATGTTGTGGAGTTGAATTATGGTCAGTGGCTTGGGGAGAAGTGTGTTAGAAGAAAGCTTTAACTGTGTGGTATACAGTGGAGTTGGGTTCGAGAGAGTAAGACTGATGTTGCATGGTTGCGTAAAGATGACGACTGATGAGTTAGAGCTGTTTTGCGGACTTCAGATTGAACTATTGATTATTCCAATTATTCGCTGGCTGCGGACGTTCAGAAGGCAGCTTGAGAAGAAGGGTGAACAGTTGAAGAGAGGACGGAGATATTTACTGGTGAACATCTACGAGTACAGAGCGTAGAAACTAAGATTTTGGAAACGTCAATGGCGGATATCGTCTGAGTGAAGTACGTGAAGTTCAGTGGCTGATGGATACGGATGGAACAGCTGTGTATAAACAATTACTGTCAATACTTAATCACGTTTTTGCTGAGACAGCAACCATGTCTACAGGTGTGCTCTATGAATGAGCTGTGTCGTAGGAAAGTCTAAAACTTTATGTGAACATCTGAGTTTGCATTATGACAACTAAAAAACTGAAGGGACTTTGCACGAATTGGAAGCACAAAATGGGATTCTAAATAAATGCGCACTGCATCGAACAAATAAATATAATCCAGCATGTACTCTTTAGTAGTGTATGACTGTGTTTTCGATAGAATCCCGCCACAGAACCTATCCAGAAGCTTCACACAAGAGTTCAAGACTTTTGCTTACGTCGTGTAAGTAACTACCTTCAAAAAATTTGGTGGTACGCTTAATGACACCGCATACAGGAACAAAAGAAACATTAAGAGAAAAACAAAAACATTATTTGAGTTTAATACAAAGTTGCTCAGAAGAAACAACAGAAAATTATACACACCAACGAAACTAAGACAAAGCAACAATAAGGCATCCTCATAGCGAAAGCTGGAACAGATTTGTCACGCAAATAGGAAATGATGTGCATGGACGTATCGACTTTCCCTACGAACTATTGAGAAACGTGAATTAGTCTAAGAGAAATACTTTGAAAAAGGCTTGGAACTCATAACTGTAGAAGTGTTGGAGGAAGCATTAAGTAAAACGAAAACAGAAAAGCGTCCGGTTCACGAGGAATTTTTGCTGAACTGCTGAAATACAGAAGAACGCTACTGAAATACTACTTTCTGCACCTGATAAATATATGCTGGTTTGGAGACAGGATATCTTATCAGTGAAGCGTAGCAAATATAGTATCAGTCTTCAAGAAAGGATGTAGGTTCAGTATAAATATTACAGGAGTAAGTGTCTTGAACACAGATACAGAATATATGCTACGATACCTAACGCACCCCAGAAGACAGGCCAAGTTAACTGAAGTTCAAAATGGGTTTACAAGAGGACGATTTATCTCGGATAAGATACACATAATAAACAGAATATTGGAAAAACGGAATGAATATAACCCTCCGACATATACTGCAATCGTCGATTTTGAAAAGATGTTCGGCAATGTAGATAGAAAGATACTACGGAAAACTTTAGAAAGATAGGGCTGCCCCAGAGATCTTGTATCAGCACTGAAGAGGCTTTATTTGAAAACACAGGTAGTTCTGCTGAAAGGAAAGCACCAGGTGTTAATTGTAAATGAAGGAGTAAGACAACTATTTAGTCCTTTTCCGACACTGTTCAATACAGATATAGATGACAGCACTCTTATGTGGATAAGTACATTTCCAACACAAGATATAACCAACGACAAAACGAATTTATTAATGCGCTGTTATTTGGCGATAATATTCTTCTTATAGATAAAACAGAAAGTGGATTGCGAAGGACATTACATAAGTTGCAGCTGTGCTCAACTCAATATAATCTAAATGTTTCCATTAACAAAACAAAGGTGATAACTTTTTAGAAAAAACCCTAAGAACTGAAACAATGATCAATAACTAACTGATTTAGTCTCTTATTTTATGGAGCTTGTGTGTAATATGACGGCAACAGAGATGTAGACATTAAGTTAAAAAGGTCCCAATAATATGCTGCACCATAATAACATTGCAAAACAAAACAATGAAGGACACTCAGATTACGTCCTATAATGTAATGGCTGTTCCTATGCTGCTTTATGAAAGAGTGTCATGGATAATGAGAGAGAGAGAGAAATAAAAGCCGCGTACAAACAACGGAAATGAAATTTCTAACGTCTCTAAAAATATGTTCTAAACGAGATCGAATTAGAAATTAAGAGATTAGAGAAGAGTTCCAAACGTATAATTTAAGCTGGTTAGCACACTGGACTCGCATTCGGGAGGACGACGGTTCAAACACGCTTCTGGCCACCTAATTTAGGTTTCCCGTGATTTCTCTAAATCTCTTCAGGCAAAAGCCAGGATGGCACGACCGACTTCCTTCTCCATCCTTCCTTGACCCGATGACGTTGTTTGGACCCTTCCCCAAATCAACCAACCAGCCAATTTATACGATAACATAATAGCTCCGAAATTTGATTTTGTTTTTTCCATGATTTCACATTGAAAGAAAAGAAGTCAAAGTTAATGGTTTCCCATATATTTGTCAAACAGAATATATCAAAACCAATTTTCATGTGATCTGGTAAACAAGGATCTTCAAACATTAGCATCATTCAGCACTTACAATTAATTTTAAACATATATATATATATATATATATATATATATACTCCTGGAAATGGAAAAAAGAACACATTGACACCGGTGTGTCAGACCCACCATACTTGCTCCGGACACTGCGAGAGGGCTGTACAAGCAATGATCACACGCACGGCACAGCGGACACACCAGGAGCCGCGGTGTTGGCCGTCGAATGGCGCTAGCTGCGCAGCATTTGTGCACCGCCGCCGTCAGTGTCAGCCAGTTTGCCGTGGCATACGGAGCTCCATCGCAGTCTTTAACACTGGTAGCATGCCGCGACAGCGTGGACGTGAACCGTATGTGCAGTTGACGGACTTTGAGCGAGGGCGTATAGTGGGCATGCGGGAGGCCGGGTGGACGTACCGCCGAATTGCTCAAGACGTGGGGCGTGAGGTCTCCACAGTACATCGATGTTGTCGCCAGTGGTCGGCGGAAGGTGCACGTGCCCGTCGACCTGGGACCGGACCGCAGCGACGCACGGATGCACGCCAAGACCGTAGGATCCTACGCAGTGCCGTAGGGGACCGCACCGCCACTTCCCAGCAAATTAGGGACACTGTTGCTTCTGGGGTATCGGCGAGGACCATTCGCAACCGTCTCCATGAAGCTGGGCTACGGTCCCGCACACCGTTAGGCCGTCTTCCGCTCACGCCCCAACATCGTGCAGCCCGCCTCCAGTGGTGTCGCGACAGGCGTGAATGGAGGGACGAAGGAGACGTGTCGTCTTCAGCGATGAGAGTCTCTTCTGCCTTGGTGCCAATGATGGTCGTATGCGTGTTTGGCGCCGTGCAGGTGAGCGCCACAATCAGGACTGCATACGACCGAGGCACACAGGGCCAACACCCGGCATCATGGTGTGGGGAGCGATCTCCTACACTGGCCGTACACCACTGGTGATCGTCGAGGGGACACTGAATAGTGCACGGTACATCCAAACCGTCATCGAACCAATCGTTCTACCATTCCTAGACCGGCAAGGGAACTTGCTGTTCCAACAGGACAATGCACGTCCGCATGTATCCCGTGCCACCCAACGTGCTCTAGAAGGTGTAAGTCAACTACCCTGGCCAGCAAGATCTCCGGATCTGTCCCCCATTGAGCATGTTTGGGACTGGATGAAGCGTCGTCTCACGCGGTCTGCACGTCCAGCACGAACGCTGGTCCAACTGAGGCGCCAGGTGGAAATGGCATGGCAAGCCGTTCCACAGGACTACATCCAGCATCTCTACGATCGTCTCCGTGGGAGAATAGCAGCCTGCATTGCTGCGAAAGGTGGATATACACTGTACTAGTGCCGACATTGTGCATGCTCTGTTGCCTGTGTCTATGTGCCTGTGGTTCTGTCAGTGTGATCATGTGATGTATCTGACCCCAGGAATGTGTCAATAAAGTTTCCCCTTCCTGGGACAATGAATTCACGGTGTTCTTATTTAAATTTCCAGGAGTATATATATATATATATATATATATATATATATATATATATATATATATATAGAGTTCTACGTACGTCCAAAGCTTATGATATACTTTTGCCAATAGTTAATTTCGATAACAAATTTGTCTGATGAAGTTTTGGTGTGCTTGAATGTATATGTGTGTAAAAAGATGTGTGGGGCAGTAGTAGAATCTGTAGATTGGCAGTGAAGAAGCTGCCTACCTGAATCAGTCATCACAGAATCGTATAGTGAAGACACTAGAACTTGATTAACATATACAAAGTATTCGGAAATTCTTGTTGCATACTTCTAGGACGGGGGGTGACTACATAATATTCTGAACAGGAACCGATGTTGAGGAAAGTCACCCAACAACGCTTTCTTTTTTTTTTAAAGTCATTAGTCTTCTGACTAGTTTGATCTGGCTCGCCACGAATTTCTCTCCTGTGCCAACCTCCTCATCTCAGAGTAGCACCTGCAACCTATGTCCTCAATTATCTGCTGGATGTATTTCAATCTCTGTCTACCTCTACAGGTTTTGCCCTCTACTGCTCCCTCTAGTACCATTGGATCTCATTCCCTGATGTCTTAACAGATGTCCTGTCATCATGTCCCTTCTTGTTTTACCACATATTCCTTTCCTCTCCGATTTTGCACTGAACCTGCTCATTCCTTATCCTATACGTGAACTTAATTATCAGAATTCGGCTTTAGCACCACATCTCCAATGCTTCGATTCTTTTCTGTTCCGGTTTCCCCACAGTCCATTTTTCACTCCCATACAATGCTGTGCTCCAAACGTACATTCTCAGAAATTTATTCCTTAAATTAAGCCCTAAGTTTCAGACTAGTAGACTTCTCTTGGCCAGAAATGCCCTCTTTGCCAGTGCTAGTCTGCTATTTATCAGCTCATCATTCTATTCAGCAGATTACGTAATTCTTCTTCACTCAGGATAGCAGTGTCATCAGCGAATCGTATCATAGACGTCCTTTGAATTGTAATTCCACCCCTGAACCTTTCTTTTATCATCATCATTGCTTCTTCCATGAACAGATTAAACAGTAGGAGCGAAAGACTACACCCTTGTCTTACTCCCTTTCTAATCCGAGCAGTTACTTCTTGGTCGTTCACTCTTATTATTCCCTCTTGGCTCTTGTACATACTGTATATTGCCTGTCTCTCTCTTTAAGTTATCCCTATTTTTCTCAGAATTGCGAACATCTTGCACCATGTTACATTGTCGAGCGCTTTTTCCTTCTTTAGTCTTGCTTCCATTATCAACTGCAAAGTCAGAATTGCCTCGCTGGCGTTTTCATCTTTCCTAAAGTCAAACTGATAATCATCTAACATATACTCAGAGTTCTTTTCTATTTTTCTGTTTATTATTCCTGTCAGCAACCCGAATGCATGAGCTGTTAAGCTGATTCTACGATAATTCTCGCACCTGGTAGCTCATGGAGTCTTCTTAATTGTGTGGATGATATTTTTCCGAAAGTCAGATGGTATATCGCCAGACTCATACGTTTTACACAGAAACGTGAATAGTCTTTTGTTACCACTTGCCCCAATGACTTTAGAAATTCTGATGGAATGTAATCTATCCCTTCTGCCTTATTTGTTCTTAAGTCCTCCAAAGTTCGCCGGCCGCGGTGGTCTCGTGGTTCTAGGCGCGCAGTCCGGAACCGTGCGACTGCTACGGTCGCAGGTTCGAATCCTGCCTCGGGCATGGATGTATGTGATGTCCTTAGGTTAGTTAGGTTTAAGTAGTTCTAAGTTCTAGGGGACTGATGACCACAGCAGTTGAGTCCCATAGTGCTCAGAGCCATTTGAACCAATCCTCCAAAGTTCTCTTTATTCTGATTCTAATAGTGGATCCCCTATCTGTTCTAAGTCAACATCTGTTAATTCTTCTATTACATCAGACAAATCTTCCCCATCATAGCGACTTTCACGGAATTCTTTCCATCTATCCGCTCTCTCGTCTGCATTTAACAGTGGAATTCCCGTCGCACTCTTAATGTTACAGCCCTTGCTTTTAGTTTTACCGAAGGTTCTTTTGACTTTCCTATATGCTGAGTCCGTCCTTCACATTTTCGTCTTAGCTTCGCTGCACTTCCTATGTATTTCATTCTTCAGCGACTTGCGCTTCTGTATTCCTGAATTTCCGTGAACATTTTTGTACTTCGTTCTTTTATCGACCAACTGAAGTATTTTTCCTGTTACCCGTGATTTCTTTGCAGTTACCTTCTTTGTACCTACGTTTTTCTTTCCAACTTCTGTGATTTCCCTTTTTAGAGATGTCCATTCCTCTGTACTGCCTACTGAGCTATTCCTTATTGCTCTATATTCCTTATTGCTGTATCTATAGCCCTAGAGAACTTCAAGCGTATCACGTCTTTCCTTAGTACTTCCGCGTCCCACTTCTTTGAGTACTGATTGTTCCTGACTCATCTCAGTTTACTATTCATCACTACTACAGTGTGATCCAAGTCTATATCTGCTCTTAGGTTGCCTTACAGTCGAGTATCCAATTTCGGAATCTCTGTCTGACCGTGATGTAATCTAATTGAAACGTTCCCCTATCACCTAGCCTTTTCAAAGTATACCTCCTCCTCTTGTGATTCTTGAACAGAGTATTCGCTATTACCAGCTGAAATTTGTTACATAACTCAATTAGTCTTTCTCCTCTCTCGTTCGTTGTCCAAGCCCATGTTCTCCTGTAAAGTTTTCTTCCCCTGCAACTGCGTTCCATCCTCAATCCCTATTAGATTTTCATTTTCCTTTATGTACTGTATTACCCTACCATTATCCTCATACACTTTCTCTAGCTCTTCAGCTTGCGACGTCGTTGTCGATACTGGTTTGCTGTCCATTCTGATAAGAACAACTCTGTCACTGAACTGTTCACAGTAACACATTATCTCCGCCACCTTCCTATTAATAACGAATCCTACTCCCGTTATACCATTCTCTGCTGATGTTTATATTACCCTATACTCCTGCGGACAGAAATTTTTGTCTTCATTCCATTTCAACTCACTGACACGTAGTATGATTAGAATGAGACTTTTTATGTCCCTTTTCACATTTTCTAGCTTCCGTACCACGTTCAAGCATCTCACATTCCACGCCCAGACTGGTAGAACGTTACCCTTCCGTGCGTTATTCAATATCACCTCCCCGTTATTTGTGCGGAACGGCCGCGCGGTTAGAGGCGCCATGTCACGGACTGCGCGGTCCCTCCAGATGTTCAGATGTGTGTTAAATCTTATGGGACTTAACTGCTAAGATGATGAGTCCCTAAGCTTACATACTACTTAACCTTAATTATCCTAAGGACAAACACATACACCCTTGCCCGAGGGAGGACTCGAACCTCCGCCGGTACCAACCGCACAGTCCATTACTGCAGTGCCTGAGACCGCTCGGCTAATCCCGCGCGGCTGCGGCCCCTCCCACCAGAGATTCGAGTTCTCCCTAGGGCGTGTGTGCGTGTGCGTGTGTGTGTGTGTGTGTGTGTGTGTGTGTGTTTGTTCTCAGCATAAGTTAAAGTAGTGTGTAAGTATAGAGGCTGATGACCTCAGCAGTTTGGTTTCGTCCCCTAGAAATTCATACACACACACACACACACATATATATATATATATATATATATATATATATATATATATATATATATATATATATATCCCAGTTGGCAGTACCCTCCCGGAGATCGGAATGGGGGACTATTCCGTAATCTTTTGCCAATGGAGAGAACATCATGACACTTTTTCAATTACAGGGCCCATGTTCTGTGGATACACTTTATGTGTCTAATGCAGTGGTTTCCAATTCCTTCGG
Organism: Schistocerca nitens; assembly: GCF_023898315.1. Lineage (NCBI taxonomy): Eukaryota > Metazoa > Arthropoda > Insecta > Orthoptera > Acrididae > Schistocerca > Schistocerca nitens. Next base: position 610,378,675 of record NC_064614.1, on the reverse strand, counting down.
CATGCTCATGCCGTTTATCATTGCTGATTCTTCCACCTTTAAGCGCAGTTTCCCACGCTAAGAGCAAAAGAGTCCCCTGAACCTTTGTCCGCTCCTCCGCCCTCTTTGACAAGGCCATTGTCAGAATGAGGTTGACTTCTTACGCCAGAAGCCATCGGCCGGCAGTGCTGATCAGTACTCAAAATTTAAGTTGTGGCGGGTTTCGAACCCGGTACCGAGGAATTTTTAATTATCAAACCAAAGACACTACCGATAAACCACGCTACAACGCATAGGAAATATGAACGCCGTCGCCTGTAAATATTTGCATATATATCGTAATTCCTTGACGACGTTACGAACGTTGAAGGATGATGGATAAATGTATCAATTTGAGGTAAGTGTTTCTGTATCGGAAACGAACAAGTCGAAAGTTACAAGCGAAAATCATTCTGATATCTCAGACAGTGGTATACATGTACTGGAACTGTTGTCGCTAAGAATGTAGGATATGCAAGTTTAAGAGGCGGTAGTATGGACGGAAACAAAAAAAAAATGTCCAGTAAACATGGGCTCTAAAATTCATACCTAAGGAGCTATGAGCACTTGTCCAACTCTGCTAGTTGGAAACACGTCTCCTATACGGAACAAGTGCTCGTTGGATGACGTTCCCAGACGTTGCTTCCTATTCAAAATATTATCTACTTACTCACCTCTACAACTTCTAGAAGTTTGTAACGGTATTATTCAATCACGCTGTATGAACCTTAATTACTATTATTATTTATTGAACGTTTTATCTGGTGACAGATAGACAGATAGACAAACGAATGCGGGAAGCTATTCAGACAACTTTATTACTTCAGCGCAGATGTTCATCGTGACAACGTAAATGCAGGTATTTGAACGTAGACCTTATTTCTACTCGTTCCAAATACGAGGCTAACAGCCCAACCTTCGCGCTCCTTTAGCTCCGTCCCTCGCATGTTATTCTGCAAATGCCATTGCCATGAGATCGCATGTTCCTTGGCGTACATTTCGTAAAATCGTATAAACGTATTTGAATGCCATAACATTTTAAGACCCTCAGACTTCAAGAAGAATATAATAATCCCAATCCCAAAGAAAGCAGAGGTTGACAGATGTGAAAATTACCGCATTATCAGTTTAATAATCCACAGCTGCAAAATACTAACACGAATTCTTTACAGACGAATGGAAAAACTGGTTGAAGCCGACCTCGGGGAAGATCAGTTTGGATTCAGTAGAAATGTTGGAATACGTGAGGCAATACTGGAATTACGACTTATCTTAGAAAATAAATTAAGGAAGGCCAAACCTACGTTTCTAGCATTTGTAGACTTGGAGAAAGCTTTTGACAGTGTTGACTGGAATACTCTCTTTCAAATTGTGAAGATGGGAGGGGTAAAATACAGGGAACCGAATGCTATTTACAATTTGTGCAGAAACCAGATGGTAGTTACAAGAGTCGAGGGGCATGAAAGGGAAGCAGATCTTGGGAAGGGAGTGAGACAGGGTTGTAGCCTATCCCCGATGTTATTCAATCTCTATATTGAGCAAGCAGTAAAGAAAACTAAAGAAAAATTCGGAATAGGAATTAAAATCCATGGAGGAGAAATAAAAACTTTGAGGTTCGCCTGTGTCATTGTAATTCTGTCAGACAGCAAAGGACCTGGAAGAGCAGCTGAACGGAATGGACAGTGTCTTGAAAGGAGGATATAAGATGAACATCAACAAAAGCAAAACAACGATAATGGAATGTAGTCTCATTACATTGGGTGATGCTGAGGGCATTGGATTAGGAAATGAGACGCTTAAAGTAGTAAAGGAGTTTTGCCATTTGGGGAGCAAAATAACTGATGATGGTCGAAGTAGAGAGGATATAAAATGTAGACTGGCAATGGCAAGGAAAGCATTTCTGAAGAAGAGAAATTTGTTAACATGGAGTATAGATTGAAGTGTCAGGAAGTCGTTTCTGAAAGTATTTGTATGGAGTGTAGCCATGTATGGAAGTGAAACATGGACGATAAATAGTTTGGACAAGAGGAGAATAGAAGCTTTAGAAATGTGGTGCTACAGAAGAATCATGAAGATTAGATGGGTAGATCACATAACTAATGAGGAAGTATTGAATAAAATTGGGGAGAAGAGAAATTTGTGGCACAACTTGACTAGAAGAAGGGATCGGTTGGTAGGACATGTTCTGAGGCATCAAGGAGGACGCAGCGTGGAGGGTAAAAATCGTAGAGGGAGACCAAGAGATGAATACACTAAACAGATTCAGAAGCATGTAGGTTGCAGTAGGTACTGGGAGATGAAGAAGCTTGCACAGGATAGAGTAGCATGGAGAGCTGCATCAAACCAGTCTCTGGACTGAAGACCACAACAACAGTTATCTGGTGACAACTACTAGAATGCAGCGGTATCAGGGGACAGTATAGAGACAAACGAATGCGTGAAGCTACTCTGGCAGCATTATTGCTCCGGTAGAGATGTTCATCGTAACAACATAAACGTAGGTATTCGAACGTAGACTTTATTTATACTTGTTCCATATACAAGGCTAACAGCCTAACCTTCGCATTAATTTAGCTTCGTGATGTTGTCGGTATCGTACGTACCTCACCTTCGCATGTGATTCTGCAAATGCCATTGCCATGAGATCGCATGTTCGTTGGAATACGTTTTGTAGAATCGTATAAACGTACGTGACTGCCATAAAATTTTAAAGGCCACAAAATTTTATTCCACTGCATCGGGTCAGTTCACTGTGAACTTACCGTCACATCCAGTGGTGCTTTCAGCACGGTTCTAACAAAGCAGTTGGAAAATACGCCAATATTGCTACAAGCAACCAAATCACTTGTTCGTGTCGCAGTTTTGAGACGCTCCCCGGCAATAGAACCGGATCAGGCGCCGGGGAGTGGATCGCAGGAGGTGCTCGCAGGGTGTCAGCAGCAGCAGCACGTCGGACGTGTGCCGCAGCTCCCCGCCGGCAGGTACGTGACGGCTGCGACAGCGGCAGTGTGAGGCCGGAGCGGCATGGCGCTGCTATCGCTGGGCTGTGGCGCGCTGTTCTGCCTCCGTGACCCGGCGCCTCGCCGCCCCGCCCCGCGCCGTCCTCACTTCCTGGCGTCCGCCGTCACGTAGCGGCGCTGGCGGCGCGACGTGCCTTATCTGCCTCCCGCTGGCCGAGACGCAACGGACGCCTCCGCCGCTGCCGCCTTCCTTGCCGCGCGGGACCGCCAGTACTGGCGTTTGTCAAAATTCCAGCATCCAGATGAATCCGAATGAGTTTCACCGTGGAAGCACGTGGTGTTACGTTTTTACTGACATGAAGATGCCTAGTCACTCATCGCTCTTTCTCGTGTGAGAAAATACCGTCACATTTCAATCGTTATCTACAGTTCGTGGTCTAGTAGTTAGCGTCGCTGCTTCTACATCATGGGCTCCCGAGAACTATTTCCTTCGGGGTCAGAGATTTTCTTCGCTTCATCTCGTCTTCGTCGACACGCAAATCACCAAGTGTCGTCAAATAAAAAGACGTGCAGCACGTGGCCAAACAACCTCAGGTGGAGTCTCCTGGCCAATGATGCGATACCATCATTTTATTTCAGCATGATATAAAAGACCTCTTCGGCTATGTGATAAATATTTATTTACTATCCAATTAGTTTCATGGTGTTAGGTGCAATCTTCATGTTTTACAAGGAACTGAAGTTGGTTAGTTGCAGACAATTTTGCCGGCCAGTGTGGCTGAGCAGTTCTAGGCACTTCAGTCTGGAACCGCGCGACCGCTACGGTCGCAGGTTCGAATCCTGCCTCGGGCATGGATGTGTATGATGTCCTTAGGTTAGTTAGGTTTAAGTATTTCTAAGTTCTAGTGGACTGATGACCTCAGAAGTTAAGTCCCATAGTGCTCAGATCCATTTGAACCATTTTTGCAGACAATTTTATCCGTCCAATTGTTCGAGTCTTGGTGGACAGTTGTTGCCTTCACGATGAACAATAAATGTAGATTACCTCGAGTTTAGCTGATTGCATATGTGTCTATTATTTCTGTGTTCTCGACAGGAAAACCTTATGTTTGTCTCAAAGTGAACACTCCACCTAAGATTTGGGCAAAAACATTGCTCTTCATGAACACGTGTCTATGACTATAGGACAGTTCATCCGTTGCTGTTGTGCGAAAATATAGTGTTGCGAGACTTGTTAGGGCATATTGTGATTCTGCTTCATTGTTTCAATGAGAAGGCAGACATGGACGAAAAGGAAAAACCATCCCCAGAACTAACAAATTTCTACTTATGAAAGGTGTAATTCATTTTCACGAGACAAGTTAAGGAACTTCAGAAAGATTTATCAGCTGCTAGGCTTGAAACTGACTTTTCAACAGTGTAGGCTTCCAGATTGTGGGCGGAAGACCGAAAGCCAATAAAGAAGCAGTTGCTAACACTTGCTATGAAGAAAAACGGTTGGCATGGGACAAAATATACAAATCTAGGACCTCTAATGACTGGAAACGTGTAATTTACTGCGTTCAGTCACATTTTCTTGATCAAAGGTTACAGAGCAAAGACTGGCAGGTGAATATGAGCATCTTGAACAGACTGTGTAAAATATCCCCCCGTCTTCCCCTCTCCCCCTATAAAATGTTAGGGGTTTCTTCATTGCAATTGGCCCTGGTACGCTAGTTGCAGTCGACGGCATGATGAATTACACGAAATACATCGAAATACTTAGGCGCTGGTTTATATCATTCCTACAGACCTTTGTAGATGATTGAGGAACATTTCAACACAATCTGGCTCTGTGTTACACTCCTAAAGCAGGCAATACGTTCATGGAAGAAAACAATAATTTGCTCCAGTGGCCTGGTTATTCACCAGAATCACATATCATCAGGGATTCGTTGAATATTATGAAAAGGCGTCTGGAATAATGGACTGTTCAACAAAAGAATGCATGTTAGTAAATGTGGTTTCAGAACGACGAACTACGAAATATTTGCTCTAAACTTATTGAATCAACGACACAACTTCTTCAGGAACTTATTAAAGCACATTCGTCAGCAATATTCAGCAAGCCACTAACTGTATTACACACATAGTAATAAATGTGCACAGTTAAAATATAATCTCCTTGCCCCAATTAATTTACTGAGTAGTCTGCATCTGTATACAAACAAAAGCAGACCTTATAAGTTCCCAATTCGGTTGAAGTTTAGTTGAACACTACACAGCTATATTTTAACAGAAACAGGAACTTCGTAGTTCTGTTCTGATTTATATGCAGATGTATCCCTGAAGGTGTGACTTTAAGGCCATGAAAATATTGTCATACAGCTGAAGTGGTCTTTTTCATCATGTAATTCTACAGTTGTGGATGACCACAATACAAAATTTTCTGCTCTTCATTTCATTTAAATTCTTCAATAACTACCAGACTGATTATGCATAAACAATGGTTGAGCCTGCAATGGACAGACCATATTTGAACGTGTTTGTTGCGCTATATTTGTTTTTCAGTGACGTCGTACTACCAGTACGCGCATACGCTCGTGATTGCTACGAATTAGATGTGTGTAAAGTTATAAACTAGTGTAGCGTGGAAACGCTATAAGGACACTGATTTGGGTGTCATTGTGAAAAGGCTGGGGAGCACTGCTAGGATCCAAAGATTGTGCCTGAGCAATGGTTCTGTGCACTTGCTGCTGTTACATGTACTCAATGTTTTCTGCTTCCTTAAGCCAGTATGATGGCGTCAAGTATCTCATTCTGACTCTTGTAAGTCGGCTACGGCCTATGCTTTCCTGGTTAAATAGCATGTACGACATGTGAAGTCGCAATAGATATTTTTCCAATGTGATGACAATCCATGATCGAAACCAGTTGTGAATAAATATATTGCAAGACAACACAGTGTGTATAACGCATTTCTGCATGCATATCAATGCTGTTGACAGTCGCTTGAAAAAAACTGATATTTTTCATGACTCTCGAAATGATGAATTAAGAAAGAAAACTAGAGAGGAAACAGATTTAGGAAACAGAGAATACAATAAAAACATTTCTATTTATACAGTATAACTGTTTGAATGAAATTCCTCCTAGAAAATTTTTTCTTACGCTAGAAGACCTGTAAAGCGTATTTTAATTTTAATATCCATAAGGCATTTTACCATAATTTTCTAGAACTACTGTTTCATCATACGAAAATGAGAATTCTTTCTTAACTTCCTTGTCGATTAAATTTTTTGTGTAAACATCGCTAGTTATCTGATTATAATCTAATTTTATCTTTTCGTTCACACCGCTTTCAATTAATCTTTCAATGGATTCACCTTTCAAATGGTTAAAATGGCTGAGCACTATGGGACTTAACATCTATGGTCATCAGTCCCCTAGAACTTAGAACTACTTAAACCTAACTAACCCAAGGACAGCACACAACACCCAGTCATCACGAGGCAGAGAAAATCCCTGGCCCCGCCGGGAATCGAACCCGGGAACCCGGGCGTGGGAAGCGAGAACGCTACCGCATGACCACGAGCTGCAAACATTCACCATTCAACTTTTGAATATTATTATACTTTAAAGTGAACCACTTTATCTTCATCACTGTGTTTTTATCATTATTCTCAAGATGTGACTTTTAGGTCCAGTCGATGCTCAATTTTCAAACCTATTGTTACCTAATTCATCAGTCCATTCACCCAGCATACAGCCTGTTTCCACCATATTTTTTACTGTCATCGATATGTATTATACTGTCTGTATCAAAATATTCAACTGGTTCTTCTAGCTTATCTAAAATACCATAGAACCTAACCCTTATGTTTGATGAAGCGAATGTTCCTATAAAATTATTTGTAGCATTATCACTTTCTACCAAATAATTTTTTAAATTTTACTTCATCAGTTCCATATTCTCATTAATAAAATTTATATCTATAGTATCTAATTGACCATACAAAAATATTTCATAAAACTGTTGTAAGTGAAGTACTCAGTTTTACTCATATTCTGTCATCATTCAGATTTCTTGCACTACGAATTTAGAATTAGCAAGTGCACATTTAACTGGATTTTCTTTTATCTTATCAGGATGTAATTCAATATACAACTTTTCTTTCACTCTTTTGATATATAGCTCAATGGTTCCAAAATTTTGAGGACAGGTTTCAAATTTTATTTTCATACATTTTTATGTGATTTTTAAATAACATGATGCTTTTATTTTAAAATCCCACACTTTGGTTGTCCAAAATCCAACGAAACTCCTTTTGTCCTTGTTGTGACTACATTTATTTTTTTTCTTCTTCACTTTTGACATGCAAAGGAGACAATAGTGTTTTCATTTTTATCGATATTTATCTGTACTGACCGAATTGGATATTGGATGATATACTCTGTATGTGTTCAAATTTTCTATCAATACAAAATTTTAGCTGGATGTCACTCACACAATAATCATAATATTGTGCAGTTGGGTACAGACTACACACATCAATATATTTTGGTTTTGTCATAACCATATCTACTGTAGGTCTTAATTTTATTGTATTAGTTTGACCAATGTAAAAGACATCTTTGGATTTGAAGGTTTGATAACTTCCGGTAACTATTCTATTTTCTAAAGTCTTTATTATATTCTACTGAGTCGATCCAATCACATTCACACATCTCTACTACGTTATATCCAGCATTTCATATTTTTGTACTTCCTATTAATGTCTATTAATACAGGTCATCCATAGATTCTTTATTTTCTTTGTTAATCGTTTCATCTTTAAAACATTTTACAACAATGTCAGAAACAACCCTGATACTGATAAACAGTATCACAGGTATATATTTTTGCTCACCTACACATTTCTTCGTCATTAAGAGCATGTTGAATATTACCATATTTAAGCTGTTTAACCAAGTAATACACTCTTTACCATAATTTCCTTTCTGTTCTTAGTTCAGTACACCAATCATTGCAGTGGGTCAATACTCAAATATTTAGATCTGTATATAGCTGTACAAATCCAGCAATAACAGAATGGAGCTATAGTATCTGTTGCTACAAACTTTTTTTCTTAGTTCTAAATAGCCTCTTCTCAATATGTCTATAACAGAATTACAGTATTCATTAATTTACTTCCTCATACGGAATAGATAATAATTTTTAACTTTCTGACTACACCATTTGAGAAACATTTCTCCTCCTTTTGGTTTCATAGTTTCAGCACAGTAATGTTGACACCATGAATAGGTACTACATATTTTCATTTTCTTGGTTACTAAACAAATGTGGGAAGTAAAGTTTCTTCATTTCTCTCCAATCAGTTTTTTGGGAAGCTGCTATCTATAATTTTTAGTTCAAAATACTTTACTTCCAATAACATCAGGTTGGTTCTGGTGTGGATGGTACTGCATTTTCAACACAGTACTGCAAAATGATTTGCAAATTATAATCATTAGCATAATCAGATGAAAATGACTAATTCTAATGTTTATAAGATATTATTCACCACAGAATCATTTGTCTTAAATTCATGACCTATTATTAAATTTCAAATACATTTACCAGTTTCTTGTTGAGCTTCACAATCAAACCACTTGTATCTCTCAGTATAGGTATGAGTAATTCTCATTAGTGTTCCCTTTTAACAACTTTTAAATTGACCACCTAGACCTATTTTTTTTACATTTCCACCACTGGAAAAATAATAATCTCGGTATTCTCCATTAATATGACATTCACCTTTACTACAATTTTGGCATATTCTGACTACATATTCCTCACCAAAGTTTCTTTAATGTATACCACCTTTTTGCATGCTGTAGTGCAAAATTATATATATATATATATATATATATATATATATATATATATATATATATATATAACAGAGGGAAACATTCCACGTGGAAAAATATATCTAAAAGCTTTAAATATGTCTGCTTGTGTCTGTATGTGTGGATGGATATGTGTGTGTGTGCGAGTGTATACCTGTCCTTTTTTCCCCCTAAGGTAAGTCTTTCCGCTCCCAGGATTGGAATGACTCCTTATCCTCTCCCTTAAAACCCACATCCTTTCGTCTTTCCCTCTCCTTCCCCTCTTTCCTGATGAGGCAATAGTTTGTTGCGAAAGCTTGAATTTTGTGTGTATATTTGTGTTTGTTTGTGTGTCTATCGACCTGCCAGCGTTCTTTTTAGATATATATATATATATATATATATATATCTGGTTTTATTGCACAGAACTTAACAGACTGTTTAGTATTATCTGATGCTTTATATCCTACAGAAACTGGATAAAACATTTTTGGATACACAGTAGTTGTATTCAAAGTATTCCCTTATCTGAAGTTCATTCTCTTTTTGGTCACTTGCACCATAGACTTACATGTTTTTTTTTTACATAATCTGCTTTCTCATTAATGGTGCCAAGTTTATTAATATAAGCACTATCAAAGACAATTTTGTATTCAACAGCAACCTTTGATTTTTTCATTACATTTAGATCTTTTTTCTTTAATCTATTTATTAAGGCTGTGAAAAATTAATAATTTGATAAAATAGCAATTGCAGTGATTAATTAAGTTTCATTTTCATTTAATGTTATTTGGTTGGCTGACAGTAATTGTTTTCTGAGGATATTTCCAATTACTTCTTTTCCATATTCACACACCACTTTTCTTTTAACGCTATCTTCTTATTGGCAACTCTTGCATCTACTAGAGAGCTTATACCTCTATGAAGAATTTAAGTAAAAATACAAACAAAAGTTTTATTAGTTTTGTGAAGATATCACAAACAGGTTGCACATCACTTTTCATGTATAATTATATCTGAGAATTCCAGAATGAGATTTTCACTCTGCAGCGGAGTGTGCACTGATATGAAACTTCCTGGCAGATTAAAACTGTGTGCCCGACCGAGACTCGAGCTCGGGACCTTTGCCTTTCGCGGGCAAGTGCTCTACCATCTGAGCTACTGAAGCACAAATCACGCCCGGTCTCACAGATTTACTTCTGCCAGTATCTCGTCTCCCACCTTCCAAACTCTACAGAAGCTCTCCTGCAAACATTGCAGAACTAGCACTCCTGAAAGAAAGGATACTGCGGAGACATGGCTTAGCCACAGCCTGGGGGATGTTTCCAGAATGAGATTTTCACTCTGCAGCGGAGTGTGCGCTGATATGAAACTTCCTGGCAGATTAGAACTGTGTGCCCGACCGAGACTCGAACTCGGGACCTTTGCCTTTCGCGGGCAAGTGCTCCACCATCTGAGCTACCGAAGCACGACTCACGCCCGGTCCCACAGCTTTATTTCTGCCAGTATCTCGTCTCCCACCTTCCAAACTTTACAGAAGCTCTCCTTCGAACCTTGCAGAACTAGCACTCCTGAAAGAAAGGATACTGCGGAGACATGGCTTAGCCACAGCCTGGGGGATGTTTCCAGAATGAGATTTTCACTCTGCAGCGGAGTGTGCGCTGATATGAAACTTTCTGGCAGATTAAAACTGTGTGCCCGACCGAGACTCGAACTCGGGACCTTTGCCTTTCGCGGGCAAGTGCTCTACCATCTGAGCTACCGAAGCACGACTCACGCCCGGTCTCACAGCTTTACTTCTGCCAGTATCTCGTCTCCCAACTTCCAAACTTTACAGAAGGTCTCCTGCGAACCTTGCAGAACTAGCACACAGTTTTAATCTGCCAGGAAGTTTCATATCAGCGCACACTACGCTGCAGAGTGAAAATCTCATTCTGGAAACATCCCCCAGGCTGTGGCTAAGCCATGTCTCCGCAGTATCCTTTCTTTCAGGAGTGCTAGTTCTGCAAGGATCGCAGGAGAGCTCCTGTAAAGTTTGGAAGGTGGGAGACGAGATACTGGCAGAAGTAAAGCTGTAAGACCGGGCGTGAGTCGTGAGTCAGTAGCTCAGATGGTAGAGCACCTGCCCCCGAATGGCAAAGGTCCCGAGACCGAGTCTCGGTCGGGCACACAGTTTTAATCTGCCAGGAAGTTTCATATCTGTGAATGTTCATCTCTTGAAAATCGCTTTTAATTGTTTTTAGTAATATGGGTTAGAAATATCTTTTCCACATACATATTTAAATCGTTTACTATTCAGTTTATATGATAATCATAACATTTCTTGTATGAATTCTGATATTTATCTTTTGTATAAAAGTTATCAACTGAATTCTCCATTTCACAGATTCTATACTTCTTAGATTTAATAGCTTCCATTTATTAAGACAATTTTTAATTAGGTTTAAATAAATTATAGTTTAATAAATACAATGAGACCACAAATGGTATTAGAACTATTCATCAAAATCCGAAAAAGTGTAAATTACAACCATATTGTTTTACTACTGAAGCAAGAAGAATTAAAAAAAATAACATTTTCAATTTCAAAACTTTCTGTAGACCAATTAGCACTATTACTTTAAAAAAAAATTCTTAGAAGTTTACTAATTCTAATTTCACCTTCTATTTTAAATTTTGGTTTATCATTAGATACAGTGACACAAGGCTTATAATTATTGTGATTAACTTCTGCTGGTTTCACACTTATTGCTGAAAATTTTATATTACTGTGTTCATCTACCATTTTTATAAATAAATCTGTCCACTTATAATTTCCTTGGAGAAAAATCCTCTTTGACAGTGTACCATTTTCTATTTAATTTTTCAATAACAGATGCTTTAAATTCACTAAAAGCTGGATAATGGATATTGTTATATTTTTGATAAGTTATTGAAATTCTTTCTTTTAGAATTTCTTATTACTATCTGTCTGTAGATAACTCTGAATTCCCTCTCAAAATATCTTTTCAAAAGCATCAGCAACATTTTTAGCCAATTTGTCCTTGACTGTAAAAGCTTGAGCAAATACTGAAACAACATATTTAACAGCTAATAAATATTTATAGTCCATATTCGCTGCTGAAATTCCTTTTAAGTTTCCAGAGTCCACTTCTACTAAATCAGCTCGTCATAAATCATCAATACTGAATGTGACAACATTTCTTCTTTTAAAAGTTTTTCTCTACCGTTTATCTGCTTTGTTAATAATTTCTTCTCAAACACAGGACTAAGCACATCTTCAGTGTGTGTATTTACTGTGTCAAATAACATACTTTTTTTTAACAATGTACTCTTTAGTCTTGCTTGTTGTGCAAAGACCTTCAATTCTCTTTCATTTTTAGATGCTACTGTCTGATTATTATGAATTTCAGTAAACTGTCTACATTTCAAGCACCAAAAATGAAATTCCATTAATATAGATTAAAAATTTATTTATTATTGTCTTGAAAGGAGGATATAAGATGGACATCTACAAAAGCAAAAAGAGGAAAATGGATGTTGTCAAATTAGATGTGGCGACATTGAGTGAGTTAGGCTAGGAAATGAGACAAAATAGTAGATTAGTTTTGCTATTTGGGCAGCAAAATAACTCACGATGGGCAAAGTAGAGAAGATATAAAATGTAGACTGTCTATGGCTATGGCAAGAAAAGCGTTTCTGTAGGAGAGAAATTCGTTGAAATCGAGTGTAGAACTGAGTGTCAGGAAGTCTTCCTGAAAGTATGTACATATGGAATTGAAAAATGGATGCTAGACAGTTTAGGAAACAAAAGAAGCTTGAAATGTAACACTGAAGACTTGATGAATGAATCACATAGTTAATAAGGAGGTACTGAATAGAATTGGGGAGCAAAGAAATTTGTGGCAAACCTGACTAGATGAAGGGATCAGTTTTTAGAACACATTCTACGACATCAATGGATCACCAGATTAGTAGTACTGGAGGGAAGTGTGAGGGGTAGAACTCATAGAGGAAGAGCAAGAGATGACTTCAGCAAGCAGATTCAGAAGGATGGCGGTTTCAGTAGCTACTCATAAATGAAGAGCCAGGATAAAGTAGCATAGAGAGCTGCATCAGACCAGTCTTTGAACTGAAGACCACAATAACAACAATTATTGTACCAATCTACCATCATCTGATTCTAAAATAAATAACCAAATATGAATAATTTACCTGAAACAGCTATAGTTTTAACAGACTGATTTAGAGACTTAATTATTTTATAATTCATTTTCATTTTAAGTAATGGATTATTAATTGAACGGGATATAGAATTTACAGTCTACCTACATTGTATCTTTTTATCCCATTTTTAGAATCTTAGGTGACAGTTTACACTTTACATTGGCTCCAAAAAATAAACATTATCTTAGTTTGTACAGTATACTGCAATGTATATTTAATACTTCAACACCAGCATCAAAATGAAATTTCCCTTTATGTTTTTCACATGTTATATTTTGAAAACAGTTTAATTAGTTTATGTATAAAATTAAATCTGTCTTAGAGAGTAGTCTGAAAAATGTTTTTTTGCTTCCCTCTTTGTAAAGCAATTGTTTAGGCTATCTTTATGAATCTGATTAATATATTCATTGATATATGTTGTGGTAACAGTTATTGAACTGTATTAGAATATGTGTCTATTCAGATTTAGTAACAGGATTATTTAATTCATTTTGTAAGTATTGTTTCGTAACTGCATTATAACAATTTGCACCATCTTTAGTACCCAATAATCTTCTGCCTTTAAAATCAATATATGTCTCAGTTATTTTAAACATGTTATTAAATTCTTCATGAAGCTGATTAATTCAATTTTCTATTTTTGGATCAATCTCTAAATGCAAATCCTCGATTTCGTTTTTAATTTTTTCTAACTCTCTAGATTTTATGTTTCCAGTGTTTTGCTTATTTACCTTATTTTCAGAAATGTTTACTTATCAAAATCAAAATATCATTAAACATATAATTATCTGACAACAATTTTAGATTGAACAGATGCAAATGATGGCATATTACTTTATTAAAATTTATGTTTGCTGTACATTTTAGGACAACTCACTTGTACCAAAATATTTAACCAATTGTTTGCGAATATTTCCTCAGCATGAATCAAACAATTTTTTTTATCATTATTCCTACAACACCATATTCAATGAGTGCCAACATTATTGTGAATACCTAATATAACTACTGAAGATTTTTTTTTGTTTGTTTGTTAGACAATTCATCACTCATAAAGGCACCACAAAATGCTTCATTTTTTGTTGTTTAATTAATTTTTCCATTCAAAATTTGATACAGGTTTATTATATTTTTGATTATTTTTTTGGAAATTTTTTTCCACTTCCTTTCTTCTCCATTGTTTGATTGTATCTTTCCCTTTTATTTATACCTGTATTTGGAACAGCAGCTGTTCTGCCAGCTAATGAATCAGTAGTACCTAAATATCGTAATGGTGCCAATAATAAAGGAAGTTCTCCACTTTCATGTTGTTTCTTTCTTTTTTGTTAGATTTTCATTAACTTTTTTTTCAACAGGTATACCTAATGTTATGAACAAATTTCCCCCAGTTCCTTATTTCTCTTTCTTCTTTGAGCATCAGTTACAAACTGTTATTAATATATAAGTTTTCATTATTAAGTTTGATTTTAATTGATTTTGGTTTATTTTGCCACTAGGTAGCAATTCATAATCAGTAATGAACTTATTCATTGTGTATTATATATATATATATATATATATATATATAAATTTTCTTTAGAGGGAATATGTTTACAATCCCTAACCATTTTCATCAAGTTGAATACCCATACCTAATTTTTGTTTTCCATACATTATTCCTCTAACTGACATTTCAGCTAATTTTTCTCCAGATTGGCATCAGAAGCTTTGATTCTCTCTATTGCAGCTAGTTGAAGTTGTTTATGCAGTTCACGCCAGTTCCCTAAATCTTTTGTGTCCCTCTATGCACATTTGAGGGCCTCATTCCCTTTTCATCACATGCTAGTCTTTCATCTACTTTATTTAATGGTTCACAGTACAAAAATCCTGGTAGATGCATCCTGGCACTGGAAAATTATTTAAAGCCAAATTTATTACACTATTTACTACTTCCAAAATGTGTGACAAGTTACTAAAAAAGTTAGTCAAGTATGAAATTCCATTTGGATTGTTGATGAAGTTACTAAATTTATTTGTTATTCCTGTGTTATGCCAGCTTTTTCATTATGATAATTTTCCCCCATTATTTCTTCTCCATGAATTACTGCTAATGTATCAATTAATTTACACTCACTTTTCATATATATTAAACTGTTTTGCTGTATATTTTTTATCAAACCTTCACCTTTTTTATCATGTGATGCTGAAGACCTAAAAGAATGTTTATTTTTTGGAGCCAATGTAAAGTGTAATCTGTCACCAACCGATTTTAAAATTGGGATAAAAAGGTACAATGTAGATAAACGGTAAATTTTATATCCCATTCAATTAAATAATCCATCTCTTAAAATGAAAAAAAAATGAAACATAAATCTGTAAAAACTGTTAAACTGTAGCTGAAGAATCTGAAATTTATTCTACTTGTTTTAATTTCACAAAGTAGGCACCAACAACTTCTTTTATCAAATTAGTGTATTTAATGCATTTACTTTATTTTATTTTATTAGGTTTCTTATCGGAATATAGTCCTCCTAAATGGAACAAAATATCTGCATAATTTGATATATCAGTTCTATCAAATTATGTATCCATAACCTATTTTTAGTTAAAAGATTGATAAGTCCATTTGTAGCATCATTTGTTTCTTCACCAATAGTTAATTTATCTCCATTGAACTGAACTGTCAAACAATCAAGAAATTTAAAATAGCTAACAGGTCTCAATACAAAAATTTTCTCTGCACTACTGTTGATATATTCCAACAATCTTTCGCTAATATTTATATTTTAAGTGCTTTGCTCTCTGTGTTTAGCTATTTTCTCCTTTCTCTTCTTCATATTCACTTAGTGCATCCTGTGATTCAGACTTAGTGTGTAATCATATTGTTTAATTAGTAGTATATCGTTATATTATTCTAAATAATGGTTATTAGGAACACTTTGTTTTTCAGCTTCGCTGTTTTCTGCAGTACCTTTCACTACATTATCACCTAAACTTCAGGTCTTTCTTATACTTGCATCAATAACTGCCTGATCTTATTTCTTATATTTTTAATATTATGTTCTTGATTGTTTTTTCCATTTTTTAAATTCGTCTTTTGTGTCCTCCTTCCACTTTCTATTTGGTCTAGTTTTTATGACATCTGGGTCATATTTTGCAGAATTTAACTGTTCTTAAAAAAATTAAGAAATTATTTTTTAAGTTTCTGATGAAGTTGTAAAAAATCTTTAATTTGACATCTGTGTTTACCTTTGTTAGATTTCCTAGTCATGTCCATCATAAAATATCTGATCTGATCCTCAATCAAGCATTTACTACAATATTCTTTAAAATTATCAAACTCAAAATCACCATCAACAAATTCCTGATGATATAAATTAAAATCATACAGATGATTGCTTTTGTCCCAGTACAATCAACCTGGAGCTACAATATAATTGTTAATCATTAATGTCGTTTTTACATAAGATGGCCACTGTTATTCTTTATTTTCTACTCTGGATTTCTGATCTTTGGTTCCTAATCAGTTTCCATTTACTTAAAATATTTTATTAGTTGCAAATGAGTCACCTATTTCAACTGAGTGGTGAGTCATATGTTCTCAGAAAAAGAAATAAGAAAACAAAGATTGACTGTACCTATACATCTAGACAAGACAATTGTAGTAACATTGCACAAGTTCGTTTTTATACATGTTTAAATCCAAATATTATGTCAGACAATAATCAATTGTATTGTGATGGAGAAACAATAGCAATTCCTATTGGTCAATTTACTTTAAAAAACTTAGAAAAATTTATTCATTCAAAAGATCCAAATAGTCACCTTATATCATATGCTTTTTTTTGGAAAAGTTATTATTGAACATGGTGTTAAAATTTATGTGGATGAAAATAATATTAATGGAAGTGGGCAAAGTATTCTTGCTAATGAAAAGACTGTTGCTAATGATGTTCCTAAAGTTAGTCCATTCCAATTAATCAACATACATTTCAATATAGCTGATGAAGTGTTTGTGAAACATAATGATCACTTTCATCTAGAAAGTTGTATTACTGCTTCATTCAAGCCTAATCTTCAGTCTGATGGACCAAGAATTCATGAACCACATGATCCTGCATACATACCAATTTTTGGTACTATTCACGATTTTGAAATATCTGTAACTGGTCAAAATGATAATTTATTTAACTTATGTAACAGTTGTTTTATAAATGGCCTAATAAAATTTTATCCTTATTACATGAACAACATTGAAAGCTATCACTTTACTCACTCTCTGTGAATGAGGAATCTAAAAATAATCTAAACCTTCCCAAAAAGGATGCAAAGAGTAATATAAATATTGGAGATGGTTGGGTACATCCTAATCATACTCAGCTGTGTATGAGCGTCAGTGTTACTGGAGATGGACAGATTACCAGCGTGCAATGGAAAATCCAATAAAAAATTAGCTGAAAAGCTGTTTGAGATTATCACCATAAAGAAATGGAGCAATGTTTAGTGTAGAATGCAACATCCCTTTATTTCTACATCTGTCCTTATGTGACTCAGTTTGTCTCTAGCCTATGAGTTAACCATGAAAGGTCATATCCTCAATAATGGAAAGATAAAAAGTAATAAAAATGAAGTACTGTTTTCACTAGACTTGCTTGGAGGCTTCTTTAAAGATTATAAAGAAGTGAAGTGGGAAGATGGTATTAAAGTAATTTTTACTTGGAGTTCTAGAGAAAACATTGTCATTCATCAATGAGGTGCCCATAATCTAGCTTCACACTTCCTAAGGAGCCAAAATTGTTGTGGAATCAACAGAAATCTGTGTTCCTGTGGTGAGATTTGAGCCAGAATATTTACTCGAGTTAGAGCAAGAAAGTTTGAGAAATTCTAAGATTCCCATATCTTTCCTTGAACCACACACTGTAAGACTGTTGAACTGAATGGTAAGAGAAATTCTGAGCTGCATTCCGCCAATTACTACAACTCTGTAGAACTTAATATGCCTTATTTCATTTTTGTCATGGTTCAAACTAATCGAAAAACTATTGAGAAGATTGACAGTTTCCCATTCAGTCACATCAAACTACACAATTTAAATATAAAGAAGGAATGAAGTTTTTCATCATGGAATATGAAATTCAAATCCACTAAACAATTATCTAAAGGTATATGATGTTTTATGAGATTTCAAATGAGTTACACAATTGAATGGTAATGCTAATGTAGGTCCAAAAAATTTGATAACAAATTATCTCAGCTATGTCACAATTATTCATGACTAATGAATGATTTGGCCACACAGAAAACGACAATGGAGCTGTGTGTCATGCGGTGATAAAATTCCAAATCAAACTATTGCTTATGGAAACATGTATGGTAAAACAAATTTAACATATGATGCTCAGCGTAGAATTTGGAGTGAAAATTTATATTTATTATGTCAATTAGAAGATGATACCTATTATTATTGATATGGATAGCCCTTTTCATGTAGATTATGCTAGATTTTGAATTTTTAAAATCGGTTAATATGTGGCTGACAAACTAAAATTGAACTAAATTATAGTTAAATTTAAACCGTTAGCTGCCGACAGGTGTTGTTGATATACATCAATGGTATCAGGTCTACAAATGTAGGTTGTGGACAGTTAGGAATGTGGATCTCACGGGAAGCGTGCAAGGGATAAGTCCCTGCAGTCACACTACCTCTGCGCCCTCAGTGGCTCAGATGGATAGAGCATCTGCCATGTAAGCAGGAGATCCTGCGTTTGAGTCCCGGTCGGGGCACACATTTTCAGCTGTCTCCATTGATGTATACCAACAACACCTGTCGGCAGCTAATTCATTTAATTCTAGAGAAGCTGCACGGTCATCAATGGTATCTGTTCTTTCGGGAACAGATACGGTCTTCATACATAAAAATCCAACTGTTCTAGAGCTCAGAACCGGTGCTGCACTGTATAGTTTCCGCCTGTGTGAGACCACTGACTCAGCTGCCTGATTCAGGATGTGTGTGCGGCTGACGTAGCACAGCAGCGCTCGCTTCTCACTATCAAACCCCGGTTTCCTCTGTCTCTCTTCCACAAAAGATTAACGTGTAGTACTATTTCAGGAAACTGCTAACAGATTTCTTATTTTTTGTTCCTGAATCAAATTTGTCACTCAGAATCCAACTATGTACATATAACTTGTAAACAGTGTTTGCTAGCCTGTATGGGCAAAGCTGGTGGCTTAGCTAATGACTGGCTGACCATTACTAAATCATATGCTGTTTGCATCCTTGGAGAACATGTGGCAGCTAAATCTGGCAGCTCAGCCATCTGAAAGCATAAGATGGGACTCTCCTGGAGTACTGCCGTGCGATCTGCATCAAACAGGATTGATGGAGGACATCGAAGAAGATCAAAGAAGGGCGGCTTGTTTTGCGTTATCGCAAAATAGAGGCGAGAGTGCCACGGACTGATGCGCGAATTGTACTAGCAATCATTAAAACAAAGATGCTCTACACTGTGCCAGGATCTTCTCGTGAAATTTCAGTCATCAACTTTCTCCTCACAGTATTGTGTTGGCGCCCGCCTACATAGGAAGGAATGATCACCATAATAAAATAGGAGAAATCAGAGCTTGCACAGAAAGATTTAATTGGTCGTTTTTCCCATATGCTGTTCGAGAATGTTACTGTAGGGAAACAGTTTGAAGGTGGTTCTATGAACCCTCTCGTAGGTCCTTAATTCTGAACCGCAGAGTAATCCTGTCGTTGTAGATGTAGATACGCACTTGTGAGACGAGCGACTCTTGAGCCGCACGCGAGCATATTGCTAGCAGGTGTGTACCCGGCTCCACGCTACTCTAATTCACTGAAAGTCTGTGGCAGGGTTCATAGAGCACTTGGCGGCTCCAGTTTTGAGCACAGGCTCTGCACGGGTCCCACTAGATCCTCGGTAGTTGATACCCACCCTCGCAATAACGTGCCTGTGTCACAACCGACACGTGGCACAACTGACTGCTGCCTCCCCAAGGGGTGGCAGAGATACTCTTAGTCATATGGTAGGCCAACGGCCGCGATATCCTGAAGGTGATTTTTGTAAGGGGGTTATTTGTGTTGTTGCCCCCGGATGATAATTACACTAAATATTTGTCAGGATTTGTAAGGGGTGGGTCCTTGAGTTACGGCAATACTCGAACACCGAGAAATAAGTTTAAACCGTTTTATTTGCAAAAGGCTGTTTATAAACCACACACGCTACGTGCACCGATCATCACTGTGTCTGGCATCCTAACAGCGGCTAATTACGGTCGTATCGAAAGGCTCCATGGTGAGCTAAGAAAAGAGACATATTCGCGCCTGAGGCCGCGCTAGTTATCTGGCGTGCTGTGGACGGCGGACAGTTGCTTACTCTCTGCGTCGCACTGCGGCCGGACGCAGGTGTACTGACCAAGCAAATTGTCAGCATTCCAGTTAGGTCGGCTGGCGAGCGCGTGTTACGTATCGTACAGGTGCGTGCAACCCGTAGACCCTTACATTTTTTTATGTGTGGGTGGCCAGCTGAAAGAAGGGCACGCGGTTTCGTTACAACAATATCTGCCGACTTCAACATGAATTCGGCGCTGTTAAGGTCCAGAAACTGTTTTGTTAGCCCAAATCAAAAAAAGGTGCTTCGGATTTAATAGATATGGGTACTACTATCAATAATGGTGTGGCGTCGCATTGCTGGTTCTTTGAAACATTTGCAGATGAGTGCACTTGTTGTGGCAAGAGGTGGTGGTGTCTCGCCGTTTCGTTGTACAATGCCCTAACCGTAGGATTCTTGCGTCTTTATCGGAGGCGTGGACAGTTGGTATTTAGGTTTCACGTGAGATGGTCGTATAGAGTCGGACCAAACTGCATATATACCGGCGGGGTCAGGGATTTTCTCTGCCTCGTGATGACTGGGTGTTGTGTGCTGTCCTTAGGTTAGTTAGGTTTAAGTAGTTCTAAGTTCTAGGGGACTGATGACCATAGATGTTAAATCCCATAGTGCTCAGAGCCATTTTGAGCCAAAATGCATATAAATAATTTGCAGAAGTCGATTAAGATGTAAATTTGGAAGTTTTGCGTAGAATTGTAGGATAGTAGGACAACAGGAAATGATTAATCGGGTTATTCGCGATGTGTGAATGTATATATTTATGTTTGTGCATGTAAACTGTTCAAAAATGGTTCAAGTGGCTCTGAGCACTATGGGACTTAACATCTGAGGTCATCAGTCCCCTAGAACTACTTAAACCTAACTAACCTAAGGGCATCAGACTCATCCATGCCCGAGGCAGGATTCGTACCTGCGACCGTAGCAGTCGCGCGGGTCTGGACTGAAGCGCCTAGAACCGCCCGGCCACCTCGGCCGGGCCATGTAAACTGTACTTGAATCAAAAGTAATTGCTTTGGTTACGTAAGTTAAGTGATGAACTAATTTTTATTACTTATAAAATGCAATTTATATTCTGCAAGGATATAAAATACACAATGGACCAACACTGAATAATGTGCGGCTCTAATTGTGTGCAAAACAAAAAAAAAAAAGCAAAAAAAGAAATCGTCGGATCCTATTTTCTTTCTTACAGATTCCTTCTACTGAACTACGGAAAATTCCGTGTTTGAAACTAATGACCATTAGAACTTTGGTTGGTTTTATTAATTCCTGAAAAAAAAAATAGTTAAATTTCCTGTTTGTCTGTGTTCTTGTTTCTTGTCATAAACGCAGTATGCATTTTACAAAGAATGAAAGCTTCACATGGGACTGTTCCACACCTTCTGGTTGACTGTTCTCGTCGTCCAGAAGAACGTGCTGAAAATAACGAGCTTAATTGGGAAGCAGTCATCTAGAAGAGAGCCGTCGCGACACAAAGGAGAGGTCGCCTCAGCCATACATGTGTGTGGTCGGCCAAACGAGCGCGACAAGGGAGCGCCGGCGGGCTGCTGCGTAGGCGCTGGCATCAAAGCGCCGCACGGCTGCCACACGTCGCACAGGGCGGCGCCGGGCTGAATGAATGAATGAATACGGGGGGGGGGGGGGGGAGATGACGGTGTGGCAGAGGACACGGCTAGTGCATTACCCTGCCCGCCAGTCCGCGCGCCTCGCGCTCAGTCCATTTAGCGAATTCTGCTTAACGCTCTGCACACCATTCTGCCAAGTTGTCACATGTAGTACGTAAAACAGCTCACACAAGTCTGGTACACTCAGAGTGCGAAAAGGTGTTCAGATAGAACACTGGCATAAAGCATTTACGTACTTATGGCGTGTTACAGAGATATTATTTTCATATACTCTTTAGACTGTGTCTAAACTGAAGAGCGAGCAGCGCTTGTGATGGAAGAAGTGGCCTTTCAGAATGGAACGCTACAGTTACCGTACACGCACACTAAGAAGCAGCGTCCCTGCGAGAAGTACAGAGCACTCTGCGGCGACCTATCTACATACTGTTGACAAACTTTTCTTGCGTTACTTATCTTACTTAATTTCTGTGTTCCGAGTATTGTCAAAACATTTAGCGGAAAATAAGCAGTCCTGGGAGAGTGTGAGTACTCCATCCCACTGGTTTAACATGCCGTTAGTCATGTGCACCTCACAGGAGCTATAGCCATCAGGAGTCGCTACTCCCATCTTCCAATTCGCTTACTTGTTCACATTTAAAATCTAATAAAATATATTATTTGCTTAAATATTGTTGTTTCCCATGCGTTTATAAAGGGCCGAAAAGCTTGGAAATAATAATAATAATAATGTAATTTGTTTTCCCTGGTAAAAATTGATATAACACCTCAGAATAGCGGCGCAACTACGGTTGGAAACTTCAGGAAACAGCATGTAGATTGTCCTGCTCATTCTTCAGTATGCAGACAAGGTATGCATAGTTTTTCTGTGTAACACTGCCATTTTAAGTTCTCCATCTGCAACAGAAAATACATTGACGCAGCATAAATCACGGAGTACCTCCTAAGACCGTGTCGGGCCTCCGTTAGTCTGGCGTAGGCAGCAACTCGACGTGGCATCGACCCAACAAGTCGTTCGGAGTTCCCTGCAGAAATACTGAGCCGTGTTGCCTCTATAGCTGTTCGTAATTGGGAAAGTGTTGGCGGTGCAGGACTTCAGGCACAAACTGACCTCTCGATTATGTCCAGTAAATGTTCGATTGGGTTGCCAAAACATTCACTCGAATTGTCCATAATGGTCTTCAAACCCAATCGCGAGCAGTTGAGGACTGGTGACATAGTGCATTGTCATCCATAAAAATTCCATCATTGTTTGGGAACATGAAGTCCATGAATGGCTTCAGATGGTCTGCAAGTGGCCGAAAATAGCTTTTTCCAGTCAATCATCGGTTCAGTTGGACGAGAGGATCTAGTTCATTCCATGTAAACATAGCCCAAATCATTATGGAGCCACCACCAACTTGCACAGTGCCTAGTTGTCAACTTGGGTTTACGGTTTCGTGAAGTCTGTGCCGCACTTGAACCCCACCATCAGCTCTTACCAATTGAAATAGGGAGTCGTCTCACCAAGCCACGGTTTTCCAGTCGTGTAGGGTCCAACCGATACAGCCACGATCCCAAGACAGGCGCTGCAGGTGATGTCGTGCTGCTAGCAAAGGCACTAGCGTCCGTCGTCTGCTGCCATAGCCCATTAATACCAAATTTCCCCTGACTGTCCTATCGGATAAATTAGTCGTACGTCGCACAGTGATTTCTGCGGTTATTGCGCGCAGTGTTGCTTGTCTGTTACCAGTGACAACTCTCTTGATATTTTTTATCCTCGGCACACTCTTGACACTGGGGATCTCTGAGTATTGAATTCCTTAACGATTTTGGAAATTAAATGTCTCGTGCGTCTAGCTCCAACTGCCATTCCGCGTTCAGGACCTGTCAAGTCCTGTCGTGCAACCATGATCACGTGAAAATTTTCACACGAATCACCTGAGAACAAACGCCGACAGCTCCGCCAATGCACTGCCCTTTCCTATCTTGTGTAGGCGATATTACCGCCGTCTGTATATGTACATATCGCTATCCCGTGACTTGTCAACTCGGTGCCGGCCGCGGTGGCCGTGCGGTTCTGGCGCTGCAGTCCGGAACCGCGGGACTGCTACGGTCGCAGGTTCGAATCCTGCCTCGGGCATGGGTGTATGTGATGTCCTTAGGTTGGTTAGGTTTAAGTAGTTCTAAGTTCTAGGGGACTTATGACCTAAGATGTTGAGTCCCATAGTGCTCAGAGCGATTTGAACCATTTTTTGTCAACTCGGTGTAGAACCCCTGGGTCACGCAGCACCGCAAGCAGTCTACTCACTGAGGATGAAGTATAACTTCTAAAACCCGTTCTGATATGCACAAATAAATGCATTGCTGACCAATGTTTTTCTTTGGGCATTTTATTTCGTGTTTTCCGACTTATTTCACTATGCATGTGTTTCTCATAGTTCCTTCACTGCACCTCGTCACTCCAGAACACGTGTTGGCTTTTGATTGTTTTATGGGGGAACACGGTACAAAGTTTTCAGATGTGATTCTACTGGAAACAGTAAACGATTTTCCCAAGCGCAGCCTTCTGACTCTTTTTAACTTTTTAGCCCAAGTCATTCGCATTTCAATCCAAGGATGACAGCCGTTCTTTTTATATTGAAGGAATGATTTTCAGTGTTAACATTTATAATTAGTGTATACTTAAACGTCTTTACGAAGAGACATTAATGACGACTGACAGTCATCCGAAATTAACTCGACAATTCGCTAAAAGCGTATATATAGGCATCAGCTTTATTCCGCATAGGCTATTGCCCATTAGCCATATATGAAAATTTATGTCGGACTGGGACTCGAAGCCGGATTTACCACTTATCGCAAGCGGTCGCCTTAACATTCTTTTTTTCCTGTCAGTACCTGGAAGTGAACCCGGATGTCCACATGACAGTTCACTATACTTTTTCCCTCTTGCTGTTTTAAGGCCAGTGGACTCGCATGGGCCCAACAATAGTGAACGTAATATAGTTACAATACAAAAGCAATATGCATGACAGCGCTGCAGTTTATTACAAAACAGTACAAAATAGAATACAAGCAAACCGAGGACACACTTCTGGTAGTACAAGACAAGAGCAAGACCACTCGAAACATCAGAAAATAAGCACTGTCTGGACTTTTATCTCCGCAACGGCGATCCAGGTTCGTCTTCTTGGAGTACATTCTTGTTCGAAGGTCCATTATTAGATGCAAATCAGCATCCACCCATACAGACTTGCTGCACGGGAGGGGAGGGGGGAGGGGGGGGGAAGAGATCTCTAAATGCATTTCTCAAGTAATTAGCAGAAATTTGATGATATGCGCAATTCTCATGAAACATGAAACATGGCATGAGAATGGCGTCACTCCTGCCGGAAGGTCCCAAAAGTCAATCACGTCTTTGACACGGTCCCGAAAAAGTAGTTCAGAGAAAGTCCTTTGATCCAATTCATGGCATATGTCTTTGATTGGAAAGTATGCCTCAACCGGGCGGAAGAGTATTCCGGGCTCGATCGAGTGTGGCGGCACTCGGATTTAGAAGGCAACCATCTTACAAATTAGTAGCCATAAATCTGCAGAAGACCCACATTCCAGGCAATGCTCATTGGTGTTAGTTGCAGGACACCACATGAACATTGGACAGTTGGCTAGAGCAATGTCATGCAGTCTATGTCCTGTCATAAACTTTTCATTAACCACAAGGCACCAAGTGGAGGCCTGGTACAACCCAAATTAGTGTGCACCCAGCTATATTTGGGAAAGAATGGGATAGACCAGTCAATATGTGAGCGAGTGCGACAGGGGCAGGCAATATGGAGGAGCCAGTTCATCAATGAGGAGACCAGTGAAACTGACTCGATGATGGTTCCACACCTTGAGCGGTATGGTGATGTAAAGGGTTGCTGCATACGCATGAACATTGGTAAGTCCCAGTCCTCCGGTATCAGGGAAGAGGGGGAGAGTATCACATCATATCTTGAAGAGAAATCCATTACTAATGAAGTATCAAAAGGTCACCTGGGTCAACTGTGCCATCACTGGAGTCATCGGTAGGATCCGCTCCAGACGACGCTTCCAGGACCCTGCTGGGTATTAATAAAGACGATCCTTTGGACCGCTTCTAAAGCTCGAATTAGCTGGCCTCGGGCGCCTGTGCTTAGAGCTTGTAAAAGGTGCTTATAGTTCAGCGCCATCTTAGGGCTCTCGCCTCCAATAAATACGTTGCCTAAACACCGAAGTATATCCATCGTCTTCGTAGGGGCCACTCCCGCCTCCCAGAGCTTCTGACAATTTCTATGGCATGTGACCTGACCATGTTTATATTACTGTCCGCCGCATTCACATACCACTCGATTCATTCTAGCGCCATCCAGATCTCCTGCTCTGAAGGGAAGAAAAACACTAGATCATCTGTGTACGTGAGGTATTGAAAATTATGTCCTCTCGCGTTATCCCCAAAAAAAGCTGTTGGAGTCCACATGGAAGCGGCTCTGTCGCTATTGCATAGAGGATCGCTGATAGGGGACAGCCCTGTCAGACCAAATCTAAGGAGGGGATGTGTCTCATTCCATTAATCATCACTTTCGATGAGGAGGCAAGGAGACTGCACATAATCACGCGGGGAAAAGACGGCAGTGAAAGGCATATGATCCATCAAGGCAGCCAGGAAATAATGGCTAACTTTGTCAAACACGTGATCGAAGTCTACGGAGACCAGGGCACTGCGGTTCTGAGCACTATGGGACTTAACAGCTGAGGTCATCAGTCCCCTAGAACTTAGAACTACTTAAACCTAACTAACCTAAGGACATCACACACATCCATGCCCGAGGCAGGATACGAACCTGCGACCGTAGCGGTTGCGCGGTTCCAGACTGCACCGCCTAGAACCGCTCGGCCACCAAGGCCGGCCCAGGGCAATGTGCAACCTATAGGCCATCACAAGGGCGATCACATCCTGATAGTAGCTAAGGGCTGTCTGGATGTTACCTTCACCCCCCCCCCCCCGCCCCCACCCCAAGCATATTTGCTCATACGAAATAGGAAATACTTTGGCGCATTAATACGCACCGTTAAGATTCTGGTGAAGGTCTTGAAATCACAGTTGAGGAGGGTGATTGGGTATAATGTTTAGTCTGTGTATCCCCAGCGCTTTTAGGCACCGGAATTACGAGACCTTCCACGAAAGCTGGCAGTATGGCTACAGCTAACGACGGCAAATCGTGGTACATTTCCTTCCACTGCAGGTTTATCGGGTCGTCAAAGCTCCAGTAGAATTCTAACGGAAAACTGTACTGACCCAGAGATTTAACAACTGCCCCTTGGCAAATGCGTCCGCAACATCACAGTTCATGGTCTCCTCCAAAAGGCCATATCATCAAGGATGCCAAAGAGGGTCTGTGGGACTATTATTGCAAGTGCCGCATCACATCCTTCTATAGTCGGTGAAAGTGGTCGACGAACACCTGTGTCGTTAAACTACTACCATCGGACAGATCCAGACCGAGAACCAATGTTCGTCGTCTTTTTCGTCGTTTGCAGATAATATGGTGCATAGAGGGAGGTTTTTCGCTGATACTGTTCTGGCATCTCATTCACACCTCGACACCTTCAAGCCTACAGTGGGTCAGGGTAGGGATCTTCGCTTTGGCGCAGAGAATTTCTGCATTATGATTGGGAGATGTAAGTTCTTCATAAACGACCAGTGCATTCGAGCCACCATCGATGCCGCGGTGCATGCCTCAGGAATCGACTTTCATGTGAGGGCAGGTCCTTGCTGTTAGTTGCTATCTTCTTGATCCCATAGGAGTGGCACATTGTTTCATAATACTCGACATCTCCACACCATCTGCCTCTGGAGGTTAACAGTGCAGATGTACGCACTATGGTCCGTGGAAACCGTCTCCCAGCACTTCACCGATAGAATCGCAGTCAGAGGAGACATAGATGCGATCGAGTCTGCTGGTGGAAAGGCTGATCACTTAAGAAAAGCCAACAAGATCGACATGTAATACCTTCCAAGTATCAGCAAAATGTATGTGTTATACCAAGAGACGCAGTTTGGGCGTGGAGTGTAGTGTGGTTGTTGGTCGTTCTGACACAGTGCACTATTAAAGTCTCAGCCAATAATGATGTGGTCATAGCGGCCACTAAGAGAAGCGTTATTTCTTCTGCATAAAACTGTGTTTGGTCCCGCCTTTTATCTGTCCCACAAGGGGCATGTACAGTAATAAGTCGAATCACTCATACCGAAGTAGGTGCATTGCATTGTTCAAAATGGTTCAAATGGCTCTGAGCACTATGGGACTTAACATCTGAGGTCATCAGTCCCCTAGAACTTAGAACTATTAAACCTCACTGACCTAAGGACATCACACACATCCATGCCCGAGGCAGGATTCGAAACTGCGACCGTAGCGGTCGCGCGGTTCCAGACTGTAGCGCCTAGAACCGCTCGGGCACTCTGGCCGGCCTTGTTACCTCTATTCTATCTCGCACAAGTGCAGTCGTTCCACTGCCTCCCACAGCAGCAGGGGCAACATAAGCACTAAAACTGAAAATCAGGTAAGGTCTCCAAAAATGGTTCAAATGGCTCTGAGCACTATGGGACTCAACATCTTAGGTCATAAGTCCCCTAGAACTTAGAACTACTTAAACCTAACTAACCTAAGGACATCACACACACCCATGCCCGAGGCAGGATTCGAACCTGCGACCGTAGCAGTCCCGCGGTTCCGGACTGCAGCGCCAGAACCGCACGGCCACTGCGGCCGGCGGTAAGGTCTCCAGTCGAACTTCCTGCCCTCTGCATACCATGCAATAGTTGAAGTTTGATAGGTGTGCCAATCATCTTGATATTAATAGAGGCAATCTTGTAGGCTTACAGCTGGTCCACAGGCTGTGGGACTTTCATAGCTACAGGGACAGGAGGTGTATTCGTAGCAGCAAATCAGCCGCACCAAGCCACCCCTTCACTGCACCAAACATTCTATAGTTCCCGTGCCACCAAGGCAACATCGCCTGTGCTTCCTCGGACAAAGATTCGGGGACAATGTCATCTACCCATGTTACTGGATGGGTGACAAGGTCTTCAGACGCCTCCCTAATGGGACGTGGCTGTTGCGGGATTTTCTGCAGGACGTAGAGCATAGTTCATCGCTTTGATCGACAGTAAAAAGCTGAGCGTCTCACATGAGCGAATCAGAGGCCATCCTGGTGGAAGAACATGCGTCAAATCCGGCGTAGAGGAGTCCATTTGAAGTTCATTATGGTGGTGAGATATCGCATCAGCTCACGACTGTCATGGGGGGACCAGCTAGGCTCATCTTTCACTTCTATGCCTCTTTGGAGACCACTGTTTTCGGGAGTGCATCTCTGTGGCAGATGACGGGTGTGAATCCTGATGTCCAGGCACAAAGGCGGCCATAGGCACGACCATCGCATCAAATTCCTTCCTCCCATTGGGCTTCTTTTAACCGACAGTGGAATGGGGGGCGGGACAATGTTAAACGCCGGTCGCACCTCCTTGTCTCGACATTTCGATTTGTGAAAGATCACGCAGGTGTTCAGGCTCATGCTTCTTTCTGGGATCCATCAAGAGCGCCACTTCATATGTGAGAGGTAAAGATGTCAGGGTGGTCAAAGACATCGGATTCGCAGGTCAGAGCTGGGTAATCCATATTTGTAGACAATCCAAGTAGGTCTTTGGCGTCATCATATACGTTGATTGCTCTACATCTCAATGTAGAGGTAGGGCGGAAAATGATTACTGAGTCAATGCACTCCATTCAGTACACGGAAAGTGGCGAATTGTGCTCGTTTCTCCACGATGTGGCTGTGAATCTTTCCACAAGGCCTGAGCACAGGCACGAAATCATCTGCTGGCACTTAGAACGGGAGATCGATTAAGCGGATAGTTCTGAGACTCAGTCTCTCGTGATCCGCAGTCATAGGACCATTGTTGCTGTCCAAATGTTGGAACTTGAGCCCATCCCTCGTCTTCTCTAAAATCGCGTCACATGCAGCTTCAGTTATTAATTTAACGTAAACCACGCTGCTCACAGTGATGGATTCCAACAAGATCATCACATAGTCTCGAATAAATTGCTCTACTTCTGGCGCCGTGAGACATACATATTCGTTCGAGTCGTTGAATTTCAGCGTCGATTCCCAATAGGAATTGGCAATTTACGTCGAAAGACGAAAGCCATTGAAGCATTAAACACCTCGAAACCGCGAGCCGTGCTGAGGACGTAAACAGCTCTGTCCGAGCCGCACCGCTTCGCTGCCAAAGGCAGACATTCCTTTTCAGCAATCCGTGTGCACCTGCCAGAAAAACCTAACTTACACATATCACACTGTCTGCAGCCCTGTACCTATACTATAGTTTTCAATTAATGTCGAGAATGCTGAAGTTTCATTGCTTTGTTAATTGTCTATGGGCTTCAGTACACCTGATAGGGTTGAGAAATCTTATACAGCATGCAATAAAACTCTAATCCGAATCCACCACCAAAGCATTTTCGTATTCGTTGTATGAGGCGTAAGAAGTTATAAAAGTGTACTTTTTTCTAAAATATGCACAGTTGACTAGTACTTACACACTTCATATCACGTGATACAAGCTCGTAATTACACAGTTACCAGAACAGCAGAACTGTCAATATACTATTCAGGAAACGGAATCGAACTGAGTAAACTGGGGAGTTTGACGATGATTCTGTTAACAGAAACAGTTTTCGTAAAGTCAGTATAACGTTGTTAGAATGTTTACACTCAGAATTTCTGCTGATTCAAAAAAAGATGTTCAAATGTGTTTGATATCTTATGGGACTTAACTGCTAAGGTCAGCAGTCCCTAAGCTTACACACTACTTAACCTAAATTATCCTAAGGACAAACACACACACCCATGCCCGAGTGAGGACTCGAACCTCCGCCGGGACCAGCCGCACAGTCCATGACCGCAACGCCTCAGACCGCCCTGCTAATCCCGCACGGCTTCTGATAATTATCCAGTTACGTATGCCCAAAGCACAATCAGAGCTAAGCAACTTGTTATGTTTCGTGCTTGTAATTTAATTCACTCACTGAAATATATGTGCATGAATAAACACGAGAATCCATATTTCATACAGCCCTGTTGAATTTAAATACGGGCATCTTTAGCTGTTTTGCACTGTGCAACGTCCAGTTTTCTATGGGAACCAATGCATCGAAACATATTAATGTCAGTTTAGAACCTGATCCAGACCTCGACGCTATGGTGGAAGAAACAAAAAGTATAGCGATGTACAAATCTGCTTGGATTTGTTACAGCAGAAAAAAACAATGTATCAGACAACAAAACAGGAACCCTCTCTTGCGAATGATAGTCTGTGGGATATGGTTCTCTTACAGTACAGGCGATAAAACTTTACACTGGTCTGTGCAAGTGATTTCGATCACTGGTCACCTGCTCCACTGCATCAATACATATATATTTAATAGGATCGCTACCTATGCTCGATATATATATATATATATATATATATATATATATATATATATATATATATATATATATAACAAGTTGTCTGTTGGAGAAAGTAAGCAGACCATTTATAGTTCGCTGATTTTCTCTGTTGGATGGTACAAAATAACGATGATAGAGAGAATCTTTGGGTGACAGATGTGAATGCACCGATGGGAGGAAGATCTCCTTCAGACTGCAGTACAGGTATTTGATGCACTGCAATACAGTAGTAAAATCCTCGTCCTTCTTTCAGTTCCCATGTTGTCTTTTATACTACCTCGCATTGCAGGAGAAAACTTCGTTTTGGCACTGGTCTTACACAGCATTCATTACTTCTCAATACGTTGCAGTGGACTCTTACTTTCATAAGTGTTTGTTGTTATTGTTGCTACTATGCCCTCAAGTGGTAGTCCCTTTCCTCGCTCTTCTTCATCCTGCTGTAGTAGAGGGAACCAGTTTAGGGATACTATAGTGCTTTAAAAAGCCAATCGTAATGCCAAATACCCAACTGAACAATTTACTTTTTCCAGTAGTTGTACTGCGAGTACATATGCGTTCGGTATAGGCAGGCATGGCCTGCGCAGATGCGGGTCTCTCTCCTGGCCGGTGCAGATGGAGGCTACCCTGTAGCCGGTGGGATGCGCGACTCGCAATCGCGAGTTTGTGTGATCAGTAGGACTGTTTTTCACCAGATATGTTTAATGGAACATTGCGGTGGAGGAGGCTGTTTGTGCTCTCATATGTTGGTGCACACAAGACCTCGAATATATTTAGCTCTATGATCTGTTTGTCGTGGAAATTTCATAGCTTGATTTGCAAAATGTTTGTGTATGACACTCAAAGGTTGAAAATATATTTTATTACAATGAAGGAGGTGACATTTATAAGCACCTATTTGACTCCTGCAAATTGTTAAGCAATCAATTTGATAGGATTGGGCAAATAGATTATTTCACTCTATTTCATATGTCTAAATTGCGTCAGCTAGCTCTTTGCTTCCAACATTAGCCAATGGGAACACTGGACGTTGGTTGACACAGACAAACAGGGAGTGGCCTCCCGTGAAAGACAGAGACAGGAAGTGAGTCTTGAATTTCCCGACCAACAGAATGCTGCAACTTGATACTTTCTTTGGGGGTCGCAATATCAAAGGAGACCGATTTGCGGTCTTTAGTCAGTGTTATTTAGTAACGTGATCTGTAATTATGACGTTGGGCGGTTTTGACCGTCGTGGCAGCGCCCTGACAGTACGCAAATGGGGAACCCCAGACGGAGACTACTACACCCCATTTCAGTCCATTCATGATCTGTAGACCATTTTGCAGGGTTTAAATGTCAGCACAATATGTCAGGTGTATTTTTCTCGGTCTGTTCAAAGTAGTTTTGTCATAGGGATTCTAGTAATCTGTACATCTGCAGAAGGTGGCGGTCGGTTTCGAAATATGTCATGAACTCACAGGTATGTAATTGTTCTGATTTTCTCGTCTGTGCATAGATACGAGTGTGCTTCGAAAAGTGAGGAAAATAAAAAATAAGTGCCTTAACATCCTTGACTCTGGCAGCAAATATAAACTAAGCCCACTAAGCGTTTCCATGTGCGATCAGAATAAAAACGCCCCACGATTGTTTAAACATTCCATACCCCTTGTCACTCAAATTGTTTATTTAAACAGTACTCCACATACTGCAGTAAATTTCCCAACAAATTCTTTAACTAAATACATAAACTACATCTCAAA
The DNA here is from genome assembly GCF_023898315.1 of Schistocerca nitens. Classification (NCBI taxonomy): domain Eukaryota; kingdom Metazoa; phylum Arthropoda; class Insecta; order Orthoptera; family Acrididae; genus Schistocerca; species Schistocerca nitens. The sequence goes on along the minus strand of NC_064614.1, from coordinate 610,345,361 downwards.
CACCGCCTTGTATCCAATAAACTGTTAAAATAAAATAATATTGCACACATTGCCTTGTCTACCATAAACTGAGTAAACAATATTCCATGCATTGCAGTCGATTTCCCACCAATTTCCTTAAATAAATAAGCAAACAAAGTATATTCCACACATTGCCTTGTGTTCTTGTTGTTGTGGTCTTCAGTCCTGAGACTGGTTTGATGTAGCTCTCCATGCTACTCTATCCTGTGCAAGCTTCTTCATCTCCCAGTACCTACTGCAACCTACATCCTTCTGAATCTGCTTAGTGTATTGATCTCTTGGTCTCCCTCTACGATTTTTACCCTCCACGCTCCCCTCCAATGCTAAATTTATGATCCCTTGATGCCTCAAAACATGTCCTACCAACCGATCCCTTCTTCTAGTCAAGTTGTGCCACAAACTTCTCTTCTCCCCAATCCTATTCAATACCTCCTCATTAGTTAAGTGATCTACCCACCTTATTTTCAGCATTCTTCTGTAGCACCACATTTCGATAGCTTCTATTCTCTTCTTGTCCAAACTGGTTATCGTCCATGTTTCACTTCCATACATGGCTACACTTCATACAAATACTTTCAGAAACGACTTCCTGACAAATCTATACTCGATGTTAACAAATTTCTCTTCTTCAGAAACGATTTCCTTGCCATTGCCAGACTACATTTTATATCCTCTCTACTTCGACCATCATCAGTTATTTTACTCCCTAAATAGCAAAACTCCTTTACTACTTTAAGTGTCTCATTTCCTAATCTAATCCCCTCAGCATCACCCGATTTATTTTGACTACATTCCATTATCCTCGTTTTGCTTTTGTTGATGTTCATCTTATATCCTCCTTTAAAGACACTGTCCATTCCGTTCAACTGCTCTTCCAAGTCCTTTGCTGTCTCTGACAGAATTACAATGTCATCGGCGAACCTCAAAGTTTTTACTTCTTCTCCATGAATTTTAATACCTACTCCGAATGTTTCTTTTGTTTCCTTTACTGCTTGCTCAATATACAGATTGAATAACATCGGGGAGAGGCTACAACCCAGTCTCACTCCTTTCCCAACCACTGTTTCCCTTTCATGCCCCTCGACTCTTATAACTGCCATCTGGTTTCTGTACAAATTGTAAATAGCCTTTCGCTCCCTGTATTTTACCCCTGTCACCTTCAGAATTTGAAAGAGAGTATTCCAGTTAACGTTGTCAAAAGCTTTCTCTAAGTCTACAAATGCTAGAAACGTAAGTTTGCCTTTTCTTAATCTTTCTTCTAAGATAAGTCGTTAGGTTAGTATTGCCTCACGTGTTCCAACATTTCTACGGAATCCAAGCTGATCTTCCCCGAGGTCCGTTTCTACCAGTTTTTCCATTCGTCTGTAAAGAATTCGCGTTAGTATTTTGTAGCTGTGACTTATTAAACTGATAGTTCGGTAATTTTCACATCTGTCAACACCTGCTTTCTTTGGTATTGGAATTATTATATTCTTCTTGAAGTCTGTGGGTATTTCGCCTGTCTCATACATCTTGCTCACCAGATGGTAGAGTTTTGTCATAACTGGCTCTCCCAAGGCCATCAGTAGTTCTAATGGAATCTTATCTACTCCCGGGGACTTGTTTCGACTCAGGTCTTTCAGTGCTCTGTCAAACTCTTCACGCAGTATCTTATCTCCCATTTCATCTTCATCTACATCCTCTTCCATTTCCATAATACTGTCCTCAAGTACATCGCCCTTGTATAAACCCTCTATATACTCCTTCCACCTTTCTGCTTTCCCTTCTTTGCTTAGAACTGGGTTGCCATCTTGATATTCATACGAGTGGTTCTCTTCTCTCCAAAGGTCTCTTTAATTTTCCTGTAGGCAGTATCTATCTTACCCCTAGTGAGATAAGCCTCTACATCCTTACATTTGTCCTCTAGCCATCCCTGCTTAGCCATTTTGCACTTTCTGTCGATCTCATTTTTGAGACGTTTGTATTCCCTTTTGCCTGCTTCATTTACTGCATTTTTATATTTTCTCCTTTCAGCAATTAAATTCAATATTTCTTCTGTTACCCAAGGATTTCTATTAGCCCTCGTCTTTTTACCTACTTGATCCTCTCCTGCCTTCCCTATTTCATCCCTCAGAGCTACCCATTCTTCTTTTACTGTATTTCTTTCCCCCATTCCTGTCAATTGTTCCCTTATGCTCTCCCTGAAACTCTCTACAACCTCTGGTTCTTTCAGTTTATCCAGGTCCCATCTCCTTAAATTCCCACCTTTTTGCAGTTTCTTCAGTTTCAATCTGCAGTTCATAACCAATAGATTGTGGTCAGAATCCACATCTGCCCCTGGAAATGTCTTACAATTTAAAACCTGGTTCCTAAATCTCTGTCTTACCATTATATAATCTATCTGATACCTAATAGTATCTCCAGGATTCTTCCAGGTATACAACCTTCTTTTATGATTCTTGAACCAAGTGTTAGCTATGATTAAGTTATGCTCTGTGCAAAATTCTACCAGACGGCTTCCTCTTTCATTTCTTTCCCCCAATCCATATTCACCTACTATGTTTCCTTCTCTCCCTTTTCCTACTGACGAATTCTAGTCACCCATGGCTATTAAATTTTCGTCTCCCTTCACTACCTGAATAATTTCTTTTATCTCGTCATACATTTCATCAATTTCTTCATCATCTGCAGAGCTAGTTGGCATATAAACTTGTACTACTGTAGTAGGCATGGGCTTTGTGTCTATCTTGGCCACAATAATGCGTTCACTATGCTGTTTGTAGTAGCTAACCCGCACTCCTATTTTTTTATTCATTATTAAACCTACTCCTGCATTACCCCTATTTGATTTTGTATTTATAACCCTGTAATCACCTGACCAAAAGTCTTGTTCCTCCTGCCACCGAACTTCACTAATTCCCACTATATCTAACTTTAACCTATCCATTTCCCTTTTTAAATTTTCTAACCTACCTGCCCGATTAAGGGATCTGACATTCCACGCTCCGATCCGTAGAATGCCAGTTTTCTTTCTCCTGATAACGACGTCCTCTTGAGTAGTCCCCGCCCGGAGATCCGAATGGGGGACTATTTTACCTCCGGAATATTTTACCCAAGAGGACGCCATCATCATTTAATCATACAGTAAAGCTGCATGTCCTCGGGAAAAATTACGGCTGTAGTTTCCCATTGCTTTCAGCCGTTGGCAGTACCAGCACAGCAAGGCCGTTTTGGTTAATGTTACAAGGCCAGATCAGTCAATCATCCAGACTGTTGCCCCTGCAACTACTGAAAAGGCTGCTGCCCCTCTTCAGGAACCACATGTTTGTCTGGCCTCTCAACAGATACCCCTCCGTTGTGGTTGCACCTACGGTACGGCCATCTGTATCGCTGAGGCACGCAAGCCTCCCCACCAACGGCAAGGTCCGTGGTTCATGGGGGAAGCATTGCCTTGCAGTGTGCAGAATGTTGTTTAAACAGTTTACACAGTATGTGTAATATCGTTTACTTAAACATTTTCATTGCCTTGTACCCCACAAAATGTTTAAGTAAACGATATTACACATACTGTGTAAACTGTTTAAACAACATTCTGCACACTGCAATCGATTTCCCTCCAAATGGCCAATCAACTGGGTCTTTTTCCCACCACGTTCCAGTTGGGGGATGTCTGGGTGGTTTGCCAGAATGGAAAGGTTAATTAATTAATCGATTAAATTAATTAATCAAGTTGATACCAAAGGGTTCTATCTGGGAGGTGAGTTCCCAGATGCATGGGAAAAGTGGATATGGAAGGGGGGGGGGAATTGGCTTAACTGGCCAGTATGTTAAGGACCTGTCAGTCAAAAGGACAGATTACCCTCAGGAGGTCATAATCCTCTTAGTAGATTAGGGTGAGGACCTGTCAATCAAAAGAGAACATCAGGTTTGCCCCTGTGTGTATACTTATCCTCGATGTAGGCAACCCGCAATGTCTCCTGAAACGAAGTGTGTCACACTGCTCCTGTAATGCAGGCTAACAACAACAGCTACAGTGAAAGGGCAAAATCAACTTTACAGACGCATGGACCAGGTAGTCGAATGGAATGCTTACTAGTTAAAGTGATTGGTATCAGAGCATAAACTCAGTCGCCTGTAGCCTCTCAAATCATACCGCAAGATCAGTGTAGTCTTGTAGTATTTCGTACGGCTGTCTATCGCATAGTGCCTTTGGATACATGTCTGAAGGACATCGCAGTGTACATTAGAACAACACAATCACTGCAATTTCATAAATACAATCATACTTTGAGACAAACTCGTCCACACAATTTAGAAGGTAGCAAGGAAGATGAGAGCGCATTTTGATCTTGACATCTTATGCATCTAAGTTGCTGAGAAGAGTAATATACAGAAGAACAGAAAAAGGTATTAAGGATATGTTACTTGGTAATCAGTCTACCTTAGAAAAGCTAGAGGTAGCCGAGACAGTTCATACGTTGCGCTTGATGATAAACGTAAGAAAAATCAAGACAGATTTATAGAATTTGTCGACATAGAAAGAGAGTTCGACAATGTAAAATGGTGCATGAATTTCGGTGGTGATGGATTCATTACCAAAACAATCACTCAGATCTGAGGGGCTGACTTAAAAGAATATATGCCAGTGGCTGTCTGCACGTGTAGAAGAAACAGCAGTATACATATGGGTAAAAGCGCCTTTGAAAAGTTGAAACGTTTGTCGGCAGCAAAAAGAATACCGAACAATTAAGAAAGAGGTATGGCAAGCGTTTTATTTAAGGTACAGTGTTTGCAGCAGCGAAGCATGGACAGTCATAAATAAAAATCAAAAATACCTCAATAGCTCTGAAATGTGATTGTGGACAAAAATGCAAGAACTTAAATAAACTGATAGAGAACGAATGAAGCAATACTCCTAAGAGTGGGAGAGGAAAGAAAACTAGCGGAAATGAGAGTATGTATACTGCGAAGAAATTGCCTGCAACTAAGAGTTACTGAAGGAAAGACTGGAGGAAGGATGGGGAACATAATGAAATAACCCTGGATGACACTGAAAAAGGACGAATGTACCAACCGATTCAGGAGAAGTTCAGGACAGCGTAAAGAGGACAGCCTCCAGTCCAAAACTGTCGTAAGAGGGATACACCACCAGCACTTGTAGGAGTATGACCGTGGAAAGATACCGCTTAGCTCACTTGTTCTGTAAGTAATCTCTGAAGACCCCGCGAAAATTCAGTTCTAGCACATACTTTTATGACGACCGTAATTTTCATTACCCGCCGAAGAATGACAGGTTCTTCGTGAACAACGCCGCATTTTATTGTTCGAGTATAACCTCGTGTTTCGATTCTCTCCTAGACGTCATCAGAAATTTTGACTAGAGCTCTTCTTGTTGCGTTCAGTATAACTAGTCAATTTCAGCAGCAAAATATCAAGCGTTATGCTCGTTAATTCCATGACTGACTCTTCAGCTGTGGGAGATTTCACGTTAAACAATAGAGTCGGGTAAGAAAACAGCATGCCATTTCAATTTACGACAAAGCAAAGTGAAGTCTGGATAAAAACGTCCTCGTGCGAACAGCAATTCACTGGTCATGATGTGATGAGCTGGAAGAGTACAGAAGACGACAGTTGCGAGAGTCACGAACGAAGCGGAGTTAACAGAAACCTCTGTAACAGCGACGGGCGGTGTCCGGGCGGCGATAAAGGCTCCGCTGTCCATGGATTTGGCCGGAGTGCCGAGTCGTGGCAGCCCGCAGTGGGCGGCGCTATCTGGCACGGCGCGCGGCCTTTGTACGCAGCCACAATAGCAGCCGGCAGCCAGCACACCGCGCCGCGTTGCGCAGACCGGCCACCAGAAACCACACTCCACGGGACTCCCCAGAGGCTGCATTAAAATGTTGCCGTGCCATTGTCTGCACTCCGTGTCCTGTACGCTAACTCCAGCCGTGTGCAAGTTTTATTCTGCACGAAGTCGATCAGTTGAGTGGTTACCTCGCTGAATAAAAAAAGAACAGCTTCGCTCTACTCTAATACCATAACCTCATCACTCCCAACCACATATTAAAAACGCAAGGGAGCTACTGTTGTGCTACTTGCTGCTATTGATGATGATGATGTTCGGTCTGTGGGGCCCTCAACTGCGCGGTCATCAGCGACCGTACACAGTCCTAATTTCTACAAAGTCCAATTTTTTACACAGTCCAATCGAGCCACTGTCACGAATCATGACGATGATGGTGCTGAAATGATGAGGACAGCACAGACACCCAGTCCCTTGGCAGAGAAAAATCCCCAACCCGGCCGGGAATCGAACCCGGGACCCCGTGATCCAGAGGTAGCAACGCAAGCCACTACACAACGAGCTGCGGACTGCTACTATTGAGTTAATGCTAGTTAACAATGAATGACCCCCAAAATATTTTGGAAACTACAGTGAATTTCTTATGGATGATACTATGTATGATACATTAGGACTTAAGTAGGACAATTATACACACAACTTTGCAGATTCTTGTTATTTTATTTAAAAAAATCACATACGTTCCATATATTCCTCAGACAGGCATATTTGCTATAGATTTCAAGATAGGTCAAAACGCATACTTGGTATCAAAACTTTTGACAAATGTAAGTAAACGATTCGAAACGCTTACACAAGAGAAACATAGCCAAATTTTCCAAAGTATTTTGTATTATCGTAAATACGGCTGATATCGAGAATTACCAGGATCAGAGAGATGACATGGAAGGACTAGGCGCTTTTAACTAAAATCATTTATCCTTCGACAACGACATTTATTTTTATTTATTTTCTCTGGTAACAACAAACCCCCTTAGGAAAACAGGTATAAAAACTGAGGTTAGTTTGCCGTTGCAGGTGTTAAAAAAGTGAGTGACACAACCCGTCAATTACAATAATATAATCTCAAACGAATTGAAGAAACAAGATAGCTTTAAAATTTGTAAATTAAACAATTTTAAATAAACCAGCCAATTAAAATAATTAAAATAGCTCTAGATAAATTTGTTCAGACGAATTCAAGTACAAGACATTAGGCGGACCCCAAAAGATAAATATAAATAAAGATAACACAGAGATTACCCAAAGAAGTTATACAAAAAATTACAATAAAAATTATAACACGCATACAATATGCATTAAACATTAAAGAGAAACTTTCCTGCGTGAAGCTAGTTAATCAAAGACCTCTTGGCCGACGGCAAAATATCGTTTACAGTGCAAGTCAGATAACACACTGAAGAGCCAAAGAAACACGTACGCCTGCCTAATATCGTGTAGGGCCCTCACGAGAACGCAGAAGTGCTGCAGCACGACGTGGCAAGGACTCGACTAATGTCTGAAATAGTGCTGTAGGGAATTGACACCATGAATGCTGCAGGGCTGCCCATAAATCCGTAAGAGTACGAGGGGGTGGAGATCTCTTCTGAAGAGCACGTTGAAAGGCATCCCATACATGCTAAATAATGTTCTTGTCTTGGGTGATTAGTAGCCAACGGAAGTGTTTAAACTCAGAAGAGTGTTCCTGGAGCCACTCTGCAGCAATTCTGGTCGCATGGGGTGTAGCATTGTCCTGCTGGAATTCCTCAAATCCGTCGGAATGCACAACGGACATAAATAGATGCAGGTGTTCAGACAGAATGCTTACGTGTCACCAGTCAGATTGGTATCTAGACGTATCAGGAGTCCCATATCACTCCAACTACACACGCCGCACGCCATTACAGAGCCTCCACCAGCTTGTACAGTCCCCTGCTGAGAAGCAGGGTCCATGGATTCAAGAGGTTGTCTCCATACCGATACACGTCCATCCGCTCTATACAGTTTGAAACGACACTCGTCCGACCAGGCAACATGTTTCCAATCATCAACAGTCCAAAGTCGGTATTGACGGGCCCAGGCAAGGCGTAAAGCTTTGTTCGTGCAGTCATGAATGGTACACGAGTGGGCCTTCGGCTCCGAAAGCCCATATCGATGATGTTTCGTTGAATGGTTCGCACGCTGACACTTGATGGGTGACATTGAAATGTGCAGCAATTTGCGGAAGGGTTGCACTTCTGTCACGTTGAACGATTCTCTCCAGTCGTTCTTGTAGGATCTTTTTCCGGTCACAGCGATGTCGCAGACTTTATGTTTTACCGGATTCTTGATGTTCACGGTACACTCGTGAAATGGGCTGTGACGTCCCATGGCAAGACATTCACAAAACTGTTGTAATGTACGTGAAAAAAGAAATATTTATGAGTATTATTATTATTTCATTTCTATATAAACGGTTGTCGATTTTGTAGCTTCTATTAAAAAAAAAAGAAGAAGAAATAATCTTTCTTCATTTTTATGTGTGTGCAATAATTATGTATCTACATTTTGCAAATAATGTCTGTGGCCAGCGAGTGTAGAAATTAAAGCAGACAATGATAATTAAAAAAGATAATAAAGATGCATATTAAATTGCCTGTAAATAGTGGAGGTGAAAACATTACTCTCTGTCTTCTTATAGCTGTTAAAGTTCTAAGAGCCTGTAACGCTCGATTGAATGCTTGGTTAGCTTTCTTTTAAATGTATGTTGATTTTTGAATATAGAAATTGTTAAAAATACTTGTAACAATTTATTGCTAGCTTGCCCAATATTTCATTGCGCATTTTTAGCCGTTTTCAGCATATTTAGAATTTTTATGTCGCAGAGCTGTGCAGAGGTCGCGGGAGCCGCTGCGGCGGCAAATTCAAATGAAATTGAATGAAAGCATTTTTCTGCAATTAAGCGGGCAGGTAATGGTACATCAAAATTATTTCTTTCAGCTTCCCGGAGACCTCAGAGGTGAATGGTGGATTTTATTATGTCATTTTCAGGTGGACATGGGCAACTGCTATTTCAATATCAGTGACGAAGATAATTTAGGTAAATCAGAACAATAAAAATTTACTTATGTAATATCAAAGACTGCTGTGATGAAACCTGTTCTGGCTAATAATACAAAAACTAAATTTCATTTTAGGTTTCTTGCTCTATAGTTAGTCGTGGCAATCAATAGTGTTCGTTTCGTTTTTTGTGAGCGAAGCATTGATGTGGATGCCAACATTAACAGTGTTCTTCTACGTGCTATAAGATATATTTTGAACTGAAATAATCATAAATTCGTATACAATATTTCTGAAATTATTCATTCTCCTACCAATTACCAAATTGAGAGTATTTCAACAAGCCATATGGTTGTTGGAGTTATAAATTATTCTGTAGAGGTGATCCAAGCACTAGTATGTGCCTCCAGTGATAGTATTTATTCAGCGAGAATTTTTTTGCACAGGCTTCACTCATTATTTCAGCATGGGATTATTAGCAGCATTTTTCGTACGATTCTTTCAGGTTCCAGAAGGTAAGTTTGCATCGAGATCTTCGGAGCAGGAAATGATACGCGTAGTTCAGCTCAGTGTTCTTCCGTTATTCAGTTTTTTCCAGTTTTTGTGTGAAAAAGTATCTAAACTATTATTGTGAGACTATATGCTCAGTGCACATGCTTCGTCTATAAAGTGAAGTGTTTTAAACATCTCGTAATTCAAGTGATGATGTCGTTGATGGGAAATTGGGTCAAAGTGTACTTCAATATTCTTTTAAGCCTGTTGATTACCTCTGCGCAAAATAAGTTGCATCTTTATGAACTTATTCTTGAAATGAAGTCAGATCGTGTTACAGTTATACTTTCGTGGCTCAATATTCGCAATTCTCTTTAGTCATTCTTACATGCACTCATACTCGAAACAAAACAAAGGCCGATTGCAAGCGATCTCTGAAACATCTGTTCATGAATTTTAACAAACAGCCACGGTCAAATGCCAGCCATTTTTGGAATGTTAGCATTTTTCTGTCCACTGTCGTTTACCATCTTCAGTCCCAATAACTCCAGATTTTATTTTCTTCTCAGACGCGTACACAGTTGAATCTTTTCTGGCCAGTGGCATCATGTACGATATACATAGAACTTCCTACGTTGCACCATGAGGTGTCAGCATTGAAAGCAATCTTCGCATTCTGTAACTGCACAGCATAAAGAAAATTAGATACATTTTTCTAATTGCAAATGTTTTCACAAGCTATAATAACTCAATAAAGCTATACACACAGTGGGGGTAACACGCGAGAGACAATATGCGGCTTCGAAATTCTGCTTTCGTCTCAACAAATCTTCAGCTGAGGCCTATACAATGTTACAGGAGGCATGTGGAGAGTCTGTTCTTCCTTACTGAACAGCTTGAAGATGGTTTGAAATATTTAAAGAGGGGAGAAAATCAATTTCAAAAGAAGGTGGACCCGGTGCTTCAGTTACTGCTCTTACGGAAGGAAACATCAACACTGCTGGTGTCATTGTGATAGAATATCGACGAATTACCGTAAGATCACTTTCTGGAATACTGAACATTTCATTGGATGCCACCCATACATTGGTGACAGAAAAATTACACATGACACGTGTTTGTTCGCGATGGGTTCCAAGATTGTTGATTCCCGAACAAAAGGACATTCGTGTGCAGCTCTGTATGCAGTTAAAGTTGATATTAGAGGAAAATTCGGAGTTTCTTTCAAATGTAATCACTGCTGATGAAATTTGGCTACATCATTTTGATCCTGTGGTCAAACAGCAAAGCTCAGTGTGGATATCTCCTTCTTCACCAACCCTCAAAAAAGAAAAAGTGGTTGCTTCTGCTGGGAAAGTTATGGTCATCTCATTCTTTGATATTCATGGAATTGTTTATCAGCATGTTGTACCTGCACACACATCAGTAACTGGTCAATACAACAGGAGTGACCTGAAAACATTGCAAAACCATATCAGGCGTAAAAGACCACATTTCCGCGAAGCAGGCTGGAAGCTGCACCACGATAATGCGCGCCGCATATTGCCAACGTTGTTGCTGAATATCTTGAAAAAATCAGTGTGAAGTGGATCCCTCACCCTTCCCATAGTCCGGAATTAGCCCCATGTGACTTTTTCTATTCCCTAACATGAAGAAACGCCTTCGTGGGAGGCTTAATCAATTATCAGAAGCAGTGGTGAAGGCTGCGATATCGATTTTGAAGAACCTCTCAAAAAATGGTTTCCAGCATTTATTTAAACCCTGCGAAAAATGTATCTCATTCGTGAGAAATTACTCTGAGAAGGGCCCTCAAAATTATGAGCATGAGTAAAGGTATGTTGTCAAAAAAGATTCATTCTTTATTGAACAGCTCTCGTATAAGGAAAAGCAAATATACATCTACATCTACATCGCCACTTTGCAAATCACACTCAAGCGCGTGGCAGAGGGTTCATCGAACCACCTTCACAACAATTCGCTGTTGTATTGTATTGAATTGGGGACCTAGAAACGACGGAGAGGCTTCGTCCCCGCCGTAGCCTCAGTGGTACACAACCCCATAATTATGGTGTACGCGTACGTGGAGAAAGTGTTTGCCCAGCAATAGCCGACATAGTGTAACTGAGGCGGAATAAGGGGAACGAGCCCGCATTCGCCGAGGCAGATGGAAAACCGCCTTAAAGACCATCTACAGACTGGCCTGCACACCGGAACTCCACACTAATCTGCCCGGAAAGTAGTGCGTTAGACCTCTCGCGTCCGTCGGCCGTCGTAATTTAATATATATATTATTGTTGTTATTATTATTATTTGATTGTTGCCGACTTACGTGGTGGGCCTTAATAAAAATGATATTTCATTTAATTTTGATTTTACGATTAAATGCTTTCCTGAAGTTCTCCATTTTAGCAATATTAATCTTAAATTATTTGTTACGTTGATGAATGTTAGACTCGCTGAATCTTAAAACATGAGCATATAAGTTGTACAGTGTAATAAACTTTTCATATTAATTTCCTCGGCTAGTCAGTTCACCTTAAAGCATAAGATCTTCAGTTATTAATTACAACTGCGGCCCACGCACGCGCGAGAGTATTTTTCTTACCTCCGTTAACCATTGTATTGTAGTCAGAGTCCTGGCTCTGGGTCTCGGCTATGGTACTGAAAATAAGAATCTTAAAGCTAAGTATTTTCTGCAACGTCGGGCGGCTGTGGAGAAAAATTAATATTATGTTAATAGCGGGCGAGTTTTCCGCTTCCGCTAATTTTTCATATGTTAATATCGCCACGTAATGGCGTCGTTGGCTGCAGCGGCCGCTGCGATTGTTGAACTGTAAATTACTTGAATGCAGGTTAATTCAAGGAAGGCGGACATGAAATCGGGATCACCTCTTACAAATTAAAAGTGCACAATAATATTAAATCAGTATATTATATGCTTAACTCATACAAATATGCTTACATTTGCCAGCACTCGCAAGATGTCCCTCTATACATATTCAAGACAAAAGAGGAAGTCAAGACGACTAAAAAAATTAACAAAAGAGCGTATCTTGTCATCTCTTTAGATCATTTTGTCATAAATTATTTCTTTGCATTTGAAACTTGGACAGAGAGATTATTACTTTACGGCTACATGATAAAAATATATTATTCAATTTATAAATACTGTTTCTTAAGTCTTTTCGTAATATAGCACTGGGGACGCTATAGACCGCACTGACATTTCTCTGTTACTGCACATCTGAAAAACGCGTGGAAGAAATGAACACGTAAATCTATGATGATGATCGTTTTTCTTTATGTTCTTCGGCTTCAACAAAATATTTTCGGATTTGAGGAGAAAGTTGGTGATTGAAATTTCGGGAGAAGATCTCGGCGCAACGAAAAATTCCTTTATTTCCATGATGCCCACGCCAAATCATGTACCATGTCCGTGAAACTCTCTCCCCTTGAGCCGTGGCGGCTCATTTTACTATCTCATTAACTTTCAGCTGATGTCTCACCAGGGGGCGCGGATTACTCCCTTGTGCGGTTATCGCTGCCTCGTTTAGTCTTCAAAAGCGGACGCTAGAGTCGAGCCTAGAGAGAGGGAGCGCAGGCAGTTGACGGGGAGTTAGCGCACAGTCTGGAGTAGGGGGCAGCAGCAGTGCTCGGTTCGGATCGGCACGACGTCTTTTCCGGGTTGTTGTTCACACTTCTTCGCCAGGACTAGGCAGAAGGCAAAGGTTCAAAAATGGCTCTGAGCACTATGGGACTCAACTGCTGAGGTCATTAGTCCCCTAGAACTTAGAACTAGTTAAACCGAACTAACCTAAGGACATCACAAACATCCATGCCCGAGGCTGGTTTCGAACCTGCGACCGTAGCGGTCTTGCGGTTCCAGACTGCAGCGCCTTTAACCGCACGGCCACTTCGGCAGGCAGAAGGCAAAGGTATGGATAGCTAATGTACCGTCGACGTTCTCGTCAAACAATCTACAAAACAATTGAGAACATCGAATTCACTACATCAGCTGCAGACAAGAAGAAGAATACTGTGAAGACCATTGCTGCTACCGCACTTGTCGACGGACCATGTGTCTTTCGTGGTTGTAAACTGAACTTCAGCATTGATATTAATGATTCCTTTACCCATGGCAACGGATGGTTAACTGTAGCCATTGTAAGAGGTGGTACTGGTGTTCCAGCTGTTGGTGGCCTCGAGAGTTTCGTCGATAGAGACATTATCGCCTACCGTACCTATCACGTGACTGAACATGCAAATAAAGACTTCGGCAAATCTGCTTATATGTCACCTTCCCCGTTTTCCCTTTATACCCGTAATAGACGTAAGATATCTGTAAATGAGTCTGTATTCATTTGGATTAAAGGCAAAGGTGTATGTGAATATGTAAAGTTTGTTGGAGACTGTACTTTGTATTTTCATAAATAAATTGATCTGTAGCGTAGCTGAGAAACGGACAAGGGTACATCACGAGCCGGGGGCTCAAGGAGGCAACAGCATGTTCCATGTTAAAGTTCTTATCAGTTTGACCTTTGACCCCAGCGCGCGAAATTATATATACATTATATATACATATTATTAGGAATAGTAACTGAATGAAAAACATATTTATATACTTCATCTGCAAGTCAAATGCATAAATTAGCGAAAACGAATTCTAGCCCATATTAATGAAGGCTGCATGTCCACAGTACAAGTCACATCGAATTGCATCGCTCATAACGGATCGGTAGAGATGTGAATACTTTGCATCAATAAAGCACGCCAAGCTGCACATTGCAATGTGTTACCTTATTACTCATCACTCTTGAACACAGAGTGCCAAAAGCAAGTCTCATTGTACGTTTTCACACACAACCCCAAGCTGCAACAACCAGCCAATCTCTCTCTCTTTAAATATTCATCAGATGAGGCGCAACTCTCCACCTTACACTGAACACGCTAGAGAACCGAGTTGAACAAAAGTTTCGTTCCCTATTCAAACACCAACCGTGCTGCTCTGCGCTGGCCGCGTTGATTTCCTATTGGGAGAGCCATACCGCTCACCAAAGAACGTCGTAAGGAATGGCCTACACAACTAAGCAACGACTGATTGCGTCACAGGTATAGACTAGTGGGCGCAGATTATCATAGCAAAATTGATCGCGAGTTAGCAGTCGCAGGAAACACGAGGAAATGGAAGTGGACAAATATTAGAGACAGCTCCCACGCTATTCGTTAACTTTCTTTAATTAATATTGCAACATGTTTCAAGGTGTCACTTCAGCATCAAGAAAAAAATGGCAATACAAAAACATTTAACATTAACAGACGAGGATCTTTAGTAAGTTTTATTCAGCACTGGCATGCGCTGTGGCGTCGTTATACATCTGAAGTGGCTGTTAACCACAGCAGTGGAGGAAAGAGTATACGCCACAAGAAAGACAGCCATTTCACACGAACACAGCAGCACATGACAACGCAAAATACAACTATGTACTCGTACACATCCATGTATACTTACGTTAAAAGTTTTTGTCTGGCTATTTTTGCCTGTTGAGGTTACCTCGAAACATATTGCAACATTAAAAATTTAACCCAGTTAACAAAAAATTGTGACTAAAAAATGTATTCATATTTGGTTTATTCAGGACACTTGCAGTGTGTCACTGTCTGCGTGGATAGCAGCAACAATGAAGCTTCCTGGCAGATTAAAACTGTGTGCTTGACCGAGACTCGAACTCGGGGCGTTTGCCTTTCGCGGGCAAGTGCTCTACCATCTCAGCTACCTAGGCACTACTCATGCCCCGTCCTCATAGGTTTACTTCTGCCAGTATCTCGTCTGCTACCTTCCACTCTTTACAGAAGCTCTGGTTCGCAGGAGAGCTTCTGTAAAGTTTGGAAGGTAGGAGACGAGATACTGGCAGAAGTAAAGCTGTGAGGACGGGGCGTGAGTCGTGCCTAGGTAGCTCAGATGGTACAGCACTTGCCCGCAAATGACGAAGGTCCCGAGTTCGAGTCTCGGCCAGGCAAACTGTTTTCATCTCCCCGGAAGTTTCATATCAGCGCACACTCCGCTGCAGAGTGAAAATCTCATTCTAGCAGCAACAATATTTGATAGGGAATCTCGGCTATATAAAGTGCGGCTTATTACAAGGCACGTTTAATATGAGTTTATAAAATTTCTCATCCTCAAAACTACAAGCAACTACTGCTAACATGTATCTCTGAAGTGTGTCCGTGGTCTAGGGACTAGTAATCAAAACGTTATTGGTACTGCTTTCGATAAATGACACTGTTTAAATTTTGAACAGAATTCATCAGCAATGGCGGCTGAAGACTTCCGGCATAAAAAGCCATTCTCATTCTGCCAACAGCCTTCTCAAAGAGGCCGAAGGAGAGAAAAGGAGAGAAATGAGATGCAGGGCACCCTCCTCCCCTTAGGATGGTAAACTGCACCTGAAAGGCGGAATAATCAGCAATAATCAACGTCATGAGGATGCAGAAGACATTCGAAACCACTGCATTAAAGACACATATTGTATAGCCAAAGGTCACGTGACCAAAAACAGGAAAAGTGTTATGATGATCTCTCCTCTGCCAAAAGATTCCGGACTAGTCCCCCATTCGGATCTCCGGAAAGGGACTCACAAGGTGGAGTTGACGATGAGAAATAGATCGAATACCAAACGAAAAGATAACGTTGTACGAGATGGAACATAGAATGTCAGAAATTTGTTCGTGTTAGGGAACCGAGAAAATCTGAAAAGGGGAATATTAAGACAGTCCAGATCTAGTGGGAATCAACGGCGAGAAGACAAAGATTTCTGATGAAAATAGAATAGTCTAACATCAATAGCAGCAGAAAATGGTATATTGCGAACAGGAAGGTAGGACAGAGTGTGTTACTGTGAACAGTTCAGTGATATGGTTGTTCTCATCAGAATCGACAGAACACCAACACCGATAACAATAGTTTAAGTACAAATGCCAACGTGCAAGCAAAAGATGAAGAGATACAGCAGATGTGGATGCTGAACGGATAATTTAGTATGTAAGTGGAGATGAAAATCTAATAGTTATGAGGGATTGGGAAAGCAGCAGTGGGGGAAGTAGTAGAAGAAAGATTTATCTGAGAATGTAGGTTCGGTAGTAGGCTAATAGATTTCTGTAATACATCGGAGCTAGTAATAGTGAATACTCTGTTCAAGAAACACAACAGGAGGCGTTATATTTGGAAAAGGTCGAGACACATGGGGAGATTCCAGTTATATTACATCCTGGGCAGGCAGAGGTTTTGAAATCACATACTGGGTTGCAAGCCATAACCAGGAGCAGATACAGACACAGATCATAATTTAGTACTGATGAAGAATAGGGTGAAGTTTCAGAGACTTTTCAGGAAGAATCAACGTGTAAGGAAGTGGGATGCAGAAACACAAAGGGAAGAAGAGATTTGTTAGAAGTTCTCTGGGGCTACAGATACTGCAATAATTAAGAGTAGGACATGCAGTTCAGTTGAAGAGGAAAGGACATCTTTACAAAGGGCCGTCTTAGAATTCGGAAAGAAAAATTCAAGTGTAAGGAAGGAAACTGCGAGGGAAAAAAGGGTAATAGGAAAAGTGCTTCAGTTTATCTACGATATACGAAAATACAAAAATGTTGAAGGAAATTCAGTAATACAAAAATACAAGTCGCTTATAAACAATAAGTGCAGGAAAGCTAAATGTGAAGAAATCAAAAATGAAATCATTGTGAGAAGGGCTGACACAGCAAACAGAAAAGTCAAAACAGCCTTTGACTAAATTAAAAACAACATTAAGAGTGCAATGAGAATTCCCAGTTATATACAGAGGAGACAATGCGTAGGTGGAAAGAGTACATTGAAGTCCTATACGAGGACATGATGGAAGAAGTAACAGGAGTCGACGTGGCGGAGATAGGGGATCCAGTATTAGAATCAGAATTTAATACCCTTTGGAAGACTTAAGATCAAATAACGCAGAAGGGATGGACATTCCACTGCGATATCGTATATCTTTGGTGGAAATGGCAATCAAGCCACGATTCACACTTGTGTGTAGAATGTATGAGTCTGGTGATATAGTACCAGATTTTCGGAAAAACATCAGCCACATAATTCCAAGGTTTGGAAGAGGCGACAAGTGTAAGACTTATCGCGCTATTAGCTTAACAGCTCATGCATCCAACTTGCTGTCTAGAATAATACACAGTTGTTGTTGTTGCTGTGGCCTTCAATCCGTTCTCCATGCTACTCTACCCTGCGCAAGTCTCTTCATCTCTGCGTAACTGCTGCATCTTACGCCTTTCCGAATCTGTTTACTGTACTCGTCTCTTGGTCTCCCTCTACGATTTTTATCCGCTAAGCTTCCCTTCAATACCAACTTGATGATTCCTTGACGCCTCCAAACGTGTTATAACGTTACGAGTACACCTAGGTCTCTTATCGAGTATATGTGGATTTGTTTGCTTGGCTGGGTGCAAGGCGCTGGGACAAGAAAGTCATACGGCCGCTCCAGGCGAGCTGAGGTGCAGAAACAAGAATTGCATGGATGGAAATGGGTAAATGCCGATATGAGGAAATTTGACGCTTAAGATGATGATCCAAGAAATGGCTGAGCGTCAGACAAAATGAAAGATGACTTCTTACAGCTCTTTAAGAATCTACAATAATTCACAGTCAAACATTAGAGCAAATTTGAATACATCTGTAATCTCAGAAAAATAAAGTGCATCCAATGACATAACAGTATTTCAATATTTCTAAAACGAAGGATGTTAATATTTCACTTTGAATAAACATTTTGACAGCCAACAACTTTTACATGCTTCATGCGATTCAGCATGCAATATCTCAGATGATACCATTCTATTATACCATCTCTGAAAGCTATGTAGCTGTCTATTTCATTTCTTAATTTATTATGTTTTTTTATACCTTTTCATTATGCAAATGTTTGTCAGACCATCGTAATTTCCTCAACTACACTGCAAATGAATATGTCATGAATATCTCATATTTTATCAGATTTCTGTATTCATTTAATGAACAGTTTACTATTTTGCTAGTAACTTTATCTAAACGTTGACTGCAAGTGCTATTAAAAAACTACTACTTTAAAAGTGGTCAAACATTTGTGTTAGCAGACACCGCAATTTAAAAGAGAACGAAAAGACACTTCTGTCAAGAAGGCATAAATAATTGTTTGAACAAAATTTACGACAATTCGTTGTCATTTAATTTGAGTATACATGTGTAGGAATACTAACTTGTTTATCTACGAACATGTCATTATTTATAATTACTGTGAATGATTATTGAGTGTGACCAAATATTTATAACATTTCTTGACTTAAATTTTGTTGTAATATATTACTTTAGTCTGTATTGTGGTCTAATTGAACCATATCTTGTCTGCAGGACTTAAAAACGATTTATTTTTGGTGGGGAAGTCCTTCAACCAGTGGAAAAGCAGACAGTAGTGGAACACTGCAGGAGTTAAGTGGAGGCAGAGTTTTCGAGTAAAGAGCTCAAGGCAGCGATTCATGATACTTTTATGTTTGTGCCTGAATGGGGCAGACCTGTCTATGGTAACGAGTGGTATTCAATTGTGTAGGTGTTTGAGTCTGGGCAGTAAACGGGCGCTGCCATACTCTACCTTCTGAAGGGCCCCTATATTTCGAGAGGTCTGAATGTGCCCCAACATAGGATTCTAATTTTTCCGCTTATATTAGGGAACTGAAGACAAACATAGTACGAGTTACTATTCTTTGTATCACATGTGATAATTTGTAAATCATCAGGCTGAAATCTGAATTGTTTAGAGATGGGGAATATTTCGTGTATTGTGATTACGAAATGGACTTAGTTTTCGCGTATCTTTGATTACAAATTTAGATGGGGGAGTTTGCTACAATTCTCATAACGCTCTCAGTGTATCTTTACAGCATTTGATAAGGGGATTTTCTGTCTGTATTTTAACTGAATATCGTAGGACCACTTCCCGTTTATTTGAGATATCCTTTCTTGAATAAACGTTAGTCAACATAATTCTCAGTCGTCTACATTAATTACAGACGTTAGAAGAGAAACCTTGTTATTAAATTTTTCGTTTACCTTTTATTTTCTAGTCAATGCAGGATCACAGCTACCCGTACTTATTTACAGCGAATTAACTGCAGGGCACGAAAGCATACATTTGCGGCTCCACCCTATGACTATGTCGAATTATTCTTTTTGAACAGAGCTGTGTACAAGTAAATGCAGGTAAAGACGCAATTGGTTTGCTCGTGTAGAATGCTGTTTAGAGGGGAAACTACACTAGCTGTAACTATTAGCTACTGACGCAGTGGCCCATCAACCAATCCCTTCTTTTAGTCAGGTTCTTAACAAATTTCCTTTCCCATCAATCTATTCAGTAATTCTTCATTAGTTATGTGATCTATCCAGGTAATCTTCAGCATTATTCTGAAGCCCCTCATTTCCAAATCTTCCATTTTCTTCTTGTCTAAACTGTTTATCGTCCAAGTTTCACTTCCATGCATGAATACACTCCATACATATAACTTCAGGAAAGATTTCCCAACACTTAAATCTGTATTTGACGTTAATAGGTTTCTCTTCTTTGGAGTTGCTTTTCGTGCCATTTCCTGTCTACATTTTATATCACCTCTACTTTGCTGCCCAAATGGCAAAACTCATGTATTACTTTAAATGTCTCGCTTCCTAATCTAATTCCCTCAGTAACACCTCATTTAGTTTAACTACAATACATTCCATTATCCTTGTTTTGCTTTCGGTGATATTCGTTTTATATCCTTCTTTCAAGACAATGATCATTCTGTTCAACTGCTCTTCCAAGTCCTTTGCTGTCTCTGACAGAATTACGAGATCATTCGCAAACCTCAAAGCTTTTAATTTTCCTCCCTGAATTTTAACTCTTACTCTACATTTTCTTTTGTTTCTTGTACTGTTTGCTCAATTAATGGACTGAATAACATCGGGGATAGGCTACAACCCTGTCTCACTCAATTCTCGACCAATGCTGTCCTTTCGTGCCCCTACAGTTTTTTAACTGCAGTCTGGTTTGTACGAGTTACAAATAGCCTTTCGCTCCATGTATTTTACCCTAGCTACCTTCATAATTTACAAGAGAATATTCCAGTCAGCATTATCAAAAACTTTCGCTAAGTCTACAAACGCTTAACCTATCTTCTAAGATAAATCCTTGGATCAGTATTGCTTCGCATGTTCTACATTTCTCTAGAATCAAAACTGATCTTCGCCGAGGTCGACTCATACCAGTCTTTCCATTATTCGCTAAAGAATTCGTTTTAGTATATTGCAAATACGACTTTTTAAACTGATAGTTCGATAATATTCACACCTGTCAGGGTCCGGTTTCTTTGGAACTGGAATTATTACATTCTAGTTTAAATCTGAGGGTATTTTGCTTGTGTCGCTCGTCTTGCACACGGAAGAGTTTTATCATGGCTGGCTCCTGCAACGCTGTTAGTAGTTGTGAATGTCGTCTACTCCCTGGCCTTGTTTATAACTAGGTCTTTCAGTACTCTGTCAATTTCTGCTTGTAGTATCATATCTCCCATCTCATCTTCTCTCCGTCCTCTTCCATTTCTGTATATTATCTTTACGTTCATCTCCCTTGTACACTTCCTGTCAGTCTCATTTGTTAGACGTTTGTACTCCGTTTCATCTGATTCATTTGCTGCATTTTTATATGTAATCCTTTCATCAGTTAAATTCAGTGTCTTCCGTGTTATCCAAGGATTTCTACTAGGCCTTGTCTTTGATCCTCTGATTCCTTCACTATTCATCTCTCAAACCCACCCGTCATTCCTCTACTGTATTCCCTTTCCCTGTTCTAGCCGACTATTGCCTAGTGCTCGCTTTGAAACTCTGAAAATCCTCAGACTCGTTCAACTCATCCAGGTTCAAAATGGTTCAAATGGCTCTGAGCACTATGGGACTCAACTGCTGAGGTCATAAGTCCCCTAGAGCTTAGAACTACTTAAACCTAACTAACCTAAGGACAACACACACATCCATGCCCGAGGCAGGATTCGAACTGCGACCGTAGCGGTCGCGCGGTTCCAGACTGTAACGCCAGAACCGCTCGGCCACCAGCGGCCGGCAACTCATCCAGGTCCCATCTCCTTAATTTTCTATGTTTTTGCATGTTCTTCAGTTTTAATCTGCAGTACGTAATCAATAAATTGGGGCCTGAGTCCACATCTACCCCTGATAGTGTCTTAAAATTTAAAATCTGGTTGCGAAAATCTGTCTTACCCTCATATACTCAGTGTGAAGTCTCTTCTACTTATACAACCTTCTTTCATGATTCTGAAACCGAGTGTCAGCGATTGTTAAATAATGCTCTGTGCAAAATTCCACCAGGCGGTTTTCTCTTTCATTTCGTTCCCTCAGTCCATATTCGCCTGCTATTTTTCCTTCTGTTCCTTTTCCTACTATAGAATTCCAGTCACCTATCAAATTTAAATTTTCGTCTTCCTTAACTATCTGAATTATTATTTTACCTCATCATACAGTTCTTCAGTCTCCTCATCATCTGCGGACCTAGTTAGCATTTAAAGTTGTTCTACTGCGGTGCGTGTGGGCTTCGTGGCCGTCTCGTCTACGATAACACGTTCATTATGATATGCATAGTAGCTTACCCGTATTCCTATTTTCTAATTCATTACTAAACCCATTACTGCATTACCTCTGTCTGATCTTCTATTTATAACCCTGTATTCATTGACCAGGAGCTCTGTTTCTCTTGCCACTGAAGTTCACTAATTCCCACTATATATAATTTCAACCCATCCACGTCCTTTTTTTGAATTTCCAAACTTACCTTCCCGATTGAGAGATTTAACTCCCCACATGCCGATCCGTAGAACGCCAATTTTTTTTCCTTCTGATGATGACCGCCTCCCGAGTAGTACTCGTCCAGAGATCCGTCTGAGCGACTGGTTTACCTTCGAAATACTTTACCCAGGAGGATACCTTCATCATTTAATCACACAGTAGGCCGGCCGCGGTGGTCTAGCGGTTCCGGCGCTCAGTCCGGAACCGCGGGACTGCTACGGTCGCAGGTTCGAATGCTGCCTCGGGCATGGATGTGTGTGATGTCCTTAGTTAGGTTTAAGTAGTTCTAAGTTCTAGGGGACTGATAACCACAGATGTTAAGTCCCATAGTGCTCAGAGCCATTTGAACCATTTAATCACACAGTAGAGTTGCTTGCCCTGAGTAAAAATTATGAATGTAATTTCCCCTCGCTTTCAGACGTTCGATGTATCAACACAAAACCCCATTTTGGTTGAAGTTGCTCCTCTTCACAAACCATATCATTATCTGGCCTTTCAACAGATACCTCTCCATTGTGGTTGCACCTATCTGTATCGCTGAGGTATAGAACCCACCTCTCTAACGGCAAGGTCCGATAGTCATGGGGTAGTGGGTAGGGGGGGGGGGGTGAAATACACAGAAGAATGGAAAATAAAATTGATAATCTGTAAGATGACGATCGGTTTCGCTGTAGGAAAGGTAAAGACACCAGGGACGATGGCGGATTTAAAAATTTTGCGCCCCTAGGCACACCATATTATTTGAGCGCCCCTCCCCTCCCCCAAAAATAACGTGTTTTAAATAATAACTACTACCTGATCACTTAAAAATTGCCGTTTTGGGTGGGAGTGGTGTGAGCTGTTTCCGTACTCTGCTATTCGTTGTTCTGAAGGACGCGTTAGCGGTTTAGTCGCGCTCAATCAAAATTTAATATGGTTCCTGAACTGTACTTGGCGAACGGCAGCGGATAAAACAAACTTAAACCTCTGTTGTGTTAACACATTCTTCTGCCGAAGGACATGGCCTAAAAATTTTGCAGGTCGTGCAGGAGACAACGGATTTTTGTTATACATTCACTTTTAATATGTTCTTTTACACGAAACCGTTGAAAGTTAAAACAAAAAAGGTGTGTTACTATCTAAAAATTGAAATGAACGTGTCATACATCAGAAATTAATACGTACTTTTACAGAGACGCGTTCAAAATTAAAGTTTAATTACGATCTAATAACTTGAATGTGTAGCAGATAAAAAAGCACATTTGGTATTAATTCGTGAATCTATAGGAAAGCATAAGAAATGAAAATAAAATAGAGATTTCGGCGCACGAGCTGATAACTAAATACAGACGAACAAACACAGAACTGGATTTGCTATTACATAATTTTACAGTCTAGTGTGGAAAAATCCAATTTGTTTTATAATCTAATAGTTAACATTAGGGTCTGTGTAGCTACATGCTGCATAACAAGTGTACACATTACCTTTAATCCATGTAAGGGCTGAACAGTTTTGTACTGCATCTACTGCTCTCACCATAGCTCTATTTAACGTCATTAGCAAAGCTTTTATTTATTTATAGACAGAACTGAACTACATTACTTATCAACACTCTTTCATCTGAGCGTATTCTCCGATAACGTATATTTCCGCAATTATATATTTCAGCAGACGCCAAGAATACGCATCAGTTGTAATATAGGGGAAGGCGGGGCAAGACGGGGAGGTGGGGTAAGACGGGGAAGGGCTATAAGCTACAGTTAGAGTGCTGCCATCTGTGGATAGCTACGTCAACATCATCAATACACAGGTCCCAGTGTGTTGACATTTCTGAACCTTAGTTTCGCGGCGGTTTCTGTGAGCTTTGCAAGGTACGTACGATTGTTATAGTGATTTGCAATGTTTTACACCTTTCGAGGTCCTGAAACATGTGTTTCGTGAACATTTGTCCAGACTGTATGTATAGCACTGAACAGTACGTCTTATTAACAGTAAGCTGCTGTGTCAGTAGTCAATGTTCACTAAATAGTGTTCATGTAGGCGTAACATAACCTGACAGCGTGGTAGAGGGCAAGACAGGGTGGGGCGAGATGGGGAGCTTCCCCGTCTTGCCCCTACTATTTGTCCAACCGTTACGTTCTTATCGTCTCATGTGTTTACCTCGCTGCGGGTTTTGAACACGTACATTACACGTTGAATACAATTGTAAATAGAATGTTATTCGTTATTCCAACGTTTCCTAATTAATTACAAAGTATGCCGTAGGCTATATGTGGATAAAAGTACACAAAGCGTGCAAAGTCAGTATTCTTGCTATGCTTTAACGACTGACTATTGGAAATATGGTATTTACTATATAACATAGATTACCAGGAATGATCTGACTCAACAGTACGTTCCACGTGTTTTATTTCAGATGGTTCGCAAGTATCGGCGACAAACGTCTAGGCAAGATTGGTCATTGGAGTCAATGGAAGGCGCTCTAAATGCTGTTATAGAAGGTCATATGGGTTCTTTCAGGGCTGCTCGACAGTTCAACGTTCCACAGACAACGATTGAACGACATGTGGCAAAGAAACGTGCTAATCCTGGTTATACAGTTGTGAAAAGATTAGGACCAATCACTAGTGTGTTTACCCCAGAACAAGAGGCAGAAATTAATGACTACTTAACACAGATGGAAGGACAGTATTTTGGCCTAACACTTAAAGAACTTTGTGAACGTGCTTTTCAGCTAGCTGAACGAAACAACATCAAACAACCATTTAATACTGCTGCCAAATCTGCTGGAAGAGATTGGTTAAATGGGTTTCTTGCACGAAATCCTACCTTAGCAATACGAAAACCAGAGGCCACATCAATCGCACGAGCAATGGGGTTTAATAGACTGTCAATTAGACACATTCAGGTTTACGGAAGACAGAATTTTCAATTGCGATGAGACTGGTTTAACAGTCATTCCAAAAGGTCACACAAAGGTGGTTGCTTTTAAATGGCGCAGACAGGTGGGAGCAGTTACTTCAGCAGAAAGAGGCCAGACTGTGACTGCAGAAGTCTGTGTTTCAGCGTCGGGGTGCTACGTACCACCTATGTTAATTTATCCTTGAAAACGAATGCAACAAGCGTTTGAGACTGGCCTGCCCCCTGGTGCCTGGGAAGAAGTCCAAGAAACTGGTTGGATGACGAAAGGCCTATTTTTGACTTGGTTTAAGAAGTTTATTCCATTTACTGGAGCGTCAAAGGAAAGACCAATACTTCTCATATTGGACGGCCACAAAATGCACACCAAGAATTTAGAACTGATAGATGTGGCCCGCGAAAATGGGGTTGTCTTGCTGTGTTTGCCACCACACTGCTCACGCCGTCTTCAACCATTGGACGTGGCATTTATCAAACCTCTCAGTAAATTTTACGAAGATGAAGTAAGATCGTGGCTTCGCACCCATCCTGGAAAAGTTGTTACGCTGCATCAGATCGCAAGTTTATTCGGCAAAGCCTTCATTCATTCAGCTACAATGTCCACAGCAGCGGGTTTCGGAAAACAGGCATTTGGCCTGTAAACAGAAATGTGTTTCAAGAAAGTGTTTACCTTTCCTGTTCAACTACAGACATTCATCAAGCTCACACATCTGAAGCTACAGAAACGGATGACCAAATACCAGAGATGTTGTCAAGTCGTAAAACACCCGAACAATTAACAACTGACGATCAAGCCTCTGTTTCGTCTAACTTTCAGGTTACTAGCCCGGAAATGGCGTTAGCTATCTCAAAGGTGGATAAAAAAAACCAAAAGGAAACCATCTAACAGGCGTGGAAAACCCGTTGTTTTAACCGAATCTCCGTATAGGAGTGAACTATCTGAAGAAATTAAACGAAAAGGAGTCCCCAAACGTGCTGCATGTAAACGGAAACTCTTCTCAAAGACGTTTATTAAACATGGGATACCACCAAAAACACATAATGACAATGAAAAAGGGACGAACGTTACTGACGTCTTAACCACCCCTTCATGTTCAATGGATAATAAAGTAAGGTCGAATGACAACGAGGAAGAGAGTGAAGAATGTTTATGCTGCTATGACTTCTCTGAAGGTGTATTAGCTGCTGACGCTGGGCCCACGACACTTGTGCAGGGATAGAAACTGATGATGACGAGGCTCTCCACACTTGTGTACTATGTGAAAGCAAGAGGCCTAAATAAAACGTAATACCTGATTCTACAATTCGCAGAACCATGTTTCGAAACCTTATCGTCACATGATTTCGTTATTCCAGTCCTTATTTAAGCTTTAGATATGAATTCATGCTAGTTCCCCATCTTACCCTAAATGTGAGGCAAGACGGGGAATTGGTAGTTTATGTTTCAAATCGAGGTATTTCTAACTAAATGGAACACGTTTGCAGGTTTCTTTGCATGCTATTGTAATTCAATGGTTAAGTAAACAAATGATAATCAAACCTACTTGAATTTGTTTATATTTGTCCCTTTTGTAATGGTTTCAAGTTAGCTTCCCCATCTTGCCCCGCCTTCCCCTACTACGAGTACAGTATCAATCAGTATGACTTGAATGTACAACGCCGAGAGCCTGGGTTTTTCGGGTATTGTTTAGTACTATCGGGCGCCTTCGGTTACGTCTGCACGTAAGCGAGGTTTAGATCAGCGTTCTGCCGTCGGCAATTGTACAATAAACAGGTAATACGTAGTTTGTAAATCCAATGAACGTGCTGTAAGTTATAGCAAAAATCACATTATAATCTGAAATTTTTAAATCCAATATGAGGAAGTAAACAAATTCACCAGACCGCAAAGTTTGCGTCTGGCTTTGCTAGCGGAAAACTTGTTGATCATTTCTTCATAGTTCAGACGGTTATCAATTAGGAGGTCGGCTTAGATGTGAAGAATGGACAAGGCGTTCAATCTCTCCTCAGACAACGTAGAACGTAAGTACGATTTCAGTCTTTTAAGAGCCGAAAACGAACGTTCTGCTGAGAAATTTGTAAGTGCCATACAAATAAATATTCTAAGAGCAATTTGAACTTTCGGAAACACCGACTGTAACCTTTCTTTTCGTAAAAATTTACTCATTTCGACTGGTACATCACTAATCTCAAAAGATTTCAAAAGTTCCCCGTAATGTATACATTCACTAGAGAAGGAAGACTCTAAATCTGTGTCATATGACGACTAGAGTTTTGCTGCACGCTCAGCAATATCGCCAGGTCAGCTGTTCTTAAGGGTACTGAAAACTGTGAAGGAGTGCGACAGTGTTCTATAGCTTTCCTTCCTCCTCACTAATTTCGGCGTACAAGTTGTCGAGTACTGGGGAAAATGTTTCGACTCTAAATTTTTACCTTCCAGTCAGAAAAACTTCTTCAGAGTCCGCTTCTTCCTCATAATGAAGTTTACGTTTTCGTGATCTTTTATAGGTGCATTCACATTCTATATCAGTCACCATCTCCATGGATTTATTTTCATAATAGTCGAACATGCCACGAATAGATGCAATAAATCCTACAATTGATTCGTATAATTCTTGCACTATTTTAGTATCAATATTTACACCTTGATATTTCAGATTTACACTATTAAATCTCTGGAGTATATCGTTCCAAACTGTCATCATGAATACTGTTTCTAGTCTGCTGAGTTGATTTAATAAAGCTGAAGCCTCATTTCGCACAAGTGGTTTTTTCAAACGTATTATTGGCAATATGTGTGAGGGCATTGATATCGCCCTCCCAGTTTTCACACACTTCTTCTCTTGCTGACCAATGTGTTTTTGATAAACATTTTACCGTTTTGCTTCCTGGTTTCATGAAAGAAAGAAGTTTATCCCAGCGCTATGTAGAAGCAGAGAAAAAATTATTTTGCACTACATTGAAAAATGAACATTCAGCACTACTGCCGACTAAATTCAATGAATGTGCTGTACAAGGCACATAATGCGCTTTCGGATTTCGTTCTTTAATGCTTGCCTGCAAACCAGTGTAGGTTCCTGACATATTGCTTGCGTTGTCATATGAATGACCTCTACAGTCAGTAATATCAATGGAATTTGTAGACAGGACTTGTGTCCCAGGTTTGCTAAAAACAGAAGGAAATGTTCAACAGGTTCACCATTCTCGTTCACATATCTTAATATGAAAGGTAATCGATCAATATGTGAAATGTCCGCAGTAGAATCTATTATTATAGAGAAATATTTGGCCTTTTTTATTTCACTTATGATAATTTTTTTATTTATTCAGAAAGAAGCGCTATTATTTCATCACAGATTGTTGAAGAAAGATAATTTGTATGTCCCTGCCCTGGGTTTCCATATCGTTCGATGTGCCTTGCGAGAAAAGGATTAAACTCGGCTATAAGTTCAAGAGACATCATAAATTGACCATTATGTAATGAATGGAATCTTTCAACGTGTCCACGTAGGGGAAGTCCACAACTTGTTAGCTTCTTCACTACTGCAAACACCCTTTTCAATACGCTGCGCCAGTACATCTATTCTGTCTCAACATATGACTCAAAATGGTTATCAATTCTTCCAAGTGACTTTTCTCTTGTTAGGAGTGATAACTCAGAATTTTTGTGTTCAAGTGAGTTCTCATGATGAGATAAAGTATAAGAAATATTTTTCCAGTCTAAAATAGCATTAGTAGCAAACGCGGCATTACCTCCGAACAATTTACATAGTGCACCGAAAACAGCACTGGTGCTACAGGAGTATACTAGAAAATCACGCAAAGTTGATTCACCATTTAAAATTTTACAGTAAAATACATTTTTGTTCAAATATCTGGTTTTATCGCCGATTGACCTTCTTGAATTAGAAAAATCACCGTTACAATTTTGATTAACGCCACGGTGTAAAAGAATGTCGATTGTTGATTCATTGAAACACCATTCTGCAGATTATTTTTTTTCTAATGTCTGACACGGCAATTAGTTTTTCGTGAAAGTCGAAATCAAGGCCCGCATCTCGTGGTCGTGCGGTAGCGTTCTCGCTTCCCACGCCCGGGTTCCCGGGTTCGATTCCCGGCGGGGTCAGGGATTTTCTCTGCCTCGTGATGGCTGGGTGTTGTGTGCTGTCCTTAGGTTAGTTAGGTTTAAGTAGTTCTAAGTTCTAGGGGACTGATGACCATAGATGTTAAGTCCCATAGTGCTCAGAGCCATTTGAACCATTTTTTTCGAAATCAGGAACTACTTTCTTTTCTTCATTTTTAAATTTTGTTTCGTCTGTATTTACTTCTTTTAAAACAGCTGCAATGCCAGAAATGTCACCCGTACTGCTTAAACTCCAAGTAGAACCAGCAACCCTTTTTTGCGAAAAAATTATCTACTCTGCCAAGCTTTTTCTAGAGCATTGGCTTCTCGTTCTCGCCTTTCCTTCGTTAATTTCCGAAACGCCGCCCCACTTAATTTTGCACGTTTGCTTTTTTCACTGTTATTCCTGTTGCGGCACTTACAAAATTGTCAACCAACAGTCAAAACAAAAGAAATAATTCGTAAAAGGAAAGAAAGAAAGACTGTATCCACTTCCAATCATACTACACTGCACATGAGCACAAAGCTTTTTACTTTAAACACGGCACAGGAGCACAAACATTTTTCCTTTAAACACGTAGCGATGAACTGGCCAACTCCGATTACTCGACGTAACTGTGCTATGAAAGAACGACAATGCACAGTAATTTAATTTCATTGTGGCCTGTTTCTATGTTGTCAGTGAGCAGTACAAGCACAGCTGCCGGCTGGAATTCGTCTCGTAAAGAAAACGGGACAGTCCCCTTTTTGGCTTCTGTTTCCCGCGTCACCAGAATTTTATCTGGGGCGCAAATATGTTCTGAACATTGTTGACGCTGTTTTTCTAATTTAAAAAGGAAATAATTTTCCCAATTTCTTGCAGTGAGGTGTGCTTGATCGACTCTTACCCCACTTATTCATATAACATTTTAGCGGTTTCTGTGGGCAGAGAAGACAGACTACAAAGTTTAAGTAGTCTTGTTGACAGTTGAAGTGGTGTGTTGTCATTTGTGTGAACACTGCTCTTACGTCTACACGCAGATGCACCTTTTGTTCCAACATAAAATAGAAATAACCTTCCCTCGAAGAGAAAAAGCTTAGTTAAGAAGTTTAACATAAAATTTGCAATGCCACGTACTATTCGATTGCACAGAGTGGGAACTTTGAAATCGTGCAGGCTGCACCACAATAAAAGAGACAAACGAAAGTTTTTTCTTCTTTTTACACCAAAAAATAAACTAGGTAAATAAACAAATAAAATGTTTAAACTGTTGTGAAGTGTATTTCACACTTTATTAGATATTCTGCTTATTTTATTTTCATATAAACATGTGTTTAAAATGTAAAACATTCCCAATATCAACATGTGTTGTTAAACGGTTGTCATTAAATCAAAGCTCAGATATTGAAGACCACAGAGATTTCATATTAATTACAGTAATGGAGGGCTGACTTGATACATCCCCGTAATTTCTACAAGACATTTAAGTAGAGTTGGATTTTACATACCGCTGATTAGTTTATCATAGATTTTCATGGATCCCGGTATTTTCACGGGGAAAATATGGTAGGGTTAAGGAGAAGCTGACAACATTTTCGGAATAACAACGTTTCGTATGTTGTATTGTAGATTGCCGTCCTGACAGCTTACTTCAAAATATTTTGAACAATCATGAAGATGGTACCAGACAAAAACCAAATGTTAAATATCCATTCAGTCTCCAAGTAAACTATGTATGGTATATTTCCAAGCTTGTATTGTCGAATTACGTTCTTAAGGCTTATTTAAGCTAGCAAGTTGTTTAACAACATTAAAATTTTTTTTCGTTTGAAGCGCAGGTATTTTAAAACGTAAATGGTTAAAATGAGTACAGAGCAAAAAATGCCGCCCCCCTTAAGGTGCCGCCCCTAGGCCTGTACCTATTGGGCCTACATGTAAATCCGCCAATGACAAGGGAGGCAGTTCTAGCGCTGAAGTTGGTTGTGGAAGCAGGACTGAAGAAAAAGTAAAACTAGTTAATAGGATTTGTCGACCTGAAAAAAGTATTTGACAATATCAAATGGTGCAAGGTGTTCGAAATTCTGAGAAGAATAGGGGTAAGCTATAGGGAAAGAAGGATAATGTACAATATGTACCAGAACCAAGAGGGTCAATAGGAGTGGAAGACAAAAAACGAAGTGCTTGGATTAAAAAGGGTGTGAGACAGGGGATGTAGCCTTTCACCCCTACTGTTCGCTCTATACATAGAAGAAGCAAAGATGAAACTAAAAGAAAGGTTCAAGAGTTGATTACTTCCGAATACACTGTGGGAGTGAACAGTGATCAATGTTGTTACAAATATTTACTATCAGAAGCAGTCTTGATCACAAATTATTTATTACGGTGACCGGTTTCGACCAATACTGTGGTCATCTTCAGACCAATGAGTAAGAACCTCCGTCTGGTGGTAAATCACTACTCCACCAGAAGATGACCACAGTAGTGGTCGAAACCGGTCACCGTAATAAATAAATTGTGATCAAGACTGCTTTTGATAGTAAATATTTGTTTGAGAGTTGGATTAAAATTCAAGATTCAAGGACATTACTGGCCTCGGTGAAAGTGAAAAATAATGACAGCATCTGTTAAATGAGATGAACAATCTAATGAGTACACAATATGGATTGGGAGCAAGTCGACGAAATACGAAAGGAATGAGAAGTAGCAGAAATGAGAATAGCGAGAAGCTTATAATAAATGGCGATAACGAATTAGAAGAATTCTGCTACCTGGGCAGCTAAATTATCCACAATTGACGGAGCAAGGAGGACATAAGAAACAGATTACCACTAGGAAAAAGCAGATTCGTGGTCAAGAGAAGTCTACTAGCATCTAACATAGTTGTTAATCTGAGGAAGAAATTTCTGAGAATGTGCGTTTGGAGCACAGAATTATATGGTAGTAAGGGAAAATCGCAACAGAAGAAAATAAATGCATTGGAGGTCTGGTGCTACAGAAGAATATTGAGAAGTAAGTGGTCTGATATGGTAAGTAATGAGGAGGTTCTTTGCGGAATCGGTGAGGGAAGGGTATGGAAAACACTGACAAGAAGAACGGACAGGGTGACAGGTCATGTGTTAAGACATCAAAGAATAACTTCCATGGTGCTAGAGGGAGCTGTATAGGGCAAAAGCTGTAGAGGAAGACAAAGATTTGAGTATATATAGCAAATAATTCAGGACGTAGGTAGTAGTTGCTACTCTGAGATGATAAAGATGGTACAGGAGAAGAATGCGTGGCGGGCAGCAGGAAACCAGTCAGAAGCTGATGACAGAAAAAATGGTATCTCTGTCGACTGTTCGTGTCCCTTGCAAATGAGCTGAAACCTTCTGACTTATTAGGCTGCGTTGTGTTTCAATTCAATCTTCTCTAAAATTCAATCTTTCAATCTCTCTGCTAGAATTTTCTTGAGAACTCATTCCCCGTATTCAGTCACTTAGGTCTTGTCTTTAATCATTTTCACCTTTATGAATCCCAAACACATTTATGACATTGAGAGGACGTCAGATAGTGCGGAACTCTAATTTTATAGGTGTAATGCTAGAAAGAAAAGATTTTATTTTAGTAAGATCATAAGTAAATGGAACTAGCCTGTTCGATATGTGAAATGGTGCTGTTCGAGTTTTACACCTGCTCTAACTGTTTTGAATGATAGGTCTGTTAGATGTGCGCAAACAATTTCGCGACATGGATCGAGTCTTCGCTGGAAACTGCATGTAGAGTGTCATTCA
The DNA here is from genome assembly GCF_023898315.1 of Schistocerca nitens. Classification (NCBI taxonomy): domain Eukaryota; kingdom Metazoa; phylum Arthropoda; class Insecta; order Orthoptera; family Acrididae; genus Schistocerca; species Schistocerca nitens. The sequence continues at coordinate 610,312,321 of NC_064614.1, read as the reverse complement.
GCTGCCCTTTCTATGTCGTCTTATGCAACCCGCAATGTTATATATGGCATTCAAAAGCCAATTTCGAGATTTTCATATTCTCTCGCTCGCTAAGCACAAGCTACACAAAAAATGAATAGGACTGTTTTGTACGAAATTTAACGAACGTTTCCGCTGGAGACCACGGTTTTTCACTTATCCAAGAAAACGTACAAAAGTTACCTTCCAGTACTCCTCCAATCCCACACTCCTCCTACTAACGAAGGAAACGTATCGACAACACGAACTATTCCAGATATTCGACCTTATTTGTTCTCTATTCATTAGACTATTACGCCAACAACGTAGTCAGCTCGTTAAAATAACTAATTCAAACATGCCGATGAAAATAATGAAAGGAAAAACGACTTTTGTAAACGTTACGCTTCGCTGAAAATTCGATCGAAACTTAACCCTTACAAGCATGGCTGTTTCGTAGTTAGAAGGCCTGACGAACAACGATGTAAGTCTTTATTTCATTCTGTACAAATTCACAAAACTTTTAGGAAAAACATCAATTTTTACAAATTGTAAGTGCTCGACTAAGCTGGTGGTGTAATAAAGCCTGTCAATGAAGACCCTAAAAGATCGAATACGAAAAATAATTCGCGCTGTCGCAAATTCTTGTACCGTAGTAGGAGGGTGTGCCTTGAACAACGTTCGACAAATTCTGACCGGTGAGCGCTGAATGTGAGAGTAAGGGTATGTTTGAAAGTCACTCTTGTACGTTTTCCTTGAATAACTCGAAACTACGGCCTCTAGGGAAAATGTATCCCATAACAAACTTTAACTACGTTAAATTTCATACAAAAACAGTTCGGATCATTTTTCTGGAGGACTAATAGTTTGTGCGTAGCAAGCGAGAGAATATGAGAATCTCGCGTGCGGGTTGCGTAAACAAAATCGCTAGGGGCAACTGACTCAGCCTGTACATGTTTTCACTCTTCTACACGGTGCAGCAGTTCCATCGAGAAAGGCCGTCTTCGGCAGTGCAATGGTTTGAGGTTCACTGTTGTACACATACGGTTTATGGTATCCCCAAAGAAAGCAGCCATATCCAATTCTACTGGGCGAACTTACAAGCAACAGGTTTTAGCTTGCGACGATAGATTAACGACTTGAAAACATGTAAATAATGCTGTAAGTAATTTGTACACAACTTTCACCGCTAAAAACTTTTTAACCTCTATCAAAAGGTATAAACGTATTGCTAATGAAGTATTGTACTAACAAATCCTGATGAAATCGGCGTAGTAACTACTGCATGAAATCAGCGTAATAACTAACACGGTGACTTGATACAACGGCAGAAATGAGCTCTCGTTATTAGACGCGCTTATGAACACACAGTCACAGAAGTTCGCTGATTTGTTGGTGTACAGACGCGGATTGTCAAACGTGTCTCTAAGAAATGGTGTTCCACTCGTAGCCATGTAACACAGTGTAAGAACAGTGGTCGTACAAAGATCTCAACAGGGACCACAGACGAGTGTCACGCCTTGTCAGTGAAAACCAGTTTCAGATAGACAGACGTTGCTGCTGCCAAGGAATGTGCTTGTCAACCATTTTCCGAGCGAACACTGCGATGGGAAATACATGAAGTGGATATTTGGAGTCTGCTCGCAACGACGCATAAGGCTGCACGTCTTCAATGGGCCAATATTTGTGACCGAGAGAGTGTAACGAGGTCCGACGAGTCGCCAATTTCCTCTTTTCGAATGTTGTTGCAAGGCGCCGAGTGAAATGTTCGGGATTTAGGGGGTGAGGTAATGGCGGAAGTGAGGCTGCGAGTAGTGCTTGGATGGCTCGGTCGCCAGAGACCTTGCCCGCGAAAGACGAAAGTCCCGCGTCGACACAGAGTTCCAGTCTGTCAGACAGTTTAGGTTTCACGGATAATAGATTTAATTCTGATATTCAAAGGATTTTATTTCTGTGTGGGTCTTGTACATAGCATAAGACTTTATTACATATACACTCAAGCTCATAAATTAAGGATTATTGCAGAATGTGGTGCCACACAACGTGGCACTACACAAAAGTGGCGTTAATAGCATAGGCACATAGGGAACACACACGCCACAGATCTATAAGTCCACGGTATTGGTGATAAGTTGAGAAAACCGTCTCGAAACACATGTGCTACAAAACGCCACTCTTTCCTGCGCATGTACCCCGACATCAATATGGTATGTGATCACCATGCACACGTACACAGGTCGCACAACGGGTTGACATACTCTGGATCGGATGGTCGAGTAACTGCTGGGGTACAGCCTCCCATTCGTGCACCAGTGCCTGTCGGAGCTCCTGAAGTGTCTTAGGGGTTTGAAGACATCCAGTGATACGTCGACCTCTCGGTCGCATCACACACATGCTCGATGGGGTTTAGGTCTGGAGAACAGGCAGGCCACTCTTCTGTTTCAAGGTACTTCTCCACGATGGCAGCTCGGTAGGGCCGTGCGTCATCATCTATCCGGAGGAAGGTGGGACCCTCTGCACCCCTGAAAAGGCGGATATACTGGTGCAAAATGATGTCCCAATACACCTGACCTGTTACAGTTTCTCTGCCAAAGACATGCTGGGGTGTACATGCACCAATCATAATCCCACCCCAAACCATCAAACCACGACCTCCATACACGTCCCTTTGAAGGACATTAAGGGGTTGCTATTTGGTTCCTGCTTCACGCCAGATGAAAACGCGGCGAGAATCACTGTTCAGACTCTACCTGGACTCGTTGGTGAACATAACCTGGGACCAGTGTTCCAATGACCATGTACTGTGTTCTTGACACGAGGCTTTTCGGGCTCTCCTGTGACCAGGGGTTAGTGGAATACACCATGCAGGTCTCTGGGCGAATAAACCATGTCTGTTCAGTCGTCTGTAGATTGTGTATCTGGAGACAACTGTTCCAGTGGCTGCGGTAAGGTCCCGAGCAAGGCTACCTTCAGTACTCCGTGGTCATATAGGGGCACTGATGGTGAGATATAGGTCTTCTTGTGGTGTTGTACACTGTGGACGTCCCGTACCGTAGCGCCTGGACACGTTTCCTGTCTGCTGGAATCGTTGCCATTATCTTGAGATCACACTTTGTGGCGCACGGAGTGCCCGTGCTACGGCCTGCTGTGTTTGACCAGCCTCCAGTCGCCCTAGTATTCTACCCCTCACAACGTCACCAAAATGTTGTTTGAGCCATTTTCAACACACAGTTTCCATTAGCACGTCTGCACACTTACTCGCTGCACCGTACTCTGACATGCACCAATACACGTCTGCGTATTTGGACTGCTGCCAGCGCCACCGTGCGACGACCGCAGGTCAAATGCACCGCATGGTCAGGCCCCGAGGTGAGTTAAACCCGCAAACCGCCCACCAGAGCGTTGTTTCACCATGTATCAGAATTATCCTTAATTTATGAGCATGAGTGTATGTCCAGCAACTGAATAACAGTTCCATTCATGTACTTTTAAAAAAATACATGTGACATCTCCTGCTGATGTGACGTTGCCCATTGACCGAAAGTTCCAAAACTGATGTTGCTATATTGTGTATTAAACCGCGGACCTAGAAATGACAGAGAGGCTTCGTGCCGCCGTAGCCCACAGTGGTCCACAACCCCACAACAGGCCGAACCAAGGGTTATTGTGCAGTTCGCCCCCCCCCCCCCTCCCCACCCTCTCGGGAACGTCTCATACCAGACGAGTGTAACCACAAGTGTGTGCATGGTAGAATAATTATGGTGCACACGTACGTGGAGACAGTTTTTGCGCAACAATCGCCAACATAGTGTAACTGATGCGGAATAAGGATTTTGATTCGTGCCACGGATCGGCACGCTTTCCCGCTCAGGAAACAGCGCGTTAGACTGCGCGGCTAGCCGGGCGGGAGATGATACTATGTAGTCTAAATTTTCTAAAAAAATACTTCACTAGAGATTATATCAGTTGTTGCACCCGGTACACTAAAAAAAAAAGAAATACAGCACAAATTCAGTTTCATAACGACACAGAACAAAGGTTTTTATTCCGAAACGGCTTCTTCCCGTACTGCTTGAAACGCAGGCACCGTTGGAACAAAAGAAGGCTCTCATCAATTCAAACATTTTGAAATGGAAAGAGGGTGCATTTGAAATTCTATGTTACATATCCACCAACAGATCCTGTTTTGAATGTTTTCCTTCCTGAACCCGAGCACGCGAGACGTGTGGGATGAATTTCTCGGCCTCGAGATTCCGAGGGTCAGAATCGACCACAGCGATGGTGTTCTCAGCCGAAGACGAAGGAAAACTAAACTCGTCCTCTCTGTCACTATTCGTCAGTAACTTTTTTTTTCTTTCACGTTTGGCAATCAGTGATTGTGATTTTCGAACATCTTCGTGACACGCTCTTGCACTGTAGTCCCACCACAAGGAGCGAAAGGTAAGTAAGGAAGCTTCGTCTGCCACCTACGATCGATATTAATAAAGTTAAGTAACGATCACATGAAGCGCCGTAGGTCGCAGCGTGTATTACTCGTGCTGCAATAAAACATGGAAGTCTATAACCTGAATTTTGCGTCACAGGTGCTGTGAACTACTGCGAATATATAAATCTTTAGCACAGGGCGCCAGCAAAGTCGCTACGGACATGCCAGGCGATTCATATTTTCTGAGTTGGCAGTTGCCCAGAAGACGATTCCTCCCCGTCCCCATCTTATAAATTATAAAGAGGAAAAAATTATAGAAAGGATACTTTTTAAGGATATAAACTACAATGAAATTCAAATGATTCTTTAAATATTATTTATTTAATGAAAGGCTGTTTAATAAAAAAAAGCTCACTTCCACAATGCAATATAGTTCTGCGCTTTCGGCGCCGCGAAATAAATGTAATTAACAAATCATCTAAACGTAGTTCATCGGCAGTGTCATAGTAAAATGCAGATAAGCGATATGACTGAATCGATCTTGTAACATCATTAATCTGAATAACTATTGAATCGTCGTAAAAAAGGAAATTTCGTTCACGAGAACACTATGAGTCAGGAATCATAACAAAACAGCGAATAAAGTTAAAAAAAAATGGTTCAAATGGCTCTGAGCACTATGGGACTCAACATCTGAGTTCATCAGTCCTCTAGAACTTAGAACTACTTAAACCTAACTAACCTAAGGACATCACACACATCCATGCCCGAGGCAGGATTCGAACCTGCGACCGTAGCGGTCGCGCGGTTCCGGACTGCAGCGCCTAGAACCGCTTGGCCACCAGCGGCCGGCAATGAAGTTTATAAAACTATGGAATTAGTCCTCTTGTCATTTTTTTTTGTTTAAACGCCACAACTCCCCTAACATCTATTCGCTGTTCATCTTGCCTCTTCAAAAGTTGCGAAAACACGTCCGTCGTTTATGAGACACTCTCCATCAAAAAAAGTTTTTGTAAAATTTTGCTATTTCATCGACATCTGTTGAATGTTCAGGAGCAAGTTTTCCTTACAATATATAAAATTTCGGGGAATCTTTGTCGACTTGATTCTCAAGTGACGCAGTCAGTTGGTGGAAAACTTCAGTATACGAGTTCCTAAAAATTTTTGAGGCATATTGAAGTCAAGGTTTTCGTTATTACCTTGACCGACACGTTTTGGAGTTTTGTGCTGACACGAACGTTTTCGTTCGTCAAGGTTAAGATAAAAAACAGCTTGAACATTTTTGTGCTAATTTTTTTCAAATTTAAAATAACAAGAGGTACTTAAAACTTTAGTAAATGATTCTATTTTTGAATAGGTTTTAGTGACACATAGGTCATGTGTTTAAAATTTCTGCTCAATGAAAACGAAAACCTTCAGCAACCGAAACTATTGGTCAGTGCTATGCATTTTATCAGTGAGGGCTAAATGTATTAATTGTTAAATTAAAATAGCACTTACATGTTTGCAAATAATTATTGAACCCTGTTGCTTTGGCTATTACTATACTTTTAATTCTCTTGTCAATAGAACGGTCAATTGCAATAGCTATCTTCTTGAAGTTTTCGCAAGAGATCGAATACTTCATCATTTTTCGGGCGTGCATCAGGGATATTATTAATTCTCGTTTTGGTATTTGGCCTGACAGCCTTTCTGCGATTCTCTATTGAGTCGCTTGCCAGATTTTTAAATCACTTTGCACCAAGCACGGCCAAGAATTCGTAATATTTTGGCACTTGGTGAGGGCTGTGTATCAGGTGCCGTAGCTCCCCTCACCTGGCTGCACACTTGGTTCGCTGCCATATCAGACTGACTGAGTATGAAGAGGGGCAAGAGGGGACACTGTGCGTCTGTCATATTTAAATGGCAGTGCAGTAGCACTGAGTCTGACTTAGTTTCTATTTCATATTTCTCAATAACATAGATCACAAACAAAACAAATTTTCAGTATTATTTAATTATTTTGGCACACTGAAGACATAATAAACTTTTATCTGATAAAAACTGTCTGCATACGGACAGTCGCGGGGAATTTCACATTTTTTTCGCCCACATGTTGTTTCATAATCGTGACTTATTTAATTGAATAGTCGAAAAAAAGCCTTTCACACACATATATTGATCGAAATATCCTGTTATATTTGCAGCCTCATTATGGAGACGTGGAAGAACTTCTGGAGGAAAACAAGGTATATCTCCTTGAGAAATTTAACGAAAAGGAACTTGTCTTTCAAACAGGAATTACATTGCGGATCATTCGGTTTCATTGGCGAATGCACAGTGGCGCTTTCAACTAAAATAGCAAACGGTACTGAAAACAATTTAAAAATAGATGTAAGACCGGTAGTAATTTCAAACAATTTAAAAAACTGCCCTAATCCTTTCCGGTAGTGATTTCAAACAATTTAAAAAACTGCACTAATTCTTTCAAGGCCACAATTAATTCACGAAACTCCTACAACCATGCGTTTTCTTTAACGGCAATCAGCTTAGTAAAAAGCATGTGCGTATTTTTGTCAGAATTTGTCCCCTTCACAATGCGATTTTCTTTTTTAGCGCATCACCTTCAAATCATTAATAAATTGTTTGTCACCTTGCAATGTCTCACTGTCGGCAACGTGCAGTCAAGAGCATTTCAAATCCTTAGTCTACAATCAATTCCGCATGTTCTAATTTCCGTTGCTGCTTTTCTTTTGCCTTCATAAATTTAACAATAGCTTTTTCTAAATCAAAAAATCGATCCAGGCATGCCTCTTAACCAACATACTCCGCAGTAACATACAAATTCTCCGTCCTATTCATTCAGTTCTATCGAAACCTGTTGCAACTAACAGTAGTATAATGCGTGCAACTTCATAAAATTTACTATTCGTGCCATCAATTTCACCACGTACTCGCAGCTCGCAAATTTAGCACAGAGTATTTATTGATGTACAGAACAATGAATCCTGTCTGTCGATTGTTGTAATTTTTCACTCTTTCATCGTCAACTTTAAAATCTTTCTGTGTGGTGTTGTACTGTCAATCCATAGAAAATTCTTGGGACCTGTCCATTATGCCACAGCATAACAGATGTTGAGAATTCTGAACCTTCTTTTCTTTTATTTCCTTTCATTTTAAAACCTCGTGACCACAGGTCGCTACATTGCGTCTTTCATTGCAGACAGCCACTGGATGTCGGATCTTCCTTTACACCACGAACCTAAGGGTAAGCAGCGCAAACACCAAGATACTGCCAAACTGAAAAAAAGTCGTTCCGGACGTAAATACTGCATCACAATGCTAGAAGAAATGTCGCGTTGTAACAAGTACTTCCGAGAAGGTACCGAGCAAAGCCGACACAAGCCGAGCGTCAGCTCGCACGCCGCACGCACATCATGCAGTTTGGCATGCCGTGTGCGGTCCTACTTTACGATGTGGAGAAAACGCGCATGTGTCAGAGGCAACACTGTTGGTAGGTACAGCTTCAATCATAGATAAAACTTCAAGATAAAATTTCAAGCGTCTAACAGCAAAACAAAGCAAGTGCAGAATCAGCAAAGCCACAGTGATTACGAAGTATGTGGTAGATTATCATGGATCGTATGGACCAAATTGTGGATGATATGCAGCAAATGCAGTGTCACGTGCAGCTGCAGTGATATAATGTCAACAATGGGTCCAAGGGCGCCCTGGTGTTGTTAATGCTGATCTTGAAGGAAAGCCTTCGTCATCGATGAAAGACGACGACTTCTAGTCGAAGAACTGATTCACAGCAATCTTACCTTTCCCATCAACGAATACGTTCACACAGCTGTTCTCGAATGGCTTCGTTTCTGAGGGGCACACTTCTTTCATCGAGCAACTGAACGATTGGTTGAACGTTTTGACCATTGTACACGGAGAGATGATAACCATGTTGAAAAACAGTGTCATGTATCTGTGTCACTTTGAAGTGCTGTGCATCATTCAGTAAAACTGACATGGCCTGCCATAATAATTGGTAGCTTAAATTTTGAAATCCCTTCGTATTTCTAAGGAGATTCAAATACATGTAGGTTGCACTAATTATTTAGGTATGAGGAGGTTTGCAGAGGATAGACTGGCGCTGAGAGTTGCATCAAACCAGACTTCGAAATGAGCCTAATTCTAGATACCAATTTTTTTAGATTTGGACGATTTTCTGGATCCGAACGGTTGAGCCAAAATCCTCTACCTTCATGATATGAAAAGATTCATTGTCACACCTATTACTGTTATAGAACACTGTTGGCGCCGTAAACCATCTGGCTACGCACACAAACGGCCCAGAACCACAACTCAGGCGTCCACATGAGGTGCTCATTATTTGACACCACCCAGGAGGCACTTGTACCTAATGTGTGGATGTAGCACGCATTACTGTCAACTTCCCCTTTCTCATTCCTGTGTAGAATGTAAACCCGGTATACAGTATTTAGTGAGCCTTTCTTATTGACATACTGTTCCATTATTGTACTTTTGGGGTTCCTCGTGTCTCAATATACGAACTTTTACGTCTACATATTCATTTGTCCTTCACAAGACACCTCGTGGTGAATGGCGGAGTGTACTTTGTGTACCACTGTCACCTCCCACTTTCCTGTTTCACTCACGAAACAGCGAGTGTTGGAGAGTCTCTGTGTGAGATCGAATATCTGTGATTTTACCTTCATGGTCTTTTGGCGAGATGTAATTATGAGGACGCAATATATTCGTTGAACCTCATGGGAACGTGCGCTCTATGAATTTTAACAGTAAAACACTACGTGATGCACATCGCTCGTCGCATCCAGTCTACTTAGATATCGTCAATTGTCATCAGTCCATTCGATTCTTAGTAAGTGTTTATAACAGCACAATTCAGTCCTCTTTCTCTTAGGCCCTATATTTAAGGTTTAGTTGCTGTAGAAAACCGTACTCAAAGCAACTGCTTCTCATATCATTTACTGATTTTTAGGCTATAACGTTAGACCTTTAGATCCTGTTTTCAAGAGAATTTTCCGTGGCCATTCTTAGTTTATTCTTGGTCTAACCAGTTACAGATAAATAAATGAATGATCTTATTCAAGTAATTCGTTATATATCCTAACTTCCACTACGTCCTTTCTATTAAAGGCCATCGTCTTTGGATTCGTCATTCTCATGTGTACGCTTCTAACATTCCACTTAAGCTGACCTGAAGATACGATCTAAAGAACAGAGGTTTATCTTTTATTTTACCGTTTCTCACAACCGTCTTCTAACCTAACTGCGTGCCTACGGAATATCACCTTAGTTGGGCCACTGGATTTTTGATTTCCTGTCAGAAAGATCACAGTTGGTAGTAATAGACGGGAAGTCATTGAGTAAAACACAAGTAATATCCGGCATTCCCCAAGGAAGTGTTATAGGCCCTCTATTATTCCTGATCTATATTAACGATATAGGAGACAATCTGAGAAGACCTCTTAGATTACTTGCAGATGATGCCGTCATTTACCGTCTTGTAAAGTCATAAGATGACCAAAACGAATTGCAAAATGATTTAGATAAGATATCTG